>NC_139803.1:11647054-12847054 GCF_963457635.1 Microchirus variegatus
GCATCACAGCGCATCAATAATGAAAGCTCTTGTAGCTGTCGACCACAAAGTAAATGAATTATTCAATGCGATTACACACACACACACACACAAACGTGCACGCTCACATGCATTAATGTGCGGTCAAATAAACAAAGTCGCCATTGAAACATCTCCATCGAGAGAAATCCACTGGCAGAAACCACTCCGAATACCATTTTTTTTGCTTCCACTGAGCTTGTAACCTGAAGGTATTGCTATTTTCCCCTTTTTTTAAACATCTCATTTAAGTCTCCGGAGCTCCGTGACCTCTCAGGTTACAGGTGTGGTGGAAGGTTTTTGTAGATTAAAATGACTGAGCACTGTGGTCTACAGGGAAGAGGTCAATACAATTGCAGGCCTGCAGGCGACGGGGTCCAGCTCGGGGGATTTATGGAGGGGATAAACCTATGAGAAGGTTTGAGTGGCATTCTTATCCAGCCTAAGCAGCATCTCCTCAAAAGACTCCGTCGAACCGATCTGCAGGGCGAAACCTCAATTCAGCCAACCTCTCCTATGTGCATTGGAGAAACTTTCAAAGTCAAGCAGCAACTCCGTTTGAAGCGATGGGCGGATGTGAGATTTGGGGGCATCAAAGAGATGACGGATGATTAATTGATGCACGGGCTGACTTGCATGTCTGTCTAACTGATAATATCAATAAGTCATAGGGATATTATGATATTCAACTCCAGTCTTGACTCCAATTGCTCCTGAGTGAGAAAGGGATCTGCAAAAAAAAAATCCATTCCCTCACCTCAGAAGACCAAGTCATGACAGACTGGTACATACAGTAACTTTTCTGTCAAAGCACAAGCTTGGGCAAACCAATACTGACTTCACAAAATGTGATTTTTTTTTTTTCTTTTGCAGTTCATTATTATGCACCATTCGCTGACATTTGAAATAAATCCCCATCAAAACAATCAGGGCTTTCACCATATGTTTCACCAGCACAGAAAAGGTTCTTCTTGAGGCAAACGTGTGTTTTTTCCTCCATTTCATTTGTCCCGATATTTCAACAACACCTGGGCAAGAAAAAAATCCTCGACCCTCGAGGACCGAATAAACAAACACTCGGATAAAATATGGTTTGTTATTGCACCGGAATATTGGAGCGTAAAACATCTAAATGCTCGTAGGAGTTTCAGTGGCAAACGTTTACCTCGTCCACATAATTTTATGTGCGCTTTAGATATATATACATGTTGTTATGGGTGGGTATGCACACAAGTGTGTTCTGTGTGTGTGTCCGTGTCACCACCAATGTCGCTATAATGTCACAGGCCAGCGGGAAAGGGTCACTGCCTCATCTGATTAATAGCACACCTCCTTTAATGACGCCACCCACAGGCCAACAAAGCCTCAGGATATTAAAATGATTATCACCCTACATATATCCATCCATCCATCCGTCCATCCTCACTTACACTCAGGACTTCTTTATCTCAAAATACCCTGGCCCTGTGTGAAAAATGCTTCGTACCTTAGTGTCAGGGTGTGTGTGTGTGTGTGTGTGTGTGTGTGTGTGTGTGTGTGTGTGTGTGTGTGTGTGCACCACAAAGGCTCATTTCTCTTGTTGTCACGATAGCGTGGCGTCCTCCTCCCTGAGTGAGATCGAGCAGGGTGGGTGGGTGTTTGGGTTGTGTGTGTGTATGCGAGGAGATAAATCTGTCTGTTTTGTTGGTAATCAAGGTCACAGGAGACGGCCACATCAGTTGTTAAAGAGGGAGGAGGATATTTTTCATTTCCTCATTAGCTAACAGAGCCTGCACTCGCCTTTTTGCTCGGATAAAATGCAAAAGGTGTACGCGACTCATTGTTGCCGTCATTATTATGCTGCTGTATTTATACGTGCCTCTCTTACTGGGACAAAATTGCTGCTTACGGCCCTGGTCAGACTCATATCCTGATGGCCAATTACTTAGCCGCACAGCATTTGGGAAACTCCATATCCCACTGGCTCATCCAATCCTGGAATGATATGCCAAACCACACCCCTGACCTTATTCGTATACCTGCTGCCCACAACCCCCCCCCCCCCCCCCCCCCCCCCCCCACTATTCACAGCGGATTATAAAGCCCTGACTAAATTGTTCAGGAACCTGTCTCGTCACGCAAAGCGAGGAGGGGGGAAACAGGGCAGCTCGCTGCACCCCAGGTCTGAATTACAATGCAACAGGGTTAAAGGAGCACTGTGATGACCTGTCACACACACATTCTGAGATCGTGGCTCCAGGGGCCACAGATCCTTCCCGTTCTCCTCTCCAAACTCACCACATCTGAGCAAAAAAAAAGAAAGAAAAAAGATGGCTCCTGGAAGTTTATTAGGCACTGGCAATTACCCATGCGGCCCTTGGGGGCCCATATTAAGTGGATGCACTTTGACCCTTTCTTTAAACCCCCTTCAACAAAGCCGGAGTAATCCCCACCACGGTGGCTGAACGGCGTGCTTCAATATGAGCACAGACACACACACAATAACACGAGATAAGAGTTTGAATATACAAGATAAGAGGACGAGAGAGATGTTTCAAATATAGCTTGGAAAATGAAAACCTAATAAATGTAACGCGTTTCATCCACTGTGATAATATACGGTGTAAATAAAGACAGGGAGTGAAATATATTCTATACATGTTATACTCTCAAGATCTGATATCACTGAATGTATAAAGGTAATACTTTACAGTACAATATAGTAAAATATGGTTATTGTGTTGTAATAATTTTGTACTAGGGAAGTAATTTCATGGTAATATCATCATTTAAATAATAATACACTTGGTTATGACAATGGAATAAGTATGTGGGACATAAGGAATTAATTTTAAACATTGCTATACTGTAATTACCAATTCAGATTCAAAAAAACATTTTAAACCTTTAACATCTAACCCTCAATATGTCTGTTGTTTGTCTGGACATTTTTTTGGCTTATTTTAACCGTAAAAGGACCAGAGAATGTGCTAAAAGTGCTTTTTCCCATTTTTCCAGAACAACTTATCTATTTCTGTATATCTATCAATATCTGTCAGTTATTTGCACGTTACTGCATGTTTAAACACTGTTTTAACAATTTAAAATAAGGACAACAAAAGGGTTACATGTTACAATTGCAATCGGAACAGTATGAAACATATTTACAATAAAAAAAATGTTGGAGGCTTTGTCTCTCAATGTGCAAAAAACAGGCCAAAAGATGGAAACTGTGTACAGGTGTTCTTCCCACTCCCTCCTCTGGGGACAAAGATGCTGATTATCTGGCTTGCTGAAACAGCACAAGTGAAATGACCAGAACAGCCACATATTGGGTTTGATGTGCAACTTCTCCGCTTTCAGAAACTGTTCAAATTCTTCCGACAGCACAAACTGTTGCGTAATTACGGCAATGCAAAATGCGCTTAAGTGCAAACGGAGCCCACAGTATTTCTCATCACAAGCATTGCATTAGAAACATGGTATTATTATAATACTTCATCGATATAAAAAAGTATGCTGTTACTATACCGTACAACAATGAGATTTTATCAAATAAATAGATACTGTAATAATTATTATCAGTATTATTAGTAGTAGAAGTACCAGTACTGCAAATAGAAATTTGCCTTTGGGGGTTAGTTTGCATGTTTGGTGTGGACAAGGCCAGGACTAACACTACGACTGACCGTGAAACAGACACATGGAAGTGGGCTTGAAATGTGCCTGTCGGGTGGGGGGTATTGGGGGGATGATATTTATAGACGTCGCCATGAATGAAACGATGGCTTCCATGTCTCAAGGCACCTGGCAGGAGATGAAACCTCCATTGTGACTGATCCTAAACGCACCGCACGAGTCACGGCGAGAGTTTTTGACAAACTACGACCTGACTTGAATCTGATGGAACAGCTTCGGCTTTTACAGCGAATGTGGAAACTCATAAATGATATTGGGGTCTTCAGTTTGGGTCAAAAATCCTCTAAAATACCATTCTGTAACAGCCTATACTGCAACATCACAACCTACGTACATTTATCATGTGAGGACTCTTCTACACGAGTCATTCAGTACCACTCGGTGTGTGTGAACACATTAGTCACACGTAAACAAATGGCAGCCATCTGCATGCATTCATCACCATGTGACGTACAGTTGCATGAGCCTAACTCAAATGCTTTAAAGTTTCATGAAAACTAAAAACGCACCCTGGAGGCTTATCTATCATACCCCAAACAATGAGCGTTACTGTATCTGTGAGTGCAGACTTGTGTGATTTACTTCACGTGAGACGGATCAGGACCCCTAATGTGTGTCGGGGCATCATTTGAAGATTTAATTGCGCATAAAAAAAGCACCTTTGGGGATGAGGCTGAGCTCAGGCTCACTTTTAATTAAATGGCTTTATCGCTGTTCTCAATGTGCCAACGACTATGTGCGTATCCTGTATAGACTGATAGATAGACACATAGGTGAGGTGAGGACATAAACTTGTAATGATAAAGATTAATGTTGGGGCCTTGCAGTGAGGTTGTCCACAGCAAATTGAAGTCAGAGAATAAATATGCAGATACAGTGATGGATCATCCCTGTGGCTGGCAGAGCACAGACTTGGACAGAAGGAGAGGAGTCAGGAAACAAGTGTAGAGTTCAAGCTCACTTGTGGGGGATTGAGCTGGTCATCTGTCAATCCCGTCAGCTTACCACTTGTCCCGACATGCCACAATCTGCTTTTGTGTGAACACACACCTTATCCCTTTATCAAGGCCTGGTTAGTCTTACACATAGATGCTTTCTCCGTTCTCCATTTGAGTGTGGACCGTTCCCAAAGGCAATATCTGTCTTGGCACTTGGGCTCAACAGGGGCCTCCATCATAAGCCACCTTCCATCAGCCACTCTCATTATCCGGAGTGGACCCCTGCCGATCCCTATCAACCATTTCACCATGATGAAAACGGCCCGCACAGGATATTGGTGTGCGTGTTTGTGTGTGTGGGGGGTGGGGGAAAGAGATTGGAGGGGAGGTGGTGCCTCTTGGTTGGAGACAGATGTCCGAGCTGCCACTAAGCACCACTGCGTCCCAGGCCAATCCAGTGCAAACACAGATACGCTGTGCAGCAGCTGCAACAGCAAATACATGACAACACTGTCTGCATCCAATATGGCCAGCTCAGTCCAATATAGTTGAGACTGCAACCCCCCAACAGTGCATTACACGCACTCACACACTTGTAAACACACACACTGGCCCTTATAATGTCTTTATTGTCAGTCAGCTGAGCTGAAATGTCCCCCGAATTTACTGTTTTTCCTTTTCTTATTCTTTCATTTGATTCTTTGGCCTCAGAATCGTCTTTGTCCTTGAGTAAATGTAACATTGAAAACCCTCGGCTGGCGCTAAAGCTGAATGAATGGGAATCACAACGACAGGGCATTTCAATTACTGCTACTACCATGGGCCCAGAAGGGTCACCTTCCGAGTCCAATCCGACTCCCCCCTTCAGGCGCACACACACACACGCACTCATGCACATGTGCGCACACACACACAAACTCTTCATCAATGTCCAATGTATTTTTCCCCTCACAGATTTCCTTCTTGTCCCAGAGCGTGCCAGCTGGCGTAGAATCTTAGCCCACTGTTGTTGCCGTTTAGCCCCATCAGCGGACTTTTAGCAGCCACAACAGCTGCCCTGACCCCACCTGACCACCCTCACCCACAGCCCTGTTCACACCATTGCTACCACAAACTCTGCTCCAAATTCCCCATGATTGCAGCAGCACGACATTGATATATAAAGGTATGTACACCTAAAAAAAAAGACCCTGCAGGTTGAGGTGAATTATCGGAAAACCATCTTTGTTCTGCAATTAGCCAGAAGATCAGGTATTAGATAAAATAATAAGTCAAATATTCAGTCCAGTGGGGCAGTGCAGTGTTTGCACGATTGATCCTGGCCAGGAGTTGACAGAAAATCTGTGCGGTGCAAATTAAAATGATGTGAAAGCCCTGGTGTTTCTCACAGCAAACGGCAAGAAAACCAATTATTAGCCACCGGGCCCAGATAAGGCTGAAATGAAAACCACAAGTCACAATGATGCATTGCAAGCTGATTATTAAGCCCGTTATTAGCGAAGATAAACCTCTTATAACATAATCATCCGGCATAGCCAAGGAAATGACATTCAATTTGTTATTCATGTCCTGCCCCGATAGTGTTTACGATGCTTTAAAACGTGTTATCAGCACGGCTACGTGTAAAATCCAGCCCAAAATTGAATTAAGTAATAAAATATGAAAAACCTCCATCTCTCACACACAGACACACATACACACACACTCGCCTCCCAAAGGATGCAGAGAAAACAGATGAGGTTATCTGTCAAGGTGCAATGTTTCACAGCTCCGGCGCTCATAAATGCCTGGGCCCTCCACAGTGTCTTGTCACACCCAGACATGTTGGGGGGGGGGGGATAAGGGTGGATTAGGAACAGACTGTGGGAGGGTGAGGGGCGTAATAATTGGCAGCGGTGTTTTTCTGCAGCCGATATGACCGTGGGCCTCGCACGCAGCAGTGGGACGGCACTTGTTATCAGCCGTACAGAGACTGGAGACTGTGTGGGTGTTGGTGTTACACTGAAGTACATGGAATACACACTGAGGTACAGGGGGTTGGGGATAAGCAGGCCAACTTGTGGACCCCTCATTAGCATGTACCTGCAGTCACGTGACCACAAGATTAATTGTTGAAGTCAGTGACAGCAGGGTCCACTTTTTGATGCAACACTGAAGGGATGGAACAGAACAAGAAATACACACATGCAAATTGGCCTTGTGCAATTTAAGCTCCACAAAAGTCTCGTGGAGATGATTTGACCTGTTTTTGAAGTAGTATATGCCGCATTCTAACATTGTAAGTCACTTCGACTGAATAATAGGAGGATAGATCATAGTTCCAGAAGTAAAAATCAATTCATTTTCTCAACAGAGATATTGATACCCAGCCATACCATCATCCCCACTGATCAAAAATCCTAATTTCTTCTTATTGATTTCTTCTTGAGCTCATCTAAAAGTCCTTAGTCCGGCTAAAACTGAGCTAGTCTTAGTTGGACTAACGTACCTGGATAATGCTATTCATAGTCCGATTACTCCTGCATCTGTACAGTTAGTCGGACTTGGCATTCGACGCAAAATCCCCTCTCCGGTCTTTGACACAGACGTAGACGGAAAAGACCAGACAACACGATGGCATTGGCAAGAGCGAAAGCTACCGAGAAGTCCCACTTTTACAGAACCACAGCACAATCCGTCTCACTGTCCATCTCGCCCCTTTGCGGTTTGCTTTTCTGTGACGCAAAGGTCAACAAGAAACTGATTCAATACGCACTGAATATAGAGCGATACAGCACCTCAACTCTAAACTGTGATTAAACTGTGCAAGTAAGCGTATTGTAAGCAAGTGAGGTTGTGTTTTTGTTGACATTTACGGTCAGTTGAGTAAATTACAACATTGACATATTAATGTGTTCATGATTTTCCATGCAATGAGCCTGAAACCATAGCTTGTGTATCTCTCCAGATCTATTTTAAGCTTTGGCTCACCTCCCATTCCTCATGCTGCATCCTCTAACCCGCCAACCCACCTCCTCCTCGCCATCCCTTCATTTCTCCATCACACACACACACATACACATACGCACTCAGCAGTAAAAAAGCCATATTTCAAGTCTAAGGGGGGTGTGGGTATTAATTCCCATGTCAGCGCCCTCTACCCTTTCCATTAACTACACATTTTGAGCAAAACAATGTTTGTGCAGAGACACAGATAAAGCAAGTCTGCTGAAAACACAACTGTGCATGTACATCCACACACTCACATGCACGTACACACACACACACACTCTCTGAGAAACTCCTCATTTCATTGCAAATCCCTCCAATCTCCCAGCCAGTGGAGTGCTCACCTACGTGTGGATCAAGTTAGGTTCCCATTCCAATTGTGAGCTGTTGCTGCTGCTCCGGCTGTGCTCACCCACCCAGCAACCTTGAGGTTAATCCACCACAAACCTTCACTGGCATACCACGTTGGCGCTGTGTGTATGTCCATGTGTTTTTTCTGCCATATTTTTTTTATTTTTTTTCCATCTATGGCTTTAATCTCTGCAAGCCCTGATGGGACACACACACACACACACACACACATACACATGACTCAGTGGAGCCCTGACAACCTGCAGACCAAACTCAGCAGAGTGTGGACTCAGTAATTCCCAGGGGTTTAAAGTAACAACCTGGCTCACTGGATCTCAAATTTTCCTCCAAGAAAGTGGAAGAATTCCACACGGTGAACTGGTGGAGAGAGAGAGAGAAACATCCCTGAAGGCTTCACCAAACTTTCCGAGTTAAGTGTCCACAGGGACTGGTATATGTGTTCTGGTCACACATACATGGCTACAATTCTATACCTACCAAGATGAGGTATAACACACATGTATACATGATCCCACATTTCCATAATATTAACTGCAAACATTGCAAACATGGGTGGATCCAAGATAACCCCAGAAGCAAAAAGTGTCCTTGGGCAAAACACTGATTTGTTTCCTACTCCTGGGTGCTATCATGTAGCTCACCTTGACTTCTGACCTCCTTCAGAGAGGAGCAAGAAAAAAAACCTATTTAGTTTGGATCAATGATATCACATTATCAAAAAGCTATATTTAACAATGATTTTTATCTCGTAATGGGAATGGATGATAAAGAGTGTGGGCTCGCGACCTCTGAGGAGGGTTCGATGGAGCACAACGAAGGTCGGTGCTTATTTAGCCCGAGTCGAATCCTTCAAAACTCAATGATGTATTTATTGGCTCATTTCTCACCAAAAATGCATGCGCAATTTGCGCATCAATCAAAATGTTATTCAAGAGGATCCAGAGACGCCCCATAAGTGTGTTCTAAAAGGTTAAGTGTGTTTCACTTTATGTTCCGTCATCGCAGACGTGATGACCGTGATGACAGAGACGGACACGAGCCATGTCTCGACAAATGACCCACATTATTCCTGACGACTGTTTGACAATACTCACAGAGAGGTTGTGAATAAATTATCATCAGGTGAAGGTTTTCTCATCTGAGTGGCAGACAAAAAGATCTCTTCTGGAGTGGATTTTGAGGGTTTTTATTTATTCAATATTTATTCTTTTTTAGCTGGAAATGGGCCATGCCTTTAGAAAACGAGAAAAATAAGAGATGAAAAAACCTTCTGATGGGACTTGTTTGGCAAAAACAAGACAAAGGATAGAGATTCAGAGGAAGAGAAATCTGGACTATAATATCCTAGGAAAGTAGGAGGCGGTGGAGGGGCTGGATGTTGGTTTTACACAACCAGATGCAAACGTCTGATTTATTGCTTAATCTGATTGTAATTAAGCCAAGCTTTATGTTTGCAAAAAAGTGCTTGGGTGATGTGATTGCATATGCAAGAGGGTGTGTTTGCAAAACCCAGAAAATACACACGTGAAGTACATTCGACTGTGGAAGTAATGTATGCATGGCAATGCTAACGAGAGCTGCCGAAAACAACACTCCATCCTTCTCTCTCCACACCCCTCGCCAATGACACCCACCCCGGGACCCCGAGGGCCCCCCGCAACAATACGATTACAGAGGTGGTCGGAGCTCACGTGTGTGGTCAGCTAATAAAGCAATTGTCTGGCCCTGAAAAGAGGATTACTTTAATCTAGTAATGGCCGATGTCGTGCACCCTATAGAAGCGGGGGGTAAGAGGGTCACAGGGAATTGCTGAGAAGCCCATTGTAAAGCGGCTGAAGTCCCCCCCTCCCCTCCACAACCCTTCTGCCCCCATACTGCCCTTAGCTGACCCACCAGTCCAATCTGGCTACTGTAGTTCACCCATCTGGAAAACCTGAAACAACTCTTTAACTCAACCTCAAGAGGAATGGGCTGGACGGAGCCGCCTGTGACAATGGACGCCCTCACCCTCGACATGTATTGTCACACAAGCCATTAATTATTTACCACCGCAGTGCAGTGGAACAGCGGCAGCGAGAGGTTGCAAGGATTCCATTCGGACAATAAGTGATTTGTGGTTTGGACCGAACAAAACCACTGTGTCAAAGAGCACAGTCCGTGCACCACTGCAATGAAGCAAAAAAATATATATAAAAAAATTTGAACGAAAAAATGACTTTGCCCAAAAACATAAATTGATAGTGATAATTTAAACTATTCCCCACACCAGAAAGACATTACTTATTGGCATGTCTCCAAAGAAGAAGAGAAGTTTCATTGCAGAGATAACATGACAATAAAGCCTTTGAAACATGCAAATCAACACGAGAGTGGTTTTTAACCGCCTGAGGCGCTTTTTGTGGAAATGGGGGCGATGACAAGCTTTTCCTAGTTATGAATGTGGTTCAGTTTAGACACAGTGAGTAAAATGTGGTTAGATTTGTGCACAGAATGAATAAGCTCCTGTGGTTAGAAGAAGGAAAAGATAAAGGTTTTGCCTCGGAATGGGAACATCCTCTGCTTTAAAAGACGACGTGTTGCGTGAAACTACACCAGGATGGGGTATTATTACGTTGTGAAAATTAATTGAATCAATCCTGACATTAAAATACAGATTGGTTGTGCAAAGGCAGACAGGCTTCATGCTTCGGATTTAATCAACCCCGCCTATATCTGTCCAATAGCGATGGAGCCAAAACAGCATAGGGGCCTGAGAGTGCTATTTTTGGTGGCTGGAGTCGTGGAGTGTGAAGCTGAATTTGCAGCCAAAGTTCTTAAATGTTTGTTCTGGTATTTGTGAAAAATGTCTACCTGACATGTTTGCTGGGAGATGTGTGGGCTAAGTGCCAAAAACCTGCAGCAGGAGCCGGAGAAGCCTGACAGTAGCTTTTGTCTGCGGGTAGTTTTCTCTGCCGTCTCGCAAGTCCTGTCAGTTGTCTCAGCAGTGCATCCTGTTGTGTGTATGCACACACACATATGCACGATACACATTTCCCTGTCACTTACACACACACACACAGCATGTGTGCGCTTTCGCTCATGACTTGCTGATTCTCAAACTGTCCACTTTCCCCTGGCTCACTGTCGTGCCCCGAGAGGTGAAGAAGGTGAACTGACATTAGCGTCTTCATGCTGGACACAGTTGGCGTCAGCTGCCGCTCCTATCAGCTGTCTCTGTCTGTGAAACACATCTTACAGCCCCAAAACCCAACCAGTCAAACAAAGGCCAACGTGTTCCCATAGATGCCACTTTTTTTTATGGCATGTTGTGCCTGTTCACACCACAGCACTTAAAAGGGCCGCAGGAGTCGGTGGCAGAGGTGGCGCGGCTGGTGGTGGCGGGGGGAGCAACAGTTCCAATTTTCCACCCTGTCAACAAACTCCAAAAAAAAAACAGATGGATCTTGAAGCTGAAATCCATTTAGCGCCACTTGAATGACTTAAGCCCCAATTCGCTGACCTCTTTCTAGCACGTCTTAAGAAGAAATGGATCTTGTGCAAATGCACACGAGCCGAAATCAATACGCATTTTTTCACAGCTGTTCGCCTCTCGTATTTACCGATTGAAAACAGGTCAAATATGCCCGAATCCACGTGAAATACCTTTTGAAATCCCACAAGGAGCTGAATCTGGCTGGTACAATTTGCGAAGTCTACTGTTTTATGTGTAGACGCCTCAACATTCATCCGAGTGGTGGTGTCAAGTAACCCATCCACTCTGTTGCTGTGATTTATCTGGAGCTTTTGCCTGCTGTGGTTTAACATGGGCTCGCTAAAGATATTTGACGAGGGAGTCAACTTGACTGGCAGATTGGAAAAATGTCCGGTGCGGCTTTTGCAGATATTTGTGTTCTTAACCATCAAATAAGTAAAGAACTGAACCAATAATATAAAGTTAATGCTCTTCATATCACAGCTACAAACGGTCCTCAGCATCATGCTGATTGGGATTATATTATATTTTTGGTTTACAGCAAACATTTGCTTTAAGTCCCTGTTGGCATACACCTCATTTTGCATCACATGAAACCACACAACTAAGAATCAGCGGGGGCTAGAGCAGGAGCAGAGAGAGGGGAATCCAATTACTGCACTGATTTGTCCGACTACTGGAATGAGTTGTCCTGCGAGATCGACTCGGGCCAATACTAATGCTCGACTCTTGACAAATTGTAATAATTAAAATGAGCCGGACAAAAATTAAAGTGTGTTGTTCAATTTCCTCCCATCAACTGCAATTTGTTGTCCTATGTCTGAGCATTATTTTAAGCTGGTGTGTAATTATGACGCCACATCCTTGTTCAGTGATGAGAATACAATAAATGCTGCCATACGCCAGGCTGAGTTCATGACTGACCACAAACGGCATGATTTCCCACTAGATTTCTTTTCTGTTTGGTAACAAGACAAATCCAAATGTAGTCCTTCGCCTTCTGTTGTTTTGGGCCCCATCCAAACGGAAATGGAACGAAACATAAACTGTACACTACAAATACACTCAGAGACAGAGGAGGACGATGATAAAGTGACAGTGAATGCAAGAGAGCGGTCGGGATTATGGCATCTTCATCGTTTCCTCGTTGGTTGTCGGAAGAGTGGCATTTTGAGATTTTCCAGAGCTCCCAAAATGCCATTTCTGTTTGGGCTTAAATGGCAATGCGATAAAAAATTATTGCAGTTTCAATGAGACATGTTTTCGTGCGGACAGCCCCTGAATGTCATTCCATTTCATCCACTCTGTAATGACCCCCTGATTGTGTTCGACTGCTCCGTTTGAACCGCGTATTGATCGCGTTGTCCTCTCGTGTTTACCGTCCGTCACGACTGATGCCCGACCGACACCCCTCGCGTGGATTCTGCTTGACATGTTATTTGTGATTAATTGATCGACTTGTTTGAATTGTTTCGTGCTATACCCACTCTGTCTGCTTTGTAGAGGCCATGCTTGACAGTTTGCCGCCGCCGTCGCTGTCCATTTCCCTGTTGCATCTCATTATAACTGTCTTTTGTTCTGCTTTTCTCTAGCGATTTTTCGCCTACTGTGTTCTCCCATGATACCTCACTCTTTGGCCCCTATGGGCACATTGAGAAAAACATTAGCAGCACATGAAAAACACAGGTGCTTCATTTATATCAATGAGACCAATGCTTTGTTACAGCAGTGACATGAAAATGCATAGTAGTCTGGGTTTCCCTTATACTCTTCTGAGTGTATTGTGAAGCTGATTCTTTGCAGAGATTAGCCCATCTGTGTTCTTAGCCATAGGTAATTTTCAGCGCTTACCCGACAAACACTGACACAGGGGAGCATATACGCCTGCTGCTGTGATTACCTGCCAGTTGTTAACTATGCCTTAAAGGAGTATAAAGCTGCAGTGCAGTGGTGCTGCATCTGATAAGGCTTCCAGCTGGACTTCCTTCTCTCGCATTTCTTTCTCTCAAATCTCTACCCCTGAAGCAACACAGCCACACCACACTGCCATTGTGTCGGCTTTACCGGGGGGCTATTGTTGGCCTAAATGAGTCCAAGCAGGGAGCATCATTTGCATCCTGTTAAATCATGACCAATGAATCTCAATTAATCCCATTCTTAATCAGAGAAAAACTACTTCTAACATTCATTTATGTTTTAAGACTTTCCTTTGCCTACAATGAGATTACAAGACAAACTTGTGACCATATCAATCAGCTCTATCCAAGAAAACACAACATTTCTGTCAATAACCGAGTGCACTGTACATGACCCAAGATCTGAGCTTAAGGGCGTGTATAAATAGAAACATTCGCACAGGCAGCTCAGTAAATGGTAAGAATTTTAATAACTGGCAAACTGTGAAGGTCATCTAATCGAGCGTCTGTGTGAATGAAGTGCAGTGCTGCTCCGTGATCAGCAGCTCAGAGAGATAATGGGCCATGACTGGATACAACGGCTGGAGCAAAGGGCCTTTATTGTTCTCCACTGCCCCCATGGCCACTGTGCTGAGTCGTTAAAGAGGGGGAGGAGGGTAAAGCTCTTCCTCACACCACCTGTTGTCAAACCCCCCTCCCCAACCCCATTCAACCCCAACTCATCCCTCTGCTTCCCCCCCCCCCAACCCTTTATGACACACAGCAACACATAGGGACACACACTGGTCACTGGTCAGACTCGCCTTTAGTACGGCCCTAATTAATTCATTGCTATCCTCTAGAGGGGAGGGTTTGGCTGGTGGGGTCTGGCTCAATGACCGGCAGACGGTCGGATCATACAGAGGGGGGGCTTAGCCGCAAGCCCGTGGCCTCACTCCGGCCATCTGATCCTCCTCATTTAAGATCAGAATGGCCACTGGCGCTGTCCTGCACGAGGCCAGGTCCTGCAATCCCATTAGTGAAGCACGAATACACTGCAGACAGATATACAACACAAACACAGAGATGGGGAGGCACAATCTTTTCATCATGTCACTGCTGAGGAGTACAATCTCTAGAGAGACTGTACGTGAGAACGGATAAATGCCATTGTGGGCACTTTCCAGAACATCTGCCAACTGCCAAATAAATGTCCAGGTGTTCAAGCAGACCTGTTTGAAAGTGAGTTTTGCCTACTGTTGGCTTAAACCAGGTGCCATCCCCTCACCTGGATGTTCCAGACACTCTCCTGGTATTGTCCATTTATCATATGTGAACAGCGAAAAAGGTACTACGCTACACTGCACATGCACCTTGCCAAGGGGACTATAAGTATAACGAGAACAGCTCCACATTTCTGAGGTCAGCTGGTGTCAGTGTACGCAACTGCCAAGAAGTAGAACTGAGGCGCCGGATTAACAGAAAAATCACCTTGCTACAGTTACTCAGTCAGTTGACTCGAGGCCACAGGGAAAGTGAGCCGTCTCCAGACGTCCGAGTGAACAAAGACAGCCACATGCTGTTACACTGTCAGCTGCTCACGAAGGAGTAAAGCGAACAAGTCAAATCACACTGAGTCTGTTTTACAAAGTGTTGATTTGTATGTTGAACAGTGTGATCTCTAACATAATGTGAATGACCTCAAGAAAACACTGAATAAAGGCAAAAAGAAACGTCCTGGGTTTTTGGACGTAGTCGTAACTGGTTAAAAATACAATTTGGAAGTGAGATAATTGGAATATAAGACTTTGACAGCTTAGTTCGTCAGGTTAAATGGATCCAAATGAACAATGCGCAGCAGCCGGCAGCCAGCTAATCGAGGAAAATCGCCGGGCTTATACGTGCAAGAGATGCAGAGACTGCTGAATGTGTCACTCTCATGCTACATTTACACTTCTACGTTTATGCTGTAAAAAGCAACACATCTTCTATGAATATTCCAGAACATTAGAAGCCCTTCTCTCTGTTTTAATTTGAAGTGTTTTTAATCTAAACAGGCAGAAACAGAAGCCTTTGCTCTTACTTTTCATGATTGCGTCCCATGAGTAGGGCAAAAGTCGTAACATTCATTATCCCGTCATCTCCCTAGTTTAAGGCACAAGTATTTCAGTAAAGAAGCAGAAAAGATTGTTTTCAAGTAATTACTCTGGAGGAGGACGCTATGATTCGATGTCACTCACAGTTTAAAAGTTGACATCTGTCTTGTAACCGCCTCAGACGAACTCTGACAAACACCCTATTGATGACAAAATATCCAATATCAGGCTCCAGGAAATGTCCGAGTGAGCTCATTAGACTTGAGAATGAGGTAAGAGGAACTCCACAGTGATCTGCCTCCAGCATGCTTCCCCCTCGCCCGGATCCTCGGACCCAATCCTCTCGACATGATTTGGATTTTTATCTCAGAAATGGCTCTTGATAACTATCCAAAACCTGTCAGCAAAGTAAATCCTGATCATACTGTCGTTCAAAGACCACATTGTGTATCGTACTTGGCAAACACAATGTGGAGATGCACGTTGATGCTGCCTACTATCAAGTGACGATGATGACTTCCAGGAGGAATGCTGACAATTTATTTTCCAGCAAGACAGGTCAACAGCCTCTTGTTATTTCAACAGCTGATTGACAGGCTCTTGAAGACATCTAATCCTCTAACAGGTCAAAAGACTAGCAGATAAAATCAGCCGGCTCATTACGGTCCGACAGATTTTATCGCCTCATCCTAAGCAGCCTGAAAGTGTCGGTGCACCTTTAACGGATAAAAACTGCTGCACACAGCTGCTTCAGAACAGGACATTGAAGAAAACAGTTGAAGCAAATAGAACAAGCAGCGTTTGTTTACAGAGCACAAAATGTAATTTAGCCTGGAGAGGAAAATGGGGCTGCCATTAGAGTCATTTCAACATGATCACAAAGGGTGATATTTTTCCCTCACACCGAAAATGTGAACTTTCATACCTTGGAGTGGCAGCATTAGAACAATTCCAAAAACAATTCTTATTATTATTATTATTATACCCACCATCAAACGCTGCTTAGCTATACTCTGCAGGCACTTATTTGTGCTGTATGGATGCGACCGCACTCCGCCATGTATGACAGCGTGCACTGCAGAGTTCCAATCACAGCCCATATGGCTACAGACCATTGGGGTTAATAACAGGGGACAGAGGGCAGCTTGTGGAGTACACGGACAGCAGCAGGAGAGTGGCAAAGAGGAATGGGTGGAAATGGGGGGGTGGGGGAGTTCACTTTATGTTCTTATCAGAGCCACCCGGCCCACACTTCTCTACCCTTTCTCTTTTCGCTCTCCCGCTCCCCGTCGTAACTCTTTCCTAAACCCACAAAATCCCTTCCACATGTCCAAATCCATAAAGCCAGAAATCCATTTTTCTTCACAGTATGACAGGTGTGTGTGTGTGTGTGTGAGAGAGACAGAATGGAGGTGAAAAGAAAGAGGAAAAGGGGAGGGGGGGATCCCTCTGATGACAGTACTGTTCAGTTCTTTTCAGTCTGGGATTACCACACATGAGGAAAGTTGGTCCGGGCCGCTGCTATGAGAACTTGCAGATTGAAAACACAGCATCCACATACACAAAAGCCTGGTAAATAAAATAAATAAATAGATAATTAAAACTCTTGATATGGTAATGTATCCTTCACCTGCTTCCTTTTCTGGCAGCGCTTCAAATCCCCGCTTTCTTTTCAAACACAAGGCTATGACAAGCATTCATTGACCCACGTAGAACTTGGGAACAGCGCTTTTATTTCATCAGGGACCAAAGTAACAGATACGAAGTTTTAACCACATTATCACTATTACTGAGCTGCATGGCCGTCAAATCAACACTGGCAATGGGAATGGTGTTAATCACCTTCTTTATAGTAGGCTCACTCAGTGTGAAAGAGACTGAAGAGAGTAGGCAGGAGCTCGTAGTGCCAATTCAAACAAAGGCAGATGAAGGGGGGGGGGGTCTCTTCACACCTTCACCTGTTCATTCCCGAAGTTCCACGCGGCAGCTGTTTGAACCTTGAAGGCTTGACCTCTGAACAACCTTACAATATGGGTGGGGGTGAATCTGACTCCGCCCCAAGCACCCTTAAAATAAAAAAAAGTACATATTCTCCCCTCCCATGTTATCATGAATATTCATTAGCCATAAAGCCAGGCAGTGGAAACACACTGGGCATAATAAAAACGTCAGAGGTATAAAACACTCAAAAGAAAAAGCCGCCAGGAGCTTGGGCAAGTCGCTGTGAATTCCAAATCCCCACCCAGCAGTGTCTGGCCCGTTAGGTCTATTGTGCTTGATTGACCTTTATCTCTCTGAGAGGAATTGGCCTCTGCTCTGAGTAACTTCACAGGCTACATTTTCATGATCAAAAGGATCTTTTAAAAAAAAAATAATGCGTGAAATGTGTGATAGGATTGGGGGCAAAAATGTAAAATTCTAGGTAAGTGGTGTTGGAGGGAGGTATGGGTTGACAAAGCACAAAGGATGGGATTATTTTAAGGCTTATTGTTGGATGGAAGCTACGCACAATTTATTTTCTGTGTGGGGGGATTTTTTTATTGATCCAACATTAAGAACCTTTTTAATGGCTCTGCGAAATTGATGCAATGAGACGCTCCCTCTGTTTGTCATGGCTGGTACAGTAAAAGATCTAAAATGTCAGCTTCACTTGATTATATATGAAGTGCAGTTATGCAAACGGAGGCTTAATAAGACTCGCGCAGTTCATGCATCAAACATCCATTTATCAGACATGACATTAATAAGAAGTGGGAACTGTTACTGAGGTAACTGGGCAGAACTTCTCCTAATGAGTTATTGAGTGCTTCACTGTCAGCGCGAGCATCCGCGAGGCCAAAACGGACACACACAGCTGAGTCAGAATTACTATTCCAGCGCAGACAATAACACGGCGCGTTATTAGGAAGCTTTTAAACAACTTTTAGTGTCTTTAGAAGGCTACGGCTGTTAATTTAACTCATCCCGATACATTAACGAGCAGAATTGGCAAAAAGGTTTCACATTAAGCCGCTAAGATGCTGCCTTTAAAGGTAGGTGCAACATGCAGAATGGTTTTAAAGGCAATACAAACATTGGGAAAGGTAGAGCAACACTGGAAGTGAAGCGGGAACTGAGTTACGAACCGAGGTTCAGGGCAAAAGATGTTTTTGAGGGGAAAGATTTCCGTGAATGAAACAGAAGTAAAGATTGACTTGATGCAACACTATCAAATTGTGTATAAAAGCCAAACTTCTAAGCTCTCAAATGGGTTTTTACACTTCCATTTTCATCCAGAGGCTAATAAATACAGTTTTTAAGAAAACCCTCAGGTTTAAGGAGGTTACTTTGAAATGACCCCGACTGGGACAAGGGCCAAAAAGTGTTTGGGACAACAATTATGTGCATAGATTTAAGGGATCGAACTCTGTCAATACTGGTGGCAAAGGTCCAGTGTTAATGATGTTGATCTGTGTTGTATCAAGGTTAGCGGAGACAGTCACGGATCCTAGAGTGTGAATTATGATTGTGTTGTCTCAAAAGAAGGCACAAAGTCTTTCACACTGATGACGCAAAGCACTGCCAATGCGAAAAGTGAGAAACAGGAGTCCAACCTAATTATGCTTCAGGATATTTATACCACAATGGACAGATATCAAGCTGACTGGTGCAGATGTTCTCTATTGGTGCCGAATCTATAAACATTTTACAGCTGCATTTTAAGCCTGTAGAAATTCTTTGATCTTCAAAAGACAGACTTTGGGTGGAGAAGCACTTCTAAGGTAAAAGCCCTGAATGTGTGAAAAGATGATTGAGCGTCTAATGTTACATTTATTTGACCTCAAAGGACTCATGAATCAACTGCTTCTTTAAGTGTAACATGAAAAGTCTAGTCTATAGTGTTTCCCAAACTTTTAATTGGGGGGGGGGGGGGGGGGCACTTTTTAAAGAAGGCAAACCAGGGGGAGACCTCACCCCAGGGTTCCCACACCTTAGATCACATCAAATTCAAGGAGTTTTCAAGTACTTTCCATCCCTCAAATTACGAACTACTGAAGTGCTGACACATTTTAAGATGGGAGGGCAAATTGTAAGAGTTGCTTAGCCCCCATGGCGTCACCAAAGATCATGGAATTTGCATTTCCCAGTAATCACATACAGTGATTTGATATCTCTTGCTCTCAAGTAATGAACCAGTAGGTGGTGTCATAACAAACAAAGGAGACATTTATATAAACATAACTTCTTTCTTGATCAAAATTCAAGGACTGACCCATGTTTATTCATTCAAAAACTTTCAAGAACTTCAAGGAGAGCCATTCTTTTGTGTGCTATAACATTTCTGACTCATTTTACTGCCATCTCTATAACATCTAATATCATGTAGTGTCAGAAATGGGCCATTTTCAATACTCGATCTTTGATGAATGTATCACAACACACTTGTATGCATGTTACACAGCATCTCTATGGTCTGAATCATCCCTGTGCACAGTCTTGACTTTTACTTTATGTTCAGTGCACTTTGCCTTTTGCCTCCCAGCCTGCAGTGGACGGACAACGATGGGGTTAAACCTCCTGGACCTTCCAATCTATCCCTCAGTGTTGGCTTCCACCCTAATGCCAAATATACACACCAATACACAAAGCAGCTCCCTCTCAATTTACCCCAGAGCGCCTCCAAGTCACAGACTGGGTAGCAGAATGACACCATGCCACAAAAAGCCATCTTGCACCTTTTTCTGGTGCCGTGCTGAGCCCCCTGGCAGAACCAAGCAAGTTTTTGTGCCTATGGCCTCACCTCCGGTCCTGTTGGTGCCATGCAGAGAGGGCTGGCAGGAGCTGGAACTGGTTTGGGTTTGGCACAGAACACTGTTAGTTCTTTATAACCTCTCTCCCTCTCTCTCTGACTCTTTCGCTCCAAAAGGCATCGCTCCAAGAGTGTGTTTGCAGGGTTGTGTGCAGACAGACGCACGCAAGCAAGGCACACGCTTGCAGTTTTTCCCCTCCACCACTGCGGATTAGAGATTCTTATCTGCGAGAGCAACTCCAGCTCGCCAAAGTTTCGTCCCTGCGGCCCTTTGTGTTTTTCGCAGACAGCTGAAGAGAATGTCACCTCCCGGAAGGACAAGAGAGCGATGGCGAAATTCGGACACACACAAATAAAGATGAAGCGATCGGGCCACGTGACCCGGCAGAGTGAAAAGACACAAGAGCCGCACTAAAACACACCAAAGCCTTTTCACTGCCAAACACGACCCGGCACAACCTCACAAAGCCTTTGTTTGCGATCCTGTCAGTGTTGTTTTGCAAGGGGGGGATCAGACTGTCTTGTCACCTTCAGCGACCTGCCAGGAATATCACGAGGGTGCTAATAACACAAAAGCGAGGTGAAGCAGTGTCCTTATGTCATGCATCATGTCAAGCGAAAGCAGACGCGCAACCTGTACACAAATTGTGACATTGTGCATTTCCATATATGCATAGAAACTCACATTTCTTAACAAAAAATCGCACTTATTGTTGAGATGTGCATGTCAACGTGACAACGTTTTCACCTCTGCTGGCATTTTTTGGTTAAAATTAGAAAATTAGAGAGTTGATAACCATTTCCTGGTTAGTTGGGAATATGGTTTGGTTGAGGAAAAGAGATATGTCCTTGTCTTGGGACGTTTTGAAACTAGCTCGCACCTCCTCCTAACGAGAATCTTGCCTCAAATATCCCAATATGACATGACAACAGTCTTCCACGTGCAGAATGTAAAAAATATTACTTGTGCAGTGGTTTGCAGAAAAGTAAATACCAACTTTTTTTTTTTCCAGAAGACCACATTGGGTTTAGCTAATATCAAAAATAACCCCAAACATCTGATGCTGATACCCAAACAGGAAAATCTTTGACGTACTGGACGTATACATCCCAACCATTTACAGGAAAGCACATGAATACAGTCCGGGAGAAAGTCTGCATCGTTATTAAGTTATGGGCTGGAGCCTTACAGGAAAACACAATGTCTGGCCATGAGGTGTTTGACAGAAATTTAGAGTTACACAGATTCTTACTGGGAACTGGTTTTCACACGTTCAGCTGGTTTGTGTTAATGAAATGAAACAAAAAAAAGTGTCCGATATTAAGAGGAGAGGAAAGGTTTTTGTCTGCACTGATGCAAAAGACTAATGCATATAATCTGTACAATGCAGTTGTATCAATGCTATAAATAACTCAGCTATGCCCGAACTGTGGAAGAAATCGCGTCATTTTTCTAATTTACGTCGCATAACCAAAAACCACATTTGTATTCATATAAATAGTCTGCATTTCTGCAGATGCTGTCAAAAAAGTTACACATTTGTAGTGATATAGCACTCAAGGTAATGGTCTTCTCGAGCAGCAAAGACTTAATTGGCCCTATCTGCATATCATTGAAGTGCCACAAGCAGCTCTGCTACAGAGAAATGGAAGAAGAGGAAAAAAGAAAAATCTGGAGGTGTCTGCTGGAAAACCATCTGACAGGAGTTTGCTGTATTTTAAGGGACTAGCATCTGCTAGCGAGAGGCTGCCAACCAACGGCGGCTCCTTCCTCTTCTCCGCGCTACAACGTTTTCCAGCACTAGCTGTCATCCGTCTGCGCTAACTAGGCCTGGCCACAGAGAAGCGACGGCCACAGCGTGACCTGGAGAAGATAGGGTGTGATGTCAGAGGCTGGGATGAGCAGGTTGGGGGGTGGGGGGTGGAGATGGCGTCCTTAGGGTGCAAGCTGCCAGGAGATCTGACATCAAGGTCAGGGTCGGCGTCTTCTGTTAAGTCAGCCGAGTGATGGCGATGATAAGAGAGAAGAGAGTCGCTTTGAAGCTGCCTCTACGCTTCTCCGCTTTTATGCTGTGGTTAACGCCATTATGTGTGAAATCCATATGTGATATCTTCCCTTTCTGATTATCGGAGGCACAGAATATGTGGCATGATGTCTCGCAGCTGATCTTTTCACGTACAGATTTGGGGGCAAAACGCTATTTTTCTCAATGTGTGATGTTCTTCTGTGTGTTTCTGGCAAAAGGGGGGAAAGCTCTTAAATGTGAAAACTCAATCAATTATCAGTCAAAATGATGTTAATACTTTGTGTTTGTTTTATAGTGAAAGCCTCATCAACATACTAACATAGCATGGTGAAGAAAAGCCTTTTATTTGCAAATAAATGAAGCTTTGCATTAGTTCATACAGGACATGGCACAGCTGATCACAGTCTGTCAGTGACGCACCGATCACAGCCAATATCAGCGCTTCATCCACACAGTAATGGCATTTTGGGAGCCATGAAACGCTATTTTCTTTCCTTTCTCTGTTTCTTTGACTGTATACATTGTAGTGGATAATACCGCTTTATTTAAAAAGGCATATCAGGCATATTTACTACAGAGTTTAGGAGAACAACAAAGAAATAGATGGTTCAGTCTCTGGAAGGGCGTGATAGGGCAGCCTCCACCTGTCTAGATCAGAGACTAATAGCCTTAAAAGTTTCAAATATTATTTCATGTCTTGCTTGGGCTTGCTCTTGTATAGTCTAAAAGTCCCAAGTCTATCTGAATTTCCATTTGTTGCAATAACTGGTTTAATTGAGTGAGTGTTCCTAACTGAGATTGCTTAAATAACACCTATTTGTTGGGATGGATGTGGAACCTTGGATCAGGTCTGGAGATTTTGTTGTTGCCGCACCATTTTTGACCAACATTCAGCAAAACTATGTAAGCTTTGTCTCTTTATCTTAGAAGAGCAACAGTCCAACAAACAATTACTATTATGTGAAAGTAAGCATACTCATGTGTTATTATTAATCTACTTACAAATACATTTTCTCATTAAAACTATAATTTCTGTCCCTCACACTTTAATTTCCTGTGTATCCACCTACAAATTCAGGTTTTTCTTTCAATCACATCATCACACACACACACAATGACACTTACTTGCCACCTCCAGCGATGCATTGCGACTGACTGCCTCGCCCAGGTAGTTGCGCGCCACACACACGTACACGCCCTCGTCGGGCTTGCTTCGCCTCCCGTGTACAATTCGCAGGAAAAAGAGGGAGCCGCTGGGTAAGAGCATCCGGTGGGACCGAGGGTCCTCTCGGTCCGTCTCGATGCGTTCGCCGTCTTTGTACCATTCCACCACGGGAAGGGGCCGCCCTTCAGCCTTGCAGTTGAGGGTGGCCGGCTCGCCCTTCGACACGATCAGATCGGACGGGTGTTCTACAATTCGAGGAGGAGTGTCCTCTAACCGGGGTCTGGATCCTGGAGACACAGCACAGAGAAAAAGGTTTTAGTGAATCTGAGCATTAATCGGCATCAATAGGACTGAAATTTGAGGTGTAATTATAGCGAAATAAACCAGCTAAGCTCAGCCTATAGATAGATTGAAGAGAAAAACCAACATATCAGTGTTGAAAGGAGGAAAAGAGGATTTTCACAAGACTGTGACGAAACAACACATTTACAACTGGTCACAGTCTCAGAATATAAAATGCGGCAACTGAGGATACGGACTATAATAAACATTCATATCTGTAGCTCTTCTTTTACACTGCACACAAGAGGCCACACAAGTTATAAAAGCAGCCTCAGCTGCCCTCGCTTTAAATCTCCTAAGCTCGGTGCGTGAAAAAAACACACACGGCCTTATCGTGGAGAGCACGGCGGCATGAAACGAGCATGTAATGTAATTGCTCAACAGTTGCATTGAAAGTATAAATCAAGGAGGAGGGCGTGAAATTGCGCTGTAACTTCTGCACGTATCGAGTCCGTAACCAAATTTGCGGGGCCGGGCGGAGGCGACGCGCGGAAGAGGCAAATGTGGTAGAACTGTGCTAATCGGAAAATTCATGGGAAAGACGGTGCAACGAACGACTTGGATACTCGCACAGCAAACAACGTGGAATGTATTTACGGATTTCCATATGTGAAAATATGTATGAGTGCATTCTACGAGGTGCAAATTATTCATCAGTAAAAACGCATGATGTTTTTTGCCGTCTGCAGACAATTAAACGACAGCAAACAGATACAGAGGCAAGGTAAGTCCCACAGGTTTGCTGTTCTTCCTTCTTTTAAAGGCAAGCTTTGAAATTGCATTCTCCCCCCCCATGCATCCTCAGTCTTCCCCCATCGATTTGAGTGACAGCGTCTTGCTATCACAATTATGCATGAAAGGCAGTAAAGCAAACTGGAGCACCACAAGTGACACAAGTGAAATTTCCCTGATGATATGAAAAGAACGAGGTGCATCTTCGCAGCTAATTCTATAACGTCAATGTTTGTTCCCAGTAACGAGAGAAGCCGCTTTAACGACTCTGCAGCAGGCTATTTTCCGATTCATCTTTCCTTTCCAATTAACCAATAAGACGTGCTATTTTTGAACTAAAAAACCCTGTTGCAACTGTCGCAGCGCCCATTGTGTGTTACACAACTGTGTGTTTTCAGAGCAGGAAAAAGCAGGAGACTGTGGTCACATCAGGGCGACAGAAAGCATGAATTGTAGCCTCATCACTTGAGATTTGCCTTTGCTGCTCTTGAATAGCTCTTGTTTTTACGATTTCTGTGTATAATTTTCAGCGTTGGGTTTTGAGAGAAGAGGACACTATCGCAGTGTGAATGACTTATTATGACATGTAACTGAAACTGTAATCTGAAATTCTTCAGATGTTCCTTATTGGGAAAACCATCCAAAATTCTTCTACTATTGTGCTGACGGAAATAAGTCTGACGGTCCTGCTCTCAGTGCAACAATGCTCTCAAAAATAGAATATGGGAGGAAATGGTATTTCTTTGAAGGTGCTATCAGTAAGAATCATATAGCAGTTGCAATGCTGTCTCGTATCTCCTTTTAAGCATTAAAAGCACATCAGAATGTACCCACGTGTAAGGTAATACACTATTTCACTGCCTTTAATGCCTTAAGAAGCATTACGGCCATGTTCCGTCTACTTTTCCTCCAGAAAAATGTCTACAGGTTTACAAAAAATACAGGAAATAAAAGAAATAATAGTGAATTCATCAATGTTTCCTTCGTCATTTGCTGACGATCACAAATGTCAGGAATAAGGAAACTGTGTCATCGCTGATGCGATTTGGCTTTTCTGTTAGAAAAGAATTGAAGGCGCCACATTAGCATTAAAAATGAATGTAACAGCACACCACACTCAAAATGAATTACACATAAGCAACGGAGGAGAGATCTATGGACACCCATCTGTCACAGCTCCATGGATCTTGCAGCTACAATAACCAGTTGCGTTTCAAATTATTTGATACATAAAAAGTCATATTTCAACGTGATTTATCTGTGGAAACGGGAAGAGAATGCATCCCTCAAGGTCTCTGAGATGCGGTTTGACACCATTCATCTGACGGTTTTAATGCAACGTATGTATCACGGCTGAGCCGAGTGTGTCTGGATGGGGAGTTTTGGTAGGTGGGGTAGGGGGCGGTTGTGCACAGTGCAGCAGGCAGGACAGAGCCTTTAAGAGGCTGACTCATAAATTTTACAATCCGAGCTGGTTGGGACCAAGCCATGTGGAAACTTAAAGCGGAGGCTTTTAAAAAAAAAGGAGGAGAGGCCACAGTGTGGGAATGAGACAAATATCATGGAGAGGACGCCAAAGTGGAAAACCACCGAACATCCACTGTCCAAATTCACACTTAGCGGCCTGATTCATTGCCACAAAGAAAGCTCACCTCAAAATCTACCGTACATGACACCACACTTTTTTTTTCTAAATACACAGTATAAACTACAGACTGTGCTGCAAAACGAGAGGAGAATATCTGAATTCCACATGGGCAGAAGATAAGGGCGAGGATGTGAAAAAGACAAACGGGAATCGGGCTACCAGCTGGACACTGCAGAGCATCGCTGGCTGTCTTAAGGAGGTGAAAAGTCTGGACCCTCTGAGGACCTATTAGATCCTGCCCATGATGTACTGCAGCAGGAAGGCAGGAACTCTCAGAGCTACATGTGAGCTAATGAAACCGCAGGGATGCTGTGGGAGTCCAGCCTGTGTGAGAGAGCCTGAATCACTTTGACAAGAATGTGTGTGTGCAGAAGAGATGAATTACTCTGTAAATTGCCCGAGCCAAGAGAGCGCTGACGTGCATGTCAGTGATTTGCCTCGTAGATCTTGATGCCTGTCACTCATTAATTTGACTTTGATTGAATTAGTTGCCTCTTAACAGCCCCGGTCTGCAGTTTTTCTTCCACAGTGAAATAATGAAAAATATGCATCCAGAAACATAACTAAGGCAGAGACTTCCTCAATGTGTGTAAATTGATGTAAATCAGGTCCTAATTGACACATATGGTGTTTACGTGCATGCATTCTTAATCGTATAAACATTATCGAGTACGGACGTCTTCCACGGGAGGGAGAAAGCAAATGTTTGGGGACATTCTCCACAAATCAGGATGATATCCGAGTGAGCCCAGGGAAGAAAACAGCATTATAATTCAAAGCAAGCAACTGGGCGACTGGCCCATCCCTGCACTCGCATTGATATCCTGCGTTGCTCATCTTATGTAACAATTTCTTATTGGGTTTGTGGGCAGGTAATCTAATGAGGTGATATTATTGAGCGCTTACATAATCCACTGATAGAAGTGTAGTGAAATGTCAGAGCAGGCGCCGGTGTCTAAATTAAAGAAATTTGGTTCGTGGGTGGATGATTAATAAGTGTACACAATTTCAGTGGAGGTCAGCGCTAATTTGTGCATCACTAGTCTGGACACAATTTTCCGGACCTCCTTATTGAAAAGATTTATTTATAATAACTAGGATAATTATTTCATGATTAATTTCATGCGGCTGTAGTATTTACCTTGAATGGAAGGTTTAATTGACACCAGTAGCAAACAATGGGCCCTTACTTTAGTCTCTCAATATTCCAGACACTGAAAACTCGACATTTAATGTAATTATAAAACTGATTGATCCAACAGGGAAGAAAAAAGTCACAGCGCGCCGTTTGGCTTAATTAATTTTCCCTCAGCATTAACTTTTTTTCTTGCCGACCGTACGAGTTCAACAACTGACAAGACTCCAAATCAAAGACTCACACGGAGTTAGTTTGCATTTTTAAAAAAATCAAGACGTATACACAGCGAATTAATGTCAGACAACTTCAAAGTGGTCTTGACGAGGGAGAAGGGGGAGGAGGAGGAGAGAATAAAGCCTCGAGAGTGACAAAGAAACAATGACGGAGGTAAAATTGCACAAAGACAAATGGGAGAAATCGGGACAAAGCAGCCACTGGGAGAGCAAACTGCTGCCGCAATGTCCTTTCTAGAATGGAGGGTGGCAATGTGCTGAGGCAGAACTTTTTTTTTTCCTCATCCTGCACAACAAGTGGTTCAGTGTGTATTGCTAATATAAAACAAGTGCAGAGAGGACCACTGCCAAAGATCTACAGTGCATTCCAAGCTGTCGCCACCGCTACCCCCCTACTACCACCGCCGCCGCAGCCCCGCCCCTTATTTCACCACAAACACAAGTGGTGCTTTCATCCCTAAGCAGATTTACATCCTCTCGGAAAAAAAGGCAAAAACACAAGAACAACAGCCAGTAACTCACACATGTCGCAATCACTCCACTTCCCTTGACGTGCACTGAAATGCCCCGATAATGAGGTCAACGATTTATTCGCATGTGGTTGGCATCAGCGACGCGATAACAATGCATCGCGGATGGCAACGGGCCCACAATGGGCAGATTTAAATAATCTCAGGTTTTTTTGCTATTTTGATATCAATTTAGAAGCACTTCACTTTGACTGACAATGACAACATGAAAATACCCCCCGCTACCAGAAATAATCCCCTCTTAGGAAGCATTAGGGCAAATAAGTGGATTTTGGACTGTTGTTTTGAGAGTGGGATTGGAGCTTCTGATGGAGACAAAAAAGGGCCTTGACAGTTAATCTTTAAGGGAAAAGAGAATTAAAAAGTCTTGAGCACGGTCTGATGGAAAGCACAGAAAACTGTGTTTCGGCATAATTTACTTTGGATGACAGGCTGTTAAACCTCAACAGCTTGAGATGGAAATATGCACGAGGCTTGGTATCTTCCCAAAATCCATTTCACAGACTTGGATGGTTTTCTAAATAGTGATGGTACAAAGAGATCAGTCCGTACTTCAATGGGTCTTGTATACATGGTCACAACATAACTTCATAATTTCACCTGATCCCACATACTCAAACACAAATATAGTGTACTACTTGGACCATTAGCAGTAGCCCTGCGCCAATGTTACCAGCTCAGAGAGGCTTTATGTGCCATCACACATAGGATCAAAATATTCAGTTCACTACAGCCCTGCAGGGAGAAGGACATAAAACACGGTTGGCACTTCAGCACCATCAAGTATTCCACCCAGACAGGGTGAGAAATGTCTTTCATTTCAGCATGAAGGACTTAAAAATAAATTTAGAATACTGCACTATATCAAAAGCCGGTACTGCTTATCACTGTGGGGTGAGTTGTAAAGATTAAGCCAGCCTTGGCTAAGCCGAGCTAACCCGAGATAACCACTCTCCCCGCCCAGTTCCACTTAAAAAGACATAGCTGTTAATGGCAAAGAAGAATCTTTTAAGCCCAAATTCCAGCACAGATGCAATAAAAGTAGCTGCCACTCATGAACAGAGGGAGATTTACAATCTTTTATAGAGGGGACAGAGGAGATGGAATGGAGGGGTGGGGGAAGATGACAGTCAAATAAAACTCAACAACTTTCCTATTCCTATTCCTCGCTCATCTGCAATTCCTTCAAGTGGGCTGCCTTCCCTTCCCTCTCGCAGAGCTTGTTGTTTTGCAGCTTTGTTGCTGTCCTCTTCAGACTCCATTTTTCACCAAAGCCACAGGAATTGATTTGCAAATGTGCATTCAAAGTTAAATTGGCAGCCGGTGAGGGAGGGAGGGAGTCTCGAGTGCTTTCTCTGAAGCCTCCTACTCTTTGACCCTGTGGGGACATCAACATGACGCACTTGCATGAGAATACTAAGTGCCGGGCCGTAAAGAGACAACCTCCTTAATTGAGCTTATGTTACTGCTAAGCATCTAAATGGGCAGGGTGAACTTTGAAAGAGGAAATTGGGGCGTTTTTTTTATCATGTGTCCCTCGGGGCGGCAAACTGCTACACGAGTAGGGACTGAAGCGGCTTCTTTCTGCTCTTTACTTTGAGAAGCGGGGATCATGGAAATTGGGAGCCACGAGGTCCAAACTCCCAGGGCAGCACCGAAATATGCCCTTTCAACTAACAACTCTGTTTCACGCTCCCTCTGAATGTGGCCTCTTGCACTGGCAAAGCAGCCAAAATGGGCTTTGGCTGGATGATTGGGCAGGCTGACAAAGCAGAAGCAGCTTACTGTAGATAGAGAGCGTACAGCGGTGCATTTTCTGCTCCAACGCGAACGAACACACAGCCTTAAAAGACAGTTTGTGCACAAAATGTTCCTCGTGGTAAAACATCGCCAAGAGGCCTGGGAGTTGATTCAGCTTTGATTTAGTTCCAAGTACAGAAACGAGTCTAGCAAAACATGCTTTTAGATGGACAATTCAGCCTTTTTGTCTTTGACTTTGAAAGATACTTTACTTGTAGTTTAGTAGAGGCCCCAGATAAACACAGAGATTTAGCGGAGGATGATTTAACATAAGGTTACATCTTCAGAAATATGACATATCCTGTTCCAATATCCAGCAAGTAACGTTCATCGATTTCCTCCACTGACTCCTCCATGGAGGGGGGGATTTGGACAGGCTTTAAAAAAAAACAACAGGGCAGCAACGGTCTAATGTGACGACCAATTTGTATCGATTTTTTCCTGCAAGTGTTGCAATAAGAGCAAGAGACACGTAGAAATAAAGGAGAGAAACAAAAGACACAATGAGACCCATTAAATCAAAGGTTGCTTCAAATAGCAACAACCCAATTATTTCTTAGTGCTAATCATCATGTACATGGAGGGTTCACTGCCGAAAAGGCACAGCAGTCTACTCGGGAGGAATCCCTCGAGGGGCTCACGGCAACAGTTGTGGGTGGCCTCCGACCACAGCTGTAGGGAAATGCCGCTGGTTTCCTGACCCACAGCACGCATATTTCCAGATTGGCTCCAAGGAGATGAACATAAGCCAAATGCTGTCTGTCCATATCTGCCTGATCGCATACATCACACCGTGTCACTCCTGGGGGTGGGGGGAGGAAAAGGTCGAGACAGGGACTTCCTGATCTGCTGACTGCATAAGTGGGCCAAGGGGAAAGGGGGGTAGTGTACATGCAGAAAGTGGCACAAAACTCTCTGTGACTGGTTTAAACTTTTCTTTTTTTGCTGACCAATCGACACGACAGCAGTCTTTTTTTAGCGTCTGACGTCCGTTTAAACAACTCTGAGTGATGCATCGCAGTCCGCTTGTGCTAAATATAAAGTTCCATTGATCACTTCTGTCACAATGATACACAGCTGGCGACGAGACGAGATGAGACTGAGATACTGTGATACGAATGAGCTGTGATCACATATGAGACGCGGAGAATGTGCGGCTCCAGGAGAAAAGTGAACCGTGTGATAAGATTGCAGTGCTGGGAGAAATATAGATGACAGGATTTAAAGTAGAATTGTGAGGCTGGATGGATTTATTAGCTATAGGCAAAATTTTTGTCACTTAATGTGATGGTAAACTCTATCGACGATAAACATATGAGGCGTAATTCAAAGTATTTGTGAACAGGAAGAAACACAAATAACTGTGACTGTGTTAGTTCATATCCTGAATATGTACTATATAGATCAACCCTATGTTACCAGTACCCAAGTCATCCATTTATATCAGTATCAGATCAATACCCGATATCAGTAGGGGTGGGGAAAAAAGTCGATTCACATATGAATCGCGATTCTAATCATCCACGATTCTGAATCGATTCATAAACTACAAAAATTTATTTTTGAATGTTTATATTTTGAAAAAAAATATAGTTTGTGTTATTGGTGTACAGTTTATTTTTGTAACTTCTGGGAGAAAAAGGCAGCTAGCCTAAGCTTTTATTTATGCAAGTTATGTTTTGTACAGTAAGTAAGTTTTTATTTGTTTTGAAAGTTTGGCTTTGTATGATCACATTATCACATTATCTTATACAAACTGTATTGTTTTGATGCCATAATTTGCCTTAACACACTATGCATTGTATACATTTTTGAATCGAGAATCATTTGAATCGCGAATCGGTTGAATCGAGAATCGATTTTGAATCGAGAATCGATTTTGAATCGAATCATGACCCTAAGTATCGGAATCGCATCGAATCGTGAGCCACCCAAAGATTTACATCCCAAGATATCAGCATTGCATACATTACATTTAGATTTAAGCATTTAGCTTTTATCCAAAGTGACTTACAAGAGAGGAATAAGCTGCAAAGAAGAAGTCTTGGAAAAGAACGCCACTCCACTCAAAAGAACAGTGGACTGATAGAGGGTGAAAGTGCCGAGGTGGATGCAAGTGCAGAAGGAGGGGGGAGGGGTAAGTGCTAGGACAGAAGATGCTCTTGGAAGAGCTGGGTTTTCAAGAGCTTCTTGAAGATATACAGGGATGTTCCTGTTCTAGTAGCACTCGGTAGGTCATTCCACCAGTGGGAGATGAGTAGAGCCTCTACTAGGAGCTGGGTAGCCTGTTGATGCACCCATCATTCAAGCTCAGCTGTCCATCACTCGCTCTAAAACGCACTGAATGTTTGTTTTTTTCCTTATAGATTCAGGTTGAGTGACTCTTGGCTGCCTTGTCACCCGAGTCACATCGTTTCATTAACAAGCATTTTCCTTTAGGGCTCCTTGTCTAACCATCAGTCATCAAAACAGATACGCCGCTGCTCCGGAGAACTAATAGCCAAAGAGACACTTAACTGCCTCCCATGCCCACATCACATCGAATCGGTAAAATAACCTCGGTACCTAGCGACTGTCACTGTTCAAAAAAGAGCCGTGCCTGTCAGTACTGACACCAGCCATTAAATCGTCCACAGAGGCTTTAAAAAAAAAAAAAAGCCTCACTCCCTCACTCCTCTCTCCCTGCTACTGCATCACTTTGATACACCGGTGATGAAAACGATCCATTATCAGCTGGCTCTTACCCATGCAGAGCTTTCAAGCACCAGGTTTTCACAAACATGTACACACACACACACACACACACAACCCGCAGACAGAGTGGATGGTGGTTTTGGGATTTTGGCGGAGCGGCGGCAGGCGACAGAATGTTGTTGTGCTTCAGAAGAAGAAGAAGTCTGTGGGTCATAAAAACTGAGTAAACATGGGAGACGTGACCAAGTGTCTCGCCGATGAAAAACATATGCCCCGGAGTTCAGATGTTAAGATGTTTAGAATGTGAGGAGACAGTGGGTTGCGTCTGAATCACTGCTGGTGTATTCAATTTTTCAGCTTTACATGCTGTAAGTATATCATATAATTACATTCCGGTCTACTTACAGCACATAGGTATACCATTAACTGTGACTATTACACCATCATCCTCCAAAGATTATAGTAGCAGAAGACCGGAGTGCTCTTATGGAACAGAAAAGGCAGATAACACATTAATCCTACTGTTCTTAAAGCACCTTTGCAGCCTATTTCTCATGTTTTATGAGAGAATGATGACTTATAGATGGTGTTTACACTGTACTGTAGTGGAAACACCTGTGTGAAAACAATCCGGGGGAAAACATCTTGTCTTTTTAATGAGTGCGATGAATCACAGTTCATTCATTTTGGACCGAGTCGAGGTGGAAGATCGGCGATTGTGATTGATAAAGTTTTACATCATACGTCTGGAATCTCAACTGAATATATAATGTAATACCGTGTGAATGGTACACACAAATACACACAGAGTACATTTTAATCTGTGTCCCTCACTTACTCATACAACACAAAGTGCCTCTTTGAAAGATGTGTCCCATTTTTGTGGGCAGAGAGGACGCATCGAGGGAGGGAGGGAAGGAGGGCGCGTCTCCCGCGATGAAGTTGGCAGATTATCGCTTTAAAGCAGAACACGGAAACATATCTGTTTAATAACGCCTTAATGAGACGAGATGAGGGAATATTTCATATGCACACCACCTGCGTCGTCCTCTTTTTGACTGTGTCATCTTAAAAAACGTGACGAGGCACGAAAACAACAACATTTACCAAAGACGACCTATTTACACGTCACGTTGATAGTGTTTTAACCGGCTCTTTAGAGATAAATGAGGGGGAGAAGATAAAGATAACAATTTGCTGCATATGAAACATCATAAATTATGTATGTTCAACTTTTCCCCACTGTTGTTGTTTCTCATAAGTGATGCTCAGCTACAAGTCAGCAATTCAGAGAATCGACATCTCGATTACATTCTCCTCCTACGATTTGCATACTTCAGAGGAGACTGTAGCTCAGCGGTACACTCTTAGAAATAAGGGTTCCAAAAGTGTTCTTCTACAAGGGCTGAGGTTCTACCTGGAACCATTTGTTTTTCAAGGGGTCTTGGTAACACTAATGGTTCCAGAAAGAACCATTTAAAACCCCTTTCCTGAATAAAGGGTTTTAAAACGGTTCTTGGTAACACTCAGAGTTCTGGGTGGACCAAAAAGGGTTCTTGTATGAGGACAAGCCGAAGAACCTTATATGGTTCTACTTAGCACTTTTATTTCTAAGAGTGTTGAGTGATTTGTTGTGGGTTTGAATCCCGGCTCCACTAGTCTACATGCCGATGTGTCCTTGGACAAGACACTTAACCCCATGTTGCAAATGAGTATGAAAGATGTGCATCCATCCATCTTCTACTGATTTAGCCTCCAAGAGAGGGTCGTGGGAGGGGCTGTACCAATCTCAGCCGACATAGGGCGATAGGCGGGGTACACCTTGGACAGTTCGCCAGTCCATCACAGGGACACAGAGACAACCACCCACTCTCACAATCAATTCAGAGTGTCCAATTTACCTAATCCCCATATTGCATGTTTCTAGACTACACTCTTAGAAATAAAAGTGCTAAGTAGAAGTACCATATAAGGTTATTCGGCTTGTCCTCATAGGAGAACCCTTTTTGGCTCCAGGTAGAACCTTTTTATAAAGGTTGCACCTGGAACCCTTTTAAAACCCTTTATTCAGGAAAGAGGTTTTAAAGGGTTCTCTGGATCAAAATGGTTCTTACTGGAACCATTAGTGTTACCAAAAACCCTTGAAAAACCCTTCCTTTGGGAAAGGGTTTCTCAGAAGCAAATGGTTCCAGGTAGAACCTCAGGCCTTGTAGAAGGACCCTTTTGGAACCCTTATTTATAAGAGTGTACGGGAGGAAGCCGTAGAAACCTGTGAAAACCCACACACGGGGAGCTGTATGAATGAAGGCTGAATTTCCACAGAGCGACACTGCTTTGTCATGTAAAACCCAAAAGCAGGGGTCTGCGATTCACCTCACTGTCACTACTGAGTCCATTTCAATATTAGAACCAGCAGTGGAGAGTGCAGTCCGTCTAATATCCACTGGAACTAATGCTGGGGGCCATCCATCTGTCTACAGCCCGAGGTGGGGAGTTGAGGCCGTATTGTACGGGGACCCCTCAGGCGGTCGCACTTGAGACCTTTAAGGAGAGGGGATAGCTGACTTGTCCTGTCAGCGCCCGCTGCTAAGTAGCGATTCTGCTCAGTTTAGTCTAGGCCTCTTTGATGCCTGATAGCGAGGCCTCTGGTGTCCCAGCATGTGTTTATTTTGGCCCTCGGTGGCGGGAATGTGCAGGGATATTAAGCGCTGCCATTAAGAGAGGGAAGTGTTTTGCAGATGGAGTGAAAACACCCCGTGGTTAAAGATGTTTTTATTTGTTCAGTCTATTTCGGTTACTACACCGGAATGCAAATGTAAGCTGTTAATTATGCATCATGAGGTGTGGGGATGAATCACTAGCGAAGCGTTTATACTTGCCGAAACGAGGTGTCATCAAACTTTCCTGTACATGATGGGACAGTGAAAATTATGTTATACATTTTTTGGATTACCTATTCTAAATTTAGGAAACCAGGAAAACAAGATTCCGATGGCAGTTTGAGCTCACGATTAACGCTCGTCATTGTGTTGATGACAGGAAGAGGATGTTTAGATCATTGCCTCTGCCTTCACACAATGTTATTTTTCAACGCATGCATAAATAAGGATTGTGCTTGTGCCATAATGCTTTTTAAGGAGCTACAGCTCATTTCCATGGATCATACCAGAGCTTGCTGGGCTATTGACAGTCTAATTGATCTGTTAAGAACAGATGGGGGGAAAACAGGTGGGGGAGGAAGAGATGGCAGCAACTCATTCTCTGTCTCCTGTTTTTTTCTCTAAGCAGACGACACACTACTGTACGTCGCCTTGTTATTATGACTCATCCACTGGTCCACTGACACAGTGATAGGGTCACATCAACAATGAGGTAATGCTTTAAAGTAAGCTAATAAGGTTTATAGAGCGTATTGTTCTTCCACAAAAGGGTCAGTTCACCCAAATTGAAAGCCATTTTCCAACCGTAAATCTGGCTTCATGTATCCTGACGTGAAACTACAAGTTTTGGCTCCTAAATATGACGATTTGTACCACAAAAAAAAAGATAATTCAATAGCAATATTGATGCAAAACACAATAAACAGCTTCCTTCAAATGTCACCCTGGAAGATAATGCAATATTTATCTGACATTTCTCAAAATAATCATCAATGTTGACTGAGTTGTATCATCCAGCCCTAATTGGAGCCTCATTTAACACAACTCTGGCTTCTACTAAAACAAATAAAACTGTCGACAACGGGCCTGTTAATTATCCATCTGTCTGTTTTTTTTTTATTCTTATTATTATGTGGGATGGGGGGGTGAACTGACCCTTAAGCTGTTTGACATTTGCAGAAATAGAACATTTACTGGAATGTTTCCAAATGAAATCCCATCATTAAAGTCAAACTGCCCTTGACAATCGCACTAACAACCTTCCCCAACCTCCACCCTGCATGACGACGTGTCTCAAAATGCAACAAAAACACACACACACAAAAAAAGACTTAAAACAATGACACGTCTGTGCTATTTAAGCAACATTAGCTCCTCCTCCCCGGAGGACATGGAGTGGTATGAACAATGAAATTACAGTGTGGGTATCGAGGTTTGCCGCTGGGCTGTTTGATCTGGTTACTGGTCTGTTTGAGGATATTCATGAGACAACACATGAGCAGCGGTGGTGGTGGCTGCTTTCAAAAGCCCTGCCCTTCCAGTCACTTGAACACAGAGCCGAGCGGCGAGCGCATGAGTTGACTGACGGTGACAGAGATGAGTGACTGACAGTGAAACATGACTCCACGGGAGGGGAAAGGGAAAGGGGGAGTCACACGGGACAGGAAGGCACCTCGGTTCACCTTACACCCCATTCACAGTGGTCAAGAAGCCTGTTTATGGACACATGGGATGTGTTTGGCGTTAACTCCCAGGTCAAATTGTGCTCTGATTGTCATGTGTGGGAACGCAACGCTAAGAGGTGCATTCAACATCAATATCAACGCCTTTGGTAACTGATTGATAATCGATTGAGCGCTGCAGAACTGTTTTTTTCTTGTGTTTCTGGCACATTTGTGACCTCACATATCACAAAAACACCACAGGCAATTGGAACAGTGTGTCACCTATTTATGCAGGTTCAAAAGTCCAACATATACCCACTCAATTTTCTATAAAAGTGTCTCGATGCACAAGCTTTCTCTCCTTCTTCCAAAGCCTGTGCTGATCCGAAAAAGCTAATGCTCCCCGTTTTTAAAAAACAACAAATAAATGTGGCGGCACAAATAAGTAGCTTTTAATGCAGCTTTTGTAGTCCCACAGGAGCATGTGGAGTCAGTGAAGGAGCACTTCCACAGATGCTGAGTTCATATGCTTTGGGTTCATAACCAATGTTTACAGCCTTGTAAAAATCGAGCCACGGTAGTTAGAAGAGGGGGGGACCAAGGCCTGGAGACACCAACTGTAACTTCCCCACTTGCACTGGGGAAAACAAAGCGTGTTTGCAGAACACAAGTCACATAAGTATGCTGAACCTGTAGCCACATCTACACAACCATCTGTGATTGATGGGGAGGATGTGAGGACGCAGCAATCCGTCTCATTAAAGCAGGCTTTCATGATCCCAGAGTCCAAATCGGTCAGACTGGATTGTGTTTCTACTCAGAGTCCAGTCCGGTGTAAGAGGAACTTCAATTAAAAAAAAGGCACTGTATGCAAATGATTCGACTACAGACTCATTAAAAACACCACAACGGCCAATTTGCTGTATCAGGGGATTTAGTGGAGGCTAAACCCAAGGAAACTAAGCTTTTTGTAGTTCAAAACACATCTTTAAATCCTGCAGAACTGAATATATTTCCAGTTTGCTCGGTCACGGCACAATGCAAACACATGCACAGCAGAAGGAGCAGCAGTGACAAGAAACCCCTGCATGACACAAACTCCCCAGCACCACTCACTTTACACAGTGCAACTGCATCAGAGGATGGAATGGGGGGGATCACACTGTCCCTGCTGCACAGTTGCATTGTGCAGGAGGTTATGTCTTCACCTGATGGGCCCGATAATAGAGATAAATGAAGTCCCATTTCTGTGTGGAGGAGAGGGGGGCAGGTGCTAGTGTGAATCCGCAGTCTCTTGGGGGCAAAAGATGCTGCAAATGTGCTGGGCTGCTGGTTTAAGTGGCCTTTTAAATGACATCATCCACGAGGATTATACAAGGATTAATGCACACACATTTCCCCAGAAAACCAGCAAATTCTATTAATAATGGAGTCACTTTTGAAATAATAATATGAATATTGCATAAATGCTGTGGGAAGTCTTGTGATGTTAGTTTAGGAGCCACTGATCTGGAGCACGATCTGCGCAAACATCACCAAAAACAATCACGACACTAAAAACTTACCAGACGCCAAACTTCTGAGTGCAAATAAAAGCAGCAGGACAACCACGATCGGGCGATACTCCATTATACACCGAGGCTTTTCATAACCACTGATGTGTGTTCGGAAAAAAAGCGCAGATTTTTCAGTGAGAAGCTGCTCCGCGAGAGGCTGGTGCTCCGGCTCATGAGAGGATGAGAGGCGGCCGTGAGTGGCAGGCAGTGACCGGTCAGCGCGTCCCGTTCTGCTCCCCCCCGGTGCTGCCTTCACGCCAAACCAGCAGCTTTCAGAGGAAGATGATGACCGATGTCAGGCTGAATAATAGTCCCGAAGTGTCAGGGAAGATTAAGTCCAAACATACAGTTCAACACGGAGCCGTTACTCCACAAAACCTCCGCTCCAACGCCGGTGTTCAAGCTCCGGCTGCGGCTCCGGCTCCGGCTTCTCTCCTCCCCTACAACCGCTGAGTTACTACAGCCAACATGTCAAAACAACACGGTCCCGGAGCAGAGCCACGCTGACGTAAAGCTGCCAAAGAGGCGTAGAGCGTTTCCGGTTTTTATTTCAAAATAAGAGCCCGGGACAAATGCGTAGGGTCTGCTCATTTCTGTAAACCTCAACAGTTTGTAGTGTACGCAACAAAACTATAGCATAAACCAGATAGATAGATAGATAGATAGATAGATAGATAGATAGATAGATAGATAGATAGATAGATAGATAGATAGATAGATAGATAGAAACCTGAATTGTGTTTTAACCAATATATTTTCGATAGTTCTATCTTCTTTTTTTTTTTAATTTTTAACTTTTTATCTTTCTATTTTTCTATGTTTTATTCATTGTCACATGACAATAATCCTCTTATTTATTCGCTCTTACACTGTGACGCACATGGAGCCAAATGTGTGGCTTCATTGTAGTCGTAATGTGAAGTCACACTCACTAAGCTTCCTGTTTGCTCACGCTTGAATGTCTCTGACTCGACCATCCCAGCAGCACTCTCTTAAAGGGACAGTGTTTAAAAAAATAAACACAGGATGACCCTGTACTTTTTTTTTATTTGGATATGGAAATGCAGCAACTGATGACTTATTGAGACACTTTCTCCAAACTTGGTCCAAAAAGCCATACTTTTAAACATGAAAATGTGAAACGGGAATAGTTCACTTCAGTTTTTCAACTTCTCTGGTTGAATTAAGCCTTTGTTTTCATGTTTTGAGGCATCAAACAAGGACCTGGGTCACTGCGTCAGATAAGCATAAGGTTATGCGCGTGTACGTGCGTAGTAATATGTTCATACCTTGAAAATATAACATGCATTATCCCATCTTTTCCGACATCCAGAGCCCTCTATAATCCCACCCATTCTACATGGATTAAATCTATTACACACAACCCCTTTTCTACTGAAGTCTGACTATCGGATAGCGGGCAAATGTCAACATGTATCTCCGAGCTGCTATCTAACCACAAAGGGGTAAATTATGTTGGCAGGTGTATGAATCCAAATGCAAATTTGTCTTACATGTGAGAGACCTTTGATCATGCCGACTGTGGCGCTATGTATACAAATCAGTTCACTGGGAATGACTTACTAGGCACTAAGAGACACAAACACACCCCGCACGCCGCTGCGAAATGTCACTACTTATCCGAGCGCGCGGCTCCGCCTGCACTTGATGGAAAGCGAAAAGCAATATTGCATGTGCTGGGAGATATGGCGGCGGACTGCAGCCAATGAGACTTGACACACACCGAGAGCCACATATATCTGCAATGAAGCAATAAGGAATGATTGGACGGAGCTACCGTTGAGCTAAATAAATATTAAGGGTCAGGGTAGACGCGGGGGAAACAAGAAGCACTTGACATTTCTAGAAATGCACTGGGTGGAGGAATGCATCAGGAAGAGCACGCTGGAGGTGAAATCTAACACATTCTGCCGCTCACTAGAGGTGGAAAACAATGCAATTCCACATCCATAAAGTGGGAGTCTGTGCTGTAGAGGCCTGAGAATAAATACTCCCCCCCTTGAGCTGACAGGAGCACTGAGAACCAAGCGGCACTTAAACATCCCTGATATTCCTTTCATGTTTTATGCATGTACATGTTTAATTTAATTGCAGAAACTGATTAATTGAGCACCGCTCCGTGATTGAATAAAACATGATGAGGCCCTCGACTAAATGCATTTCCGCTCGCCTGTGACTGATGCGGCTACTTTGGCGCCTTTCGTCAAACATTTGCCGTTGCCGTCAGTGGAATCAAGCACTCCATGAATTTAGACTAATTATCCATATTAGGGACGGCGAATTACAAGCGTGGCTTTCGCGAGCGCGGGTTTTCGCCCGCCGTGCAGCACACATGCAGCTGAGCCATAGATCATAGAATTATGCCCCCCCCCCCCCTCCAAACACACACAAAGGAGTCGCTTTTGCAATTCATTTGAATGAACTATAAAAGGAAAGACAACCGGGTTCGGGTGGTCAGTAACTTCTCGTTTCCATAGCGCGGTAATCTTTCAAGTAAAATGCTGGCACTTACGCGTGATTGGTAAATCAAGCATGGCTGTTCTGAGACGTCGGAGAGTTGTTCTAGGAAACAGGAGCAGGAGGAATTCGTCTATATTTGGCACGTGTCAAGAAATGAGCCAAGATAAAGACGGTGTGCATCACCATTTTCCAGCAAAAAATGTGTGCTCTTTGCATAATGCATCGGGGGAAAACTGGGTTTCAGATCCTAAATAGGCGCATGTCTTAATGTAAATGGTGTGAGCTTCGCCACTGTATTGTGTTTTTGTCTCACTCTGCTACTGCTGTTCTTTCAGCAATGTCATCTTTTTCACTACCGTCTAACTTTTCGCTTACTTACCGTCTCCTTCTAACGGCAGAAAAAGTCTGCGTTCTACTTGCACGGTTCAACAGAGCGAGCTAAAGCTGCTGTCAGAAAATTGACGAAATGCATCATGGTTCAAATAAGCAAACAGCGCGACTATTTTCGGGTTAAGCTGTCGCTGCCAACGATGCACGGAAGCTCGACGTTTGCAGGTGTTACCGAGAGTCTTTAGCGACAAATAATAGAATACAGCACAGAGGGACGCAACAGCGCTACACGTTTGTCACCCTCACGATTTAAAAAAAAGCTGAGCATGAAGTCAATTTCCCAGATTTATTGCCCGGACCTTTGAGACCCGAGTGAACTATGTCAAAAAAATGTTAGCAGATGTCAGAATACGGAGCTATTTCTTATATTTTTTTGGAACCAAAGTGTTCCGCTGACTGCAGCTTTAAGTACACAATTTCATAAAAAAAGAAGAAAAAGTAATAGTGTCCATACGTATATATATATATACATATATATAATGAAAGTCCGGCATATAAAGGATATCTCAAAAGAGGACGTGCATGAGGGTAAAAAAAGAAATTAATCCTTGAAAAACTGCAATTTAATTTGCTCGGTCCTTCACTTTCTTGCCTAAGAAGTAAAATGTTGTGGAGCTACAGGTTGGCCTCTTTCTCCCTCTGAGGACGGTACAATACACGACCTTGGAGGTATTTGTGAGCAGAGGAGGGGGCGAACAAAAAAGGACATTTATTTCTTCCTGGGGTTTTAAAAAAAAAAGAAAGAAACCTTTAATTTGAAATACAGATGATTTGTTGTGCTTCTTCGGCTTTTTCTCCCTATATTGTGCTGACCATTCAGCACAAAATACTCTCCTTTTATTGCTGTGTTATTGTATATTTGTAACACGGCTTAGAAAACCCATTTTGTATTCTGGACACTAGATATAGTGGAGACACAGCCCAGTGCACACAGTCTGACTGATTTGATGTAAATATGTATTTGCATTTTTTTTTTTCCCTGACAGATATTGGGTCGATTTTTATTCGTGGTATGATTTTCTTAAGTCCAAGTGAATCTCACTGCCACGAGCGATGCCAATCACAATCAAAATATACAACTATACTCCGCCTCCACGCCTTCAATATTGACTTTCTCGGATTAGCATAGAGCAAAAGGACAATCACATAATAATTAAAGTCATAATAATTCAATTACAGCCTTCGGGATCTGCTAAGTGGACTTGATTTTACTGGTGGAATGAGCATTGTTGTTTCCGCAAATGATGAACATAATCAATAAAAATAATAGTAAAATGCAAAGGAGCACAGCGTCAGCAGCAGCCTTTACCGTAAAAGACACAATGGTTGTTTTGTTCACTCGAGGAAAGGCAAACAGCATCTCTTTGTTCTCGCGATGACGCCATGATGATACATATAGGCTTCTGCCCATAAAGAAGTGACCATCCTTCACCAGAAACGCGCCCTTCCTATATATAAATCACCACATCTTTTTGTTAATGTATTAGAGCAGCGACTTAAAGCAACCTTGAGCTCCGTTCGCATGTTAATCAGTTTATTATGATGAACGACAGAGTGCGGATGTTCATCTTCAAAGCGCCGTCGCAATCCTTGAATGTCTATTTTGTGCTCATGGGCTCAAGTAGTCTGCCCTCTATGACCCCTGAGAACTAAGCGAGGATTAATAAAAATGAAAACACTGAAATCTCTCATATTATATATATTCAATTTGAGCAGTATATACTCTCAAGCTTTTGTTAATCTGGATGTGAAGTGTCTACGCTGCCACTCCAGTGTTTACTTGGCTTTTTCATGCACATTCTGAAAATCAATGACAGAAAATATGTTTGTATGGAAGAGTATTAGTGCCACATGTCAAAAAAATAAATAAAATAGAATTAATTCTGAGAAAAAAGACAGAATTCTGAGGTGAAAGAAAAAGTCATTTTTTGACTTTAATCTCTAATTTACACGTGGCACTAATACTATGCCGTATATTTGCCAAAGGTCAAGTTTTTATGCATTGTTTAAGCAAAGAATAGTTTAGAAATGAAGGCATTTCATTTGTGGATTGCAAATAAAGGTATTAATAGTTAATAGTAATAATAACAGGTAATGACCCATCCATCCATTCATCCATCTTCTTACACTTTTATCCTCCACATATGGGTCACAGGGGGCGCTAGTGCCAATCCCAGCTAACATAGGGCGAAATGCACGGTACACTCTTAGAAATAAGGGTTCCAAAAGGGTCCTTCTGCAAGGGCTGAGGTTCTACCTGGATTGCAAATAAAGGTATTAAGAGTTATAAAAACAGGTCGCCACCCATCCATCCATCCATCCATCTTCTACCACTTTATCCTCCACATGTGGGTCACAGGGAGCGCTAGTGCCAATCCCAGCTGACATAGGGCGGTACATTCTTAGAAATAAGGGTTCCAAAAGGGTCCTTCTTCTTCCCCGAAGAAAGGGTTTTTCAAGGGTTCTTGGTAACACTAATGGTTCCAGTAAGAACCATTTTGATCTAGAGAACCCTTTAAAACCCCTTTCCTGAATTGGTGGACCCCTCCAAAATGGTTCCAGGTAGAACCTTTGAGCAAAAAGGGTTCTCCTATGAGGTCCTATGAGAACCTTATATGGTTCTGCTATGGTTCACTTTTATTTCTAAGCGTGGACACACCAGTCGGTCACAGAGCCACATAGAGATAGAGACAAACAACCAGCCACTCTCACACTCACACCTGCAATCGATTTAGTGTCCAGATTGCCTAATCCCCTAATCTGCATGTTTTTGGACTGTGGGAGGAAACCCCCACACACACATGTGGAGAACATGCAAACTCCACGCCCTTGTTTCCGACCTCCCGTACAGTAAAAGGTTCTCTGAATCACGTCTGAGAGTCACATGCGGCTTTATCTGACGATGCAGCAGAGCGTGGATAATAAGTCACGACGGCCACTCCTTCTCGGTGGAAACATAAGCACCGTTTCCTTGAAACACCATTCAGTGCATATCACCTGTATCTATCTATCGGCGGCCATTTAAACCAATTCCCCTCCTCCATTATCGCGGTAATGAGAACCCCTATATGTCTGCGCTGTACTGCTGGTAATAGGAGGACGGGCCCTTTAAGAGGCTCCAGCGAACGCATTCTATTATAGATTAATTGATTAAGAGGGTGGCGCTCTGAGGTGACAATATATCTCTTTATTGATCTGCCTTTCAATGAGATTGGCTGTTACCCAACCTCCCCGAGGGATGGAGAGTGAAAACGAGGGGGGGGAGAAAAAAGAAAAGCGGGGGAGAAAGTAAAGCATGGCTGCTATTAAGGGGGTAACTAATTTCCTGTTTCTTTGGCTGGCAACCTCTCTACTTGGATCCAGTCCCGCAGAATGAGTAAAAGGGAAATGGCAATAAGCAGAGCAGTGGGGCTGCGTTGACGCGCTCACATTTGTCATCGCCTTCCTCCTGTTTTTCCTTCACACTCCCTCCTCTCATCTCATTATATAAGAATCCTCCTCTCCGGGCTCCTCCGTCTTCACCGGGACCCCTCTTTGTCGTTCCTGTTTCGCCCCATAATGAGGGCCCCCCTATTAATTTTGGGGCTGTGAAGCGAGACGTGCTGCACACACACACACACACAGACACACACCCCCACCCCCCAAACACACGTGTGCGTTTCCCTGCACTTTAAAGATTGATATGGGTCTGTGAAGACGGAGTGGGCTGGGCCGTCCCCCGTCTGTTTGCCACCACACATCTTGATGAGAAGGGCAGATTGGAGTGTCAAAGGCGACATTAACCTCTTGTCATCTGTTGGGGTTCACCCCGTTCAACTGGTTTCATGCGCTGATTGTGTTTTGTAATGAGCGGGGATTGGGTTTGGCACGGCACGGCACGCTCTGTGGGGTGACTTTGTGACAGTGGTAGAGTGGGCTGCCAGTAATGAAACTGCTGCTATAAAAAAAGAAGGAAAAAAAAGGGGGCTATTTTCAATCGTCCAGCCACAATTTAGCTTTTTATGACTTGGCCGTCCGTCGAGTTTTGCTAGATGACGTTCTGAATGTGCTTTTATTGGCACTGGTTTCTGTGCATGTCTTTTTTTCCTTGAAATTTGCCCGATATTATGTATTATATTTATCATATATTGTAGAAGCTGTCATCTTGACAAGAAACATAGTTTTTTTTATGACAATCAAAACAACATAGAGGGCTACTCTTGTCCTGAACGTGACCAGACTGTCATCGATAGAGTAGCAATAGGGATTTTTCTGGAGGGTTTGTGTGCTGAATTCTTGTAAATGGAACAGCCATAAAGATAGAAGATGAGAAAAATGCTGTAAATGTCATATTGGTAGTTTTTGGGAGCGCAGCAACAAATGATATTTTGTAATGTGAGGATTTGTTATTTCAGGCACTGGCTTTTTTTTGTTGTTGTGAAGGACAACAGAGCGCTGCCCCCCTTTCCATACAAAGAACTATTTGGTAACTTCCACAGACATCCAAAACTGTCTTCTCCTGCATCTTTGGTGATATCTCAGATATCTAATTATGGTAAGGTGTTGGAGCAGGACCTAACCATGGACCTAAAATGTTCTAAAATAATGTTCCTCTCACTTTATTTGTGTTTTTCTTGAATATTCTAACTTTTTTCAGATTAGTTTTTTGGTCACACATATTCACCATTAACTAGGTGCTTACTAACATATATAAGTCGCATACTAGCCCTTTATTAGTAAATATTAAGCATGTATTAACACCTTATTCTACCTCTATTATGACTTGAATTAAGATTTTTCCTACACATGCTTAATATTTACTAATAAAGGGCTAGTATGCAACTTATATGCATGTTAGCAAGCACCTAGTTAGTGGTGAATGTGTTCCTTAATCTAAAGTGTTACTGTTTTTTGTTAACAGGAACCATGTACCTTGATGGATCTTCATTTCCATGGACCTTGATTTTCTACATGAAAAGTCTATAATCCAATTCTCCAAATGTTTAATTTCCAAGTATATACATCAACGAGTGCCCTGTAAAGGGCACCAATGTGATTTTATGTCCAAATCTGGACAAAAACAATATATTTCCACAATATAAACGGCATCTCTGCTGAGTTTTGTGTGCAAATTCAAATACATATTCACACTTTCCACTATTCAAGTGTTTCCTGAGGAATAAGACTTGATGTAGAGCTTGAAAATTTGCAACCCTTCTGGCGATGTCCCTGGATTTAACACAGATTGGTCGGCCAGCGCCGACGAGGGAGATTCGGAATGACAGGAACAAAACAGGCTGCAGGAAGTGGGAAAGCTGCGAAGAGTTTGTGGCGCTCGAGATAGAAGAGAAACTTGGGGGGGGGGGGGTTATGTAGAAGGATTAAAGTCTAAAAAAATGTTTGTGTCATTCACACCGACACTGAAAGTTTCCAATTCAGCTACATTGTTACAACACTGCAGCGCTGTTTTCGTTGCAATAATAGTGATTTCAGCTCCACTAGAACAACAACAACAACAACAACAACAACAACAACAACAACAACAACAACAACAACGGCCGATTTTTCGTCGAGGCCCTCCCTTCCTGTCTGGCAGAAGATGTCCGTCTTCCTCCACAAAAGCCTTCGTCTCAGGTTTTCAAGTGGAGTCGGGGACAGAGGGCGACTGCCACACGGTGGCTGCTGTGTAATTTAGCCTCCTTTCCTCTCTCCCCCTCTACCGCACAGATCGTCCCCCCGCCATCCGTTCGTTTTCCGCCGAGATGAAATGACTCTTCCAATTCTCCCGGTCTGCACCATGGGCTCCGGGGAGGAGAGGTGGCAGCAGCAATTATGGTCCTTTCTCCCTCCAACACACACACACACAGACACAGAGGGAGAGAGAAACCTGCCGGGGACAAAATTGTCTCTCCTCCACGGACAACAGCTTCGTCCCTGCTTTCACCTGGAGTTAACAGGCAAGGACTGGCCTTTCATACAAGCTATTACAGTGTGTGACAGGAGCCATTCATGCTTAACGGTTAACAGCCCAAGATGCTTTAGTTTCACTGAGAATACAAGAAAAAGGTCTGGTCATTTAGGATGCAAACGTGCTCCAACTCTGGTAAAGTCACAGTAATCATGACGTTTTCTTTCTAAAAATGACATTCTCTGCACCGAGGTTTCTCTACAACAAGGGTTGAATTGAACTACGAGGCGTTTTTTTGTCGATTTTACACAATTCGCTTTCACTCCAGAAAGTAGGGCTACTGCAGCAATCCGTCCCGTGCCCAACACTGACAAAAGCTCTGACCTTTGAGATTCTCAGAGTGCATCACTTCAAACGTTCAAGAACAACAACTCCTCAGCACGAAGTAATTACATCATGAGTCGACCAAAGCTGAATCGGACACCTTTTTGACCTAAAATAGATGACGTTAAATTGTATAACCGAAGGCTATACGGATGCATGGTTTTGCAGAATATTTGACTTTATCAAAGGAATTCAAAGGCATGTTTCAGTGGGACTCGTGAAATAGTGTTTTTGAACACGACATGCTCGGTATTGAAAGGGGAAAACGATGAGAACTCGAAAAAAAAACACAACCCCAGTATTTGAAAGCACCGTTCTGTATCCACAACAATGAGGAAGATGCGGCGTTCACCACATATCTCTCGTACCTTTCCACACACAGATTTGTTCTATTGCCTTTTGTTTAATAAGATTTATGCAACTAAGCTGGGTAGTGCATAAAGAAGGGACTCGTCTCATTATCATAGCAGTAGCTGGGTTCGAGTTACGTGGGAAATTAGCTCCCGTGAAGGTAGTAAAATTGTACATGTGAGTGGTCTCTAAAACATAACCCCCCCAAAAATGTATTATTCTATATTATATGAATCAAAAATAATGCAGTTTTTGATATAAATAGTATCATTTACATCAGCGAGATAACAGAAACATGTTCTGCACACAATTATACCCTAGAATAAAACATGCTGTTGCATATGCTTGTGGTCCATTTTGTGTACATTATGGTAAGAAGGTTACATTTTATGAGGCTATTGTGTTATGTGGTGTGTGTGTGTGTGCAGTGACGTCTCTAATCTATTATACGGTCTGTGGGTGTGCGCCGTCCTACCGCCTCATTTCATATTCCGACTAATTAATTGTCGTCGCAGTCTGCACGATGCAAAATTTTGCATGTTGTGGCCTGTGTGTGTGTGTGTGTGTGTGTGTGTGTGTGTGTGTGTTATTAATTTATTTATCTTGTTGTCAGTTATTAGAGACCCCCTACAAAGTTCAGATTACAACTCAAAGCCAGTGACAGTTGTCGGCCATTTTGGCTCCTTTTTTCCAGCGTACAGTATATCGAGAGGCTATAAGAATGTGCAATATAGAGTACATAATAAACCAACTATATAAACACAACTGAGCAAAAAGTAAAAATGTTTAAAATCCGATTGAATTTGGAAATTTGGAAATACATCACAGTTCAAAGTTCACTTTTTCAAGGTTTCCATGAACAAAAGAAAAGTAATTTTGTGACTTCTGCACAATTATTGCTACTTTATACCACTACTACAAAAGCAATATAAAAGTAATCATAACGTAGCCTCAACAACACATAAGAAGACAAAAAACACACACACATTTTTAAAGCCTGAATATGTGACCTACTGGACTACACACCCCCAGGATGTCCATATAAGGAGTTTTATAGGAGTATTATTCCCACGACAATTTACCATGGGTGCACACTCTTAGAAATAAACGTGCTAATTAGAACCATATAAGGTTCTTTGGCTTTTTCTCATAGGTGAACCTTTTTATAAAGGTTCCACCTGGAACCCTTTTAAAACCCTTTATTCAGGAAAGTGGTTTTAAAGGGTTCTCTAGATCAAAACACTTTCTTCGGGAAAGGGTTTTTCAGAAGCAAATGGTTCCAGGTAGAACCTGAAGGACCCTTTTGGAACCCTTATTTCTAAGAATGCACCTACCTACTTCCCACTAACTACTAACTGCCAGCCATAAAAATGTATACATTACATCCTTAAACAGTTTTACAAACTCAGTTGTAAAGTGTAGCTTTAAGCAGTGCAGGTGTTTTTTAACGCTCCGGGCCGAGACTGTTCACTTACTATTAAATCGAGCGAGGAGCACCAGGCTGCTGATACCAGCTTACCAGCCTGTGGATATCAGCCTCTGATTGCCGCTGCCTGTGGAAATTGAGACTTGCAGCTGCAGTTTAGTGTTTGATGGAAGTTTTTTTTTCCAAAAAACAAAATATTATCCTTGAACATCGAACACCTACCAACACACATCCTTAGGACAAAGACAAAAGATAACTGTCCAAAGATGGGACAATAAATATAACGTAGTATTACAGTTATATTACATAGTGTCTGTTCTGTTCAGATCTGCAACACCAAAAGCTGGAAATCATAAACCGCCTGACGCATTCAGAGATCAAGACCTTACTGATTTTTCCCAAGCTGTGATTAGATTTCATGTTCGAGACTGAAATCAGGAACGGGGTGGGGGGGGGGGGAGGGGGGTAGACGATTGCAGCACTGATGCAGCTCACAATACAATTTCATATCCTGGTTTCATCATGTGCACTTGCTGGGAGCAATTATCACTCACACACACACACACACACACACACAGATCAGACAATGCAACGATTCACCCACTGACTGCAAACAGCTCTCTGTTGGTCTCCCGCGGTGAATTTGACCCCCTTGTCGCTCGACTCCCGCTGAGAGCTAAGCTCATATTCTGTTACGGATCATTATATCCTCCAGGACAGCGCTGTTGCGTCTGGGAAAAAAGCGGGGGGAAAGTGAAAGTAATTATGCCGCGAATGTGCTCGTTTGTACGGGAAAATGGGATCTAATACAGGAAAACAACAAGCAACAACAAGGAGAGATTGTCTCGTTTTTGCTGGAAATCAACAGCAAGAGCGTAATATTAGCACCACTCTGTCATGTCCCTTGGTGTCGCCTTACAGAGTATGAAGTTAGGATTAGGGACCAGTTAAGGATTGAGGTTACAGTTAGGGCCAAGAAAAAGACCACGGTTCAGGTTAGGATTAATATCAAATATGACTTTTATTTTGTCAATATCATCATTTCCATGACCAATAATAAATGATTCATGAATAAGTTGACCCTTACGTGGACATTACACCCTTTAACGTAGTGTTTCCCAACCCTGGTCCTCAGGAAACACTGCCCTGTTGCATGTTTTAGGTGTTGCCCTGCTCCAATCCCTGAGGACCAGGGTTGGTAAACACCGATTTAAACGTATCACATATCTGAAAGCTGAGAAGTTGCACGTCAAAGCTGACGCGCGGTTATTACGGTAATGTTGCAGGAAGCCGGCGAATCAGCGTCTTTTTGAGTTGGACAAGTTTCCGTGTTTTGGCCTGTTTTTTTTTTGTACATTGAGACAAAATTCTTATAATATATCAAATGTAATATATTTTATAATGTTCAAATTTCAAATTTAACATGCAAAAATATGGTATTCGTGTACAACAACAGTGGTACGCGTGTCCTGTGCATCTGTAAAGCCATGTCAAGGAATGCGACAAAGCCGTGGTATATGTAGGACTGAAACAATTACTCAATCGATAAATAAAAGACCATTTTGATCATCGTTTTTTTTAAAAGAATTAAAACAAGTTTTTCAGATTTTTCTGGTTTCTCTGCTCTATATCACAAAGAAATCATTATTCCTTTATGGTTTGAGAAATTTATGGACCAAGCGATTACTCGTTAGTTGTGTGGCCCTGGTTATTATATGACGCTCTTGGAATGACTGGACTATATTATTGCACAGAAACCTGCGCATGGTCTTCTCGAGGAAGCCTGGTCTCTCAACATCACACCCGTACCAGACTTAGCAGGTTCAACTGTAATGAGGCTTTTATCCGCACCCTAAATGTGACAAGGGCCATTGTGGAATAAAGGGGGAGTGAAATGAAAGCATATCTGTAATCAGGAGGAAATGTCAGTGCACTTCAGTGCCCTCAGATTGCAGCGCGCACAGCTGCTCGCGGTCTTGACTCTAATTTACTGACGTTTCGTTCTTTTTTCTTCGAGCCAAACTCTTTTACTTCCATGAAATGAATGTGTGTTTGATGTTAATTTGACCAAATCTTACTACTGGCTACTTGTAAATGGTCTGTGACATTTCAGCTGATTCTTATGTTGCGCGGTTTTGCCGCAGGTGAAGGAAACTAAAGGACATGCATGATGCTTTTTAACCATGTTTACATACAGAAAAATATGAATCTACTCCGTGTGCAGCCAATTATGTTCACGTGGTATTTCCCTCAAGCTATATTGTGTTTACACTGCAAATGTAACATGTACTAGTACAGTCGCACCTGTCAAACGGTTGAAAAGCAGCACATCGGCGAAGACAAAAACGTGGGAGGACGATCCATTTCCAGCTTATTACCCTGCCTGCTGTTGACAGGTATAACACAGCTTTCCAATATACCTGTCCTGTTTTCAAATGACGCCAAAAAAAAGATATTAAAGTGCAATATAACAGCTGTTTTTTGTTTTACTGAAACATAGAAATACACTCAAGGAGAACATTTAGCAGTTGGGGTTTTGTATTATTATCATTTTTGTGCCACTTATTTATCACACGAGAGTCTCACCTCAACCTGGCATGAAAGTTCAAAACCATTAGACATAATGGCTTTTTCGTTTTTTACATTGTCAGTCACCTTAAGCGCTGTTGTGACTCCGCTAAAAACCACAGCATTTACTTTAAATGTCAACGCCTGAATTAAGCTACTGTCGTCATATTATGAGCTGTTAAAAAGGTGCCGAGAGCTATTGAGATATAATATAGTTTAATTAAACTCATTTCAAGTTTTACTTATTTGTGAGAATACTTAGTTATTTATTTATGTGTCTACGGGGACGCATATTAATGTGACAATGTTTTGACTGATTGTGGCACTTTTGGTGTGAAGGAGGAAATTACTGCGATGATTAATCCACTGTGGTTAGGTTCAAACACCTTTTTTTCTGATAGCATAGCAACACCATCTGCATAAAAAATACTTTGATTCAACAAAATGAAAAACGAAAAAAAAAGCCTGAATATGTGACCTATAAACACAGACCCCCAGGATGTCCATATAAGGAGTTGTGTTTTATTATTCCCACGGCAATTTACCATGCGTGCACCTGCAGCACAGATCCGTGCCGCGTGAACACTAAGGGTTAACAATCAATTACAAGTGGATTACATAGTTGGTTTTGTTTTAATCTGTCGATAATGTCTCCCACAGCTGTTTGCATTTTTGCTTCGCTTTAATGAAGGCACATAACTTTGCAAACCTAATTATGCGCTCCCTCACGGAACAAATCCATAATTTGAAACCTACAACCGAAAAACAAGCAGACAACAAAGCAACTCTGCGCCGTGATTTCTCCACAGCCCTACACAAGTTCCTCCACTGCCTCAGTTTGAATAAGCTCGAAAAAAATCCCTTAAGGTACTGTCTCCTTTTACACGCACTTCATTCCACACCTCTCGGCGATCTCCTTCACCTCCCTGATCCTCCTCCTCCTCTGTCTGCTGAGCGAAATGCAAAAAAAAGGTCCAGTGAAAAGATGCACTGGCCTCCCTCCTCAACCCTGCTGTCAGGGTGAGGCTTCACCACCTCAGGGGGGGGAAAAATGTGAGATGATGGGTGTGAGCCAAGTCGAAACAGTCGCAGGGGTCGAGGTGAGACGCACGAGACATTCCACGAGGCTTAGTTACCTCTGAATGAAAGAGGGAGATACCACGGCCCAGAGGGACAGTGATCAGTGTCAGTGAGAGGGGAAGGTGAGGGAGCGCTCGATAAACCCACCCTGACAGCAATAGTAAACAGTACAGAAGGTGAATCAACATCAGACTGACTTTGGACTAATGCTATTGCTGGAATTAAAAAGCTGACATTACAGATCTTTTGTATTTATCGTTTCATATTAATATAATGGTTAGCATCTCTGCATTATCTGCATAAATTAGTAGTGCCGCTTTTGCACTACATGGTCCTAGCTCGCCTCGGCTTGCCTCTACACGGTTTGGTTTGTATTCCCATTACAATATAGTACCTCCTCAATGTGGGCGGCGCCATCATTGCACGGCTGCATGAAACTGCTCCTCTCTTAAATGATGAGATTTTAGACATTTTCCCTGTTAATTGTTGGAGATTAACCCATGTTCTTAGGACGGTTAAGGTATTTATAACTGATCTACAATTCGGCATTGTTCGGCTTGATTCTTCTAGTGACGGCACTCTGACCAATCAGTGGCGATACTAAAGTACCAGTTACCAGGTATTATCGCTAATGGAAACGCAAGATTGATGCATGTTTTCTGGGATTTTTAATGTCTTTTTAACTGATCTAGAGTTCTGCATTGTTTTGGCTTGACTCTTCTGGTGACGACACTTTCTGACCAAACAGTGGCCCGATAGTCTGTTGACGTCACATTTTAGTATCGGCTCAGTTCGCTTGGAACCTCACCAGAGGCTCATAGAAAGGCAAGGGGGTAAAAAATCAAGTAGTGCTTGACCTGTATAATGGAAAAGTCCCATTACAGTCAATATTTTTCCAACATATCCATAGAAATCTGCTATAATTTGCTACACATCTCTGCTGCCCTATCCCTCTTCTTATTGTGAAAACACAATACACAAACACATTCTGTACTTATAATAATTAGTCATAACAGCAACAATAATAACATTTCCAGGGCCTTTAAAATTTCACATTCTTTGTTTTTTCCATTTTGTGTGATTTGTAATAGCGGTTTGTTTGGCAATGGGAGTGCGGTGAGTCACAAAGAGACACAAAGGTGCAACGATGGAGCCACCACACAAACACACACAGCCTTATCCCCTTCATCACAGCCTCCTCCAGTCGCAATTTTGTATTTTTATTTTTTTGCCACAATTGTCAACGATGGCTTTATCCCTGCACGCAAGGACATAGCTTGGCTGTAGGCTAGGCAGCTCTGCACGGGAATAAAAAAAAAAAAAAAAGAAAGTCTCTCCGAATGATTTTCGGCTTTCTCCTTCCCCCTGATGCAGTCGAAATCACAATCCCTTGTTGGCTGAAAATTATTGCTGGATTACCTTTGTCCCTCAGCGCCAGCGCTGTCAGAACTCAACCTCACCCCGCCTGGATTTATGACCTGCACGAGGAGTGCATGTGATGCCGAGAGCACGGTGGGGGGGGGGGGGGGGGGCAAATGTGTTCATATTTTGCGTCACACACCTCTATCTCTAAGTGTGCCCATCACCCCCTCCACACCTCCCGATGCCTCATCATCATCTCTCCCGGCCTTTGTCTCCCACCATTCCTAATGATGACAGGAGCGGCCAAAGCTGCCCGAGACCCCGGTTCCCACTTTAATGTCTCCTTGCCTTACTCTCTTGCTCTCGGCTCAGGTTTCTCTCCACCCAATGCCCTCTGATTTACAACGTCCCCAGTGGCTGACGGGGGAGAAGACACAGAGCTGGAGGCAGGGGGAAGGAAGAGGAGGAGGGGGGGGTGGGCTTCATTGTTCTCTCTTTCCCTCTCCACTGTCTCCCTTTATTTATGACATCTCCAGCATGACCAGGGACACGGCGTGACCCCAGGGACAACATTGCAGGCTGCAGCACACTGGTGACGGTGACTCCCCAAAGCAGAGCTCGAGCATGAGCGCTGTGGCTCAGTGCCACAACACAAAGACAATGCCTCCCCTCCTCTTCCCATCATCACTCTGAGGAGGGGAGTCAGCTGGGTAGAAGTTCTGGTTGAATGAGGGCCTCACACGCAAGCTTGGAGCATAGAGGGGGGGGGAGTGGAGGTGGTGGTGGGGGATAATGATTACATTTGAGAGTGGGAGGTTTAACAGATTAAGTCTAACAATGAGTGTCGCAGGCGTCATCGTGACATCGCACCTCGGGGAGAAGCCACATGTTTGGTATTGTTGTTCGGCGCCGATGACGCTTCCGCGATCCAAACCGGCAACATTGAATGACAGAAGTTTTGTTCTCTGGTCTCTGACATCCACATTACGACAGATTTAAAGGACAGTTACATGGCACCAGTACGTAATTCCTGCTGCTACGGGGGTCTCTCGATCAAAATGTTAACACAAAAGGGTTAGTATGATGACGTGGAAATTAGTGCTAGGAACGTTAACGGCCTCGTCTAAAGTATCGCAGTTTCCCTTGCTGCGGCACCGGAGTCCAGGCTCCGTTGACCAGTTAGCTCCGTTAGCTTCGTTAGCCCCTTTAGCGTCGTTAGCGTGCCTACAGTTGAATTGGAGCGGTCTGTTTAAATGAGCCTCTAAAGTAATGCAGTTTTTCGTGCCACGGCACTGGAGTCCAGGCAACATTTACCAGTTAGCTCCTTTAGCGTTGTTAGCGTGCCTACAGTCGAACTGGAGCGGTCTGTTTATGAAACGAAAAGACCAACGCAACGGGGTCTCTCAAATCAAAACGTTAACACAAAATTAGTGCTATGTTTCCATGACGACTGACCGGAAAAAGACGTGCGCGACGTCATGTTTACGTTAAAATGAGCCTCTAAAGTAACGCAGTTTTTCGTGCCGCGGCACCAGAGTACAGGCACCGTTTTCCAGTTAGCTCCATTAGCTCCTTTAGCGTCGTTAGCGTGCCTACAGTCGAACTGGAGCGGACTGTTTATGAAACAAAAAAAGCGTACCTGTGTACTGCATGTGTGTGTTTTTAACGCACCATGCGTTAACGTTGACGCCGTTAGCGCCGCTAACGTGCCCAGCACGAGTTGAAATATCACAAAAACTAGTGTGTCTGTGTTTCAAAGGCTTCGGCGGCGGAACATGCAGCAAACGGCAATGAGTCGCTGTGATTCGTGAGTGGAAAACACAGTGCAAAGACAACACACTTGTTTGCTTCAGAAGTTATCGCAAAAACGGTACAGTGAAACAGGGTTAACCCTAACCCTAACCCTAGGGAAACATAATCGACTAATTTAAACCTCTACACCACCCATGTTTATGTCTCTGGGAAAAAATTTCATCCTGATTTATGGCACAAATGGAGCGCGCAGAGTTCCGTGACCGAAGCACTGCGGAGAACAGCGTTCGCAACCGTTATCTGTGCATTTATGGACTGTGACAGGGTTGTTGTTTTTAGAGCAGAAGTGATTATTATGCCACGACAACTCGGAGGAAGAAGCACCTGCAGCCCTCCAGGCATCTTGCTGTTGCCGTGTGACCAAACAATAACACAAGATTTGTCTGGTTACCCATTTTTCTTGAACAAAATCTAGTATATTCGGCCGTTTCGTCTATGAGTAAGACATTTTACACCGTGTACTTTGAATTTGGGGATTTGGAGAGTACAAATCTCTGTTGTAAGAAGAAATATTGAAAATATGTGACGTCAGGGTGTCTTTGCATCACATCTTTGTGTGGGGACTGTAGGTTTTGTTCAGTTTGTCTCAACTGTCAATGTCTGAGACTTAGGAGATCATTAGGCGAAAACTCCAGTCTATATTTCTCTTTATTTGTTTTGTGCTTTTCTTATATGTGCAAGAGAGACGAGAGTTTGAGAGAGACACTTGTCATTTGAGAAGTTCGCCCACACTGCAGCGCTGAGTCAGCAACCACATGTCAAGGCAGGAGTCAACAAAGAAGCTAATGCAGGTAATGATCTGTTTGCAGTTGTCGCACAGACTGTTGAGGCTGAGTAAGTGCTCCTCACACCTGTTTGCCCGAGCCTTCGAGCAGGTGGACAGGCCAAAGAGCAAAGACTCCTAAGGTCTGTCAGGAAGTGGGGTTTGCGGAGGTGAAGTGCTGCCTTTGGAAGTGGCCGAGAATATGCGTTTCCCAGCAGATTCAACGACTGATAGGAGTCGAGCCTGCAGCTGTTCAGGTTAACTGATGTTGCACATTATTTACTCTCCATTACCTCTTCCTGAGTCCTGTGGCTGTGGCCATGACACTGTCAGTGTGTGTTCCAGAGGGCAGATGGGCTTTATCACGGCAGGAAGTTGACATTTCACACGTTTCCACCGTCATATTTTAAGCCAGAGCGTGTAAGACTCACTATTTTGATTATCATTTCCTTTGGCGGAAATGGAACACAAAGTAATAATACTTATTTATTCATTTATTTAGAGTGCACAATCACCTTGTGTGCATGTGTGAGTTTTCATTATCGCAGAATGAGCTTTATCATTTAATCAGGTCTTCCCAAAGTGCCAGGTTGGATCAACATGATGATTTTCAAGGACAAACTAGACTAAAATTCAGTTTCTTGTAATGACTGAAGGCTTGATATTCAGCTGAAACATGCAACTTCGCCTGTAGATGGTTCTAAATCCTACTCCCTGTACATTTTGATGATTTTTGTCACTGATTAAGTTATTATTCTGCCTCTGTTTGGTCTTCATGAGCTGAAAATGTGCTCTCTGAATGAATGGAGGAGTAATTGTGTGTATACAGCAGCAGCGCGGAGGCTCGCGGAGACAGGAAACTGCTGAATGATCAGCTTTTTTTGAGCCGTATATTTACTCTTCTTAATCTCCCTGACCAACCCCTTAAAATCGAACGCTATGTAAATACTTTGGATTTTTTTTTATGGAGTGCAGCGATGGCGAGATATACAGTGAAATTGAGATTTTAATCTTATGGGACAGGGTGACCCATGATGCCCTATAGGTCAACTGAATGTATACTGTATGTAAGGAGTGTACAAAAGTAGTAGGAAAAGAAGCCCTAAGAATACATATCTACTGTGAGGTCAGTGTCAACAACAGCGTATACTGTATAATGAAGTGATGCATGTCAAAAGGTTCCAACTTCACACTGTGCCAGAAGAGAAGAAAAATGCCAGGGCCAAATGTGAACGAGTCCTGAGAGTGTACGTTTGCGTGGGCGCAGAGCAGTGCAAATGAGCCGTCCGTGTCTGTTTCAGCCACTTCGCCACTGAGAAGAGATGCATCTCGATAGCAATTCTTATTCAGCATTGAAATAGAAATGAAGGCACCTGTATACACTTCGACCATATATGGTCAGTGCCGTGGAAATGTGGACATTTTGACACCAAACTGATCTCCAAATGAAACGTAACTATAGGTCGCTTTCGTCAACCCCTAAATATGACTCATAGGTACGTTTTTAGTGCACCGGTATTTTTCGACTCAACTAGGAACAAGTTGTTAGTGAGGTTTGGGATAGGTTTTAAAGGGGACATATTACACAAAATCAACTTTTTAATCATTTAAATCCTTATATTTGGGACTCTGGAGGCCCTGTCAGTCGGCAAAGTGTGAAAAAAGATGACTCGCTCACAAAACACGCGATGTTGACTTCCGCACTCACTGGGACGTCACAATGCGCTAAATTCCTAGAATTGTTGTTTCACGGAGCACCGCTTTGTCCGTGAAGCATGCGAGAGTGCTGGCGAGAGCAACAGTATCCGAAAACCCGGAAGTCCGCGAAGTCTGCGAAAATTTCTATTCTTGGCTCCACAGTGCAGCACAGAGTTCTACACAAACTTCCAGCCTCTTCTGCTTGATACTTGATTTAAAACGGGTAAAATAGATCTAATTCTAATGAGTGATGTCGTAAATGGTAGCGACTTCAATGCAAATGAATCAGTGATTGATGGATAATTTTTCCATGGCTGTGTTTATTATTTTTATTTTATTTCATCACTATTTCTCTTTTAACTTTACCAACTCTCCAGTCTGTCTGCAGTGTCTGATTTCCAAAAACTTCTTTTACACAGAGGACAGACATCCAGGCAATGTCCTGAATTTCTGCTGACATATTGTGCAGGTTTGTTAACTTCTATTGGGTGGAAAAAGGTGGTTTGAATGTGCTGGAGAGAGAGAGAGAAAGAAAGAAAAAACGAAAAGTGTGAACAACAGGGCTCCCTGGGGATTTTCAGAGCGAAAGCCTCTAACACTCCGGCTGGCTGATTCCTGTGACCTCACATCATTCATTGCTGAAGAAGTCCATTTATTCAGTGTACTGCACAGCAACAGCTGCCCGCACACCCATCACAAACCATGTCATACTTTCATACACCTAACAATGTCCACTCACACTGGTGTCTCTGGAGATGAGAGGGAGACGTTTCATTCTGTGGTCTTCTAAGGCTGGGTCACATACAAAGGAACAACTGTAAAGCCTTGTTTTTAATAATTAGGAGGCAGATTTTAACACACCTAACATGAACAGAATAAAATAAATATGGGATATTAATATGAAACTTCATGCTATCTAAAGAAAAGATGGTCTCCAGCCTTTGCATTGGAGCAACGTCCAAAAACCAATGAAACATGGTGTTGTTTTTCTATTGGGTAAAACATAATGATGTCAAGTTGAAAGCAAAACACTGTCTTTTTCAGCTATAAAGATAATATAAATTATGAATTCTGCTTTTTTACCAACATTATACACAGTTACCGGATCAACAAGTTGAAATTGTGCCGAAAATCCATGATGTTTATTGAGTTTCTCGAGATCTGTATATAACTAAAATGGTTAAAGTTGGTGCGAGTTATTTGCTTTGACCTATTTATTACAACGTTCCGATTAAATCCATTTGTTTCCCTGTGTTCTTCTAATCCTAATCCTGCGTAATTAACACGTGTTTGAGTATCAGAGATCCAGAACTGTGCAGGAAGGTGTACACAGAGCATTCACTGCTAACCCCAGCTGTCAGAAGAGTATATCTCCTGTCAAAGAACCTTCTCCTAATGACACGCATCATTAGCTAAGTCAACCATCATCGATTCCTGCCTTTTCTCACATCGCAGCTCCGATCCTTGATACTGTTATGGTCAGCTCATTAATTCGCTCGAGTCTCGTGCCAGAAAAAACATCGCAGCTACGGAGCTGGCCAATTATATGACAATGTTTTCTTCCTGGACAGGCGACGCAGGGTTCTCCTGCCAAAAACTCATTAGAAAATGACTGTGGCTGTGTCTCTGCTGCTCAGGCTGAGCCGGTAATACCCAAACAATAAACAAACAATAGGTTAATTCTCTGGTAACGTCACAGCATTGTCGGAATTCATTATTTGTGGACAATCACAATTGGACATTTCCAACCCTGGAGGTTAAGGATAAAACGGCGATTAACACATGAAATAATGGACAGTTTTATCTTTAAGGTTTTGTATAGACAGTAGCAGCCGAAAAATGCATTTTGGGTGATTCAGTCAGATGTGGAAAAAACTCTAATAGTTAATTAATCCACTATGGTCACGTGAGATCCTGTCCACACGGAAACAGATCTTTTAATTTGTCAGTTCAGGAAATCCGAACAAAACCCCCCAAAATGACTCTATAAGTGCAGCCCTGTATGTGGCCAAAAAGAAGGTATTCCAGTATCAAATTAAGACTTTGTTTCTGGAGCTCAACAGGCAGCGCTGCACTGTAACATCAGGTCCCATTCTCAATGAATAGCGAGCCCATTGTCCCACCCTTTCAGTCCGTCAATGGTTTATTCTGATGGAAACAAACGGTATTATTTGAATCTAGACAGAGAATAGGTTGAAAGTGACATGGAGCTGCACAAATCAGCCAGAAATATTGTGTTAAAAGACATCCAAATCATGATGATATGACATCATGTCCTCAGGCTCCAACCCTTTTGGAGGGTTCCCCCAAGAACCCTTTTAAAACCCTTTATTCAGGAAAATGTTTTTAAAGGGTTCTCTGGATCAAAATGGTTCTTACTGGAACCATTAGTGTTACAAAGAACCCTTGAAAAACCCTTTCTTCAGGAGAGGGTTTTTCAGAAGCAAATGGTTCCAGGTAGAACCTCAGCCCTTGTAGAAGAACCCTTTTGCAACCCTTATTTCTAAGAGTGCAGTTAAAACTGTCTTTACACACATGTATTGTAATCCCCTTTGTCGTTTGATTAAGATATCGCATTTAGTTGAATTGCAATTTTGACTATTTTGTGAGAACTAGTGCTGCGTTGGTGTGAAAAGGCAAGAAATAGGGTAGACGAGCAGCATAAAAAGCTGCGAGTTACACTTCAAACATGTCGCTGCTCCAGAAATATTTATAGCCTTCATGACCTGCGAGCCACGTGAACCACTTTCAAATATAAAATCCTTTCTTGTCTGCAAACATCGCAAGTATCGCCTGCTCTGCTCAGCTAATGGCCTGTGACTTGCCGCGTGTCGCGGAGATGAACCGGGAATGACAGACGACATTCCTCGGAGAGACGCTGTCTGTCATCCCCTCCCGCACACAGTAAGATAATAACGGTCCAGATTGTTTTCCTTTGTGGTTCCTCTGTGACGGAGCAAGCTAACAAATGCAATCAGAGCCGGGGCCGCCATCACCACTCAATCTTAAAAGAACCTCTTCAAGACTCATTTTCTTCTGAGAGCATCTCGTCTCACAACACCTCTAACACCCTATAATGGCTAACTAGCACTTTTTCTTTTTTTACCAAGTGTCACTGTGTTGTTGTTGCCTTGGAAATGTGCATCCAAGAATTTGTATGTTGGGTTCAAAGCGATGGCATTTCTACAGAGTTAACAATTTCACTTTTAAGCATCGGAAATGAACAGGATATATACTTTAGTGTAGATGCAAGTGTGTTTGATTGGATTCTGGCAATTACTTATGTTTGTTTGCGGAGGTGATGCCTCGTTTCAGTCGAAACGTAAGATATTATATTCAAGCTTGAACAAAAGGGAAGTTGACATTTGAATGATTTAATCCCATCGTTAGTAGGATGTGGTACGTGTGAGGAACAGGAGGGTGATGAAAGAGCAAATTATCTTATCGAGAATAAATCTGCCTCTTGTGAAAAGTCCGTATCTGACTTTGCTCAATATTTTTCTCAGGTGGTACTTGGTTATAAAAAAAAAAGGTTTGAGAGCCACCACTGATTTAATCAATAATCAGATTTGTAAGTGATTCATTTTCGGTCAATCAGCAAATCAATTAGCCGAGCGACTGCTAATCACCTCCCCCCACATAGCCTGGGACTACACTCACTCTAATTCCAGGGAAGGGAGAAATCACTGGAGGAAGTACAGTAAATCAACAGTGCTGAGTTATGAGTGTAGATGCTTTATAATATCAATTTCTTCCTCCCCATGTTTCAAGGCAAGACAAATATATGAAATGGACCAGGACTCTGGTACAATGTCTGAATCGACTTGCAATGGTATTAATTCATTCGTTGCACCGGATTCCGGGCACGTATCTATCCGCAGAGAGTACTTATGCATGACCCTTTCTCTTCCAGGCAATCATCAAAGCCAGTGGAATGAATAAATGATTCCACCACACAATGGCTACATAAAATGAGCGGCAAGAAGCTAAAAGACTTGGGTTCACGTGCGACACTCGCTCAGCGTGTGCTTTTAATTGGCTTAAAGCCGAAATAAATTCCATTAATTGCAGCCCTCACCTTCGACTCGGCCTCCGGCGCTGACCGAAGTTCTACGCCGAAGCCACCGTGCGTGCAGCGCGACTCTGACTGAGCACCGTTTCTCTCAGCCCAATTAAAGGGAGCTCATAAATAACATAAACAATGGTGTATTCCCATCAGGCACTGTAGTAATCAGCCTAAAGACACCAGAGGAAAGAGGCAACAGCGCACACACACACACGGACACACAAATGTACAAGAGGTGGAGTACACAGTGATACATAATCGGTGATGTAAATAAAAGTAGGGAAATATGATAAATATCTGCAATTATCTCTGCACATACATGCGACGACACTAGCTGGATCTGTCAACGAAAACCATTAAATTCTGTGTGTCTGATATTGAGCCGTAACTGTAAAACTTGTTGCTCAAAACTCAATAGACGGTGCATCCAAAAAAAACCCACATACAATATTCTCTAATTATGTGAGAGCTGAATTTATACTAATCCCAGAGCAGCTAATGAGACAGTATCCTCTGTGGAGTGCGTGGTGTGGCGCGACGCAATGGCTACAATTCTAGCTTTGTTTGGTGTTCTGCCTCCCCGATACTGTGCAAAGCTAAATCTCACCCACAGCCGAGCACAAACACGGCACACATATTGAACTCTTGTACTTTCAAAAAGGCTCCCTGGGTAAATTGGCTGAAGGCTTATGCATACAGATTGCAGTTTCTTTTAATTGGCTGTTGTTTTCCGGCAACATTAGGAAACGATTTCTTTGAAAAGAGGGGGAAGAGAGAGACACGCACGTGCACGTGTGAGTGACACATGTGCACGCGCACACTCATATATGTACATTCTTTGACACAGGCAGAGAGAGAGAGAATGTGCCCGTGGCCACAGTGCTCAGTGTAATTGATAAATTCGGAGCCCCAGATGTTCGTCTGTGGCCCCGGGGCCCTGGGCTCTCACATCAGTGGCACGTAAACACATTCTCATCATTCACTCCTGACTCATTAGATACTGCCTGCCTTTTATGATTTTTCCTTGGCTGCTTAATTCCCCCGCGCTACTCCTTTTAAATCTGTGTATGACTGCGATTAAATTTTAATACGCCGCCTCTGCTGTGACCTTGAGGCAGAGTGGGTCCCTCTTCAGCTTTAAAACGGGAAATTAGCAAGAATGTATATTTAATTATGGATACTGTGAGACTGACAGGCTTTGTTTGGGCGAGGTGATGTGAAACAAGAATCGACACATGATTTCTACCTGTGCCCTAACTACCTACCTACCTATACCTTTCAACAGATGAACCTGCCTATATATGTACCAAATGTTCCTATACATACGTGAAAACCTATCTTCATACATAGTAAGAGCAACAAGGCTTCTGTTCAAATGTAAGAAATGATCACTTCACTCCCGATTGATGTTCGACGCGCAGGTCTTTAACGAAGATAGTTTGTGGAACTCAGTGGGCTTAAAAGAACAGTATAGCTGGATATCATCAGCATAAAGGTGATTAGACCCATCCCTGTACTTGGTAATGATCTGTCTTAAAGGAAGCACACATAATAGAAAGAGTATGGGGCCCAAGACAGAACCCTGAGGTACCCCATATGTACGATTGCCTACTTATTTACCTGCCTCTACATAAATACTGTACATACTATGAACTTTGTAGCATCCTACCGACCTACCAAACTTGCTTTATACCCATATAACTATAAACATCTACTTATCTATTCATGTACAACATAATACAATAGTATTAGTAGATTTGCAGGGGGAAAAAACACACACTCATGCTTCTGAATTCCTCTAAGCCAGCCTAACAAGGTTTCAGTTTTCAGAGTTCAATTGTAAAAAATTATCACTTTACTCCCGATTGATGTTCGATGCGCAGTTTTTTTTAACATAGATAGTTTGTGGGCTTAAAAGAACAGTATAGCTGGATATCATCAGCATAAAGGTGATTAGACACATCCCTGTACTTGGTAACGATCTGTCTTAAGGGAAGCACACATAAAAGAAAGAGTATTGGGCCCAAGACGGAACCCTGAGGAACCCCACATGTACGATTACCTACCTATTTACCTGCCTCTACATACATACTGTAAATACTAGGACATTTGTACCATCCTACCTACCTACCAAACTTGCTTTATACCTATATAAGGGTGAATTCCAATTCCTTGCTTAATCCTCAATCTTAACCCTCAATCTCAAAAATGCGCGCCGCTCCCTCTAGTGCAAGTGCTGTCCCGATTCTCAGAAAATTTAAGTTGAGGGGCAAATTTAAGGGCTGTATCGCCCTCAATATTGAGATTTTCCGAGACCACCCTTGGGAGCAAGGGCTACCCAGAATGCATTGCGTGTTTTCGTATAACAAAGATGGCGCAGAAAGCAGCGAAACGAGTGCGCTACAAATTAAGTATTTTCTTTGTTAATAGAGATATAACAATTATGAAAACCATTGTATTATCTTAGTTTAGGCCCATATTATGGATTACTTACGTCATTGTTGCGTAACATTTATTTTTATTTTACGATCGGACAAGCGATTGTTTGCTATCGTTAACTTTTCAATAAGCCGTGGTGTGTTGTAACTGTCAGCTGAATATGTCCGTGGTTGTGGTATTTGTATGAGTATCATCTTATAACTAACTGACAACCTAATAACTTAACGTGACGTAAATGTGTTCTTCTTCTTTTTTGGAGTTGACAGACTGGACGCAGCTTTCGCGTTATTCTGCCCCCCCACAGTCTGAAGACGTATCTGCATTTAAGGGGTGTCCCATTTCTAAGTGACAAAATAACCCTCAACACTTGGTTTTGAGGGCCAGTTAAGATTAAGGGTTGAGCTTGAGGGTTAAGATTGAGGGTTGAGATAGGAATTGGAATTGGCCCTACATCTACTTATCTATTCATGTACAACATAATACAATAGTATTAGTAGATTTGCGGGGGGTGGGGGGGGACACACACACTCATGCTTCTGAATTCCTCTAAGCCAGCCTTAAGTATCACGTCAGCACTACCGAACAAACAGTTGATGGATTACACAGCCAAATGTGAATGATCAGTTCCCGATTCATTGCTGTTGTTTCTCCATTGTTTTTTGTCAGACGGTAAGACTCAAGTCGGCATAACAAACACCGAGCATGCGGTAACAGTTAATGAGATTCAACAGTAAACATGTTGCATCGTCATAGCTGCTGTGGATATACAGAATAAGCCTTTTATGCTCCACTCTTCATGCATGTGCATGAACACACATACAAATTGTCATTCTTACCTCCCGTATTCCCAGGAGGAGGCTGTATTGATCAATCAGAGCAGAATCTTCCTAATTAGCCCTGAACTGAGCAGGAAGGAGAAAGAGTGAAGTAGAAGGGGGGAGGGGGCAGGGGAAGGGAACAGTGACAAGGAAGGATGGGAGAGACAAGGAAACAAAACAGACAGACTGACTCGTGGCTCTGCAATGGATCGGGACGTGACAGAACAAACATCTGAAGGGATTCACACATGGGGGAAACCAAAGGAGGAGGGCTAGAGGATGACAGCACATGAGAGAGAGAGGGGAAGCTCGAACAAACAAAGTGTGGAAGAGCACACATGTAGAAGCCAAAGTAGAGATGGAAAGAAGAAGAAAGATCTGCGTTTACCACAGGGATTCAATTAAAAGAGGCAATTATCCTTTTTCACAACAGCCTGCTTTGTTTGCCCCCCCCCCCTCCCCTCCCCTCCGACTACACTTTCACCTCCACCACCGTTTCATATGCAGAGGAGTAACTGGTGGTTTGATGTGCAGTTGCTCCGTGTTATCTTGCCTTTTTGCATAAACGCAAAAGAAGTGGGCGCTTTTATCCAAACCACTGCAGTGAACAAGCGGGAGTGCTTTTTGTTTTTTTTGTTTTTGTAACACAGACAATAGGTGCACCTATGCTAATTTCAACACACACACACAGAACACAAGAGTCCTCGGCGGACTGCAACCATGGAGCATTCATGCTTGTCCACTAATTGAACATGTTCGCTTGTTGAGGGTTTGACGAGGTTTTCAAGTGGGGCCGAATGAGGTACATGGTCAGTTTATGACATATATGTGACTGTACCCTGCAGGCTCCCTAAGTGGTTGCAAGCTCAGTGAAACTCGTGGTGTGTATTATTTTGTGTTTTTTATTAGGAATAATAGGAAAATAACCTGCTCCAACCGTTCCATTTTTCGGTACCCTTTCCCTTGAGGTACCAGAGTAATGGTACAGTACGGGTGGAGCTACCCCCATGATAGTTAGCTGATTGGGGGACAGACAAAGAGTCACTCCCCTGCACCTACAGTCTATTCGCATAAAAAGTGTGATGTCTTGTTGAGACAAACAGCCACAAACCGAGCGAAAAATTAGCTGCTGGATGTCCTCCTTTGCTCATTTCATCACAGAGCTTCCATCACCTCCCAAGTATATGTAGTGTTTGGTTTGGTTTTTACTGCGGACAAAAAATGTTTTATTTAGCCACTTAAGAAAAGGTTAACTTAATAAAATGTACATCAATTTAAGTTACACTGTAGAAAGAACATGTCCACAGCTTTACATACCCTTACCATCAGGAAAAATAAGTTTGTGCCGTGGATTCCGTGGATAAAGAAACAGCAACAATTTAAATTTGGAACACAGTAAATTAAGAGAACATGAGTTGGTCTATTGCTGTCTTGATTGGCAAGTGTGTTACTTAAAATTCAAAAGCTTTTAAATCCCAAATTCACAAAACAACACAATGGAACTTACAAAAGACTGCAAAAACAACTTCTTCGTGAGTTGCTTAGCGGTCTCTGTGCATCTCACATTTGAATTCTCAGCTTGGATTATACCTAATCATTATCAAACCACTTCTTCACACTTTCAGCTCTGAAGAAGTTTTACGTGTCCGACTCATACACGAATGAATTCTTCAGACACCTCAGTCAGCTCATAGTAACTAACTCATTAGTAACTGAAACAAATACAGTCATTTTCAGCCAATATTGTCAAAATGGCAATGGAGACAAAAGCCACATAATTAACAAGATCACCTAAATAAAGGTCTGACAAAAAAAACCCTGGCAATTGAGGGTGACTGAGAGAGCACTGAGAGGTTGTGAGATTTAATGCCTTTTTACAGGGACTGTTGTGGCGCTCGTCACGTGGAAACCACTTCCAAACAGTTTGTACACTCCAACTAAAACTAATAACGCTCTGCAGCAACATCAGAGAGCCGCCTCACATACTTCTTCCTCTCACCCGCCTCCGCTCGCCTCGCTCTGAAATTGCACGGGCACATCGCCTGAAGTGGTTGTTCAGTGCTAGAGGCTGGTGATGGTAAAGATGTGTTAATTACGTGGGAGTTGAAGCGAGCTGTTGAATATCATCTGTCTGGACGCGTGTAGGAAAAAAGGGGGCATGAGATTATGAACTAAATGACTGATGCAGCCTCATCACCTCATATCGTTTCCTCCAAATGATCCACATCGCACATATGAGCTCCACCTTCAGGCAGAAACGTGATAGAGGGTGGGGGCGAAGGAGTCACAGGTTTCTTTAATATCTAATTTCTTATGTTTCTTCCTGTGCCAAATGTGATACAGCTCACTCAGTGTGATGTCTTTTCAAGACCGAGATCTCACTTTCATCTTGCGATATGTACACACACGACTGTTGTGGTTGATAAGGGCTTTCAAAGAGTTACCTCGCTGAATTATTAACGCTGATGAGCAAAGGTGGCCCGTCACAATTTAAATTATCATTTTTCAAACAGACAGGAGTCCCAGTCGTTCAGCTATCTTCTAACCTTTAGTGGATTAACGCTTTGAGGGGAACGTATCCTCATTTATCCATCTCTTGGTTCAGTCAGTCAGAATTCTGTCTTTCTTAGACTTTGTTTAATGCAGTAAAAAAGGTCCAATAAGTAACATTCAACTTAACAAATATTAGTACTGACACCCTGTGGTGGGATTGACGTCACACTCATTCTCTGTGTTCTTATCGTGCCTTTGATCTGCTGAACAGTCCACCTGTTGCGAAAACCTCTGGACTCCGTACGCTGTTGTGTTTCGCTCTAATTGGCTTCACGAGACAAGAACATTTCACCAATCGTATTCAAGAACTGTTACATCTAAGTCTTCTGAAATCTTCCAGCTCAGGATGATCTGTACGGTGTAAGCTGGAAAGGGCAACCCTTTGGTTTTTATCTCCACTGTAGGTCCTTCTCCTCTGGATTTATTAGATAGATGTAGAGTTAGTCTGTTTTTGTGATCCGTTTTATTCATATTTATCATTTTTGAACTGTTTTTCTGTTTCTCAATGGTCAGATGGAACAAACTACTCCTCTATAGACCATTTCCAACTGACAAACATTATTAAAACATACCATGTCCATAAGCATGTTGTGATTACTGTGCCCTAACCATTGTTAGAATTGATCTGTTCTCCCCCTGAACCTTAACCCAGTCCTATCAGTGAGCTCAATTTGCTTTTGTTGGTTGCTTCACCCCCCTCCTCCTCCTGCTCCTCCTCCCACCTACTCCTGTTCTCACAGATTTCCATCCATTTTGCGACAGGTTTTCACAACCTGTCATCAAAAATGGGGGCTGCTTTTGAGATGAGGACCATTCGCTGGGAATACGACTCAACTCTTCTCCACGAGGCTACCTCTGATGTGTGAATGCTTCACTGACATTCCACTCCGCAGATATTCAGAGAAATATAGAGAATATGATACAAGGAAATCACCGATAGTGTTTGAATCAAACATATTTTTTGGCAGACTGTCTGGAAATAAAGTATCAAAATAAGTCTCGATTCTGAAATCAGGTCACTGCGGATCAAGAGAAAGAGTGGGTCATTTACTAATCTGAGGGTTGTTGGTACAATCCCAAGTGAATGGATATAATTAATAGGCAATGTGATAAATATCAAAGCATATACAATACAATACAATGAACTTCACTAAAGTCTGGCTTGGAGCCCAACAGGAAATGGAAAGACATTATTGTTTTCCCTTAGGCATTGGTATAAAGTGATTTATTATTAAGTTTGTTTCTCATTTAATGCAAAGAACACACCGTGTAGAAAAAGTGTGTGCTGCAGAGGAAAACTATAATAATCAAGAATGCCTTATGGGGGACTATGCGAATGAAATTGTGTATTTTTACGCTCTGCTAATTACGTGCGGTATTTAAGAATGTGGATTATTTCACCCCCACAAAAGAAAACAAGAGTGTTTAGTCATTTCCACACATTGTCTGCTTGTGTTATTCTGAGCTGCAGTGATGAAACTGGAGGGATGGAGCATACATTCTGCCAGGAGGGAAAGAATCGTAATCCTCATTAATGATCATCATCATTATGTAGTGATTCAGTGAATTTAAAAAAAAAAAAACGGACTTGGTCTCTGTTTTCCAGTGATGTGATTGGTTCAGTCATGGGCTGTAGGCATGCTTTGACCTGCCCCAGAGCAGGCGAGGTTACCATGGTGATCTACCCAGGCCAGTTTTGTGATACTGTTAAACCTGCGTCAAAGAAAAGTGGAAAACCCTCTAATATGTCACTTTGTGTGACACACAGTTTTTAAACAATAGTTTATAATCAACAAAGAAAAACAATTATTTTCACTCATGATTAAGCTCTTTCACAGGGTTTTCTCATTGTCACTAAGTCTCTCTTGTTGCCTGTTGTCTTTCTTTGTGAACACAGAGAAACGCATTAGAAGCTGACATCATGATATGCCAATGCTGCATTACTACGTCTCTTAACCATTATGATATTCAGGCTGCCTGGATTTATTTTTGGTTTTATGGCTGTAGAATTGTCCAAACACAATATCTTTCACTTTCGATATCTGGTAGTTATTTCGACCGTTTAGTCTGTGATTGGACGCTCGTTCCGCAGAAGTCCAGAGGGCTACCGTAATGACAAGTATATGAGCGCAAAGCTCTATTTCTATGCTTTCTGGTATCCATCCATTCATCTTTTACTGCTTTATCCTCCACATGAAGATCGCTGGGGGTGCTGTGTCAATCTCAGCTGACATTGGGCGAAAGGTGGGGTCACACCCTGCACAGATCCCCAGTCCATAGTTTAGGTCTAGGAGTTACTGGTAGGAGTTACAGTCTAGGAGTTATGGTAAAGAGACGGACAAATGCCAAATCCTGTTGGCAGCGATTGGTAACAGAAGGGGTAACCTTTACCATTCCTTTACCTTTGTCACCAGGAAGTTAGCCCTCTTAAGGCCCTGGTATATTTCCACGCACTGAAGTGCGTATCGCATATCGCGGACCCTGGTATACTCGCGCATCAGGGTCCTGTAATATCTCACTTCACCATCAGGTGGCGGTACAAGTCTGGACGGAGGCAATAGGACACATGCCTACCAAAGAAGAAGAGAACAATGCTTCAGCATCTGGTCCGAGCAGCTCACAGCTAAAAGGCCGTCGGGCAAGGAAGTTGGGGTGTCAGCTGATTCGAGGGTTGCCAGGTTGAGGCTCAGATGGCTATCCTTGGCGACTACTTCTTCTTCTGTTGTCGAAATGTTTTTTTCTGCTTGATGAGCGAGGCTTCACTCCACCTACTGGTGGAGCGGAGGTTCAGTTTGCAGAAGTATATCTAGGCCTTTAGAGTTCGCATAATTTCCTTCACACATGGTGACAAAATACAAATGATGTCTCGCTGTATTGGTTTACACTGCCAACAGCAGGGTCAAAAGTGATTTCTGGTACCCATAGTAACATACAGTGATTTCCATTTTAAGATGCAGAAGGAAAATAATGACATGTAGCAAAAAACGAGACATAAGATGGAAAGCGTAAACAGTCTCACTTTTCGTCTCTGTGATTGCTGTTGCACTAAATGTACATTTTTCATCCAGTTAGAGTTCAGCTTTTTAGTTTTTCCCCCGATGCATCTGCATCGCGCGACAACATCTGAAGCCGTTCCCAGTCTTTGTTGTTGTGCTGCTGCACACTTCACTGCTGGCAGCTTTTTGGACAGCAAGCACAGTGACAAGCGAGACACTGAGCCAAGTTCCCTCAGCTGTAATCAGCCGCTGGGCTTGGTTTTATCTTTTCGGTGCACACAAACACACATACACACACAGGTAGAGAAGATGAAAGGCATCATGGGAGAGAAATTATAGCAAATAGTTGCAGTTAGACACAAAGGCAAATGCATGGTATCCTCATGGAGATGAATGAAGCACAGACACCAGTCGCCTGGGATACATTACTGGACTGTGTGTGTGTGTGTGACAACAAAAATAGGGACACATCAGGAAGTGTCTTCCCCTCCTGCAACATTGATTGCTTCTATTGATTGTGTCTGTCCTTCACCGTGAGGAAAGCAACTGACAAAAACGCACACAATGGCCTCCCTCATATGTGACACACTCAACAGCCATGTATGACATCAATGTGACAGAGAAGCAAAAAAAAAACCATGAAGGTCTCTCCTCTGTCTCACAAATGAATCCCCCAGCCGTCCCCCCCGTCTTCCCCTGGACCTTCTCTGCCTGGTCCCTTCTCCTCCCTCCTCCCCTGCAGGTAACAATGTGCGCCGAGGTCATGCAACAAAGACTCATGGCTTCCTTTGGTTTAATTTGTGCGAGGACAAGGTGGAAATCTCTCCGGCTTGTATCGCCTTAGCCGTCAGGCTGCTTTCCCAACAATGAACAGGGAACAGATGACCTTGTAAGGCCAGCGACCATGGGAGAAGGCATTAATATTTCATTCCGAGCTGGCCTCCTCCTCTCCTGTCTGCAGTCTGTCCATCTCTCTCCTGGAGAGGGATGAAATGTGGCTGAGGCCTGCGGCACATCTCAGGATGCCGAGACCGGACCAAAGCATGGAGTTTGGATCAAAATACCTTTTTATCTGTTATTCTTTGTGCAGTATACATATGTGCATTTGAGAAAAAAAAAGCAACTTCTTTTTAGCCTCGAGTTAAAATGAGTGTAAAAAATATTACATATTGCACCACAAGAGTTTTATACCTGTAATATAGTTGTTTTATTTGCCAATACTGATACCAATCTTTACAAATCAGGGTGCATTTTTAGTGGTTTACTAAAGGTTTAGTGACATAGGAGCATTTATCAAGTTTCTCCTGAGAACAAAAAGCTATAAAACTACATAAACAAGTAATAATCAAGCTGATGTTGATCTTTAAAAAGTGACAAAAGATTATTCTGTCGTCCTCTACGGAGCCATCACGGCTTCAGAATGCATAATACTTGTTGATGTATGCAATGAACTGAAAGGAAACTGCACTGTCCTATACCTGTCGTTTCATCGCACACATGTTGAGGCGTGTCATCAGATGCAGCACGCCCACACAAAGCTGCCATATGTGTGGGCCCACGCTCTGACACAACCGCACACGCACGCAGAGCTGCCGTTCGTGTCATTCAATTACCCCAAAAAACAGATTGTAATTGCGTTTAATTGAAATTTAGCCAATAAAAGCCCATAGCGTTGCCAAATTACTACTCACAAAGACGCCCTCGGGGAGGGGGAGGGGCACCGGAGTTACGCTCCGCAACAACAGGCCATGGGCATGTTGAAAAATGACCTATGGGGAAAGAATTACATTTAGCAGCGCACCCGTTAGAAATTAGCATATCCAGATGTAGCCTCGTTGATTTGATTTCATTGCCTTAATTGGATTTCATCTACTGCCATAAAAAAAAAAAAACCAGAGGCTTGGACTTCACAGAGGCTGGATCGCCAACACAGCTCTGGGATGATATTAAAACCAATACGAGCGGGGAATGTTAATGAAGAGGGGTTCACACGTGGCGTCCGACGGCGTGCTCGCAAATTACAAAAACGCAAAGTGTGCTCAAGCTCCTCCGGAATTGCAATTTCTTTATTAAGGCAATCAACGACTGGTAATTGTAGATTATATGGAAACGTGAAATGGCGGCGCTGCTTTCTTTTTCCTCTCGTTTTCATAAAAAAATTAAATAAATAAATAAATAAACTGTCATCTCAGTCACAGACTGCCTGTGGTGCCTTTGTATTACAAGCTTGTTATGACTGTAGTTCTCCGACGGCAACTCCATTCAAAATGTCAGAATGTATGTATAGGTCAAACAGTAAATGTTGGCAATTATGTTCTACCATATGCCGCGCAGTGTTGTTCACTATGGAGATAATAGCTTCGCGGCTGAATGATAAACACTTTTATTGTCGGGATGATGCACATTCCGCATCTGCTGCCACAGGCTCATCAGCAGGTTTAACGTAATATAAACATTTTTTTGAGCTTATAAGTGCCTTTGCCTTAAATGTCGTTGTTGTTTTTTTCATTTCGAAAGTCGTAACAGGCGAACGTGAGACGCATGATTTTATCGAAATTATCATATAAATTAACTTCTGAATTCATTTCACGATTTGGATTAAATTAGAAAATTTTGCAGGAAAAAAAACACTAAATGGTCCCAGAATAAATCAATACAATACAGTGCAGTGTTTGTTCAGATGAATGGGGGAAAATTATGTTTTGAAGGAAACTTTAACTTTAACTTTAAACATTATTGAACTTTTTAGGGTTAAGAGGACCTTTCCAGACTCAATACTTGAGGGTACAGTTGAGAATTGCAGCATGCAATTATTATGATACTACAATTCTCAACCCTAAGCAACCCTAAAAGATGAAAAGTGCAAGATGTGGAGGAGTTTTTCTCCGCCACTGTCGGCTTCTTCTACTTTAGCCATTTAACTTCTTTAACAATAGTGTGCAGGTGGACTCGAATACAGGGCACAGCACAGCAAGGTTCAAGGCAAAAATACACAATGGTGGCTGCACACATGATAAATGAATATGGCTGGTGCACTAAAGCGGGTAGGACAATCTAGGAAGGCGGCGGAGTCTGAACAGGGCTTAAATATAACCAAGGAGGTGAGTGAACAGGTGTGAGTGATTTGGGTGAGTATTTCAAAATAAAACAGGGAAACAAGACGCAAAAAATGACGGGCGACACTGTTCACCGTTCCCTCGTTTCTGTGCTGACGTACCACTGCATCCGTAATTACATCTCGCAGCTCTCCCAAGACCATTTTCATCCCTCCACGAAGCTCGGGGGTGCGACGTAGGTGTTACTGAAGCGAGAACCTGCACTTCATTAACAGCAACATCTCCTCCCGCTGTGAATTCTCCTACGGTATGCGCTCCCTGATTAACACTGGCAACCGTGTTGAGCAACAATAAACAGATGCTTCATCCGATCACTCGGCTTCCAACAAAGCCACGAACCATCTGGCGCATCAGGTTAAGAACCACGGATCTGAGTGAGAAGGAGCAGCCACAGTGGTGTGACACTGTGACTAAATGTGGCACATTTGAAGTAGAAGTTGCCTCTATAATCTTGTGATTATATGTGTTTTACCAACGGTGTTAGAAAATATTGATAGATTAAAAATGTGGCTTAATTCTCTGAAGTAAATGGTCTGTATTTACTGTATATAGCACTTTTCTAGCTTTGACCAAGGGTCTGAAACTCAAATGGTCTGTGTCTGAGCATCTCGTCTGGTCAGTAGGGGGCAGTCAAGTGAAAAATAATCCAACTTTTTTAGGGAAAAGCAAATGTTTAGTGGGGGGTGGGAGATATGAGCTTAAAATTATATCATGATCAGCTATCCTGATATCGGGATATAACATTATACTGACAATAAAGTCTTTCTGCATGGAGTTTGCATGTTCTCCCTGTGTGTGCTTGGGTTTTCCTCCCACAGTCCAAAAACTTATATGGGGATTAGGTGAATCGGACACTCTAAATTGACCGTACACTCTTAAAAATAAGGGTTCCAAAAGGGAACAAGGGCTGAGGTTCTACCTGGAACCATTTGCTTTTGAAAAAACATTTTCCCCCGAAGAAAGGGTTTTTCAAGGGTTCTTGGTAACACTAATGGTTCCAGTAAGAACCATTTTGATCCAGAGAATCCTTGAAAACCCCTTCCCTGAATAAAGGGTTTTAAAAGGGTTCCAGGTGGATCCTTTATAAAAAGGTTCTGCCTGGAGCCAAAAAGGGTTCTCCTATGAGGACAAGCCGAAGAACCTTATATGGTTCTACTTAGCACTTTTATTTCTAAGAGTGTAGGTGTGAGTGTGTCGATGGTCGTTTGTCTCTATATGTGTCCCTGCGGTGGACTGGCGAACTGTCCAGGGTGTCCTCCGCCTATTGCCCTATGTCAGCTGAGATTGGCACAGCACCCCCCGCGACTCTCATGTGGAGATAAAACGGTAGAAAATGGATGGATGGCTGGATAAATCGTAGAAAAAACCCTGCATGTCGCTCTCTCTGGCTTTAGATCCTACAGCTGAGCCTCAAATACATGGTTCTTCACTTCAAGGCCCAGCAGGTAGCCTTTTCCATTTGCTTCCTGTTGACCGTGACTTAAAAACCAAAGGTCAGCTGCCTGTGGAGTCGCTGTCCAGCCATTACCATGTTAATATCTACAAAACACTCTTCTGTAGCGGAGCACAGCAAAGCAGTATGAGACTGCAGCACACACAGAGACGAGGGACGGAGAGTGCTCGGTTAAAAATGGAGGTGGAAGAGTAAACATGAGGGAGCTTTGAGCTTGACCCACAGAGAGCGGTTGTTCTTAATTCCACATGATTTCCTCCAGCACTGATGGACACAGGAACCCTGCTAGCCTCATTAGCCCTCTCCAGCTGCTTTGGTGACATTTCCCACTTCATCCAACAAAAAAAAAAAAAAAAACTACCATCACTGCCAGGACTTTGCAAACAACCCACATGTAATTTAGTCCAACCCGAGACTCCTCTGAAGCATAATGAAGGTTTGCTCTCCACATAGGCATCAATTAAACTTGTTCTACGCGCGTCTCTTTATCTACAGGTACATTTGTTTTCTTTACTTTCTAACTCCCACATGCTTTTCTGCCAGCATCACCTCCACCACAGCCAATATGGCCACTGTGAACAAAGAGATGGTCTTCCATTAGAGTAATTGGCCAATTTAGCCGCTGCTGCAGCTACAGGCGGCTTTACACAAGTGGCTTTTCATGAATAACAAATTAGACACTACCTGGCCACTGTGGGTCCAACAAGTAGGTCTGTCTGCAGATGGAGAAGAAAAATTACTCTTCAACAATTTCATTTAATTTGAAATCGCCTGTCTGGTTTTTCCCAATACCAGAAAAGTGCATCCAGTTAACAAGAAAACACTATATATACACAACGTACTATACATCACATTTGCAATTCAGATTTCACTTCAGACGAATGATGGCTTTTCTGATGATACACATTATAGAGTTGTTGTGTAGATTCAAATTATGATTGGTAACTGCAAAAATACATGTAAAAAGATTTTAAAAAAATGAATTTCAAACACCCAGATAATTGGGTTTAATTACTACTGCACATGAAATGGGTATGGGTGACTCTTATCAAGCCAAAATTACTACAACGAAGGGGTCAAAAAGACAGATTGTGCACGCCCTGCATGGCTCGATTGCATTGCCACATGCAATCAATGTGGAATACTGGGGCGGTGCATTTACTGTGTGTGTAATTAAAAAAAAATGTTTTAATTATATGTTTTTAATTATACGGACACGTATAATGCAAATGTGGGAGTAAAAACAAAGCACATCAGTTATAAAAGCCTGTGTGTTTTGGGACAGTATCACTTATTTGTGTCCGGTACCGATACCAAAATCTAAAAAAGTATTTACTGTTACCGATATTAGTACGATACAGTCATTGTGGAGCATCTGTGAAGCTGTTGACAACACATTTTGTGCTGGGTCATTTCAAAGACATCTTTCTCCAACTGTGGAACGAATATTGTTCTCCCAAAAAGAAGAAATAAACGGCCCAAACATGACCAATATTGGCCCAATATAGTCATTTTACAGTCCATTTATTAAATCTGAAGCTATTAATAACACATTTGAGCTGAGTCAACACATAATTCTCCAAATAGTTTAACAAAAAGAAGAAAAAAACGACCCAAACATTACTTTTTATCTGTCTGATTTTGACCAGTATTGGACCGATACAAGTTTTTAATCACAATTACAGGTCTGGTTGTGTTAGACATAATGTCAGTTCCGTAAAGGAGCTTCATGTGTAGTGGTGGGTGTGTTTTTTTTTTAAATTGACCCATCCAGGACTTGCATGTAAACCTTCAGCCAGACCAGAGTCAGACTACAGGCCTGGGTTCACCAACACACACACACCAACCTGCCTCCTTCTACCCCCACTCTATACAATGGCCATCACACACAAAATGCATTAACTCTTCAGGCTCCTTCAAACAATCAGAGCCTGCAGGGAGTCGTGTGTCTGTGTGTTTACGACGGCAGCGGCACAGTCATTCATTTCAATTCAATGCAGCACTGATAATCGACCTGTGATAGGCAGGGGGAAACAGCTATTCTCTGCCCTCCTTCTCTGAGCGGGCAATCAGATAACACAAACAACACACGGGCGAAAAAACCTCTAAATGTGTCATTTTTACAAAGCAGGAGGAGAAGAAGTGAACGGGAAAAGAATGGCGGAATGGTTTTGCGGTGCTGCGTGGAGTGACACATTTTTATTTAATATTTGTGGAGTGGCCTTTCCTTGCACCTTAAGCTGACATTTTCATCATGAAATGAGTCACAGCTACTGGGAAAATTGCAATCGGCCAACTTTCAATGTGTAAAATAAAGATTTCATCTTTTATTCGTCACTTTTCGCGAAGCAAATAAAATATTGATTTAATCATTCAAAGATATTGTATTTTATTGTTTGAAAATACACTTGTTCTTTGCGCCATGGTTTTTTGTTTGGGATTCTGGCCATGGATTCTGCCTTAGGAACAGGGCCGTTTTTAGCTGTTTGGGGGCCCTATGCGAGATACTATTTGGGGGCCCCTATTTTTTTCCATCTCCAGGTAGAGATTCCTAACTTTTTCTGATTACCCCACAAACACTTACATGCTTTGCAAATATATGCATAATGAATGCATCCAATAAATGCAAATAAAGACAGGTACTTTTAATTCTCAAAAACATAATAAAATATGAGTCTGAACTTGCAGTTTGGGGGCCCCCTGGTGGCTGTGGGGCCCTATGCAGCTGCATAGTCCGCATATAGCAAGAAACGGCTCTGCTTAGGAAGCTGCCTGCTGTTTGGCTAATGAGTTTTGTAGTTGCGGTTCCCATTTGGAACTCATTCCCCAAGTTTTCCACGTCGACATCCGACAAAAATTACACGTATCCAAGGTTTATAATCTGACAAACGTACTGCTGTTGCTCCAAAACTCGGTAGCCAATCAGCAGGCAGCTTCCGAAGGCCCAATATGGACAAAATCATTTTTTTAGCTGCTTCTTAAAGTGTTGTTTGAAAATATTGCCACAATTCTAATTCCATAATTTTCCTGCATCTTCCTCCAGCTAATCATTAGCATTTTTTGGTTTATGTGCGCCCAAAGATGCTGTCATCACACAGCACTGTGAACCCATCAGCTGATTGAGATTATTCTCTGCCAAACAAAAATAATGCATCAACGTGAGACAAGAGCAGAGGAAAAAGGCAAGTCACTCACAGACGGTGCAACACTTAAACCCTAGGAAGGATAAAATCTGTCCATCACTGTAATATTGACACTCGGTTCTCACTGATTTAAAGCCACAAATCACGGCTGCTTGTTGCAACCGCACCACCTTGTCTGCAGGAGTAACCCGGCTCTCTCAGACCATAAGTCACCTGGTTTGCTCATACTGCAGTGGAGGAGACAGGGGAGGGAGCAGTGGTGCAATGTAGGTCGCGTTGGGAAAGGATAGAAGTCACACTTTGTGTTTGTATCCATCATGTCATTTATTTCATTAGCACTGTGATGCAGCAGCTGACAGCGCTGGAGATAGAAAGGGTGAGATGATACGGGGAGACAGACGTGCGGCACAGAGAGGTGTTGATTGATTGCCTCGAGGAGGAATCAATCTCTGTGATCAAGTGCTACATAATCCGTCAGTCCACATACATGCAGGTGTGCAAAGGCTGGAATGTACGGAGAATCGAGTTTCGGAGATGAATATCAGCGATCAGGGTCTGCAGCATCAGGCAATTAGATTTCCCCTTCACTCATTTAAATGTCAGCTGGGGTTGGAGTGTAACGGCATATCCGCGCTGCACTGTTTTAGACCTTTCCATATTAAGTTTAATAATGCAGCTGAACTGTCAGTGAACTCAAACAGGTAGGAACTCCGTAAATCACACGCTCTCCTTCCCGAAAGTCAAAAACCGACATTCTGTGAAAGTGTTGGCTCATTATCATAGGCAGCGCAATTATACAGACAGTTACATGTACCTGGAGATTCTGAGTGATGCAAAGATAAGCCATGCAGGTTTAGTTTCAGAGGCAGAGGAGCAGATGTTTGCAGGCACAGATTCTAAAGCAAATGTGTGGACTCACTACTTTACCTGCAGTGTCACGACCACTGAAATACTGAAGTATTGTAGTTACTTGCATTTTTATGATTCGTTTGTTTGAGGTCAATTTTAGGTTTTTGTTTATATGTGCTTGTTGCCTGTTGATGTCTTGATAGGGTTAGGGTTCAACACCACTACTACTAGTTTAAAATCACAGTCTGCATGTTTACATGTTAAAAGTCCGATTTTAGTCTGACTAAGACATTAATTTGGTTTTCTTAATGTCATGTTACACATGTGACACATTAGTCCGACCAAAATCGTGCTAGTATTAGTCGGACTAACATACCTGCATAATTCGATTCATAGTCCTATTACTTCTATACGCTTAATCCAGGGGTTCTCAAAGTTTTGATACCTGAGGGCCAATTTAGGAACCAAACATTGGACTGAGGGCCGCCAAAAGAAAAAACAAAACAGAAAGAAATCCCGTTTGTAATAATTTTAATGACCATATTGCAGTTCTACAGTTTAGCGTTAAGTAATATGAGCGTTAATATAATGTAATTTAAGCATTAATATAATAACGCTTTATAATTAACTGGGTAATTACCCAGTATTTTGGCCATTGTTCTTACCTTATATTTACTGGGTAAATAGCTAGTAATTGGGGGCTGTAGCTACCTGCTTATTACCCAATAATACACTAAAATTCACCATATAGAAACCAGGTAAATACACAGTATTTTTGTTTACACTTATTGTCTGTATCCAGTAATGTCCAATAAACATTTAACAAACTTAGTAGCTCCTGGATTAAAACTATCAACTGTAATCCATTGCGGGCCGCAAGAAATGTTTCTGCGGGCCGCCATTGGCCCCCGGGCCGCACTTTGAGAACCAATGGCTTAATCAGACTGATGTCTGGACTAGGTGTTCTGAGCATGCACCAAAACGTCCTCCCTGGTCCTAATTCAATGTGCACTAGCTTATAGAGAGACACAGCGCCACCTACGGAGATGGAGTCCAATGTACATGGCCAATAAAGCAATGTTCTCTGCATGTATAATCAGACTCGGCAAGTTGTCCGACTGCCTGTCTTAGTCGGACTAAGGCCTTAGCTCGATACATCTGTACATAAAAGTGTACTAATTGTCAAAAAAATAGATTCAAGCTCTGAATAATAGAACACAGAGAAATGCCTTTTACTGCTGTGTGATTAATTGATGTTTGAATGCAATTTTCTCCTCTGCATGTATACTCGGACTCCGCAAATTGTCCGACTGCCTGTCTTAGTCAGACTAAGGCCTTAGCTCGATCAATATGTGCATGAAAGCCTACTAATTGTCAAAAAAAAGATGCACTCTCTGTATCATAAAATAAAGAGAAATGCCCTTTACTGTTGTGTTATTAAGTGATGTTTGAAAGCAAAAGAGATTCATAATATTGAATAAAAAAAGAGATAATCTGCAGGTCTCCTTCTCAGACTGCATGTTGGGTCAGTGCATGTTTGAGTGTAGCCTGAGAGGAAAAGAACAAACTTAGAGCATATACAAAGCCCGCAAAGCACTTAAAAGCTCGCTCTTAAAGCTTAATTACTGTCCTCATTAATATTTAATTGCCCTCAGTGTTAAGTAAAAACCCCCTTGATGAGAATAGCAACCTTCTCCTCTCCATCATCTGAGTTACCGCAGCCAGACAGTCAGAGGACGTACTGTGGTTCAAAGTTATCGAGCTTTTATTCCCCCCCTCATTTATATCATTAAGAATAATATTTTTAAAAAGTACACAGCAGATGCAAGAAACATATGTTTGAATGGAGAACTGAGACAAAAGTCAGACCAAACCACTTTCTAGAGACCTGAAAATGTCACACATTTCACATAAAGGCCCATAAAGATAGAAATCTTTGACAGCTTGTGACAACAGTGTCACTATCTTAATAATAAACCACTGTAGCACAGGTTATCCACATTGCAGAGTATTATCTGATAACTTTACGATTGGACCTCGTGCAAACAGATCCATGTCAATAAAGGTATTGTGCGTGGCCGTTTAAACTACAGTTTAAATAAACAATCCAGTCCATGGCTCTCTTAACTTCTTATCTAATCTCAGCATATCTGCAGCAGCCAAAGACGACCACTCCCTTCGCTCAAATGCCGTGTTATTAACACGGCCACAGACCGCCGAGACCATGCGCCACAGAAAGGTTGCAATTAAAATTCTTTCTTGGATAATATTTTACACTGAGGAAATGCCCCGGTCAAAGGCTCCAGGCTCTGATATAACATTAAAACACACAAAAACCCATTTGTGTTGTAAAACAGTGTATATGGGGGGAAAAAAGGCCCATTTTGGGATGTTATTTCCTTTTCTATTCAGTCATGTAATTCGGTTTTACCGTCCTAGAGCCAAAATAGAGTGCTATTATTCCACATGTTTCCAATGCACCGCAGAGGACACTGTAACTAATGTGTGGACCTGTGAGTTTGACGCACAGCTAAAATGATCTCACCCTGCTGGCAGATTTCTCTCCTGATTTGTGAAACATTCAGACTCGGCCTGACGTGAATTGACTTGTTAAGACGAATATGTGTTGCACGCGTTGCCCAATGGAATTACAATTCATTTCCTGACATGAATGGAAATGAAAGTGAAGTGACCCCTGTCCGGTTATGGCGGGGGCAGACGGCAGTGAAGAAAAGACGTGTCTGAGAAACAATTGGCTCAGAGCGAGGAGGGGGTTGATGGAGGCTGACCCCTGTTTGCACCGGCCCAGGTTGTATATAGAGTGTGCCGTGCCTTGTCAGATGAGGTGCGGCGCTATATGGCTGTGGATCACTGCCCAGATGGGCCGACACATGGCCCGAGCATTGTCATTCAGATGCAGCTTTTGAGGCATCACTCTTAATAAAGTGCAATCGCATGCATACATACATACATAAAAAACCTTTAAGGGGGCAATGACTACATTTGCATCATCTGTTACAGGGTAAGTAAGGGCTGCAACTGACGACTACTTTGATTCTTTGCCTAGTCCTCGACTGTTGAAAAGATTAAGCGGCAAGTTGCCAAACACGACCAACAGGGGGAGCTTGGCCTGCATTCAAGCCATCCGTTGCTCATCAAAAGACGAAAACAGTTATTTTCGTCATGAAAATGGGGACACAATGCAAGAAAATCTGCAGATTCAGCTGCTGTAGCAGAGTAAAACACACATAATGCAAGGCTCAAGTCTTCACCTTCAAGTCCGAAGTCATTCTTGCAAGTCAGATTGTACTTATATAGAAGATGAAGATGATTTCCAAGGTATTCCGCTTTAAAATATGCAACTAAACAAACAAATACAACTGCAGAGCCTAAAATGTAAATAATGCTAACGTATAGGCCTGCATTAAACCATGGTACATGCAATGCATGTCAAATATTAATTAATTGACAGACTTTGCGCGCTAATCATGACCCGCTTTTGACCCACAAGACGTTCCTGTCACCACGTAGTGGTTTTGGTGTCGCTCAGTTGCCAGGTTTGCACGCAATTCCATGAGTTATGTCATTTTGAGTCCTTTTACTCAAGTCGAGTCTTTCACGAACGCTAGTCAAGCAAGTGCGTGTCCCCCACTTCTGGTAAATGTAGTCAGCACATCTATGTAGCGTCACATTTTGTCACTCTCAGCACATATAGGTAGAAAGTAAGATGACTCACTCTGTAAAAGACAGTGTTGTTCGGCTTCACACCTTGAAAAAGATGAGAAAGAGTCAAACTATATTTGCTCAGAGACATCGTTGCCTCTCGGTTATGTCCATTCATCGCACATACTTAGGACCACTTTGTTAAAATCTGGGTAGACGATACATTTTTTGGCATCACTGATCCAATAATTCCAAAATAACCTTTGAGCATAATGTAAATCAACAGAGAACAAGACTTCTACACTTTCTCACTGCTCTGTTTGCAGCCTTGGGGAAATCTGGCCAGTGAGAGGAGACTCTGACCAATCAAACATGGCCGGAGTATCTCATAGATGGAAAGATTGCCTCAGGTCGGTGCACAAGTCTGTCCATGATCATCTGTTGGGGGGGAAACTGAGGAAATCGAGCCCAAAACCTGTGTGTTCATTGACCTGTGGATGAGACTCAGCAATTACCTTTACCTCTAGCAATTCTATTGCATTTTGCAGTTTGCTTCACATGACTATCGTGTTTCAAGTGATTTTGATGAATTAAACCTGCAGTTACAGGTTTTTTTCCCCTCCTTTTAGCCCCTTGGCGTCATTTATAACAAGGCATGAACACATATGACACCTTTTAAGGATGGGACACAAACTAGGCACCTTTTCAAGGTCCCTTCACTAGATACCAAGGTGCAGATGAGATAATGCGATGTTTACTGTATCTCTACCTATGTGTTACTGTTTCCTGCTGAGCAGAAAGTGGCCAGTAACAAAAAATTATGCAATGTGTGGACAGTAAGGTTGAGCGAGAGCAGTAAACTCATCGTCAGGATGGATGAACAATGAGCTGAAATTCACTCCAAAGCTGCGAGGAGCTGCTGATTCAGCTGATAAATCTGTGTTGGCGAGAGCAAGTGGCAATCGCTACTGTTTGTCTGTTGAACTGTGTGGAACAGCAATAAAATACGAGCCGCATCTTCTTTTTTTTTCTTCTTTATGTTTTATCTCAGCTCTCAGCATTTGTCAGCAGTTTGAGCTCCTTCATGAAAACACAGCTTCAGTTTCTGCCGAAAGACCATGCAGCACACATACTGGAAGCAAGAGGGTGGATTTCAGGGGAGGGGAGCTCTGCTTTGGTTGGCACGCGTTGTTCAATACAACGGCCTTGTTATACGTGGGACCACAGCTTTGGCAAAACATGTGGTGAGACAAGCAGTTTCTGCTTGAATGTCCACTTTCTACTGGTTCTGAATTAAATTGCCCACTGGCTGCACACACATATACAGTTTGGTTAAAAAGCAGCTGGACCACGTGCTGGGCCTTTATCCCTGTGATCTCAAGCTCAACTCGGTTCACAGCGAATGCAGAAAAGCTGGCGAGGCAGACATCAGTCAATCCAGACCAAGAACCACAACGAGCATTTCAGACAGTCACAGCCACACATTTGATGTGAGTCCATGATCATGATCAAGAAAATATCTATATATATATATTATGTATAATGTACTCACCACTTGGAACACATCCCAAATGATCATTACGTTTCCCTCAAACTGTAGCTGAGGGTAAAATGTGGTTTAAAAAGTCCACGTTTCCTCTATCTATAGCTTTACATTTGCAGCAGTGTCTGAATTATACTCATAAAATAAAAGTAAACTTTTGCCATTACATTCTACATCAAAAGCCACATGCAGCCACCTACTCGATTTCATTTTATAGTGAACTATATATGGCTCCATATCAAGGCAGACACTTTTATTTTGACGTTCTGTGAACTAATGCGGAATACGACGGAGGTCTCAAATGTCCACTCGATTTCATGTGGCCCCAAGTCATAAGGGACCTTTTACTGTATGTTTTTTTCATAATACATTCATTTTGCATCATAAATACATTTTTATAGTGAGCTATATATCGTTCCATATCAACGCAGACACTTTTACTTTGAAGTTCTGTGAACTCTTGTATTTCGTGTGCACAAATTCATTTTTCATGGCCACAACCTAGTATTTTGTGTGCACAAATTAATATTTCATGGCCATGACTTCGTATTCTGTGTGCACAAATTAGTATTTCATGGCCACGACTTAGTATTTTGTGTGCACAAATTAGTATTTCATGGCCATGACTTCGTATTCTGTGTGCACAAATTAGTATTTCATGGCCACAACTTAGTATTTTGTGTGCACAAATTAGTATTTTGTGTGCACATATTAATATTTCATGGCCACGACTTAGTATTTTGTGTGCACAAATTAATATTGCAAGGCTATTACATAGTATTATGTGTGCACAAATTAATTTCTCATGGCCACGACATAGTATTTTGTGTGCACAAATTAGTATTTCATGGCCACAACTTCTTATTTTGTGTGCACAAATTAATATTTCATGGCCAAAAATTAGTATTTTGTGAGCACAAATTAGTATTTCATGGCCACAACTTTGTATTTTGTGTGCACAAATTAGTATTTCATGGCCACGACTTAGTATTTTGTGAGCACAAATTAGTATTTCATGGCCACAACTTGGTATTTTGTGTGCACAAATAAATTTTTCATGGCCCTGACTTAGTATTTTGTGTGCACAAATTAATATTTCATGGCCACGACTTTGTATTTTGTGTGCACAAATCAATATTTCATGGCCACGACTTAGTATTTTGTGTGAACAAATTAATATTTCATGGCCACGACTTAGTATTTTGTGTGCACAAATTAATATTTCATAACCACAACTTAGTATTTTGTGTGCACAAATTAATATTTCATGACCACAACTTAGTACTTCATGTGCAGTAATTTATATTTCATGGCCACGACTTAGCATTTTGTCTGCACAAATTGATATTTCATGACTACAAAGTCATTTCGTTTAGTATTTCGTTTTCACAAATTACAGTTTTTCTCCCCCTTGTCATGTCTGGGGCTCCGTAACAATCTCAGGAAAAGTACTAGGAAATGTTTCCAAAGCAACAAACAAAAATCACTCGCCAAACTAGGAAAAACAACTAGCCTCAACAAATCTTCCAATACGTGAAAACAAAACACCCCATAACAACACAACAAATCTTCTGATGCTCAATTGGCCTCAAACTGTGGTCTGCTGCTTGGCAGGTTAACTCTCCATCTGTGAACCACCCTCTACTGATGAGAATTATGCCTCAAATACTACGTCAGTCCCCCTGATAGATCAAAAACAAACATAATCTGAGAGAGAAAACATTCCTGACCAAATGCAATAATAATTCGGTTCTAATGGTGCGTGTGAAAGTGATCTCGTATTATCATATTTGTTTACTTCCCTATTAAGATGTTCTGCTTAAATAAAACCCTACATGAACAGCAACAGCTAAAGTTTTATACGCAATATACCGACTTATGATGAACGAGGACAGACACAGTGTTCGCCGCCAGCCGGCAATATGGCAGTGCACAGGGACTCGCAGTATTCACAGAAGTATATAAGGAAGAGTTGCAACAATGTGGGGATCTATAAATTGTATAATGTTCAGGCAGACACATGAGGAGAAAATGGTTTTCGGGAGTGCAGTCACAAATCCTGCCGCTCTATACGGCGAGCAGTGTGCGCGTATAAATCCAGGGGATGAGCTTTCTCCCTGACCTCAGCAACAACATTCCCCCCGTACAATCTGCCTCCTGCGAATGAGGCCGCCGCCATCCCATCTCACGCCTGACTCTCCCTGCCTCTCCTTCAACCTTCCATCTCGCAATCTGAGTTTACAAGAGCGGGGCCCCCAGCTTTGGGGCAGAGCTCTCGGAGAAGAGCTGCGTCGGCACTACCTGTGGCTGGGGATTTCCAATGTCATTATCTGGGTGAGGGGCTTGGTGGGTTGTAGAAGGACAGATGGGGGGGGGGGGGGGGGATGGAAGGGAAGGGCGGGAGGGGGGGACGCAAGGGACAAGAAGAGAGAGGAGAAGTTACAAGTACGTCTGAGAGTGGAGAGGGGGGATATTTACTGCAGTGGCGCAGTAGCTGGTGACGTGCACTGAGATTTTTGTGAGACATAGACGGCGTGTGTCCTCCAAACTTAAGCTTCAATGTGATGTCAGCGTTGCTCATTCTTTCCCCTTCTTATGCACGTCCGGATTTACATTTTCGAAACTCAATGCGGGCATTTCGCAAACACAAGAGACCTGCTCTTTTTGAGCGAGTTCAATCTTTTCATCTGTCGTAGAACTCTCACCGGTCAATTCCACAAAAGAATTACACTATTTAGTAAACTACATAATGAAATATACAAGATTGTGACTGTGGAAGGGGGAAGAAAAACGTGTTTTGTTTATGTCGACAAATGACACAACCAAAACGCACGTTTATCTTTTTCTTGATTAGTCACACTACCTACCATCTAACTTGTAGTTTGTAAACCATCAGTGAATAAAATTACCTTTTTTCTACTTGTATTTGTTGTTAAAAAAAAAAGTAAAATAATATCCTTAAACAAGAATTTAACAAAAACCCTTTAACTACTACTCTCTTTAAGTGCTCTTGACCTGTTACGCAAATATGTGTCTCGGATTTCAACCTAATTGCATTTAAACATATATTTTTTAAGAGTTTCATCCACTTTTGCAACTTAAAAAACTCCAATGTGGCTGAAGAAGGAAGCATGAGAACAAAAGAGCCTGTGGTGGTTTCGGTGGAGGGGAAAAAAAAGAAGAAGAAGCAAAACAAGTCCACGGCACGGTGAGAAAACTGTGTGGAAGTGATGATAAAGGAAAGACACATAAACAACACGTGTACGTGAGGAAATGCGTCTTCCATCCAGCGCCCCGGAGGCTGATGTAGAGAAAATAAGTTGAGCAAATGCAGCCTGGTTTTCGAAAAAGTCTCTCTCTCTCTCTCTCTCGCTCGCGTTCTCTTCCTTGTTTCGGGCCCCTGATCGATACCAATGGCTTCTCAATTTTGCCGTGCAATGAGTTCTCAATAAAAGTGGTGAACGGGCATTATACGCCCCCCTCCTCCTCCACCACCACCACCACCTCTCTCCTGATACTGAATCCAATTCCACAGACAACTCCAGCCTTGCCCATAATGGATTCTCTGTTTCATAGGCTTTGGCTTGTGTTCCTATGGCGCTTGGTTAATATTTCAGCCCTCTGTCTCTCTTACCCGCACAGCCCACTTTGTTGTATTGATTTATTTGTGCTTCCACCCACATACCACCTCTGTGGTAGGAAGATGATCTATTATGGAATTTAATACCTTTCAAAGACCCTGTTTTATTCTCCGTTTTTTTTTCCATCTACAATTTTTCTGGAAAATGATGATGATGAAGAAGGAGGAGGAGGAGGAGGAGGAGGGATATAGTCTATTCTGGAAGTGAATAGGAGAGGTCAGGAAAGGTGATGCCATTTATACAGTGTTGTCCCACAACTAACACTCAGGAACTGTCTCATCAAGCTGACGGTTGACTGTGAAAAAGTGTCTCTCTCTAACCAGGGAGTTCGATCAGCAGACAATAGCCACATCCGTTTCCTGCTTCATGTCAGTGGAGGGAAGAGGCCCACAGATGGGAAGGAGGAAGCCCAAAATATATCCCTTAACCCAGTGGATGCACGGTTGTGATCCCTTCCTGTATCCTGCATCCTACGGAGACCACCTGGTCAGTTCATTAGGACGAATCCTGACGAGTCTACCAGCGATGGAAGACTGAGGATTAGTGGATTGAATGGGAAATGTGCAGATATACTGGATCTCTATAAGGTCCAGAAGGATGTCCTCGATGTATAATTCTGCAGTGACTTGCTGAATAGATATGAGCTTTGTCTCAAATCAGGGGGTAACCTATATGGAATTAGATTTGTGTCAATCAACAAAACTTCAAACAACACTGAACAAAACCGAACCACAAAACTCATCTTTGTGAGAGTGTGTATGTGCCCCCTAATGGAAACTCTGTGTTAATGAAAGCAGCAGTTAACCACCAGGAGGCAACTCCTGCTTCTGCTACTTCATTTCAACGTAATGGCGCGTGTTTCCACTAGCGCGATTCGCCTCGGCACGGCACGGTTATTTTGCTTCTCCATTAGCAAAAGTACTTGGTACTTTATTAGGTCATGGAGGAAGTACTGAACAAATCTTTTAAATGAACTGATGCTAATCATTCAGTTACACAGAAAACAAGTCATGTGCATAAAAGTCACGGCAGTTTCATGCAGCCGCTATGACGACCCCGCCCACATTGAGGAGGTACTATATCATAATGGAAAACCAACCACACCGTGTAGAGCCGAGGCGAGCTGGGACCATGCAGTGGAAACATGGCATAAGTCTACGGGAAAATTAGCCTCTACTACTTGATTTATATCAACCTTTCCCTGAGGAGTGAATGACATCAATCTGAATCCAAAATGCAAATCTGAAGGCTACACCCAGGAGTAAGATTAAGATTAAGAACCCTTTAAGTCCCACAAGGGGAAATTCAATTCTGCAGTGAGTTAGTGAACACACACAGCACACAGTGAGGTGTAGAACATGTAACCCAGCGCAGTGAGCTGCCATGCCAGTGAGCGGCGCTCGGGGAGCAGTGAGGGGGTTAGGTGCCTTGCTCAACAGCACTTCAGCTGCGGACTGGTCGGGGATTGAACCGGCTACCTTCCGGTCTCAAGCTCGAAGCCCTAACCACTAGGCCACAGCTGCCCCTGTGGCCTAGTGGTTAGTATGTTTTGCAACTGGAGGACTACATCCATTGTACGTCCAAAAACGTACAGGATCCAAAAGACGAATCCTTCCCAGCTCAACCTCAATCTCTAGATTCAGTGTGCAATGAATATGGTTCTTTTAAAAGGAGATAACGATGAACAACAATGACAAATTGAATAGTGCAGTTAGTGATCTGTGTCGCAGTGACTGTGGTAAAACAGAATAATACTTTACATAAGAGTATATGTAAAAGTGTCCTGCGGCATTAACCTCACGTACAGTGAATGCTCTGTTTGTGCCGTGCTAAATCTAATCAGAGATGTATAAATGTGCCTTTCAGCTGTGAATGCAACCGCTCTGCTGAGCCAAGAGTGGACACCTAAATCATAAATTTGTCTCGGGGGGGCTGTTATTAAACTCAGCAGAGTCTAATCTGGAGAAACAGTATATAGAATACGACCTTGACGACACACATCTCACATGATACGATCTACCAATCGATGACGGATCAGCAATTCTTGATTTTTTGATTAAGATGGCTGATGAGGACAGATAAGTCCTCCTCTGTCCATACAGTGTTGTCATGTAAAGGTTATGTTTGTTCCCATAGACTTCATACACAAAGTGTACGTGGTTTGCAGTGTAAGCGGGACATAGCAATATATCGATAAGCCTCTAGGGGGTGAAAAAGTTGCAAAATGGTTGCAGTTTCAATGAAGGTCTATAGGAAAATGAGCCTACTTTATTTATAATGTTGTTTAACACTTTCCTGAAGAGTTAATGATCCAGTTTCAGGTCTTCTTCAGTGTTATTGACAGTTTGTACCTTCCAATAGGTGCCTGACTGCAGAAGGAAAAAGGGTATCAGTCTAAACTGGACCATTAACTCTTCAGGAAAGTGTTAAATTACATTATAAATCATTTTCCCATAGACCTTCATTGAAACTGAGATCTTTTTGCAACTTGCGGCAAATAATTATGTCCTCCATTGTATTTGGATGGATATACAAGGAATTCTGTCATAAGCTGCGTCATTCGCCATGTCAACAAGACAACTATTGAAATTCAGTCAGATTTAGGGGCTGACAAGTGAAAAGAAGATGACAACTGAAGACACAATTATGAATAGATTCGCAATTGAGGACAATTGGATTTTTAAAATCATAGACCTTTCGATGATTCACATAATTGCAGCTGACGGCTGAGTGGGATATTATTGTTCGGCAAATTACAGTCTTTATAAATTAGCTTCCAATTCATTGTTTAATGTTGTGAAGCCTTTGCAGTAAGACAGGAAACAATCAGACAAACAAGTAGGATGATTTCCATGTGCCGCTGCTTCTCTGACGGCATTTGTGACAGACGATCTCTCTGAGCTACAGAACCACTGCAGTGCTGATGTAAATAAAGGACGGTTTAATGTGCAGATCCTGAGGCTCCGCACTCGACTTAACGGCAAAGAGAAATCAGCTCAATGTTGCATTTTATGATGTGCTCCTTCTTTTTAGCAGCAGAGGTAACTGACTGGGTCTAATCAATGACTGTGATATAAAACATAAAAAAAAAATAGAAATAGAAGTGAAATAGTGACATAATAGAGTAGTAAAATGGTAAAAAACTGCACAGAAGTGTCCGAGTTGACTATTTTTATCCTGAGGTGAAGGCCAAGGAGAAGAGGTGGGTCTTTATTTAAAATGTTCAATGGTGGAGGCAGATTTAATTCCCATGGGTTACCCCGTTCCAAAGTTTAGGAGCAGCTACAGAAAAGGCCAGATCGCCCTGGGTTTAGAAATAGAAAGAGGGCAGGAATCATATCATAGTGGACCTTTCATGAAGAGAAAGAAAGAAAGAAAGAAGGTCAGATATGACTTATGCACAGAAAAACATTGGTGTAGTTTGCAAAGGTCTGCAAGTGTGGAATAACATCAACTAGTTAAGTTTAAAGCAACAGTTACTAGTTGTAATGTACATTTTATGTATTAATTGTAAATGTGTAAGTTAACAAACTGCATAATGCTTAGTCTCTAGGTCCCTATTAAGCTTATTAGGATGTCTCTTTTCTAATATTTTGTATAATGTTGAATATGATTGTGCCTGGTTTATACAGTGACTTTTTTCACCCCCATTCATTTCTTACTGAATTGTAGCTCACTGCTGCGTTACCTGCAGACCGTTTTTTAATGAAATGATTTCCTGACTCATATTTTGACATTTTAATTACAACACTTGAATGTGAGTCATGCTCAAAATTAACACCTGCCACGCTAATGAAACGCTCAACGGTCGGGCTACAAACCTGTCCCTGACAGTGTCTGTGGCTGCCACTTTGTCTGGCTGTCAAGTGATAGAAAAGCAATAGAAATCGAAAAAAGAAAAAGAAATAATAATATTCGGGCCTCGTGATGCGATGAGGTTTTGGGGTTTTTTTACTCACGGAGGACAATGAGGGCTCTTGAGCGTTTTCTTTCTGCTGAGAGGAAAAACGAGGCTGACTGGAGAACGCCATGTTTGTAGAGGAGTGACAGGACAATAATGAACAGTAGTGGGATATCCATTCATCCATTTGCTACCACTTTATCCTCCACATGAGGGTCGCGACGGGACCAATCTCAGCTGACATAGGGGGATAGGTGGGGTATACACTGTACTGTAAGGGTTCCAAAAGGGTCCTTCTACAAGGGCTGAGGTTCTACCTGGAACCATTTGCTTCTGAAAAACCCTTTCCCGAAGAAAGGGTTTTTCAAGGGTTCTTGGTAACACTAATGGGAGGGAACCCTTTAAGAGAACCCTTTAAAACCCCTTTCCTGAACAAAGGGTTTTTTGGTGGAACCCTTCAAAAGGGGGGTCCAAAAGGTAGAACCTTTTTTATAAACGTTCCACCTGGAGCCAAAAAGGGTTCTCCTATGAGGACAAACCAAAAAACCTTATACGGTTCTACTTAGCACTTTTATTTCTAAGAGTGTGGACTGTTCGCTAGTCTGTCGTAGGGCCACAAAGAGACAAAGAAGCATCTACTCTCACACCTTCGGTCAATTTAGTTTAATTTAATCCCCAAATCTGCATGTTTTTGGACTGTGGAAGAAGCCGGAGAACCCAGAGAAAAGAACATGCAAACTCCATGCAGTAAGGCCCTTGTTCCGAGCAGGTCTTGAACCCAGGTTTCTTGCTGCAAAGAGTGCTAACCACTACACCACAAGATAGTTCACCAATCTAAATCCTCGCTCTGAACTCAAAAAGGGGGGCCACCAACAAAAAGAAATCTGCATTTCCACACTTATCGACTCAAATCATCCACCGTGCAGCAGATATAAATCACACCCCATAGGCGGCAGCGTATATATATCAGAACTATACGTATTCCACCAGTGCATCGATCGCTTTTCAGACAAGACTGTGATGAGGATTGTGGAAAGAAGGGGGAAATGAATTTCAGCCTTAAGCGCCTCATCTCGATATCCCCCATACTAGTCAAGCGATGAGCAGCAAATTCTTCCCTTACTTCACCCGTGTCTTCTTTAATCCATCACTGGGAAGGATGGGGGCTTCCTTTTAGCACAATCAAGCTGAAGTGTGACTTGTGGGTGTACAGTCTGCGGTATTAAATGGTGCTCTATTGAGCAGACGGGAATGATGGAAATTGGGTGAACAAGTTTGAACTCGTGAAAAATAGGCTTCCATTTCTCTGGTTTTTTGAGAGGAATAATTTAACGTCCTGATAAATTGACAAAAACTGAAAATGATGTGCTTCAAATGACAAATATCATAATTAAATCAGGAGGAGGTATGAGTTGGTTTGACTGGGACATAAAAGACAGGGTGGGTTTTTGGAGGGGGGGGCTCCGGCGGCTCTTTTCATGTGCCAAAGCAAAAGAGCAATTGCATCTACAGAGGCTGGCGTTTAAAATACGTCCATGGGTTCAAAGCTAAAATAAGAAAATAAAGACTCTCTCTCTCTCAGAGGGTTTTTGCATCCGAGCAGCTGAGCTCGAGAGCAGAACAGAAGGGATGCGAGGAAAGGCCCCCCCCCCCCAAAAAAAAAATAATCCATTTACTCAACCTGCAAATATACGATACACACACACACCCACACTAATGTTTGTACATACACACAACAGAGGTGCACACACAGTCTGGTACAGACATGTCAGATCAATGCCAGAGGAGAATCAATGCATGGTGGGGGCTGAGGCGGCAAAATGGCTCCCGGCTAAGACATATTTAGAAAGGTAAAAGACCTGGGAGTGGGGAGGGGGTGTGGGGTGCTACTGGTGGTGGAGGAAGCTAAAAAAGAAAATGGAGCAAGGGGAGATTTGTTGGGAGTTAATTGATGGCGTGGAGTTGAGGAACATTGAGGACATTGCTGGATTTCGCCCAATTCTTCCCCCTGTGGCGCTCGCCAACGGCCAGATGCTGCTCACCTGTAGCGGTTAATCTGCACATCGTCTCATCTACACATCCCATATGCGGCTTCTTTACAAGCCAACAAGCTGCCACCGTGGATGCCGTTCAGATTACCGGGCCGCGCTGTTCAAATTTGATTCAAATCCGATCTCATTACAGATCAAATTTAATGGTTCACACAGGTGTCGGGTGTCGACGACTGTCCTCAAACGGCACACATATACCTTTTTGGCATGTGTGAGACCCATTAGTGTTGAAGTAGTATATGTAAGATAAGATGTAGCTTTATTGAGCCCCTTGAGGGAAATTGAGAAACAGTTTGTTGCACTATCACAGCAAACTTGTGAGTAAGAATCTAAAGGACCGACACTCTCCTCATTGGATTTTGCCGCAGAATCAGCACATTTCTGATACAACTGTTCTCATTCATGCTGCATGACCACATATCATACAAATATATATATGAAGATGAAGAGAGGTGAGGGATTATCGGAGCGGAAGGTTTCACTTTAAGAAGCTGAGCTACAGAACCACCGATTAAACAAAAGTTACCCGGATGTCACGGGCACAATTTATTGACAATGACTTGAAGTTGCGATTCTTTGCCTTTACTGTCAAAAAAAAAACTGATGCACGACTAATAGCTGAGACCTGTGTCGAGGAATTCCTCGACATCGCCAACAAGTGGAAAGTAAGTGGCAAACTGGCTAACCAGGCACAGATAGTGTCCGTTATTTGCTGGCAGCTGCCTGGCGACTTTTATTTGGACATCTATGCTACATGTGCTTTTGTTCTCTCTTTCTTTAATTCGTTCTTGCTAGATACAGGGTGGCAGTCATCCATGCTGAGCCTTTATTTTGAAATAACCTGGTTGGCACTTGACAGGCCTGAGTTTCTTTGAAATCACATAATTCTATGTGTAGTTTGGAAAGAAAGATACAAATAAAGGTGCCATATGTAAGAATGTGGCCAAAAACTGTTACTACATTCAAATTTAAAATACAGAGGTCTTTTAGGTTTTGTTTTTTGATGTAACTGACAACCAGTGGTTGCTCAGCAGCTGAGACTCTACTGACTGCAATGATTGGTAGGCGGCGGTAGGTGGCGCCACATGCCAAAACATGATTTCAAAACATAAACATGATTTGCAGTCTGCAAAAAAAAATGTTTTAATGCAAATATTTTGGCTGTACTGTTGTTGTTGGTGAGTTCAGTTTGTTATATGAACATTATTCCTGACTCTCTGTGACATGTTAGGAGGATTTTATGGCCAGTTGCTTTAGATTTATTACATAATGCAACTTTAAACAATGGTGTCTGGAATGCACACTGTCAGATTACTCATTAATTTAATAATTAGAAGAAAAGCAAACGTTTAATTGCGATTAATCTTGATTAGCGCAAATGAGACCTTCAAAATGTGAGATTAATTAGTTTTAGTTAATTTTTATTCATCAAATCTGATAGGAAATTTGGAAATTGGCAATTTCTGTGTCCGCACAGCCCTGAAAAGGAATCAGATCTTGGACACACGTCCATGGAAAAGCTGCACGTAACCTTTGTCCTGTTATCAGAATCCTTCAGTGAGGACGTTCAGAGACAGAGACAGAGACAGAGACGCTCCATCACAGCATCTACAGAGGCAGAGCACATTGTGCGATGAGGTCGAGGCGGGCCCGGATGAATTTTAAACACACAGCCGTAAATTTGGGCTGACATGTTTTCCTTGTTGTAAATCTCCGTATTCAGCACAGCTTCTAATTTGGCATAAACACACGCTGCCGTTTTGCTTTAGGTTAGCAGCTCTAGTACAAGAAGTACAAGAAAAACCCACCTGAATCTGAACAACACTATTTTAGAAAGCCCATTCTTCAATTCATAAGCACACGGTGGGTTTACTGCATGAGTGAAGGACAAATGTAGAACAGTTGCCTCCACCATGTGATTAAAAAGTATAATGCAGAATGAAAATGTCAAGGCTTCGCTCTCAGGACACTTTAATAGCTCCAGTTTTTTACTGTTATTATTTCCAAACAACTTGTTTTTTCTTTTTTTAATTAGATCCACAGATCTTTTATAAATCAATACGAGAACGGGGCTCTCTATCACGGCCTCCGGCTTGATTTAGACTTAAGATAAAAAACACAAATGGACGGGCGCATACATATTCCACATAATGCATTCATGTCTCCATAGGGAAAGGACAGTGGGCCCGCCCACACAAACACACATATCCATAAGAGATGGAGCCGGGGGCGTGTCATTGTGCCAGAGGGAGTGATGGATGAAGGTGTATGTCTGAGGACAGCGCGGGACAACGGGGGGAAACTGTGACGCCCACTTCACCTGTCACACAGCCACCACACCACAGGAAACAGACGGGAGAATTAAATAACAACAAAGAGAACTTTCAAATTAAAATATCAGGTTAAAAAAACCAAAAACACACACACACCAAGATGGGTCCACAAACATCACAACAAAGAAACATCTGAGGCTTTTCTGTCTAAGAGGATGTTGTGGACACACTCTGTGGGGATTTGGTGACTTTGGTTTTCTAGCTCCATCTAGTGGTCAAAGGGGAGCACAGCATACTTGAATGCTATGACAAAGACCATTCATCAAAACCAAGGGTGTCAAACTCATTATATAATCGCTAAATAACCTAAAAACAAGAAAAACTAAGTTATTTTTCTGATTGTTTTACATTCAATTACTGTTTTTTTTGGCATTTATCAAACTGATTTGGACAGTAACTAGTTGCACTTTTGGGTAAGATGTCTCACTTCATTTCGTTGTATACGAGTACTGCACTTATTCAATGAGAATAAATTGACTCCAACCTAATCTAATCTCTAAATCCAATCTTTTTTAAAAAACAAATTATGAAACAACCTGACAATTCTTGGGGTAAAATAAGTGCAATTTCAACAATATTATGCCAATATCATGGTATCTGGAACTGAAAAATATAGTATTTCACATTATGATTTGATTCAAATCATAACAAATTCCTCCTGTGGGCCGGATTGGACCCTCTGGTGGGGAGGTTCTGGCCCGCCGGCCGTACGTTTGACACCCCTGATCTACACTGTCACTCTCTACTGAAATCCATGTATTTTTGTGGCCATGAATAGTTCTTCTCGTCTTCTTGTTCTTATTGTTTGAATAGAATAGAAAAGAAAGTCTTTATGCCAGATTACAAAGTAAAAGGTATTCCTATATGCAAAATTTGCATTGTAACTGTATATAATTCCCACTGTAACACAAACTATTTTACATTTAGATATTCAAATATTGCTAAACATGGCTCCAATTCACCCTCACATCAAATATTGGGTCAGAAAAAGACCCAAATACGATGTATTTATATGGCGTATTGATTTAATTTCAAAACGAATGTGTCTAATCCCTTATATATTTACTTAATTACATGTGATAATCAATAGCACACACTGTGATGTGCTGCTGACATCTGCTGTCTCATACTGGTATTACAGGCACACACTGGTGTGGCTGAGTCACATAATCCCAAGGGAATTCTTCTCCCCCCCTCGTTTGCCTGGTGTGAATATAAATGAAGCTGAACAGCTGTGAGGAATCTGTCCGCAGCTGTTCTCCACAACAACAACAACCTCCTTCCTCTTTCGGGCCTAAAACTGATCAGAGAACAGCCAAAAACACCTGATTTATTTAATGAGAGCCGTGCTACACTTCCTGTTTAATTCTATAATGGGGATTTTAGGTTAAATATTGGTGAAGCTTTAACTGCAGGGATGATTGAAATCTGAGGTAAGAGATGACAAGGCTGTGTTTCCTCTATGGAGCCATTAGAGGGAGCCATAGCTCTGAATGAGGACTGATTTGTCAACACTTACTAGTATACACTATTAATGACCTAATTAACCTTAAACTATGTTGTTATTTATGTGTTATGTCTGATTTAGGGAGAAACAAGGATGTAGAAAGAAGTCAGTGTCCGAATCTCATTTATTGTGCTGATTTTGGATTCAGAACATTGTTTTTCATAAGAGTAAGCAGATTAATTTTGGAGTGTGATGACTGCAAGAATGTCAGGGGCTTCTATAATCCACTAGAGGTCGCTCTTGTTATTATATTGTTCATCCCGGTGAATGAGGACGTTGCCCTGTGTGTTTCATTGTTCATTTGATTGTGATAAATTGAGTGTAAACATCATTTGTTTACCTTCAAATTCCACCTCATATAATAATACTGGCTTTTTTTGTTGTGGTTTATGCAAAGCCTATTATCCACTTTACTCCGTCTGCAGCATTGTCTCTCACAGTCAGACTCAGTCCTCGATCCGTTGACGAAGCGCTGCCCTTTTAACCCTGACATTTGTCGACGTGTGCAGGCTATTCTTTGAGAGAAAGGCCGATCCCTTTCAAATGCAAAGCTCCACTCAGCTGGAAGAGGATGAGAGAGAGAGCGACAGAGGACAGACACACCCCCGTCTCCTGCCATCACCACCCCGAACACTCACATTTTACCCAGAAAATGTGCAGCCAATTGCTAATTGTGTGGACAAATGCTGCACCATGTCTTCTCCTCCTGGAGGAAATAAAGGAAGAAGGCAGCAATCAAACAACACCATTATCTGACTACTGTTTTTATAGAATAACAACAATAAAATAACGTATTTGACAAAGCACCAAATGATAATATCGATAAAAAACACCAAGAAAAACAGGAACACATAAAGGCATTCGAGTACAAATAGAATACAAATAGGAGGCGACGTCTCATAAAAGCAAATAAGTAAACAAATAAAGAAAAAGTTAATGGGAAAAAAAAAAATCCATCTCTCATGTTTTTCCGAGCCTCAGTAAAATATTTTAATCTTCGCCTCCGAAATGGAAAGAGACTCAGAAAGTGGAAAAAAAAAAGATAATCAGTTCATAAATAAACAGAGGAAATGTTATTCAATTAAACGAAAGCTTGGTGTGAGACGTATTCGTGATTATTATTGTTATTATTATTATTATTATAAATGAGAAAAAGAGGGGGGGGAAAGTATGGAATGAAAATACTTTGTATTCATGGATTATAGAGTTTCATTGTGTTCGGCCCCCGTTTTGCGATTCAGTTTCATCTTTGGTTTGAATTCGTGATGAGAGCAGCTTGGCAGTCGCACGTGGAGATTACTTTGTACATGAAAACAAGCGCTTTTCATCGTCTGCCCTCACCTGGCTCACAGCCGCTTTGTTTCTCTGGGTGCTCTCGGTTTTCATGAGGCCTGAGAGACTTTTTAATTATTATTATTGTTATTTTATTACCATAATTTACGCGACGGTTTGCGATATCAGAGAAATCCCAGCAGTTTCTGAAAGCTCAGAAGTTGCACGTCAAAGCCAACGTGTGGTTAATATGGTCCATCACGCTTTTGCAGGAAGTCAGAGAATCAGTGTTCTGGAGAGAGTTGGAAAAATGCCCCTAAATAAGTTTCCTTTTTTTTTTTGGCCTGTTCTTGGGCATTGGACACTGTTCAAATTTTAAAAACTTAACACAAATAATCCACTACAGTGGACTTAAAAAGAAAAAAAGAAAAAGTTGTTTTTCTTCATTTGAATTTGTTAATACAGAATTTTAATAAGCAGTAAATTGTAAATATGGAACAATCTGGAAAAAAATCAAAGTTTTTTGCCCTGTTTTTGAACATTGAGACAAAGACTCACACAAATGGTGTTTTAAATATGTTTTGTACTGTTCAAATTTCAAAATTAACACACAAAATCTGGTGTTTGTGTACAACTACAGTGTTTTCTCTAAAGAAAACGTGTTTGTTTTTCTATTATTCTGGAAAAATGGGCAATTTTCTGGCCCTTTTATGGTTAAAATAAGCAAGAAAAAAGTCCAGATCAGGTGCTGGGAAAGGCATACTGTACATCCCTATAGTCTTCAAAATAAAATAAAATAAAATAAAATAAAATAAAATAAAATAAAATAAAATAAAATAAAATAAAATAAAATAAAATAAAATAAAATAAAATAAAATAAAATAAAATAAAATAAAATAAAATAAAATAAAACAAAACAAAACAAAACAAAACAAAACAAAACAAAACAAAACAAAACAAAACAAAACAAATGAATGAAAAGAAAAGAAAAGCACTCGAGGAATGGTTGCATTGTCTTAGTTACAGGTGACACCACCCCGCTCTGACTCAAGTTTCTTTGTGGCGAGGTAAAGCAGCAGCAGCTGCGGCACAAGGTCACATGATGACTTCAGGCGATGATGTCACTGCTGACAGAACTGTGAGGTAAGTACAGTACAGTATGTCCCCTACGGGTGAGATCAGCCCTCAGACAAAGCAGCTGCTTCTCTCCTGACGCCCGTGCGCTCACCTGTCTCATTTGAATGTAAAGTCATAGGAGAATATTATATTATTACCATGTCCTTGTCAAATCAATGCAAACATGCGGCACATGCAAGTCATTGATATTCTTTGCTGGGACTGTAATCTTTCCCTTTCTTTTAGTATGATCTCACACCGGTGTGTGAGTAACTGTGTACGTCATCGCTTTGAGTCACTGCCACCTGCACGGCCTTTGTTTGTTATTCATTTCAACTCTTAATTGACTGATTTCAGAGGCCGTGGCGTGTGAAGCATGACCTCTTTGTTTGGCACGAGTGGAGATTTAACCTGTGAGTGAATATCAGAAAATATGTTTTTATTGCACTAAAACAGCCAAAAGTCCAACATCTTCAGTAAAATAACATGTTTAACAGGAAGATCCAGTGGCATCGATGAGTATAAATAACTTATGAGCCTAAACAAGACCAGAGGGAGAGAGGGAGATGTAAACCTTAACATGACCTATTAACTCTCACATACACACTGTAATGGAATATAATAAAATATTTATAGCCCTCCTGGTGCTATATTACTATTATTATCATTATTATTATGATGTATAATTGTGTGCATTAATCATTGCAATAACACAAAAGTTCCATATGAAGTTTACAAGAGGAAATCTATGTTAAAAGATGCTATTACACGATAGAATATGTGTTTAAATTTGTTTGTTTTATATAAATGCAGTGAAGTTTACATGTAAACCTGAATTATTATAAGCCATAAGTGCAAACATAGGATGATAAGAAGCAAATAATGTGATTGGTTACATTTATTTATTGAATAAAAGTCGCAAAAATAATAATAATAGTCATAATAAGAAGGATAAATTAACATCTGGTTGCAATAAGTGCTATCATTTAAAGTTTTATTCAAGCTTTATTTATAGTGCTAATTAAATAATGCAAAGTTTGGCATCTGTTCAGATGAATTTAAAGGTTTTTGGTACAGTCTGAAACACTATAACTGTAACAGCAGTTTTTAAAATCATAATAATCCACACTATATTTTCATATAATATCAAATAAAGAGAAAAGCTGTTCAGATTTAATATAAGTGTATAGCTGCTGGTTAAAGCTGTGCATCAACGGTGTATATGTGAGATAATGAGTGTCTATAATGAGGTGGTGGTCATGTAGAGTCTGAGCTGCTGATTAGAAATATTAGCCTCATGCCTGTCTTACCTTGTACATGTGAACTTAATGAGGTTAAAAAAAAAAAAAAATTCTGAGATTAAAGTCAGATTTCTGAGATTAAAGTCAGAGAGAAATAAGTCAGACTTCTGAGAATAAAAAAAAAAGTTGGTATAGATTAAAGTCAAAATTCAGAGATTAAAGTCAGAATTTTAAGAATGAAGAATAAGTCAGAATTCTGTGATTAAAGTCAGAAATCTGAGATTAAAGTCAGAATTTGAGATTGAGGAAAAAATCAGAATAGATTAAAGTCAGAATTCTGAGAATGAAGAAAAAGTCGGTATAGATTTAAGTCAGAATTCTGAGATTAAGAAAAAATCAGAATAGATTAAAGTCAGAATTCTGAGATTAAAGTCAGAGAGAAAAAAGTCAGACTTCTGGGAATAAAGAAAAAGTCTGTATAGATTAAAGTCAAAATTCCGAGATTAAAGTCAGAATTTTAAGAATAAAGAATAAGCCCGAATTTTGAGATCAAAGTCAGAAATCTAAGAATAAAGAAAAAGTGGGTATAGATTAAAATCATACCAAGATTATTCTTCCAGCCACACATACACACACTCTTCCTGCCCCCCCCCCCCCCCACACACACACACACATATATTTGTGTACTACAGAGGTGTAAGTGGCCCCCGCTGTGGGCTCCAGCCTGACCCTGATTAGTGCTAATGAAGACCTGCAAGAAGTGAGTCCGTGCATGTGAGAGGGTGCACAGAGATTAGAGCTGCTGTAATGAGACTAATTGCATGTGAAATGTGTGTATGGGTTTAGTGAACCATGGAGACTGCGGCGGCTGTGGTGGCGGTGGAGGTTGATCTCTGCCCACCTGTAGGAGTCGCAGCAGCATATTTAACTGTCACAATCCCAGGTGCCTCCATGAATTTCCATGCTCTCATGCAAAAGTCCCCGCAGTGATTCTCAATGTCTGCTCCAACGAGCTCGCGCTCATCTCTGATCTCACACCCGCTCGCTCGGGTGTCTCTCTCCTCCGACTGTAAATGGACGTCCACAATTCCAGATCACTCCCCTCTAACCACGCAGTCTGTTTCCATGGTGACTTGCCCTTAACCTTCTGCCAGCCTTCCCCTTTGCGGCGACCCCCTCCGCTCCTTCCCCTGCTCTCTGCTGCTCTCGGCCTGGGAAATCAGCCTAATAAATAGTTTTATGCTAATCAGGCTGGCGAACAGCGAGTCCAACTGTCAATCTTAATACATTTATTAAAGTGCCTGAAAATGTCAGTCTCCCCTGTTGCCCTGCGGCCCCACCACTCTTTCTTTCCATCTTTCTTTCTCCCCTCACTTTTCCTTCTTTGTCACTGCGTCTCTGCCCTCCAGCGCTTCTGACACAACAGCTCATCCTGAGTTTCAGTTCACGGCCTCGGCGGCGACGACTCCTCAGCTCTGTCAGAGTGGACGGATGGAGGATGTAAGGCCAGAGGTTTTATGTTCGCAGTCAAATTCATCCTTGGCTTTTACTCTCTGTGAATGTGTGCTTTGTTTTCAAGCATCTTTGATCCAAAATGTACGCTACACTGCAAAGAAATCAGAATATAAGAAACAAATACATGATTTAAGGTGCTTAATACTAGAAACAACTGGGTTTTTAAATTTAATAAGATTCCATCAAATAAGACATTGTACCTCGGTGTTAGAAAAGTAAGAAATCCTTCAAAATAAGTAGTGAAACCAACATTCCAAGTACTATATTAAGTCAAATTAACTGAAAATGTGAATAATAGATTTTACAATATGTAATGTTGACATTTAAGTCAATTTAATTACAGAACTTTCTTAAATTTAAAAGTTGTTTTGCTGTAATTGTATCCCATATACTTTCTTAATTTGACAGTTATTGATATTGTGTTTTTATACTTTAAAATGTCAAATATATTCAATTTATTATTAAAAATAAGCAAATATATATTGAAAATGATCAAAAATAATAATAAAAAATGTTGTTTTCAACAGTGAAACAGCTCCACATCCTCAATAGTGAGCTTTTCCACGTGCCAAGAATGATTCTTCAGGTTTTTGGTTTGGCCTAGAGAACACGCTTTGATATCTACTCTTCCATGATCCATTTCACAGACCCACTGCGTGTTCACAGACCCACTATCACAACCTCATCGTTCCAGAAAACCCACTGTCGTCATCCTCCATCCTCATTCACTCTTCCTCCTTTATCCGTCAGGCTTTTCTCTCCCCCGCTCTCCAGAGAGCTTCGCTCTCGCATCAATTTTCCCAGACACCTTTTACCACCTTCAGCCATCAGTCATTCAAAACAGTCTCTGACACTCTGGACCCATTCTTCAGCTTTCTCATCGCCCCTGCTGTCTGTTCACGTCAGAATCACTCTTTTCCGTTTGACACCTCGCGGGAGGATCGGTGACCCTCTTCTCAAGTTCACTTTTGGATAAGCAGCATAAGATCTACTACCTGTCTGCACGATTCTCCCCCCCATTCATTTCACACGATTCTCCCCCCCATTCATTTCACCATGAAGGTCATCTGAGGTAACTTTGGTGAACCTATGATATGGCTATAACACCAAATGTTGACATGACTGCATTACATCATCGCTACAGATTCATGTTGCGCACATCATGCGATTTTGAAAGTCAATGAAGTTCACTGAACTCACTCATTATGCTTACATACACAGTTTAAACAAGCTAAGGCCATAGTCAGACTAAGACGGGCGATCGGACAACTCGCCAAGTCCGGGTAAACTTGAAAATTGATTTATTAGCCATGTACGTCTGACTATATCTCCCTAGGTGGTGCTGTATCTCTCTATGAACTTGTGCATATTGCATCACTTTCCTGTTTTCACGTCACAGAAAAACAAACAAACTACGAGATGGACTGTGAGAGGGATCCTGCTGTGGTTCTGTATGTTTTCCTACCTGCTGTACGTATTAATCGTGATACAAATTAGATCAAGCATGGCTATCGATGCGTTGTCCTAAGAAAGATGACATCGCCGTATGGTGCTACTTCTTTGTCAAATACTGGGGAGGAACTATGAGGACGTGCAGAACACCAAAATCCGAATGCAAGAGTAATCAGACTATGAATTGCGTTATCCAGGTATCGTAGTCCGACTAAGACAAGCTCGATTTTAGTCAGACTAACGTGTTTACATGACCGAATAGCACTTTTAACATGCATGTAAAACGCACTGACTGTGACCTTCATGAAACCACTTCGAGACTTTTACTCTACATTATCAGAGGGTAAACTGTGGCCAATCACCAAATCAATATTTGTATTACACCTTGAAAGTGATGAATCACCTTGAGAAATGAAAAATGCCATAGAATACATTTTTTACGAGACGAGTAGTAAATATTAGGGATGGGACGATACTACTTATACCGATATCTCATCTTGAGTGTCTACCGTTAGCGATATTAGTCCGATACAGTAATTTTTGAACATTTATGAACGTATGAAGCTGGTAACAACACATTTGCACATTTGAGTCATTTCAAGGACATAATTATCCAACTGTGTAGCAAATATTGTACTCCCAAAGAAGAATAAATAAACAGATCATAAACATGACTCGGCTACAATACTTCTGCTGATTTTAGGTGATACTTAAGACTTTTGGATTGGCATTCAAAGAGTAATCGACTGGTATCATTGGATCATTGTATGTCAATAAATAAACACCCACAGAAACCTGGACTGTTGATGAAAGGCAGGTTGACTCGTTGGATTCATACTGTTTACGTCAGATTCTGCATCCTCAATAAAGTAAGAAGAAGAATCACAGATTCATCAGACCAGGCTTCATGTCAGTGAGTCTGCATCAACAGCAGGGTTTTTTTTTATTAACGTCCACGGTGAGTGCACTGATGACAATGTTCTTATCACTTAAACAGCAAGCTCATTATCCTACAGATTTCTCTTCTTTTTTTTTTTTCCTCTTTACCTTTCATTAGTTTTTGTTTGGGCTGACGCTGCGTCGTGTTTGTTCTCTCCGTGTGCTCCCTGTCACGGAGTTAAATTGAATAAAATCTAATCAAAGTGACATTTACTTTACATCGCGCAGCTATTTTAATTAACCACCGCCAAGTCAAATTGTCACATCTCACGCGTAGATCCGGGATAACCGAGGCAACGGTACCAAATGTCAAAATTTGAATATTTGACAAACGTTACGTTTTTTAATTCGTTGCATTGCGTTGATATGTGGGCAATTAAAAGTTAACTCCAGTCCAGCTGAAGAGGAAAGTGTGTGTGTGTGGGGAGATATTTATATCTTTGTGAGGTCCAAACCTATCTTTGTGGGGACATTATTTCTGAGCAATTCAACTATAAACCTGGTTTTAGGGTTAGGCACTTAATTGTCATGGTTAAAGGGCTGTTTCACCAATTTTTTTTAAACAATTTTCTTCTATTACAGAGTGGGATTGAATTTGAGATTTTTTTTAAAAATTTAGTTCAGATCTTTTACTCATCAAACTTGCTAACATTGAGAGAAGCAGTGTGGAGCAGTGCAGGACTTTTTGTAAATTAAAAAAAATTTTTTTTTAAGTTTATGTTTTGAAATCATGTTTTGGCATGTGGCGCCACCTACCGCCGTCTACCAATCATTGCAGTCAGTAGAGTCTCAGCTGCCGAACAACCACGGGTTGCCAGTTAAGTTCAAAAGAAAACTAAACCTAAAAGACCTCCATATTTTGAATTTGAGTGTAGTAACCGTTTTTGGCCACATTCTTTGTGGGCCACATTCCTTTAACCTGATCATTATTCAAACATTATCCCTAGACTTTACCCTGTCACGCAAAAATGAGGTCCTGCCACATTAGGAACGGGTTGTGGTCTCCATGACAACTACACACTACCCTGTTCATGCCAGAAAACGTCCGAACAAGCACACACACACACACACACTTAAAATACCAGCTAATTAATCAACATTGGCACGTGCTATGACAGATTCACTGGAGCATTAACTGCGTCAAATCATAATGAACTAATCATACAGTGGAGTAAGCGCTTCAGGACACTGAATATCATTTCTGTGTCCATCGAGCGTGGAATGAATCAATGTATGGATTCAGCAGTTAAAGAGCAGTCATTCTTCTGGTTTTAACTCGTTTACTGTAGGAATCAATCTATTCACAGTCGCCCCGCAATCAACCGCTTTTTATTTCCCACGGAGACGTTGCCAGAAAACAAGACTCTGCAGTTGGACGCAGGAGGAGGAGATTCATATTTCATGGCCACATGTTGGCTGCACAAATACAAAACCGAGCTCAGCAAAAACAAAACGACAGGCTCGAATTAAAACGGGAGTTCAAATTGAGAAATGACAGAACTACGTTTGTTTTTCCGAGCGTTGTTGAGTGAATTATGCACAGCACGGACATCTGTGCATATATTCACACACAGAGCTGGAAACACAATGTGGCAGGGGGATGAACATATTATGGTGTAAAATATAAAGCCGCACTCCTCACGCTACTGTTTTCATATTTTTAGTATTCATGGGCATGCATGACCAATAGTGTTGACACTGTCACTGCATGTTTCTTTCCCCCACAAATGGATTTAAAAGGTAATTGGCAGCGGAATTGGGATGTGAAATGGATTTTAGAGACAGCTATATGTATGAGAGTGTGTGTGTTTATGTGTTTACAAGTGTGTCTGGGTTCTTCTATCTGTGGCTTTGTGAGGACCAAAAATTTGTATAAAAATCATACGGAGTGGGGACACTTTGGCAAAGTGAGGACTTTTTGGCTGGTCCTTACTTTTTTAAGGAGAATTCTGGGGGGGTTGAGACCTGGTTTTGGGGTTACGGCATTTAGTTGTGATGGTTATGGTTAGGGTAAGGGATTAGGGAATGCATAATGTATATGAGGTGTCCTCACTCTGAATGAAGCACAAACGTGAAGAAAGACGGTGTCAGAGATTTGTCATGCTTATTGTAATGGCTTTTGTGTTTTCAACTGAGCATATACTGTATATACACAATTAGGTAGATACATATTTGCCTCTAGTACATCCCCACAATGAATTTGAAATGGGACAATCAATTGTGGGATTAACGTGTGGACTCTCAGATTTAATTGCAGGGATTGAACAAAAGAACTGCATTCACCATTATGGAATTATAAGCATGTGTATACCCTACATTATTGTCCATTTTCAGGCGCTCCGAAATAATAGGACAAACTCAAGTTGTTTTAAAACTTTCCTCCCTGGATATACTTTGGCCATTGCCGATCTTTAGAAAATCTTTATATTGGCCGAGTATGATGCTGATTATTTGATTTGATTTGATTGAATAACACTTACGGTCCATCTGCATTTTGTGTATTTTAAATACCGATTAAACTAAATATTATATAAGACATGAAACAGGTACTGGTCAGGTGGTAAAACCGGATCTTTACCTTAATAAGCTTAAATGAAACTTACATAAATAAGTAATAATGAGACCATTATTTGAATAATAATCAGCCATTGATGATGATGATGATGATGATGATTAAATAATGACAAAATCGGCTGCCACAGATGCTGAAATTAATCAATCCATTCTTAAATGTTTGTGAAGCTTGAGTTGCTTCTTTTAAATCAAACTTTTAAATGTTTTCCCTGTTGTAATTCGATTTATGAAACACTTTATAACAATATAAATTATTCATATTCTATCTAATATCCATATTATGAAGAAATTGCTCTAGTTTATTCATTTTCTAGATGACCATCGTTGAGCCGAGTGTTTCTATCCGTCTCAAACGTACAGTAAGTCTCCATTAATGCAATGATAATGTGCTGCAGAGACATTTCCTGACGCCTATTCATGACTAATCACACAGGGACTGGAATAACAATGGAGTGCGGCAGGGGCAGCTGTGATCAACAAAGACACCGTGTCATCACGCTCAATAAACTCGGGGGGCAGCTACGACTCACTTCAGACGCTGTGAGGATGGATGGAGGGATGGAGGGATGGAGGGGTTGACCCTCTCCTGTGGGGTTGTAGTCGGGGTTAAGGGTTACGACCTCTCTGGGTGACCTGTTAGTCATCGGCACACTTAACCCCTCATTTTGAGTGAGCCCTCCTCCTCGTAGGCGAGCTTCAGATGATTAATACTGACGGCCTCTTTATATACTGAAGTTCTCAGTGGGGAGTGGGTTCATTAAAGGAGCCATTGATTTTTTTTGTGTGTGTCCGGATTTGGTTTATTTAAACAATACATGTGTTGTATCCAGACCATTAACTTATTAAAACATTGTGTAATGGCTGAAAATCCACTGTGAAATGAATGACCGATTTAACAGATGGATTAACAGTCACCATGTTTAGGGTTATACCATTAAAATATTCATACTCTAATGTAAGGACGGACACTTATATGAATCTCTGTAACATGTATATGTTGAATTTCTTAAATTAGAACATAGAATAAGCAAAATAGAAGGGTTAAACTGCAGCTTTGTGTGGTCTCAAGTTTGAAAGTTACACACAGGCTAAACTTTATGATTATTTCCCGAGCTACCGTGGAACACATTTAAAGAAAGAGGCATAAAAATGCTGATACACCGGTTGGTCTGGGGGGTTTTATTTTTATGTAAAACGAGTTGCAGACACAGGCACCCTGTCAGGCTTTTCCATTATCGAAAAACTAAAAAACAGTACCCCATCTCCGATAGAGAAAAGGACATAACGTTCATTCATTTATTCCTGTAAATCTGTAAACAGCATGCCCTCCTCTGCCGGAACAAACCCGCATTATCATACTCTCATCTCCTCCACACTTTGCGAAATTGAATGAATGCCACGCAGACAATTATACGACGCCCAGGAAGTTGTCATCACCACCCTAATCCATACCTAACGCTAATCTGGAGCCACATATAGCCCTAAATCTTATCATCATCCAATCGTGATCGTCACCTGAGAAATGTGCGGGGCGGGATGCTGTGATATTAGCATATGCAGAGTTATTTTCTGCTTACAAAGTAGCTACACTTGCCCTCTCCTTCTCCTTCTTCAGTGTCCATTTTCACTAAACCTCATTACCATTTCCACTTGGTTATGTACATAATTCTGCATATTATCTCAGACATAGGGGGGCTAATAGACGCCACTGCACAATGAAAAAAAAAAGGGTCTATCTGACACAGACAGTGACATTTATTTATTAATATAGTGATTTTAAAAAGAACAAACCAACTTTTTGTTTGTTTTCCTTGTGTTTCTGTGCATCTCACACTAAACTGTGTCTCTATATTCACCAAAAAAGCAAACACTCTGTCCAGGTTTATCCAAACCCACTGATCATTTACTGCCTCAACAGTCAGCCCATGCCGATCGCTAAAGATTGAGGCTTCAGAGAGTTGTGATGAGATGGCGCAGTCCGCCCCGCGTTTGATGGAAAACCTCGACAAGGAGGCTCGAGCTGATAGCGGCTGAGAACACGCTGAGATGATCTGTCTGTAATTGGGGCGCCTAGCTTGACTGCTGAGGTGACTCTGAGCCGCCGAGCGCCGCCTGATGTTCCTCATCCTCGAAAAAACCGAGAGAAGAGGGTTCTTACGGAGCAAGATGGGAGGAACAGATGGAGGTATAATGTGGAGGAGCACATGAAAGGTGGAGAAGAAGAGCAGGAGGAGGGGAGAATATGTATGTAGATCCTTCGTTAACAAGCGGCTGCCGCACACGTAATGCTTACTGTACCTTCAAAATGCGTTCGCTCTATTTATCTTTTTCTATTTATCTTTTTCGCCGATGTTTTCCCCACAGTGTGACAGTCCTGTTTATGTCACAGCTGTGCCCATAAATCAAAGAGGGGGAATTGAAAGAAAATTGAAGCGAGGCCGATCGTGAAAGTGGGCAAATATAGAGTGAGATGGAGGAGGAGGTTAAAGGAACGGAGGATGAGTGATGGGAGATAAAAACAGACGAGGGGTAGCACAGGTGATGGAGAAGAGGGTGTAGCAGATTCCTGAAAAGCTAGATGTTAATTTTGTTTGACCAAATTTGTCTGGAATATATATTTTTACCAAAAATGTACACAGTATAAAGCACTGTCCTTGCCCTACAACCTTCACTCCTATTGTAAGAAGAGGTCAGACTCAAGGGTCGACCCACGTTGATGCTACTCATTGAGTTGAGAAGTCCTGTTTTGAAGCCTTGAAGTCCAACTATCACAATAAGAGAGGACGACAGGTGTCACTTTTCTATTCGAAATGCAGATACCTGTTCAAAATATACAGCCTAGCGGTGAATCAGACTCTCTGAAGTTACAGTATTACATGTGGTCAGGCAGATATTACGAAGGAATAGTTTACTCAAACTTGTAAAGTTCTGACCCTGTGGGATATTTGGAAAAAAGTTATCTCTCGGCCTCCAGTGTGTGTCTGACATAGTACTTCTGCTCTTACGGTGTCTCTGCCAACTAATTCTCAACATTTCTAACCTTAGTTAAGTCAACTGATGCTCTGCTCGGGTATTAAGGACCATTTTATGCCGACAGCTTACGCTAAAGTTGCGTAATGAGCTAAAGGTTGTCAGTTAAGCGCTGAAAAGCACAAAGTATATGTGATCGTGGCAGTCAAACAGACGCCCGTGCAGCACGCCTCACTGGATCACAGTGGACGAACGTGAACTCCACTTCACTATTCATTCAAATTGCGTCTGATAATTAAAATCTTTTTCACCAAAAGAACGCAGCCGAGCGTTGCCAGGCGTGTGTGCGAAAACCCCCCCGACCCTCGCCTGCCAGAATAATGGCTGCGCTTTGGCCCGACGCCATCAGCGTGCGGAGAGATCAGAACCCTCCACGCCCCTGCCCTTACTATGCTCTGTCTGGCCAGCCACCGCTGAGCCATCACACATTCCCTTTCTTGTGCACTACAAAGTCCCAGCTGCGGCCACACCGCCAACATCAGCTGAGAAAGGTCACAACTAATGATGCGGACGTCGCGCCAGAGAGCTGGAACCTGGCGTTGACGGGTAGTGCGGCGTCCAGAGGAGAGACAGCAGTGTGCTACTAGTGACTTTGAATTAGCGTGTTTCCCCATTCCTACAGCCTCTGTAAACAGCAAGCACACATTATTCACACACTGACAGCATTCCGGGGCGTCTCAGCAGTGTTTTGCCCAAGGACACTTCAGTATGCAGACCGGAGGAACCGACCTTCTGGTTAGTTGGATGACCCGCTCCACCCTCCTGAGCCACAGCTACCGCTGGCAGAGTTAAGGCGAGGTGAGAATGAGGGGGAGACAACTGTTGGTTCCCTGAGCTCGGCTCGCACTATGAATAAACATGTATGACTTCCCAAAAGCTCCCCCCCTCCCCCAAAAAAAGTCTATTAATAATGCATTTTTATGAGCCAGACATTGGCCAGTGAATAAATGTGGAATATAGTAACAATAAAGTAGTGGATGTAGTGTGTTTTAACCTCTGTTTTATTGATATCACGTTCCATATCTGATTCTTTTCAGTGTCCCTTTGGTTGGAATTCAGGGAATTAAGTTGTAGGCTACAAGAGCTGTTCCTTTTATATTTGAATTTCATTACACCACACCACATCACCTCCTTTTACATCATACATTTCAAAATATGACTTATCTGACAAATGTAGATGGCTCCCGGAACCAAAGTCAGATAGTTAGGAAACCTCGGTTCATGGTATGATAGATAGTAATATTTGCTGGTTTTTTTGTCATCTGGTCTTTATCTAAATAGAATCAGTGAAGTATTCACATGAATCAGAGCGAGAGACTAGGGAAGATACCAGCTGTGCAAGGCAGGTCACCCGTACACTGTATGGTACACACCCTGAACTCTCAGTATCGACTGTAAATCAGAAAAAAAAAGAGTAAAAAAAAGTATTTTCTGAGTAATCAGAGAACAGTCACAATTTTTTTTGCTGTATTCAGCTGTATTGCAAGCTTCTAATCCTCACGTCTGCTGTGCAGATGCTGTAAAGATGAAACACAGAGAAACAAACTCTAAATTCACTGTGTGCGTAATGGCGACGGCTTGAGGAAAAGAACAGAGCTGGAAACCGTGCGTGGATAGATCCACGGCCCTGTACAGGTGCTGACTTGGTTCACACCATCTCACGCTCAGGTGCTAAACAGTCAGCTCACGGTTTCCCTGTGAAGGAAGTTTAACCCTCCTCTCAGAACTCCTGGTGGGCTTCATGGCACCACGCTGACCGCTTTTCCCTCTGTAGTTTTTCACGAGCTTCTCTTTTTTTGAATTCAGAGTGTGCAAATTGAACATGATAAAGATTCTGCAGGCAGCTCCGCTTCAGACCTTGTACAAATAAAGTCAGTTGTGGCTGATGTGTATGTGTGATGTGTGTGGGATTAGCATATTGAAATATTTTTGGATTAATTAGCAAGGGGAAAATGCACACACACACATATTCACACACACACAGAGATAGACACACACACACTGGCTTAATAGCCCCCCCTGGCAGATTTATAGTGAGCAGAGCAAAGGGGAGCCTTCTTGACCTCAATGAAGGGACAAATGGCTGCATTAGTGTCCATAAATTACAATACACGCACAATTACGGTGCAGCAGCAGCAGACAACGTCTGCACCAGTCGCATGAATGCACAGATGCCCACAGACACACAGCATATGACAACACAATGTCAGGATCGGTGAGAAACATGGGCTTATGATACGATTCTGCTTTAATGTATTCCCATTTTTAAAAGAACCTGAGCTGAGGTTTTTATGGATTACAATGTAAGCACACTAATGAGGACTTTTACATCTTTATAGCAGATTTGGGGGAGGACTTAAGTCGATGCGCACTGGCCTTTCATTAAAAATTTCCATATCGATTCACAAGACAAACGATCTTTTTTTTTTTAAGAAAGTACACCTGGTCCCAAAAGAGCGCCTGTCTTAACACAGAGATTACGAACGTATCAGGAGTCAGAAGTCGTCCCGGCGCACAAATACAGAGCACGAGCATGAGGATGTGTGTGGGTGGATAGGGAAACTGAAGAAGTTCAGCGAAGGTTCTCTCACACACACACACAAAAAAACAGAACAAAAATTGAGAGTTGAAGCCTTCTTCACACCGCTGAATAAAGCCAGTTGGACTTTCCGAGAAATTCAGCTGCGCAAGAATCAACCGACCAATCGATAAACAAACTTGTCTGTCAGGTGTAATCAGGTAATGGTTAAGACTAAACGCCTCAGTCGTGGGAGTTGAAATCCCAAAACAAAACGTCAATAGAGAAAAAACAGGCAAGGTGTGATAAAGTGGGGAGGAAAAAAAGAGTGTGTGAAAGAGTGAAAGAACTAATAGATAAACTTGCCAGTCCCCAGCACTATACTGTTGTGTTTGAGTGAATTGTCCATTATTTGCCAAATTGGTTATCGGTCCGCAATGCATTGATTTTCCCATTGAGCCTCCCTCTGAGCTCCAGGTCAACCCACACAAGCTGTCCGCCCACTGCTTTGCTATCGAGCTTCTCGCCTGGATACCCATGACTTGACCAGCAGAGCTCACCCCACCCACGGCTCCCCCCCCCCCACCCCCCATGAAGCGGCAACACAATGGCTGGAAAAATACATCTCTATCATGGCCAAAGATAATAAATAATACACCGAGGGGGAAACCAATCTAAAAAAGGGACGTTTTGTTGTGAGCGAAATTGCTAGTTATTGCTAGTTTTTTCTGTCAGGAAACAGAGACATCGATTTTTCCGGAGCAGATGGAAATTTAGATATCAGTGTTTGGCTTTCATTCTCTCCATGTGGCTTCATCCATATCCTTTCACGCCTCCCTCCACAATGGAAACACCTTGTGTACTTTATCTCAACAATCACTAACTAGTCGATCTATTACGTCCAGCGCCGCCGTTCTCATTTAGACTCCATGAATGCATCGATGTCACTTAAAGATTGTGGAGAGGAGAATGTTGTTTTCGTGGGAGCTCTGGGGGGAAAAGATCCCACTGAATATGAAGCCAGATGCACACGAGGCACGTCTGCCTATCAGTGATGCTCAGCGGCAGATAGATTCCCCTCAAATGGATTCATTGTTCCTCCTCCGCGTCGCACGCTTTACTTTCTCATCGGGGGCTGCTATAGATCTCGGGAGTGTGCACACACACCGCTCTCAATCTACACTCCATTAGAGTGTGTGGATGAAAAGAGAGAAAGGGATAGACGTGTGCGGGGCGCTGAATGTGGAGCTATAAACTCGGGGCATTACCAATACGACCGGGCAACACTGCTGCTTAAAGATGGGTTTATTGGGATAGTGGTGGTGCTGCTGCTGCTGCTGGTGGGGATGGGGCGTAGAGTGGAATCTAACTTTCTCACACCGGTGTTCACTCATCAAAAGGCAAAGCTCGCTCTCCCTCTGTGACAGAATGCACACAGATTACCTGAGCGCACACACAAACATACACACCCTCCAGCTTAAAATTGAAACAGCTGGATGTTAAATACACTCAGACAAAAGGACGGAAGAAAGAAAGAGGACCAAAGTCTGGTCCGAATGTCTGAGGCTCTGGTCAAACTTAGAGGTAAGATTTAAATTGTGATTAGGTTACACTTTAGGTTAAGGTTCCAAATGAAGTAGTAAGTCAATGCAAACTCCTGTGTGTGTGTAAATGTAGCTGAATTCAAGTGTCATTGGTGGTTCACTGACACCGCAGTCCTCATTAAAGCAGAAATCAATGTGAACTTTACCCTATTCAAACACACACAGTTACTTAAACACACATGTATGCATATACAGCCCCTGGCTGTTAGAGCCGCTCACAGCGGGTCCATTTCATTACATCCTCATCATAAACCTGCGCCGACACACACACAATTAAACCACACTTCCTTCCACGGCCATAAAAAAAACAACCACCACAACAACAACAACACAGCGTTTGTGAATTCCACTTTGAGAACAGCACAGAGGCAGGTGCAGCTGTGAGGCCGAGGTCTCATCACTGACACAGAGGAAGAGAGACTAAGAAGGCGATATCGGCACAAAGTTAAGGAGATGTGACAGCTCCGGTCCATCACGCCTGACAGCAGACAGCTTCATTTACTGGTGCGAATAGACTGCCGGGGCTCGTGCCTCTGCAAAACCGAGCGTGTTATTGGGGTAATGCTCACTCGCTCGCTCTCTCTTCCTCTCCCTTTCTCACTCTTGCTCCGTCAAATTTCACTCACAGCCCACAAAACACTCTGTCAGGAAGTGTGATCCGTCATCCCAGATCATCTGCTGCTGACCCGTTCCATTTTCAGAGGGACTCAGAGGGGTTATGTCTTAGTTTGGCTTCTTTCTCGAGAATTGAAGACGTAGCAGTGGACAGACATGAAGATCGAATTAGCAAGTGCTAATATTTTACATGTAAAGATCTGCCGCTTTAATCCGAAATGAGCTTTTACTGAGGCAAAGCTGTACAGCATATTGATCAAGATCGGTCAACATCATTTTGTGGTCACATCTGATTATGGCTGCAATTATTAAGTGTGAATATTTTGTGGTTTCTTTGCTCTGTTTAACAAAGGAATCATTAAAAGTGAATCATTTTCAGTTTGTGGAAATAACAAGGCATTCAAGGAACATCGTAAATTTCCAGGTTTGGTGATGACGGAACAACATTTTCACACATTTTATGGACCAAACAAATACTTAGTCAAGAAAAAAATAGATTATGAAAATAAATGTTACTTGTAGCCTTAATTTGGATTTAAATAAATAAACTCCTTATTCATCTTCATTCACCTCATATGAGACTTACACTCTTTTCCACACTTTCCTCCCACCAAGGCTCTGTATTTATAACTTCACATTATCATTACAAAAGACTGGAAAAGAACCATGTGCCCTTGTGGACTTCATGGAGTGTTGGTAAAAGTGGGCAAATACAACACCAACGGAGGGGTTGAAGAGAGAGAGAATGTCTTACCGTTGAAGCCGCTGAAGTTTCCCCAGTCGAGCAAGGAGCTGTTGAAGGAGGGCAGTGACGCGTTGAAGAACAAATCGGTGCCGTTGGACGGGCTTCGCATCGTGTCGCTGAACAGGTTCATCTGCAGCAGGGTCTTTATCAGATAGCTCAGCATCTTGCCCCTCCACACACACAGGGACCTGCACTCCCAGTTCACTGAAGGTATCGCTGTCCTTTACTTCCTCACTTGGTGTCTTTATGATCCCAAACTGAATTCAGTTGTATTCGTCAAAACTGCAAGAAAGTGGACGAGAGGAAAAAAAAAAAAAAGTTCAGATGATGAATTGGTTGCTGATGTCAGAGTGAGTTGGGGGGCCCCCCCAGCTGTGAGTGAATCCCTCTTGGTTCCTTCCCAGCATCGGATTGTCGTCTCCGTCTTCCCTGATCCTTTTGTTCTGCGATCACATAACTTCACACGCCGTCTGCCACACAACACAAAACACCACAGCCGTGGCTCGCCAGTGTAAAAGAATCCAGCAATGTAATGATGACCCTTTCGGATTTGCTGCGCTCCTCTCTCCAACCCCTCCCTCTTGGCTCCTCCTGTGTCCCTCCCTCCCTCCCTCTGCTGCTCTCCTCCTCTCTCTCTTTCCGAGTCTGTGATGGGCTCCCGGGAGGTCCAGAGGGGAGAGAGAGAGAGCAGGTGCTGTTGGCAATAAATGTTTAATTATTAGATTAATAATGATCCCAGGGGGCGCTACATCAGGGTGGCAAGGAATAAACTTACTGTCAATGCTTTTATACCCAAACAACACACACACCTGCATATGGGTCAGCTCATATGCATACAGTATGTGTTAGACAAACAAACATGTGGACAAGCCAAACTCCTGCTGCTTCATATGCCACCGTGTGTGTCTTAAAAACATCTCTACAACAGAATCCGACTGCTGCTTGAGCCAATTTATTCTAACAATGAAGGATGTGCTTGATTTTGAAACGACATTAAATTAGAGTTTTATTGTCCTCTTTTGCGGCAAACACAACACTTACTTTTAAGATTTTAAGATAAGCTATGGAAAATAAATGCATTGTCAATTAGATGCACATGATAAAGTCAAAGCTTTAAAGCGGCGCCTGCATTATTCATCAATATTCATCAAAGCTCGGGTTGTTTTGTAAATGTTTTGCTCCTACAAAAACTAGAATATGAGCTGTACCAAACAGCCATAACAAGTATAATAATTTTATATAGCTCCTTCAAGGACAAAAGTGAAAAAAAGTGCTGTCACAGAGAAAACAAATAAAGTATACTCGGGGGCAGAAGCAAAAAAAAAAACAATGAGCACGAGCCGCGAAGACGCATAACACCAAAATGGTAATAAAAACCAAAACAAAAGAGCGACATAACATCATGTAAAGGTACAAATAAAAGAATAAGAGGAAAAACAGTAAAGCAATAAAACATTAAATAAAGAGATAAAGAGGACATTATATGAAGGCTGTTTCAGGCTTTGTATACTGCGTTGAGTGTATAAGGCTGTGCATGCCTGTGTGTGCATGTGCATATGGATGGAAGCAATTTACCCGCATGCCTTCAATCATGCTCAAGCATCCTACAGCCCCTGATGCATAGTCTACATATCATCATTGAAATGCACGTGCAGTCGTAGCAGCACGGTCGCATGTGGCTGGAGGGACGCCCCGCTGACAGCCTCAGTGTGACTCTTATTAACGACGCCCGTCCCCCATGCGGACCCTGTCCTCCTGCTCCATCACTGGGACAATGGGAGCCGTCCCGCCAACAAACTCGCCGTAACGACCCCGTTCCATACCCTATTCCCGGGGTTGCTTCCGGTCCCACCTCCCCCTTTTTTGTTTTAGCAGGTCTTCCATTCATAGGGCATCTGTGTGCCACCCATGTCCACACACACAGCGCTAAAGGGTGGACGATATGGGCACGGCATGGAAAGAGGATAAATAGTCATAGTTAGATCGACTCTAGCTGAACACACACACATATGCAAGCTCACACGCTAATTCCTTGATCAATCGCCTCAAGAGCAGGCTTTCCAGTACCACAGTCAGGCCTGTACCAGGGTGATTAGCAGTTTAACACCTTGCTCTATGCTCTCCATATTTAGAGTCAGGTTACATCGTGTGGGAAACCATTTTACCCTTTTCCAAATGTTCTTATTTACCCGGGGATTTCGAAAAACCTCAGCACCGAACTTACCCAGGGAAAAACTTTCAATCAACCCCAACATTTCACCCAAAGAAGTACCTACTCGCAACAACAAAGGAGGACATCCAGTAGCTCTTTCAACAAGACATCAAGCTTTATATGAGAGAAGACTGCAAAAATATTCACACCGATCACAAAGGAGTGACGCTTGTCTGTTGTTGTCCAGTGAGCTGACTGTTGTGAGCTTACCGAACCATTTTACTCTGGTACCCCTAGGGAAGGGTGCCAAATGGACCAGTTGGGGCCAGTTATGTTGGTACTATTCCAAATGGAAACACAAAAAAGTACCGTACTGAACCAAACTTAGTGGAAACACGACTCTACAGTTTGAGTCCACGCGGACTGTACATGCTCTATATCGGAAATAGAAAAACAAGGATGCTTCTGTAACGTTAACGAGGAACATGTACATCTCAGAACACAAGGAAACACAAATGAGCACAAACTCCTGATAAATTGCCGCTACTGGAATGGATTGTGAGAACATGTGTAACACTAGACTGACCCTAGGGGACCCTCACACCACGTAAACGCATGCAAAACAATGCATAGCCGCTCACCAAGGACACACAACTTGGAAAGAATGACCAAAGCCGCAAAGGCCACTGCTCCACATGGAGCCCTAATGTTAAAGTATTGCAGTTTATTTATTATCGGCATAAAGTAAGCCACATAATCAGAGCAAAACAATGACACTTTGCTGAACCTAACCCATCACATGAAGTTTTGAGCAATCATGGGCCAGTTCAGACAGGGATGGTTCACTGCAATTTCTCTGCAGGGCTCTTCGGTGAAATTAATTTATTCCAGTATTGAAAATAACTTTCTAAGCTGCAAAGCAAACCCGGGAAAAGAACAAGAGTCTGAAGGAAAATGCAATAACAGTTATATTGGCAGTTCAGAGTTTCAGAGATGAAGAGATTGCCTCATGTCATTTGTTATGTATGAATCGAGTGCGTCTGTCAATTCTCATCTGAAGAGAAGAGATCTCGGGACAGAAAGATGTGATACGATAGAGATAACAATCTACTGCTTTTGTAGGAATCCTGTCCATGGCTTGTTCCCGTCACTTAATCGACTTCATCATCGGGAGCTCATTGACTTCCACTGATTTATACATGTGCATAAAACCTTTTTATGACTTTGTGTAATTTATTCCAGTACAATAGCACATACTGGTCAGCTCAGAACTGCGGTCACACTGAAAAAGTCTGATCTTGGCCACATTTCAGATATTTAAGTTACGAGAACTGCCAAACCACAGATATCTGTCATGAGCAATAAATCCTAATTTAGCACCAAGGTTTATGGTGTGAATGTCGCCCAAGACCTAAACCTGCATTAACTTGTGGTTTATTCTGTTATTGCTTGGACATAAATAGTCATATATTTGGGTCTGATATTATCCAACCTGATGTAATGCTTAATAAATATCATCACAATCAGATGATAATAGCATGTTCAGGGTAAAAAAAAAAAAAGAATACTTGTTGATGATGTTGTTACTGCCTTCAATACCCAATTGCCTGATTTTTTTTTATTCCTGTAATAAACTATCTATAATGAGGCAGCAGAAAAGTGCAACTGCAATGATATGTGTATGATTGCATGCTCCGTGGTTTCTCTCCTCAGCTCCTCGTAACTCTCCGTAATGAGTCTCCACGGCCGTGTAATCTGCCATCACAGCGGCCATGTTTTTCGGTGAATATGCTGACATTTTGTGCTGCGCACACAGCGGAGAATCCTACTTTACATGCAGCGTGTAGAACTGCATTGACGTCCCAGACGCAAAACTTACATGGTCTTACCGAGGCTAGATACAGCCTTAGTATTTAGAGTACGAGGATAAACTTTATTTTAACACTATTAGTGAACTATAACACGTTTTCACTATTTGATGTTATTGTATTTAATAGCCCAGTATTAGCAAACAGCAAGTATGTGAATGGTGACCCCTGTTTGAAGCATGAAACCCAATTTCATGCACATCCATCAAAGAAAGGGATAAATGGGAACTGTTGAGCCTTTTTATAGAAATGTTAATGCAGAGATGAGATGCAGATGGGTCATTAATGTCAACAATGTGTTGGATGAATTGTGCATGTGTCTCACTGTGACGCCGCCTTTTTAGCATACCCGCACAGCTCTGACAAAAGAAGGAGGAAATTAACTGAAATTCTTCACATCATACCTTGAGGAAATACAAGTGTTTGGCTGTGGGCTGAATGGTGAACATACCAGGAGTCATATAGAGGTAGCCCACCAAGGAACACAACAACGAAGAAGAACCCAACACAATAAACAAAGTAATACGGATATCCATGTTCTGACATTTCCAAAAACTCTCAATCCATACCAGATGATTTTTCTGCTTCATTGTTTTTATGATGTCATGTGCTGCAAATTGAGCCGTTGGTTTTCCCTTAAAATTGTAAGGCCAAGAAAACAAGATGGTAAAAGCCAAGACTTATAGATCACAATGAGCATGGATGAAGTCATCTTTCTATCGCCACTGCACTGGAAAATCAATTCTAATGTGATATTGGCAAATTTAAGTTAAAACAAATGTGTCTTCCTTGCTCTGAGGCCCATTAACGTAACTGTTTGTAAAGCTCCACGGCTCATGCATATTTCACAAATGAATGAAAACCTTGGTACGCTATGAAACTACTAAATCTCGCGTCTGTCCAATTTCGTATTGCCCTGCTGGGATATGGAGTTGTTTTTTTTTGTTTGCATAATGGCCCCCCAAAAAAATCTTTATATGGTGATATAGGATGGGAATTTAAGGTCAAATGGTGCAAAAGAAATTCAAATGTTTGCTCAAATAACTTAATGAACTTGCAGATTAACTCTCTAAAAGGAAAAAAACAAGTGTGAGAACATTGTATTATTAAAGACAGTTCCCATGTGGATCAATATCATCCTTAAACTGAGAAGAGCTCACTGTCTATTTCGGGCTCAGTTAAGATCTTGCAGTTTTGCTTTTGGCTGTGAAAACTCAGTTTGAATCGCAGAGAACAGAACGTGACTCCACTAAGATCTGGATGAGGCTGAGAGACTTTTCTATTTTTTACTGTTATATTCTGGAGCTTGAAACAAGAAGACAACAACTGATGAACAAAATAATCAGCAAATGTACATATTAAGGCAAACACGTGACATGGAGGAGGATGTTAAGTGTTGGTGCTTTCGCCTCCAAATGAAGAAAGACGTGAACCGAGTACGCAATGCGGTACTTCCCTGTACACTGAATCATTAGAGTTAGTTCACTAAAAAAAAAAGTGTTCAATAAATTGTTCAGTGCAGAGCTCTGACAGCATAGTCCCACTCACTGAGCTGAAACACAGCTCAGCTCGCCAACTACTGAGTAATTAACAGTCGTTGGTAAAGGATGAGCCTGCGAGCTGAGGATTTACTTGGATAAAGATACTGTTTCCAAATTGAAAGCTGCAATAACGTAGACCTACACTCCATCCCTAGTTTTGTTTTAAATAATATTAATACATAAATTAAAGCAAAGTCAAATACTTAAAGACTTCATGCTGGTGAAATAGCCACAAGCCTACTTGAGTATACAGACTCTGCATTTTTTGTCGCCGTACAAGACTGGAGGAAACTAACTTAGTAAGCCTTGACAATTTCAGATTTTCAGTGTTCGTTTTTTTTTTTTTGTGCTTGACTGCGTGACTTTTGGCACTGTATGGAATTGTACAATTTCACCTCACAGCATTTGAGCAATCAGCTTTCTGTGTTACACCCACAAATCAATGGAACAGCTTCGGCGGCTGCAGCTCCGTCAGCACTTTAAAAGTCAGCTAAAAGCTGCTCGGCCCGGGTCTCAATGACTCAGATAACATATCTTCATTCTTGCTTTTATTTGACATAATATACAACTGTGATATTGTGTGGTTTTTCTATTGTGGGGTTTTTTGTGTGTGTTCCTGTTTGATTTTGCTAATTGTGCTGTTTCTTTCTTTGTGCTGACCTGCTAACAAATGCAAATGCAGATGCAAATTAGCTCCCTGCTATAATCTGGCACTGGTGCATTGAGCGGTCATGTTCATTTTAAACTGTGTAAGGTGTCAGTCATTGATGGATGTCCTACACTGTATATGGACTGCAGTTCAAAAACCCGTGTTAACTTAATGCAGCCAGAGTTTAGCAACCTAGATGTGCCGTATTGAATGCATCCTATTCCTTATGGGACCGTATCTATGTTCCAAGGGTCTTTTGTTCCCCGGGTCCTATGTTCCCCACTTTGTATGTGACCGGGGAACATAGGACCCTTTCTCTAAAAAAGGGTTCTATGTTCCCCGCTGTTCACCCAAAAGGACCCGGGGAACATAGGACCCTACCCCTTACACTAACCCTTACCCTAACCCCTAACCATAACCCTAACACTTACCCTTACCCTAACCCAAACCCTTTACCCTGGAGCTCCACACCCAGGCTTCCATAAAGTGGGGAACATAGGACCCTTTTTTTTAATGAAAAAAAGGTCAGATGCTCCCCACTCGGGGAACATAGGACCCGGGGAACATAGGACCCGGGGAACATAGGACCCGGGCAACATAGGACCTTCCTTCTGCTAATGAACGGAGTAAATAGCTGATACAAGCTGAGCCAAATAAAGGAAGTGATCTCAGTTACTTTTTGATGGGTTATCAGAAGTTTGCAGAGGATTATCTGCCATGGCCAATAAGTAAAAAGTGTTTTGGGTGCAATCTGTCCAACAAAAACACTGGCAACGAGGAGGACGGCCAAGTCCAAGAGCTCTATATGGACAGTGTTGTGTTTGAGCTAAAAGCATAAATGTGATGTGATTGGCCGGCGACTTGGAAAGTTGAATAAATCTCAGCTTTTGCTGCTTGCAGTGGGAGCAAAGTGAAAAGCGAAGCAATACATCCTCAACGCAGTGTGGGAAATGGTCGCTGTAACAATGGAGAAACACAAATCCTCATGTTTATACAGAATGTGAAGACGGAGGCCAGATGAAGACGGAACACGCATTGGTCACAAAGTAATCAGATTTCTTTCCTATTGGTTTATGATGGAATATTTAATATAGTATCAATATATGTGCACCCATTTTCCATCAATATTGGTTTGAGTTTGATATCAAAATAAAGATTTGTCCATGCAATATCCTGTTTGCTATGTAGTACAACTGAGCTCAAAATGAATTCCCCATGGGACATTAAAGTATATCATATCATATCATACGTAGAAGACATTAAATTTGTGCTTTCAAATAGAAAATGCTGCATGTAAAGGTACCCAGTGTGAAAACAGATGAGACAGCATGTCCCACTGTCAGGAAAGATTTACCTCTTGCTCAGGAGAAAGTGTTACATGGTCAAGGTTGCCGATTATACATGCACTGTCCAAAGAAATATTTGGCCTCATCCCTGCAGCTCATTGTCATGTCAGCTGTTGTGCCTGTCAGTGTAATGACCCAGAGTGTGAGGCCTATTCCCCAGGATGAGCGTCAACCGATATGAAGTGTGGTTAATGTCTGACTTGTCCTGAGCAGCGAGACGCGATTGCCCGCCAGCATCTGCACTCAGACAGGCATCAAGAAGGTAGCGATTTCTTCCACTCTGGACGCCACACGGTGCCACAGAGGAACATCTGTGGCCAGGTCTGTGCGTGTGCACTGCTGGGGTTCTGCTGCTGCACTCTGTCCCCTGGGGAACCTCTGAGCTGGGGCACAGCACCATCTTTCACAACTGGATAGTGGAAGCTAAAGGCAGCAAGCAGCCAAATTCAGCAACCATCCCAAGTTGCAGGTGCATAATCTTGCCCCCCTCAGTCTTTGCCTCCTGCACTGATAAATCAGGAGACAAGGAGTAATTGGAGAGTGGGGAGTGGGGGGGGGGAGTGTTTGGCAGTAAATATCATATGCCACTGACCTGCACTGGCAAGCAGTTGGCAGGACCCATCATTAGAGCTCAATTCTCCCCAATGCCCATATGCCAATGCACTATAATTGGCGCCTCTGTCCTCTACGTTTAGTGTGTTGGCCAGCAGGACAGGCCCCCTGAGCAAAATGGCCGCTGTCTCTCTCTCTGGGGGACAGTGTCCAATCACCCCACTCACAAAGTGGCTCTTCAGGAAACCCTGCTGCTGATTCCCTCATTCTCTCCAATTGCCTCGTAGCTTCAAAGCCAGCTTCAAAGCAGTCGAACTGCCTGCTGCTGTGGTCAAAATCGAGACAATCATGCGCACTCTAAGCGCAGGAAAAGTCCTTGTTAGTCGTCAGAATGTATTTTCTCCTCGCCACAAGTCATGCGGCAGGAAGCATAACTGGAAGTGACAGAGCCCATATGGTTTAGTCAGGGGATTATCTAATCTCCAGAGGCCCAAGTTAGACGCAGGTCCACAAGGGGAGGAAGTTAAACAAAGCACTAGAGCCGCACCCCTCGGCCCGACTCTCTAAACCCTGAGCAAACTCTGGATAATTGCACAACAAAGGCACAATTAACCACGACACCATGGATATTAAGTAGGAAAATATGGATGTCATTTATCCCATCAGACATTTGCATCTCATGAATTCCTTTTCATATACATGTTATTCTAGTATGATTTTCATACCATTTTATTTGCAGATGTATGCAGATAAATGCTAAGTACTCATTTAAATATGTATTAGTATTATGACCAGCCGCACCTCTTCAAGTGAGGGTGGTAATTTTGGTAAGCCCCAGACTATGTCTGCTCTCAGAGGTTAGACTCCCCCCCCCAGTTCTATATGACAGAGACCGGGCAATTCCAAGTGCTTCTTGAAAACTGACCTTTCCACCACACAGCAGTGACACTTTGATGTGACTTGCCTGGGAAAAAAAAGACCTTGCGCCATTCAGCGAGATTGGCTCGCGTTCTCACAATCAACACGTTTGGACCTTCGAAGCACCGGAGTTCATTCCAATCAGAGCAGCGAGAGAAAACATCGCAGCAAAAGACACAAGAGGTCTGCGTCATATTGATTGGCACCAACACCAAAAAAAAAAGATGAGTTTTTTGTTAGCCTCGGAATGTCAAGGAGGGCAAAACTTTTGAGCTTGATTGCTTTCCCTTAGTGCTGTGCACGGTGGGCACCCAACATTAAAGAGGCCATGCAATCCAGGGGGAAAATCAATGGCAAGCTCCTGTCACAGCTTAATAAGTGCTTTAACTTGAGCTTACCCGGTGAGATGTAGCCATCTTTGCTGTCATTCTCTTATAATCTCATGAATCTGAACGTCTCAGCCACTGACCTAAAATAGGTACTACGCTAAATAATGCATATAAAGTCTCAGATAAAATCAGCAGGATCTGGATGGATCGTATTAGTGCTTATATTTCAGGTTGATGCCATTTTTCTATTGTTTTCTCATGCTGTATTTGCATACTTGGGTTTAGGCACAAACAAGTTCATGGTTTTTCATCCAGATGTCCTCACACTGGGAAATCTATACAAACAAATACACTGAGTTCAGCTGCATCAAAACTTCCCATCCCCAAGTGAGGATTTTGCCTCAAATGCTTGTATGAATAATGTTAATATGACACAAATGAAATAATTTGTCATATCACATAAAATATTCAAACATGTAAAATGTAGCATTTTCCAGAAACCATTCATCGTGTCAAGAAAAACATGGATAATAAAATGAATTTGTGGCAAGAAAGGTTAGATTGCTTTTGAAAAGGAATAAAGTGTAGTTTCAAGGTTGAACAAAGACGTGTGTAGGACACTGCAATCTGCAATCTTTTGTTTTTACGCTACATACTTATACAGGTATGCACTGCACCGACTTAAGTGTATCAATGCTTTACCAACTTCATCACACACTGCCACTTAATACCCAGCTTCCTCTTTAAGTGCCAACGCAGGGCCAGACAGCTGCCGCCCCTTTAACTCCGCCTGTGAGGCTGATGAGCCATGCACTGTAACAGGTAGACTCCCCAGGTGCACAGACCTCCTCCCAGATCACTAAGCTATTGCACCCCAGCTCAACAAAGCTGAGCTTAATTAGCTTGAGGGGGGGTTTGGTTACTATTGGCCAATAATGAGCCATGGTGTGAGTAATGTCAAAGCATGGATGGATGTGGAAATGGGGGTTCAAAGGGGGGGGGTTCTTTTGGCAGTGAATTATGGATTTTAACCATCTGGCCAGGCAGGAAGGGTGGGGAGAGCATGATAATATGCCTGACGGGTGACTTTAACAAAGATGTGGCAAGAGAGGGGCGTGTCCGAGATCACAAGCTGAATTATAGCAAGCGTGACTGGGCTATTGTGTGGCATGATAGGTTGGTTATTCACAGCTGGGGCAGACCAAATTGTTCTTTTATATTCTTTTATTCTGCTTTATTGGAGCCAGAGGGGCTTGGGAAATGATTAACAGGGAGCACAACATGATGGACCCACTGTCAGCCTTTCCCTCTCAATTTAGTCCCCGTCCATTTATTTTCACCAGTGTCTCTGTGATGCAAATGCACAGGTCTTGGTTGGTTAACTGTGCCATCCCTGGTCAGGCCCCAGAAAATTGGTTGGAATAACACAGCAGGTGCAGACTGGAATCTAAAACCAAAATGTTTGTTTAAACCTCTGTGGCTGTAGAAAAGTTAGGAAGTTTCTTTTCTGCTCTCAGCTGTGCATATCAGGTGTCAATGTATTTTCACACCTGCATCTGTGTAGGAAACACTCTTGCATATGTCCGTACAACACAGAACAACGAGAATCGTGGCACCAGCCAAGTCGCCCACCGCGCACTCTTTTCAACCCCCTCCTTCTGCTGCTCTGTTATGCTTCTTCCATCTGGTGCCCATTCTGCAGTCCACCTCCCTCTGCTCCTGAGGGAGGATCGGGAGCAAGAAAAAACCGGGGCTAGCTTAACAAATCCTCTCAAAGGGCACCGGGCCCTCCTGCCACTCCATAAACCCAGCTAGAGGGATTTTTTGTGGCAATTAGGGTGGAGAGACTAGAGGCTCTTTTCCAGGCACCCACTGGCCTTCTTCCTCCACTGGTACCTAACACTCTCACATCTTTCACACTGAAGCCATTAACAGCGTTGGCCCCCGTGGCAATGACTAATTGTCGGCAGGATATGTCAGTGGTTGCAATGGAGGTGCCATCATTTAGAGGCTCCTCACATCAGAAACAGTCGTTTTACAATGACCAGAAGTGCTCAAGGCCGCCAAACTACTGCACAAGTTTACAACGTAGTCAGCTGATGTTGTGAAACTCTTTGATCACATTTTAACTACTTTAACTGACCCAGTTCTGGGTGAGTTTCATTAAATTTCTCTGATGATTCTGCACTCTTTCTGTGAATTATAGCTTTTGCTCAGTGATCTGGGTCTGACGGTAAATCGAGGAGAGACCTTTGCAGCAGCCCACAACACTTTATGCAATCAGGTGTAACTCAGTCAGAGTTCATGGGGTGATGTAGGGAGTAAAATACTGATAGTAACAATGGACAGGAATTTGGCAAAAAGAAAAAAAGCTAGCACAGGGTAAAGGTCTGCCAAGTGTCTGGAACTGCAGTGGTACTGAATGAAAAACAACAACTCCCACTTTTACACAGCATTCTGAATTATATTTTACAAAGTGTGTACAGAAATAACTGTAGATGTATGCAATGGTTAAAAATAACATGTATGCATGTCACGTAGGAACAGACTGCATGAAGGACGTGCTAATGAACATTTAGAAGATAAAAGAAGTCCAGATTTCATATCATTAAATAGTTGAACACCATCCCACAATAGTACCAACCTACCCCCTACTACCAACCTACTAATATTTTTTATATTACAATATAAAAATTGCATTATGGGGGCTTGCTTTTTGTCTCCATATGGAAGACTAGTCCCCATAACGTGAGGAACACACACACACAGGACTTCAATCTCTGGCATAATGAATAGCAAATGATTTAATTAAGTCAGTGAGCATTTCATTGAGATCATTAAGAGAGTCTTGTTAAGATTTGATGCTTGAGCAGCTTTGAGGCAATGGAGTCGACCTTCCTGCATAAACATGCTGGAGATCACTGTACAAAAAGCATCTCTGCACATAATTTGTCTTTAAAATAAAAGTATATAAACAAGCGCCAAATGCAGACATATAACAGTGAATACGTTTTCCCAGCAAAAATATTAAATAATAGTCATGATAATATGGTACGAAATTCAGTTTCACTGCAATTTCTGCCTCTTTTGTTCAACTTGTTCATCATGACCAGCATGCAGAGAGCAGCACAATGGCAGCAACAACGCAAAAATCACTGCACAGGTTTAGTTTATTCATCCAGTCACAGCAGGCAGGTGCCCACACAGAAAAAAAACCTTGCAAAATTGTTGTTATGTTTTGACCCAAGTGTGATATTTACAAAACGCTGCACATGCCTATTGATTATGGCTTAAATCAATCCAATTTGAACAGAATATTTTAGTAAAAAAAAGAGGGAGACTATGTGCAGAAAGCTCAAATTTGATACCTGAAATTAATTATACAGCTAAAATGCTAATAAGAATCTTATTAGGCTCAGTTATAACCTTAATGTAGGAACTATTATTTCTTGGCTTGAGTAAAAAGTGCTCAAATCTCCATCTCACTTCTCAAACTACATTTTCACTCTTTGTGAGCGATGTCTTTAATATGTGAAATCCATAAAATATAATGACTTTTATCACAGATAAAGATCACATTTTGAGCTTTTGTTAAGGCCTGGTATACTTCCGCGCATATACAGCACGCAAAAGTCTGCATTGCAATGCGCGGACCCTGGTATATTCGCGCTTCAGGGTCTAGTAGTATACCGCTTCACCATCGGTTGGCGGTACAATTCTGGACGCAGGGAATAGGACACGTTCCTACCAAAGGAGAAGAGAACAATGCACCAGCTCCCTCGGACACGGCTGGTTCAAGCGGCTCATCAGCTCGAATGCCCTGTCAGGCAGGGGAGTCGGGGGGTGTCAGCCGGTTCAAGGGTCGGATGACTATCATTGGCGACTACTTCTTCTGTTGTCTAAATGTTTTTTCTGCCTAACTATTTGTTAGTTATGGAGGTCTACTTACTTAGATACATTAACTTGTTTTTATGGTCAAAAACCTCCTCGTTGCTGTAAACGAGCCGATAGAAATCTCTCTTTTCTGACGCCGTCCTCAGCCGCGATATCTCAGACTGAAATCTCACACCCAGGAGACAGACTGTGTTGTGATTGGCCAGCCAGCATAGAGCCTTCCCAACTGTCTTGTGTGATTGGCCAGTACCTGGAAGTGACATAATCAGCACACCAGCTCTCAGAAGCGCAGCTCCCCCCTCTGGAACGGTGGATGCACTGCTACTCATTATCAAAACATTTTTTTAACAATGTTTAAAAATAGCTTCCTTCTTCACGACTCCCCGCCGCAGTCCCTTTTATGACTTTGACCCGGAGTCAGACCCAGGGTCAGAAGACACTGTCGCTCGTGAAACACCTCCAGAACGGACGTTATTCTTCTTCTGCGGTTCAATGTACGCAACCGGATGTGCCCGGACTAGTGCCCGGAGCAGGAGTATCTGCTGTTCAGGAGAACCGCTGTTTACGTAACCGGACCGGGTTTTTTCAGAGATCTCGCTGAGCCCGATATTACAATAAAACACAGCGTTCTCAGCAATGGCTGGACTGTGTGTTTCGAAACTTCAGGGCTTCGTAAACAAGGTAATGACGCAGATACACACAAAAAAACAGCGTTAATTGGAACTTCCGGTCTCGGTCCACTTTAAGTGTCCTTTTAAAACATTTGTTCTGCAAGAAAAGACCTTGTAAACCGTCCAACAATGAGTACATAATCTCTTTAGATGCTTAACAATACAAAACCAGTGTCTCCTGTTAGTTTATCATTTAAAAGCTCATATGTTTGTCTACCCACAGCCATGAGTGATTACTGTTCATTGGAAGGGGGCAGCCCTTTAATTAGGCAGGGATCTCTGGGGAGCCATTACCACGGGGGAATCTCGCCCCTCTTTATTAGCCCATTTTAAAATTGACTCAGAACAGACACAGTCAGAGGCAATTTGGTTTCCTCGGACAGGACACCAGCTCCTGTGAATATGCATGCTGGGCTGTGGAGTAGTCAGAGGGTGCGGGCGAGGGGGGTGGGGGGACATGTGACAGAGGGTGATGGACGACCACAGTCAGGCATCATCTGGGGTCCCTCACACCACGACAAAAGAGGTTTTGAGTTCCATAGGATGAAAAGACTGTGGTTATGTATCAGCAGAGAATGGTGGAAGTTAAAACATTTGATGAAAAGGTAAGTATCATTACATATGGTGTGTTTCCACACCAGAGTTAAACAGTTGGATATTTTTTTTGTTTTCAATCGGAATAGTAGCAAAATAACTGGCTCTAACCATTCCATTGTTTGGTAGCCTTCCCTTGGGGTACTAGAGTAATGGTACGGGTGGATCTAGACCCAGAACAGTCAGCTGATTGGGGGCGTGCCACTCTTATACTCACAAAGCTAGACGTCTTCTTGAGACAAACAGCCACAAACCAAGCAGAAAAAAAGATCTGCTATATGCCCTCCTTTGTTGTTTGTTGTGTCAAGTTCAATGACGTTGTCCTCGCACCGGTGCAACGCCACGCTACGTATCTCGCTGACGAGGCCAACGTGCTCAGTGCACAACCAAGTAAAGGTACTATTCTGAGTCGAAATGCAAGCTTGTCCAAGGGCTTCACTGTTCTAAACTGACATGAACTCTTAAAATTCCCAGAAGATTGAGTCTGGCAAATGTCGCAGAAGATTATCTCAGTCTGATGCATTCACAACTACGTGCTACTATAGCCCCTCGGCACATCTTCCATTTAAACACAAATGCTGACATGAAAACATGAGCAAATTCCTTGTCAAAGTCAAACATTTTCTCTTGTACCAATCTAAAAGAAGGATGAACCGAACACGGTGCAGACCATCCCTGCCAAGGGCAGACTTGATCTCTTCAATTTCATGCCTACACCTCTTTTAAAGCTACTTTGATGAAAAGTCACAGTGGAAAAAGGGACACATTTCACTTTTAAACCATCCGTCTCAGACCTTTCTTGTCTTACTCTCTCTCTCTCCTTGAGTTACTATTCATGGGTCGACCATTGTTCCTCGACTCAGCTGCTCATTTTCAAATGATGGCGAATCAAGAGGCACGCCGCAGATGCTAACTAATTACCCGCCCCGATGCTTGTACTTTAGTCATCCTGTTTGGGAATGGAGAGATTAAGGCATGGAGAGACGTATGCTGTCAAGCACCGACCTTGGAGAGACCTGAGACTCGTAGTTGCCTGCTGAAGTGGCTTCAGTGGCGTATCAAGCCTCTCAGAGAACCTCCGAATGCAATTACAGCAGGGGATTATGTCTCTAACATCACAGGAGGATAAACTCAAATGGAGCAATGTGTGTTTAAGTATATGGTTTTGTGCATATGGAAGTAGAAGGGGTTGTTGATGTTTTATACACACGCACATGCACACTCAGGGGTTTTTACAGCTATTGCCATTCATGTGGACAAAACCTTATCCCTAACCTTAGAGCTGCAATCGACAATCTTTAGCTCCCACTTGTCATTGTGATGTTAAAACTGATCGCGCACTGTAACTTCGAAAACTGGCACCATTTGTGTTCATGTGGTCACCTGTAAGTCTTGTAATAATTATGCTTTTTCTCTTTTTTCTGTATCCAAAAGATTTCTAAAGATTGTCCGATGCAGAAAACACATATTGGTCAACCGTTGGACATCAGTAACAAACATTTTACAGAAGATTGGGAGCAATTTCAAAATATTCCTACTTCCTTTTTGGTGCCCCACTCGCTCTTGGCACCCTAGGAGACCGCCCCACATGGCCTATCATCTATAGTCTGCAAGAGATCAGAGGGAAAATAATGCACATGTCAACTAAGTCAGAGAGGAAATAAATCACTGCTTAATTCATGGGACAACATCTTTTAAAGATCCCAGTAAAAGCTGTTTTAAAGGTGCATTGTGTAATAAATCTAAAGCAACTGGGCATAAAATCCTCCTAATATGTGACAGAGACTCAGGAATAATGTTCATATAACAAACTGAACTCACCAACAACAACAGCACAGCCAAAATATTTGCATTAAACATTTTTTGCAGACTGCAAATGGTGTTTATATTTTGTGTTGTGGAGCCACCTACCGCCATCTACCAATCATTGCAGTCAGTAGAGTCTCAGCTGCCGAGCAACCGCGGGTTGCCAGTTACGTCAAAAAACGAAACCTAAAAGACCTCGGTATTTTGAATTTGAATGTAGTAATCGTTTTTGGCCACATTCTTACATATGGCACCTTTAACTGCTCTGTTTTTATCAGTAAATTCACTTCCATTTGGCAAACTTTTTTTTGTTGAAAACAGTATTTTCATAATAAAGTTATGCGGCAAAGGTGATGGCGCTCTCTAACATTCTCCTCTCCTCAGACAAGGAGGGGACCCATGTGCGGCTGCGTTTGCGGGGCATTAGTGCTCTATGATAATCAAAGGCAAATCACAGTGAGGTAGAGAAGCAGGGATATAAAGCCCCCTCTGCAACCCACAGCCTTTTAATTAGGCTCACAGCAGGGACGCACACCGACACACACACGCCTCATCACTCATACACAGATGCATGCGCACACTCGTAAAAAAAAGTGACAGTCACATACATATTTTCTGCTTCATTATTCCAGTGTTATGTGTCATCTCTATTTCTCTGATAAATTGTCTTCTGTCCCCGGCGCTTGTCAGAAGAGAAAAGAAAGGTTTGTTCTGACGCTCCGTGACCTTTGTCTTACCCGCTAACGCTGCCGTGTCACAGGCTTTTTGTCTAACAGAGGGGATTATGGGTGTCATGTATGTTCAGGGACACCAGTTTTATAACCTCGAAGGTATTGCGGAGTCTGTGCCTCTAAAAACGGATACATCTACATGTTTTAATTTAACTGCAAAACATTAAACCGTCAGCGCATTTATTTTATTACTTGGCAACAAGGTAATTGGACAAGCTGTTAAGTTGGACATTGCGGATGTTTACATCTTGTGCTAGTTTTTCGACATCTGGAAGTTTGTGTTGTTGTTTTTTATTAATCTTTGATCATTTGTCATCAAATGTAATTCAAAACTGAAACCTACCTTTCCCGTATTGTGTATGTTACCTCATCAGATTATATTTATGATAGCGTCAGTTTTTTGGTGAAACAGAGGCGCTGCCGCAATGCAGCTCACCATCTGCCGTGTTCGCTGACATTTGGCCAACGTGATCTTTAACCTCGCTCGGAAATGTCGTGACACCAGAAGTCAATCCGATACAAAAGAAGCTGAACAATAACACTTCCAAACGGCCGGGACAGTGTTGGTAAACCAACAGCTCCAAAGTTCCTCTTTTTAACTGTGATACATTCGAGTGCTGCTTGGACTTTTTTATACTCACTTTATAAGAGTTTCTATTCATCAGTTGAATTACTATGCAGGAAGTAGAGGGGAGGGGGATCCATGACACATGAAGGTCAGAAATAATACAGTCTTATCCATTTCATTTTAGTCACATTAAGGAAGGGGTTTAATGGGATTATCAAGGACGTCATCTGAACTTCTCTTTTTACCTGGAGTCTTAAAATACTCCCACAGAGAACCTACATGTATGTGGAAAATATGGATTTTGAAAGGATTACACATCCGTCACATAGTGAAGACATTGGCATCATTTAATACCATGTCGTTGTTCTTTCACTTGAGGCTGCAGAATTAGTCTCTGGTTTGTTCAATTTGAAACGATATGAGTCGTAAACTGATGGTATTATTATATTATCTGTTATTCGAATATATACAAAGTGAAAGTCACTTTTAAAATTAGCATTTTCTAAGTGGCTGACACTTTCTTTGACAGGTTCATTATTCCCCAGGAAGACTGAAATAAAGTCGTTTTTGATCACACTTATAAGGGGAAAAAAATATGGGTGTCCTTGAAAGAAACACTATACGAAAGTAAAATTAATTTTATCACATAACTTTTCTTTTTGCTTTGCACAGCTGTAAGGTTCACACGATCCTTTCTTGGCATAGAGTCACAGCCATTCAACTGTCTTTAACTTCTTTAGGTGTTTCCAACTCTCGATAACTTTAAAGCGGTGGTCTAAAAGTGTGGAAAAGCGAACAAGAGGAGGCTACACTATACCTATACATCTCTCCACCTGCCTTTGGCCCTCTCATCAAAGCTCCACCCACACTGTACTTGAACTGTGAATTTTGGCTGCACTTTCTCTGGCATTTTTCTGCAACTTTGTCACTAACTTCTAGCTATCATCTCTGTTTTAGGAGTGTGTTATCTATGGCTTGTTGTCAAGACTCTTGTCATCAGCTACTAGTCCATAAGCTACGAGTCTAGTGACAAAACCCAACCAATGACTCCATATGGTTTAAATAACCCGTTGAGATCTGGTATTAAAATCTGTCCGATCATGGACGCAATTCATCCTCAGGACAAGTGAAACTTAGAATGAGGACCTGGATGTGACCAGTGGTAGTTTTTACAGTTTTATTTACTCTATTTAGCGCTCATATGTTAATTTCTTTGCAGCCTCCATCACAATATTATATCTGATTACCATTTCTTTTTTCTGGACAATCAAACTTGTTAAAACATACTTTTATTCTTGCAAACAGTCATGATGTGAATGTGTATTTGAAATAAGGAGGAGAGATGCATCCAGGATGCATTTTAACATTACTTAGCACGATATGGCTGTTATCGGATCGCTGAGGACGGATGTTAATACCAGGTCTGAAGAGTCGCCTCAGCTGCTAATTCTACCCAGTGGACCTCATAGAATTGGTATGAATATTATTCATACATTTGAGGACCTCCAATGTAAAAATACATGAGACATATGCAGTGTATATGCTTTGTCCTTTCTCTACAACAGGAACCAATTATTGCAGACTGGACAGTAGACAGTGAGAGTTGACCACACCGGTCAGTTCAGCTGCAGAGGCTAATGGTGTATTGAGCTGTGGACAGGCCGCGGGTCAAGAGGACTAGGTTGTTCAGCTGCTCTACACCTGGGGTCCAATGATGATAAGTTGGGAGGGGGGGTGGAGGCGAGGGGTATGGGAGGGAGGGTGTGTTGACGGCATATCTCAGCACACCACTCCATCATGGTACAATCATTCCTCATCCAGTCTATCTCTCCAACCTCACCGTCACCTCATGAATTACCTTTCCCCGAGAACAAACCCTCTGTGAGTTGGGGGAAGGACGCAGAGACAGTGATGACCATTAGCAACCCTTCATTCACTTATGTCAACTGTTTTCCTTTGTCTTTCCACTGATGCCTTGACATTTGGGGATTTACAACCGACCCAGTGAATCTCATACCGCTGACTGCAGGAATACCTAATGGGCGTGTGCATAATGCTCTTTATGTAATCAGGTTTGCCCTCTTAACTATGCATAAAACATCCCAGACTGTGATTTGTTGGACTAAAACGCCCAACAACAAGAACAAAAGCACTATTTACATTTGAATTTATGAATTTCCTGTAGCAGTGACATTGCAAACATCACCGCCGAGCAATTATTTGTTTCTTAATTTATCATTCATGAGATGTTAATGAGCTGAGAAATGACGCTAATTCAAAAAGCTGCCGCAGATATTTTATTTAATTGGGTAATGGTGCCCAGCTGCTTACAGCACTATATGGCATAGAAACCTTTACCTGCAAAGATTAGTCGGTTATAAGCTCACTTCCGCTTATCCAAAGTTGTAAAAGCAAACTCAAGACACAGATATCAGGCTGCATAAACCCACAACTAAACCCACAGTACACCCACTTCACATGAGGCCTTCATCAAAAGTCTGGATGGATTAACTTTAAAGAATCCACAAGACAAAGAGCAGCTCTTCTACTCAAGTGTTAAGTCCTGTAAGTGCTTGAACTTGCACTCCCTCAGTCCCTAGCCACTCTCCTCCCTCCGGACTCCCTCAGAAGCAGAGAGACATGACATGACTTTGGCCCTGACCCTCGTCCCTACCTGGATGTTTTGTTTGGAGCATGTGGAGATCAGATGTTTTTGGTCATTACACTGCCTCTCATTAGGTTCTCCAGTTTCATCCCGATAAATCTAATGAGACAGTGTTTGATGTCCAAAGTCCCTCCTTGCCCCTGAAAAAAAAAACGATGCAGTGTCTGTTAGGGTGCGTTGTTCAATGATGGCACCTGGGCCCCCGTGTCGCTTGGGGGGAGGTTAGCTCAGGATAGTGGAATCCACTGGGGCGGTGGAGCCCAGCTGCAAGAAGTTAAAGAGCTAAATGCTGATTGGGGTAGCTCGGATGAGAGAGGTGTTTCAGCATCAGGGGAGTCAATGGGGACTCATGGGGTTTTCCTTTGTTTGAGGATATGTGGGAGAATCCAGCTTACGGGTGGAAAATTCCAGAGATGGCCTTGATTGCATTATTTTTGCTGTTTCAAATGTTAAGTGGCAGACTATGGACTTAGTCTCACATATAAATGTAAAGAAACAAGAGCATGGGATTTAACGGATTAGCTGGTGGATTGCAAAAAAAAGGTAGCAATATTATAACAATCATGGTTCCAGGAATGGGCCACGTAGTTGAACCGGTTGAAAAAATTGCCTTTTCTCCGGGTTCTCTGGTTTCTTCCCACAAAAACATGCAGATTTGGGGATTAGGAAAACTGGACACTCTAAATTGACAATGAGAGTGTCTATCGGTCCCTGAGAACCATATAAGGTTCTTCGGTTTGTCCTCATAGGAGAACCCTTTTTGGCTCTAGGTAGAACCTTTTTATAAAGGTTCCACCTAGAACCCTTTTGAAGGGTTCCACCAAGAACACTTTTAAAACCCTTTATTCATGAAAGGGGTTTTAAAGGGTTCTCTGGATCAAAATGGTTCTTACTGGAACCATTAGTGTTACCAAGAACCCTTGAAAAACCCTTTCTTCGGGAAAGGGATTTTCAGAAGCAAATGCTTCCAGTTAGAACCACAGGCCTTGTAGAAAGACCTCTTGGAACCCTTATTTCTAAGAGTGTAGGGTGTACCCCGACTTCAGCCCTATGTAAGTCCTGCGACCCTCATGTGGAGGATAAAGCAGTAGAAGCAGTGAGTTTGTGAGTGAGGTTCCAGGAGTAGCAGTGCAGTCCAACATATGTTATGTGGATAGCTACATATTTTGGTATTTGTAGTTTTTGATCTCTGGCTTTTTCTTTAAAGCAGTCAGCAGTTTTTAAAACTGTGAAATGTGTAATTGATGTACTGGCATTTTGTTATGATATTCCTGGGGGGCAGATAATAAATCATACTTACTCTAGTGATCATTTTTACCTGTATTTGCTGTGCCACCATAATACTTTTTCTGTGCTGATCACTTGCCAAGAGCTTCGGCAGGACAACTATTATACCAACAGGACAACTAACTTCAGTAGAAGACATCCAAGTAAAAGTACAACAAGAACTAACATTGGTATCGGCATTGAGACATTTCTCTGTAACCTAGAAATAGAAGTTAAAATGAAATATATAAGAAAAAACCTCTTCCTCAGCTTTTTTTTGTGATAAACTTCACAGAGTTTCTGAGGTCGCTTGCCTCCGTTTCTGCTCGGAAGGTGTGATTTCTGACATTTTTCATCCTGATGTGCTTCAGATTACATGTCTAGCGCAATCAGCATCAAGGTGGCAGCTCACGGGAAACGGTCATTTCACAGCTTTACAGTAACAACCCAATCAGACCACTGCGATAAGAGCGAGATGACACTGAAATTGTAGTTAGAATTTTTTTAAAAAGGAAGGGAATAGGTTTCTCTATATAACTGTATAAAAAAGTAGATTGGATATTCTAAAGGCCTGGACATGTGTGAGTAGCAGTGTAATTTTTTTCTGTATTCAGGATTTGGTTTTTACTTCTTTTAGCACCAGTTTGGACAAATTAATGGCAGACGAATGATGTTGGAATATGTACTTGAAATTCTAATAAACTTTCAAGGAAGAGCAACCATTGAGGAGTGCATCTGACAAAAGTCGTGAATCCTGGTTATAGCAAATGGATATTTGATAACCAAGAACAAATTAAGTCAGTATTTCATGTATGTTGTAGACCGAGTTAACTCACAAAGTGAAGTGTTCATATAGGGATTATATAAGATCATAAAGGGCAATTAAATTCAGCACGCAGCAAAGTGTCGTATCAAACAGTAACCTAAAGAGTCTAACACCTGAGGACTTCTAGCTTGAAAACAAACTCCAGGTGCTTCCATGGACAGTGACAAAAAAGCATTAAACATGAGCTGACACGCCGCACTTTAACTTCATAATCATTGTGTCACTTCGCACACATGTAAAGTAATGACTTTGGAATCGTCGCGAGGAGGACTGTGCTCAGATACGCTCAAATGAAAACACTTGAGGGCATTCCTGACACTGTCATTAACGCCGAGGCTCATGGGTAACAGATGTGGCCTAATCAAAGATGAGCACGGAGGCAAAAGTGAATCCATCACCCCCCGACTGAAGGGTAAAATTAATATCGCTGCCTTTGACAGCACAAAGGTTCAGTTTCGGACCGCCTTGATTCTAACTAATAACAAAAAAAAAAACATATCAGTCTACAGGAGTCAATCTCAGCTGTCAATCATGACATCACCACCTCTTTTTTATAGCTTTTTAAACCAAATTGGAAACATACATCAGTCTGATAGGAACTGCATAAGCAAAGAGAAAAACTGTCTATTTATTTATTTATTTTTGTAGTATTTGGCATGCGCTTTTATTTAAAATTTTTATTCACGTCCCATCTGCTAACATGGAGGTGGAGGGGGGGTTTATGACCCGTGCAGCAGCCAAGCAAGACATTTGGGGAGCTGTCAAGTCATCCATCCTTACAGCCGTAGAAACACAGTGTGGCACAAAACAAACATGCACACAGTAAATTCAGCGAAGAGATTCGGTTCACAAAATCCACATTCGGCTAAACACAACTTTGTTTTCATGCCTTCGGCACACACAGCTCCAAGAAAGCAAATCACCCCTCTGATGAAAAGCCCGGGATTACGATCACGACAAGTCCCTAATTAGGACAGAAAGCTATTTTTTCAAAACTTCAAATTCAGCCGGTGTTGGCAAAGCCTGTGATACTGAAAGGTGAAATCCATGTCCCGGACATGTGCAAATAAAGTCCCGTCTCATTAAATTTAAGTTATGTAGGTACATGTCCCCAGAATTCAGTGTCAGCCTCTTGATGGTATATAGATTAACACGGATCCTCACTATTTTGTTCCAATGTGCTTTCTGGAATATTAAAACCCAAATGAGGCCCCAGAAGATTTGACCTCGCTGTTCTTGGATGTGCCAGTGGGGGGGGGGGGGGTATTTATTATAGAGATCTATGTTTAAGTTAGCATTGAGTAATTGCAGACCTGTGTGCAAAGTTTATTGTACCCTAACCTTGAGAAATGAGAAATCTGTGGTATGTACATAGAAAAATGAATATACGTGCATAGCCGTCTTAACTTAACTTAAAGTTTGAATTTAAAAAAAAATAACGGACATGACTGTGCATTTTTTTAAATGAAAATAAATGTGAAATAATGTATATTTATCTATTATTTATGAAGAAAAATCTGAAGAGCAGTCGTGATTTGCTTGAATTCAAAACTTACTGTCTGGAAGTGCAACAGATGGTTCCAAGCAGTTTTTCCTGTGATCCAGCAGGGGGTGCCACTGTCATCTTGGAATATCTTGCTTTCCTGTTAAGGAAAAAAAAAAAGTGACAGTCCTAATGCCGTCATGCAAATGAATGTCACACGGATTACCAGTGTGACTCAATCTCAATGTATATGGAGTCAAATAACACAGATGAATGAGATAAAGTACAGCTGTTATTGCATATTCACACAATACATGCGAAGAGGGTACATTGAGATTGGCTTAAGTCTTTTGTGTTTGGATTGGAATATTAGCAGATTAATTATTCAAAGATGAAATGGATTAAACTTGCCACAAAAATGAGACATCTGTGTCATAAATGAATGTGTATTAAATGATACAAGAGCAGGAAAAGTACCCCAAATCTGTTGTGACCAAACAGGAAGCACTAGTCAGACTATGAGCCATATTTTCAGGCATTGATCAAAACCACATTTCATTTCTACCTGACAGCGTGACGTGACAACCAATTGCCAGCTGCAGTTGTGACATGGTGAAAGGTTAGTCAGACCACTGTTTCCTCTCTTTGACCTTTCTTGGACAGCCAGTGTGTTGACCTCGTCCAGAAGAGGGTTTTACTGTCGCTTTGGCCAGGTCAACGCCCAAATGACCAGAAACGCTGGTGGACAGATGGCAGAGCAGACTTTGGAGTCCCCGAAGGACACCAATCAAACACTGTCACAGAAAAAGACAACATAAACAATGACACAACGCATCGTTCGGGCCTCGTCAAATGACCAATTACACCCAAAATCCAATAAAACATCTCTTTTTCACAGCCCAGTGAAGTCTGTGTCCGGCTGGACTTTTCACCTTTGGTGCAGTAATGAGGAAGAAATTCTGCAGCTGGGACATAATTATATTTATCAATACTTGTCATACTGCAAAGATAGCTCTCTCTATGGACAGAAAAGTACAGCTACTCCATCAATCGCTCGCAGGAGGGCAACAATAGACAAGGTGATTGACAGAGGTCAAGTGCTCATGACTTTTCTACATTACATAAATGAGGAATAGTCCAAACTAGGACAGGGAAATATGACCAAGAACTTTATCACAATGAAACAAGTTCAATATCAGACAATATAGTTGAGTCGGTACCTTATTTTAATGTCCCATGAAGAGAGAAAACCCACGCAGGCACGAGGGGAACATGCAAACCCACAGCTGTTTCGGTTTCAGTTAATGTCTCTGTTTCATCATTAGCACCTGTTTGGCAGAATTGCTTAATCCTACAAAATCCCTGACTTTGTGCAAACATAGCTACAAGAACTGATGCTGGTTTGAAGCCAAACGTTGGTCACATCAAATATTGATTTGATTCAGATTTGTCTTTTTGCATTTCTGTAAGCGTTGCACAGTACCGCAGCTTAATCGGAATTAAAATATGCATTTCACTTCTGTCTCGACAAATAACTATAATAAACACTGCACATTTACATTATGTTTACATTAAATGCAAATTTAGCTAATGTACTGAATTGTTACAATTGTAAATATATAAGCCTGAGCAGAGACTGCAAATTAGCCTTGGATTAAAAAAAAAAAACATTTATGCCAGCACAACTTAAATTATGAAGATATTTCCATCTGCAGGCCATGAAAAACTCGACCCAACACAAAATAAAGCGCTCCATCCATCCAAATACAAGAGAGATGTTAAAGTACGAATGTGAGGGGACAACAAATCTATTGACACCACCTGTTTTACTACTTTTTAAACTGATTGACAATATTTAATTGTTAGGAAGGCTACGTTGAGATGCTCCATCCACGTTCAATACATGCACTTTGTTCTCTATATTGTGAGTAAATAGAGAAACCCATTAAACAGATATTGTGATGCATCTCTATATAACTCTCTTGCAATATATTGATTATCACAGAATCGTTGTATTGTGTTATTATTGGTATCGTAGACCATGAATTCTGAACTGTTCATTAATTCATTAATGACCTTGTACAACCCACCTGCATTATCTTCACAGTCCACCGGAAAGTAGCTGAATGCAGATCTTGACCGGGGGACGTCCAGTAGCCGTTGACCAGAGGAGCATGACGCCCTGTTGTTTCAGGATTCTTAAAATCAACCATTAATTTCTTTAAAAGCAAAAGACAAGAATATTAAGATAAGTTTTAAAATGTCAATTCAAGAAAATAAATCAAAACAAAGACAAAAGATCTTTTTTTGCTGGTCAATTCATGGGTAGAGGGGGGGGAGACAAAAATTGCAGTGTCTGGAGCTATTTGAGGAGTTTCGTCTGAATGAAGGGCAATTTAGAGTTTATTGCAGAGTTGACAAAGTTTAACCTCGTTCTTTGGCCCGCATATCAAAATTGCTCTCTGTTCCTCATGTCCGTGCTGAAATAAGTAAAAGGGCTTTTGTCCATTCTGCACCTTTTACATGGAACATGCAGCAGAGTGACTGGAACATGACAGTGCTTTTAAATCCAAATTAGTATAAGGGCCGATTCCATCACATGCACTTTGTTTTCGGTAATCCACCTGCAACTTTGAATCATATCTTGTTTATTTTATTATTTGTCTTTGTTAGTATTCTGTGTTTTAATTTCTGTAACTTTGTTATTTGTGTTTTTATGTCACGCAAGCTTGATCTTGGCCAGGTCTCTGTTATATATTTATATATATATCTCAATGGGATTTACTTAATAAATAAATAATACATGCTGAAAAGTAGTTGCCAGTCTTTAAAAAAGCTGAGGTATGAGCTTCCAGAAAATCAGAAGTGTTGTAAACACAACCACATTGCTCTCATGTGTGTGCACCTCGGTTATTTTTCAATGTTCTTGACATAAATGAATACATAACAACAAATTAAAAACACTTGTGCCACCTCACCTCAGCAGTGCACGGGTTTGTGGGCATTTAAGTGTGGACCAGAGGTAATCAACGACCCTGAAGTTAGCCTCCGATTCGCCAGCCTCCGATTCGGCACTTAAGGGGAAAGTTAAGGGGAAAATGAACTTGATGCGCAGTGCGACTGTTCGCACACTGGTTGTCTGTTTTTTGTGACACTTCTTGATGTGAAAACATTTTAGACATGTTAGGTAAGACATTAACCTTGCATGACATCCACTGTTGTATTTGTGAAGCTTTTATTTTATTTGTGAAAATTCAAAAGGGGAGATTTCACCGTTTTTGTTTTATACTCAGACCTCATTAGAACAGGTCCTGATCCAAAACCACTGTACCTAGACTTCTCTCATCTGGACTAGATTATTCTACAGACCCTGAAGATTCATAAAAACACACTCTCTGATTTGTGAAACCTGTATTCTATTTGTGAAAATACAATAAAGGCACATTTCAACGTTTTTTCAGCATATAGACCACTTTGGACCAGGTCCTGATCCAAAACCACTGTATCTAGACTTCTCAAATCAGGTGGTGTAGCTCAGTGGTTAAGACCGGTACACTTGTGTGCAGAGACATAATGGTCTACCAAGTTCAGCGCCACCCCTGGCTGGTCGTACTCATGCACATGTAATATTATGTAAAAAAAAAAATCACTTCTACGCCCCTGTACGCAGAAAAAACGACACAATACATTATAAACTGTGTTAGTTTGAGTGTTACTTTACCTGTAATATAACTCTTCCTGACAACAACACCTCTGCAGAGCTCACAAAAAAACAAAAAAGCTTCTGACTTCCGTGTTTATTTCCGGGTTTAGGGGAGCATAGAGCAAGCGCAGTCGTGTTACTCCCATAATGCCTGTCGTGTGAACGACGCCACATGACCGCGCTTTGCTGTGCGCGTACACGGCTGTGACGTCACTCTGGGAAATAAGATTTGTCTGGGCTTTTTATGGCCTTAAGGAAGGTTTTTACAAATATGAAACTACATGAATTAAACAAATAGAATATAAAGATATATAAAAGACCGTGTCCATGTCTCGATGTGTCCTGTGGAAAGATTTACAGGCGTCTCTTTTACTTATTATTATTACTGTATTTAATGGGAAAACTGTGTTTTGGGGTATTTTTTGTTGCAGTATCCAGAGTGGCCACCATGACAACATTGTCTTTAAGGCAGAGGATGCGGTGCTCTATCCAGATTTTATAATACATCCATGCAGCAGATCCACGCCGTATTTTCCCCCACGCTTCCTATTGTTACGCCCCGCACGTCACTCGCCGCCCCCTCCCCTTAGCAACAGAGGGAACATGGCGGCGTCCAGTACCGCGGAGACCTCTCCGGAGATATCAACGCCGTTAAAGATCCCGAAAACCGAGGTGCCATCACCGGAGTCGGAGGATTTGAGTGACAGTAACCTATACCACTCCAACCCCCCGACGCCGAACCGATTCTCGCCTCTGAACGTGGCCTCGGGCACCGCGGGCCGGACGGCGGCCTCATCCTCCTCCTCCAACAGCTTCACCGCTTGCCGCGGGATGTCATGGACCCCGTCCGAGACGAACGCTCTGATCGCGGTGTGGGGCAACGAGAGGCTGACGGAGGCGAGGATGCAGCAGCTGGAGGTGGCGGGCACCGTGTTCTCCGGCAAAGCCCCCGGTCCTGCCATGTACGAGCGGGTGTCCAGAGCTTTGTCTGAGCTGGGATACGAGAGGACCCCCTCCCAGTGCAGGGAGAGGATGAAGGTGAATGATCAGGTTATGGAATCAGTATGTTTTTTTTACTGCGTGTTCGTCCTCCATCACCGGGGATCTTTAACCTGCAGCTGCTGTCAGTCACACCAGTGCAGCTGATCTGTCTAATTTGACATGACATTAAATATAAAGTACATTTAAAGCTGCAGTGTGCATTTTTTTAATGGTATTAATTAGCCTTATTTGGTCTTTGTGAACATAAACAATGTAATATTACATGTACGCTGCATCTTTATATGAAAATTGACTATTTTAAGAAACCATTATCCCACATATAACAACCTGTTTGCAGCTGCCCCGCTTTACTGCAACTGTGTTGCTGCTGCTGACTTCCTGTGTGCAGTCGGTGTGAAAATGTCACCGGGCAACACCAAAATCAATGCTCAAAATCAAGTCATTTGGGCAGAGGCGATTCTAGAGTCTGTAGGGGCCCTAAGCAAAAATTCCCAGGGGGCCCTTCCTTCCAACCAGTGTTCATCACCATTATGTTATAAATAATCTGACACCAACGAAAAATGCATGAGTTCAAAATATTTTTTTTCCCCCGAAATGAATGAAATAACATGGAAAAACCTTGTAATTAAAAAGTATGTGAAAATATAAATGTAAAGAACAATAAAATACTGTAAATAGCTTTTAAAAAACTATATAAACTTAATATAAAAACACATTACACTGTAAAGAACCCACATTATAAAACAATATAAATATATAGAACAATAAAATACTATAAATAACTGAAAAAAACATATATAAACTGAGTAAAAAAGGTATGTATTACACTGTAAATAATCCTCTTCATTTTCCAACTTGCAGAACGATAACTTCACACAGGTTAACATGAGGTGGGTTTTTGGGAGGTTTTGACTGAGGTTGTCATTGCAAATTGCCCATTGTTGTTTAAGGGGGACTGGGAGGCGGCTAGTCACTGCACATTTCAGTAAAAACAGCCCTCAGGCTCCGAGTGTCGGGGTGCCCCCTATCGGCTCTGGGCCCCAAGCAGTTGCCTGCCTTGCCTGTTCAAAAGCTGCGCCTCTGCATTTGGGGCTTGTTCAGCACTGTGTGAACTAACTTGACCGTGGTTTGTCATTAAAAGTTGCACACTACACTCTCATGATTGCTTTTTTCTTTAGAATATAGGGTCTCATGTACACTAGTTACTCCTGCAACAGCAACAACTGCAGGTAAACAAACCTAAGAGTCTAAAATCGGGTCAGAAATTGAATACAATAAAACTTGCATTGAGTCCAGATAGAAACCCACAATCCCAAAATGTTCCACCTGGCATCAGGGTCAAGTAAATAATTCTCCGTACATAAATTGTGATTTTCACACACAGACGCTGCGGCGGTGCTACAGTCGCGTGAAGGAGCACGGTATCGGCAAACGGAAGAGCAGCTACACTTTGGAGCAGCTGGAGAAGGTGTTCGGCCAGGGCGGCTGGGACTCCCAGAGCTGCGCCCCCGTCTTGATCAACAGCAGCGGTCTGTATCAGGAGATGGAGTCTGATGGCAGCACCCTGGAGGACTTCTCCCAGGAGGACTGGTGCAACCAGGCGCTGGACTCTGCCTTCCAGGAGGGAGACATGGAGACCGGTGAGGTTGAGTGGCCGGAGAGCAGTGCACAAGACACAAGAACACAACTAATATTTGTGCTTGTTTTTGTTATGTTTTTTTCCCTTCAGATGAAATCCAGGTGCCTAAAAGCAGAGCTCTACAGATTCAAGCGGAGATGTCAGAGCAAACCCAGTAAGTAAATGTGAGCAGAGTCCAGTCCGAATCCACATGGAGCTTATAAAGATTTGCTGTAAATGACACTGTGGGGAAAGATTCAGTGGGATTGGTATTGAACAGCGATTCCCTCAAATTAACCAATTTGGCTTCTTAAGAACAGGAAATGATCATATACAAAGAAAGCATTTGATATGTTGGCATTATTAAAGGTGCACTATGTCATAAATCTACAGCAACTGGCCATAAAATCCTCCTAATATGTCACAGAGACTCAGGAATAATGTTCATATAACAAACCAACAACAGTACAGCCAAAATATTTGCATTAAAAAAATATATTTTGCAGACTGCAAATCATGTTTATGTTTTGAAATCTTGTTTTGGCATGTGTCGCCACCTACCGCCGTCTACCAATCATTGCAGATAGTAGAGTCTCAGCTGCCCAGCAACCACGAGTTGCCAGTTACGTCAGAAAACGACGTAACTGGTATTTTGAATTTGAACGTAGCAACCGTTTTTGGCCACATTCTTACATATGGCACCTTTTATAATAGTATTTGGCTGCTTTACCACTGCCAAACCTGAAAAAAACATGTTGTTGTTGCTTCTTCTCCACAGAAAAAGGGACATGATGCAGACCGTGATGCGCATCCTCGACTCGGTGGAGCTCAAGTGGGAGCATTTCCAAACGTGGACCGACTTCTCGCGGCTGCACCTCTCCAACAAACTGGCCATCTTCGGCGTGGGCTACAACACGCGGTGGCGCGAGGCCGTCCGCTACCACTACGCCGAGATCAGCTCGCAGGTGCCGCTCGGCAAACGGCTCCGCGAGTACTTCAACCCCGAGAAGCCCGAGGGCCGCGTCGTCATGACCAAAGTTCAAAAGATGAACTGGAAGAACGTCTACTACAAGTTCCTCGACATCACCATTAGCGAGGCGCGCTGCCTGGAGCTGCACATGGAGGTGGACTGGATGCCTGTGTCCAAGTCTAGGGATCCATGCTGCAGCAATGGCACGTACCACTACCTCCTTCCAGGGGACATCCCCAAGGCGTACGGACTCTACGCTGTAGGCTATGAGGCGCCGTGTTCGCCCAGCGTCGTCGTCGCCGCTCACGCCTCTCCCCTGAGTGACGTCAGCTTACCTCAGTGTGATTCAGAAAACGGGGCTCGGTATCTGGCTGATGGAGAGGACAGGACTGTGGCTAAAGTCACGTACTGCTACTTGGGCATAGCTGAGGACAGGACCATACAGCAGTGCCTCTTCCAGCACTTTCAGGGTTCCGGCAAGCACCACGTCCCCAGGGAACCCTCAGCATTGACACACTTCTTGCATGAGAACTCCCGCGGCGGCGTCGCAAGTCCGGGCGGCGAGGGAGGCGTAGACTTTTTTAATATTTACCTTAAATTCATTGAGGTGGAGCTGGACTTCCTCTCAGCAGGGTCCCTGGTGGAGTGCCTGGAAACGGCTGTGGGTTATCCGTTGAAATACAACAACAGAGGCATGTTTTAACCGCACAGGGCGACAGCAGTGACTTGAATTCACTGAAGAACGCAAAGTAGAGCTGCAACTAACGATTATTTTCATAATCGATTAATCGTTCGGTCCATAAAATGTTTAAAAAAACGTTGATCGGCATTTGTCAAATCTGGGAATGACGGCGATCTCGAATGTCTCGTTTTGTCCACAAACCAAAATGATTCAGTTTTAATGATTTCTTTGTTCTGTGGAGCAAAGAAGCGAAGAAAATATTCACATTTAAGAAGCTAAAACAATCTTGTTTTAATCATGAAATACGCTTCAAACCGATGAATGGATTATGAAAATAGTTGATATTAATTCTAAATTCTTGGCGTGACCAAGTCTGTTATAAAGAATGGATCCTAGCTAACTTAGATCCTTATTAATTCTAAAAAAAAAGAACAACACAGAAAAATGCACAATATGTCGGATATATTGTGTAAAAACATGGGAATAGTAGGGTAACTATTGAAATATGTAATTATTTTCAGCTTATGTGCACTACAAACGTTTCTGCTGCTTATTTAAGTGTAAATAATTATTGCTTCGTCAGGGAGTGTGGGGGTTGGAAAGGTGACTATTGCAGTGCGCATCTGTCTACCTCAGTAGGATGTAGCAAAAAAAACGAGGCAGCGAGGGGACCATAATTATTGTGGAATTTATTCTGAGACTGCCTTTCACTTTGACTGTTGAGGCCTGGACCTGAATCCACGAATCATCTCGACGCCGCCTCTCGATAAAACTCCGCGGAGAATCGCATAAGCTCGTAGGTCACACTGAACAAATACGTTGCCCGACGGTTTCATTCGTGTTTAAAATGAGGGTCCGTGTTGGTGAATTATCCCATACGTGATCCCACATTCCACTCCGGTATTGTTGAGTCACAGGGGGCAATATTGCCAATTCCAAAGATCCATAGATTGTCTAATAGACAATCTATGGTGAATGTGACCTTTGGTCCGGTTAGTTGCAAATCTCAAGGCTTTAAAAATAGATTCAGACCTTTTATGGAACGCAGTCCAACATGGACCATAAGCTTCAACTGCACACGCTCCAGGAAGGACGGAAGACAATGTGTGATCAGATCAGCGAACGTGCGATGCCAGAACCAACATGGAGTCCTTTTTAAAGTACGAGTGGAACCGTGGGCATATACAGTGTTATGTGTGAGGCTATAAAAGTAACTTGTGATGGGTGTTTTTTTTTTTGCACTTCTAACTGGGCTGCAGCTAGGAGATGCTCCTATGCAAATGAGGGATATTTATATAAACCAATCAGTGTTGGCCAATTGTGGAAACTTGTTGATGCAGCTGGGCAAACAGGGATGCAGCTCAATGTGGCAGTTGCAAGTAGACAAAATGCAAGTATACATATGAGGCTTGAACTTGGGACCTTAGACGCCAAAAGGGAAGTCGCCGTCTTAGTAGTTTCAAGATGGCGTCACATGAAAATGAGTCAACCACTGGGGTGGAAAATGGTACATTTACAAGCATTAACTGAAGGGGACAAAGTTTAAAGGTGCCAAAATTCTAACTTTTTTAGGGATAAAATTCTCATCTGTAACCTGTAAAATCGCTCATGGCATTTGTCCTTTTTTATAAATATCGATTTAAGACGCACTATCGGCTCAAATATCCATGCAGATGATTAGTCTAAAGATGGCGTGTCGATTGGTGTCAGTTGAGCAAAGATTGTGCTAGTTTTTAAGTTTTCGATAGAATCTGAGTGATGGGATTCATCGTTTACCACCGTTAAATGCACACAAAAAGGTTGAAAATGTGCAAAGTTAGGTTTATTTTAATGCACGTTATGGTTCAAAGAAAAAACAACAGGAGCCTAAAGTCACAGCTTCCTGTTTAGACTAAAATGCTTGTTTAACGTGTCCTGACAGTTTTGCGCTAGCAAACACTGAGGTTTGACGTCTTGCTTCACATTCAAAAACACTACTTTTGCGTGTTTTTGTGTCGCGTCATCAGACAAAATCGGGAAGCAAGTAATAAAACATTGCATAGTTGAGTAAATACTCTATGTACAGTATCGGTGGCCTGTATTCTGGAGCATCTCTAGCTGCACTTGTGGGATGTACTGTATGTGTCGGTATATTGTGATTATATTTCCAGTTCCTCTCACGTACCGACTGGCGATTTCACACAAATCAGTGTTGCAGGATTATGCGATTTCACACCAGGTTGAGATTATAAGCTGCAGAGGTTCGTTCGCTTCTGACCAATAATCAAAAGACGAGCTCTTAAAACGTGATTTTCTGAGGTTATGTGCAATGTGCCAGGAGAAAAATCAAAACAATGGACGGCAATTAATCTATGTATATAAAAAAATCTACCATATATCTATGAAGATATATAAATATATATATATTTAAGAGTATCACTGTATTCTCGAGCATTCCGGCTTTTGCAATCTTGCGGTGTTCATTTGTTTGGCTCTTACGGCGTACGAAGGTAAACATAGATATTTTCTATTTTATTGGTTCACACAATGTCTTGTATTCGATTGTTTCCGAGTCACCGTCTTGTATGTTTACATGTTTGAGAAACGAATAAAAAAAAAGGGATGGCTTTCACTGTCATTTGCCACACAGTGGAGATGGGTTTGTCCGAGTCATTTTGTTTTTATTTGTTTTAGTCTGTTTTTGTTGCTTTTTGGAGTAGATCGGACTCATTACTGTGCCTCTAAAGTTGTTAGAAATAGTAATTTCTATTCAATTTGGAGTCTAGTACAACAGTATTAGACTTTAGAATCTCATAGTCTATTCAATTACCTCAATCTAAATTAAAATATATATTGAAATTTTAAAGAATTGTACGTTAAACGTTGTCCAGTGTGTCTTTTACGCAGCAGATGTTTTTGATATGTCTCAGTAGGAAAAGCAAATAGGTAAATAATACAATGAATTATGGCTGAATGCCATTTAACTGCTTCAGTTTCCAACCCAATCCAATCCAACTTTTTTTGTAAAGCACTTTAAAACAATCACAATTTGTCATAAGGTTATTTAAAGGTAGAGATTACAGAGGATAATGGTGAAAGAGGTGCTTTTATGTTAAAATTATTTATAATGATTATTATAGCTGCTAGATTACGTTCCATGAGCAGTGTGGATTCAGACCTGGAGGGTGTCATTCACATATATGGCCAGCAGATGGCCACAGACAGCCATTGTGGTAAAACCATCCCCACCAGGTTCACAGTTGACAGTTATCGGATTGTCGCTGAGAAAAAGTAATATTATGTGACAATCGAATGGTTCTCTGTGAGAATCAGAGCCAAAACAAACACTGTGTGTGTGTGTGTGAGTGTGTGGAATAGTTTGTGACAGGACACAATGCCGCTGACCTTTAAGTAGAAACGTGTGTGTGTGTGTGGAACAAATATCTGGACGACTCGCCTTTTACCAACACCGTGTATAAAGATTTTTATGAAGTCAGGTGTTTCTTTGAAATCTTTGAACAGTGCATTCAAGGAGACAGCGTATCTAACAGAACGACGTGCACTGCATTGTGCTCCGGTCTGTGTTGGTTAATAATTGATGTTACATTTTTCCATTCACTATTCTGTTTACACTGTCGCTACAAAAAAGAGTCTGAGTCAGAGTGAAGGGATACATACATACATACATAGTGTATGTATTCATGTTGTTTGCTTTTGTCTGAAATGACACGTATAATAGGCTTTTTCATTTACGCAGTTGGTGTGTGAAGTCCTTTGCGCGTATTTGCCAAAGTGACATGTGCAAGAGTTGATTTTAAAGGTGCATTATGTGATAAATCTAAAGCAACTGGCCATAAAATCCTCCTAATTTGTCACAGAGACTCAGGAATAATGTTCATATAACAAACTGAACTCAACAACAGTACAGCCAAAATATTGCATTAAAAAAATCTTCTGCAGACTGCAAATCATGTTTTGGCATGTGACGCCACCTACCGCCGTCTACCAATCATTGCAGCCGAGGAACCACGGGTTACCAGTTATGTCTGAGCTACAATGGCGGAGAAAACGAAAGCTAAAAGACCACGGGATTTTGAATTTGAGCCTTGTAACCGTTTTTTGGCCACATTCTTACATACGGCGCCTTTAAAATCGGAATCTCGGATGTCCTTCAAAGTTTCTTTCAAAATAAGAGCCCCGCTGTCGCTTAAAGCATTCGGCGAAACCGCTGTCATGCGACACTAATGGTTCCAGAAAGAACCATTTTGATCCAGAGAACCCTTTAAAACCCCTTTCCTGAATAAAGGGTTTTGTAAAAAGGTTCTACCTTAAGCCAAAAAGGGTTCTCCTCAAGCCAAAGAACCTTATATGGTTCTAATTAGCACTTTTATTTCAAAGGGCGTATGTCTACCTTACTTTTGACATCATAGCCACAGAAGGATTTGTCTATCTGTGTTTGTTTTATTAATATGTCAAGAAAAAAGCAAAATACACATATATCATGCACGAAAACCCAAGTAAAAATTATTAGATAAGAATGAAAACTTCAACTGGATCCTGTGAGCGATATCCTTCTGCTCATTTTGTTGCTCTGGATTAGAATCCAGTGTTATAACCTCTCTGCTCTGCTCAAATTATTATTTTTCTTTGTGCACCGATAACAAAAAGCAAGCCTGTTTTGACAGATCTCTTTCCCTCTCGGATGCTGCACACTTCAGCCGCGAGGCCCAGATGCAATTTGCAAAACAGCACAACAAAATCTCATCCCCCCCACACACACACGGCCATCGTCGGACCCTGCTACTTTGGATTTAATCACAGGTGTAACCCCTGCTCACCTCTCATAATTGAGCAGTCCTCCTGCATTAGCCTCACGCCAGTTGCTCAGGCAACCGGGCGACCTCAGAAAATGAAATAAAAAGGGGGTCTGGCCACCTCGGAGAGTACAGGTCACTCCATATTTTTTTTTTTTACATCACAGGGTGAGCTCACCTTTGGGGATTCATGTCAGGCTGAGTCCAGTCTGTTCCTCTGCTTTCAGACCCCCCCCCCCACACACACACACCTTTTCACACATGGATGGAGCAGGAGCTTTGCAAAGGGGAGTGTGTGGAGGAGAGGAGCTTTGAAAGAGGGCTGATTGTTGAGGAGAGCTTGAGCCAGGGTATTTGAAAGCAGCAAGTTGCACATTAGAGGATCCTTAGTGAGACTTTTTACTCAAATAATAATACGTTTTATAGAAACCTGCAGTAGACTGTGGATTGAAAAGGAATATTTCATCCAAAAGACGATATAATACCAATATTTCACTTTGCAACTCTCTGCTTGACAGATATTTAATGATTGATATTTAAGGTTTGCATAATAACAGCAAAGGCAGCAGTCCTGGAGCAGTGATGTTGATATTTCCACCAAGTACATCTGTATGCGGAGTATTTGCAGTCGTACAACCAATAGTAATACCCACATTCTCTGAACTGCCTCGTGATTGGGTCTCCTGAGTCAGGTCCACCATGTTTATGCTACAATGACTGAGTCTTTGCCAAATTCTGAGGCCAGGTCATGTCAGGACATTTACTCCCTTCCAGTTTTCCTTCATTATTCTCTAAATCAACTTCTCAGACTAAGTGCTACCCATTTTTTTCTTTACCCTTTCTTGACCTTTCCTTTTCAGTACATGCATTCTTCAAGCCGTTGTCAGTGAAAAACAACTGTGGGTTAAACGTGTTAAATAAGTCTTTATTCTGACAGCGATCACCCATCTCTCTCAGGGACGTTCAGTGGAATTGATAGACAGTCCTTCGCTCTGGTTAACTTGTCCATAAAGGCTGCTGTCAACATTTCAAAATGGCAGGTAAATAAAAGGTCGAAGGTACAAATGCATGCATTTTCTTTCACAGCAGATATTTCTTTAAATGAAATAGTAGGACAAACACAGGATTTACCAGTAACATTAATAAAGGTTCCACTCCAGTATTAACAGATCTGTGTTATTGTTCACGTGCAAGGGTAGATTATGGTAAATACTTGCAGTTTCTTTTCTGATTTTTTTCTTTTAAACCCCCCCCCCCAAAAAAAAAATTAAAAAGAAAACTGCATACATATTTTCTGGATGTGTTCCAGTAAAGTGAAATAGAAATAATTATCCTCTATTGTTGTTATAGCATTGTTAAAACAACACATCTAATGGTGGCCTAAGACTTCTGCACAGTACTGTATATGATATATATTTAAAGCTTCATTATGTAAATGAAATTCATACAACATACTGAACTCACCAAGAACAGTACAGCCAAAAATATTTGCATAAAAAAAAATATTTTGCGTACCGCAAGTCGTGTTTATGTTTTAAAATCATGTTTTGGCATGTGGCGCCACCTACCGCCGCCTACCAATCATTGCAGTCAGTAGAGTCTCAGCTGTCGATCAACCACAGGTTGCCAGTTACGTCTGAGCTACACTGGCGGAGAAAACAAAACCTAACATTTTGAATTTGAGTGTTGTAACCGTTGGCCACATTCTTACATATGGCGCCTTTAATTTTTAAAGCACTTATATATACTATATATGTTTATACAAACATATTACATTCATTCACAAACCCACACAATTACAATTTTGGGATCAAATGTGTATTCATGATTGTGAAAATGAAGAGAAAAATAATATAGATTATATATAGGCTATATATAATTAAAAGTTTGGAAAAGCCTTTTTCATCTTCATATAACTTCGCCAGCGCGTGAACAGGTGTACCTGCGTCACTTCTGGACGGAATCACGGATGTCCTTAAGTGTTTCTTTCAAAATAAGAGCCCCGCCGTCGCTTAAAGCATTCAACGAAACCGCTGTCATGCGTTGACGCCTTTATTTTTTGAGCCGGCAAGCGGAAGTAGTCGGTGACTGTTGAGGCAAACCTGACGACAGTTCGCTCGCTGAGGCTTCATCGCCTTTCTCTCTCGCTCTCCTCAGCGAAGACCACATGCGGAGTTCCACTCACTGTTGCACTTGCTCTCGAGTGTCGCGGAGGAGGAGAAGAAGAAGAGGAGGACACGGAGGAGGAGGAGGTGGTGGTGGTCACTTCTTCTTTAACCCGTCAGAGGCTTCTTCCGCGTCTCCTTCAGCTCACCTGAAGTGTCCCTTACCTACAACGTCTCCACAGGAGGAAGGAAGGAAGGACGGAAGGAGGGGAGGAAGGAAGGAAGGAAGGAGGACAGACTTCAGTGACGCTGCTCTCTTTCTTTCTTTATCATACACACATTAATAATATAATAATATAAATAAAGCTGCGTGAAGACAGCGAGAATGGAGGTCAGCACTTCTTCTTCTTCTTCTTCTTCTTCGAGGAAACTTACTTTGCTCTGCTTTGCCTTGGTGTGGGGGCTCACAGGTGAGTCAATATCTATGCTATCTATATCTATATCTACTTATATGTGTGTAAAATATGAAAATAATTTTGATTTCTGACATTAATTATCATTTTATATATCATGTATTATAATGCACACTGTCTGCCTTTATGTCAATAAGTCATAATAACTCCCTTACCCCTTATAGGACACAGTAACAACATATTCATATCCATATAAATACATGAACATATAAATAAATAATATATTGACATTACATTCTTCAATATGTAAATGTCTATTTTTACACCAGTCATTCAGATATCAGTCATAATAATCACTGCTGTCCTGCTGAATATGTGTCAGGGCATGATGATGATGAGGTGGATTTAAGGCTGTAACACCTGTTTGTTTTTCACAGGATTTGAAACAAGTGTGTTACACATGATTATGTCTTCCAGGGAAAATAATCCCTTTATATCTGCTGTAACATTGGCTCAGCCATCGCACACTCACTCTCTCTCCATCGCTCTCTCTAGCAATGTATTAAACTCCTACTTCCACTGATCGCTGTACAGTACACGCAGCCTACTTATTTCCCCCTGCCAGCTCTTTGATTCTGAAAATTGGGGCACAGTTGAGCAGCCTGCAAATGTTTTTTTTTTTTCTTTTAAGAAATAACAAGTTCTAAATGATTAATTCAGGTACAAAAAAAAAATTATGAAAGACATCCAGAATAACTTGAAGCAGTCTCCATCCAACTGCACAAGTGCCAATGCGTTTAACTGATCATTTGTGATACATATAAAAAGGCAGCACAGGTTTAATGTATATTCATATCAATAAGGTGACCATTCTGAATCCTTGTGTTATAGTCAGTCGTTTTTTTTTAGTTTTAGTCAGACTAAGACAACAATTTGGTTTCTGGTCAATGTCATGAAACAAGTTAGACCGACTAAAATCGTGCTAGTCTTAGTCAGACTAATGAAAAATGCGATTCATAGTCTGATTACTCCTGCATGTATTTGCGTCATCAGACTGGACGTCAGACGTACATGGCCAATAAATCAATCTTCTTTCCCGCATGGATACTCAGACTCGCCAAATTGGCCGATTGTCTTAGTCGGACTATGGCCGTAGCTTGATTCAACTGTGCATGTAAGTGTACAGACTGCTGATTTGCATTTGTTGGTGGTTCTGAACAGTTTTACTCAGACCTAAGACAAAATTAAAAGACAGTATTTTGATATATATGTGGGTGAACAGTTCTGAAGCAGCTGCCTTTCACAATGGTGCCATATCATGGCAAGAAATAATAATTATTTTATTATCTGTTTCGGAAGCGAGTCGTAGGCGTGACAGCAGCTCATATCCCTGATAGAACCACGCAACTGCAAAAGGGCGATGACTTGCATTTAGCTTGTGAGACACGAAGACGAGCAAGATCTTCACTCTTAGCCTGGGATCACTCAGAGTTGCCCAAAGCCCTTGTGTTCCTTCCCAGCGCTGTTGCCAAAACAATCACTTGTGCTGACACAGGCAATCTCAGGCCGGCTTGTTACGCCCTGAGGGCAGAGTATTACCTGAGAAATGCGACCATTTTATCCAGACTCCCTCTGGGGACATTTGATGGGCAGTAATGTCCCCAAGTGACTTGCGTTTGCACAGAAGGTTGTGATTCAGTGTCGCAAACACAACGGGGCCGTGCAAGCACAGTAGCTTGACCTTGACCTCGGCGTTCGACTCGTAATCAGTCACCCCGCAGGTGTGTCCTGAAAACACTGTGTGGTGCAGATGCAGGGAGGAAGTAGCCATGAAAGGCAGTCTGTGGCAACAGGAAAGCCACTCGCACCCCGAGTCCCCTGACGCATCAGGAGCAGGAAGTGAGCAAATGTTGTCCCGTGAAATGAGCTAACGCCTCAGGGAAAGAAATATCAGAGCAGTGCAGAATTTTGCCAGATTGTCGTGATCAGAAGAAAAAATCAATGACGAAATATGCATTTGAAATAAAGAGCGACATAGACGTTTACTTCTCGACTGATTAATCTGCAGCCCCTGTGTCTGAGGGGAGGGTTTGTGATTTGATCATTGATGCAAATCAGTTATTTCTAGGTTTGACCTTATACATATACTAATGAAAAATAATAATAATAATAACAGTGTTATGATACTGTGAACTTATTGCTACTTTTATTAATTTGGTTCTTCAATGTCTTCATTCATTTTAAGCCTTTTTTTTGCACAACAGTTCCTTGCACTCATGATGATTGCCTGAATCACCTAATTAGATTAGCCTAAGTTCAAGTGGCACTATGCCTAATTATCAAACTCAAAAATCCCATTCAGTTCAGGGAGAATGCCCATTATTTCCCTGTATGGACATGGTTTTAATAATGGAAATGTCAGGTCACTCTGGTTGGCGTTATCTGGACAGAAGAAGCTGGTTTATTGTATTATATTTAGATGACCTAAACTCAAATCATATGGACCTGTGCTGTGGAAAGACGTCATTCTTTTGACACTTTTATTGACAATTTTAGTGGTGTCTGTATGTGTGAGTGGTCCAGGTGTTACTCATGATGTGGGGCTTAAGTCTGTTAACACATAATGGGATTTTGTCTGTGGAAAAAATAAGTAAGTCCTCACAGTTGCCAAAACACAAGAAGTCATGTCACGTTTTAATGTTTGTGCTTCGGCAAAAGGTTGCAGTCATCTCAACACACATCCAGTCAGGTCTATCAGACGCTGTTTCATACTGGTACTGGTCATACTGTCAGCTTATTTATGTAGCGCTTTTGCATGATACAGTTTTAGCAAGGACTAAAAAATCCTGAAAACATGCGCTAAACTTCAAAATTTAGCATGGTAATGTCTAAAATCTCAGCACTTGAGCCGAATCACAAGCCGTTTGGCCATATTTCTTTGCATTTCCTAGTCCATGTGTCAAGCTTGATACTTGACATCCCTTGTCAAAGTCTAGTCATACATGGCAATAACATACTCCATTTATAAACCACGCTCTTTCACTCAACCAGCACGATTCATCCTCTTCTATTCTGGACGCAGCATCTGGTCAGAGAACCTCTTCATTTGTTTTCCAGGTGGGTCTCACACTGGACTTTATTTATTTAACAAGGTCAATTCATACTGCTTCAAAGGCTCCAGAGATGGGGCAGGTGGATAGCTGCTGCCATTGCTTATTCTCTGTGTCATATCTATGATTTAGTGCAGTGAGGGTTGCAAGAATTAATATCAGCCACGTGTATTATTCGAACACAGGACCTCCTATGGCAGGGATCATGAACACGTTTAAGCCTGACATTTACACTGTATATGACAATGATAAATGTGGGACAGCGTGAGTTTTGTTTCCTGGTCCCACCCCTTATTGTTACCGTGACAACTCTTAAACCCAGAATATACTATCATGTCCCCAGAGACTGCCCGAGGCAGAGTGTTGGAATGCAGTTCATTCAACCTCTGACTATGGCTTTATCTTTAATTGCCTATTTCTTAGAATAATACTAAATGGATGTGCAGCAAAGCCCCTTTCCACTTTGAGCTGGGATTACAGCAGTTTGATGCCTGCAGTCCTCATGTACGGTGTCCCCAGCAACTGGTGCAATTTTGATTCGACCGATGAGATTGAGGGATTTATCAGCAAACGTAATGAAACGCAACAGTGCGATTTAGCCTTTAGACGGTGAGGTCGTTTTGCCCGTCCAATCATTTGTCTGAAAAAAATCTGTACCAGTGTCTCTTGTAATCATGTTTCTACACCCACTGGCACGGTGTACAAGGCCCAGGAGAACAAGAAATCTGTAGGAAGATTAGATCAGGTTCATGCTCACACTGACAGAGAGACAGTATCAGTGGTGCAGGTGACATCATAGTCTCTCCAGTTCTGTATTTCAGCATTATTTAAAGTAGGGAGTGACTTTTTTTGTTGTTGATGTTATTGTTCTGCCTCTGTTTGGTCTTCATGAAGAGCAACAGTATCACTTAATTTGAATGCAGCATCCGTCAAGCAATACTATCAGACCTGAGTGAGGGCTTTAGCATTGCTATACGCAACACCAACAACCTCTATCCTCTCTTTTTCTGTACAGAACGTACAAATGCAATGTTTTCATGTCATTTTACTGATCACTTGATTGCCTTTTCAATGATAAATGCTAATTGTCTAACCCTTCAGACAGGGGTTCTGACGTGTAGAATCATCAATATACTGCAATTAAGTCTGCGGTCATCGCGTAAAAAAAACACACCCTAATCTAATGTCTTTACTTTAATTTAAATGACTTGTGCAGGATGGATTAATTAGAGAATGTAGAGCAACACGGTATTAGCTGCGTTTTAAAACGATGCGTTGACCTTCAAAGACCTCGTTCAGATCATGAGAGGTTCGATAAGTCGGCCTTACGACTCCCCTACCCCACATTCACAGACTTACTACTATTTTTAAGCACGTATAAACATTCATATTTTTAGCATCGTGTGGGAGAAATTGTGGGAAAGAGACGTTATGGTTGTTAATGTGTGAAGAAAGTGTGGTCGGGATGGTGCTTTGGAGATGTGTGGGTGTGTTGTTGTCATTTGTAAATGCATAAATATAGGAATTAGTGATTTTTTTTTTCCCTCAAATGTAAAATCTGCTCCAAAGACGGCATCTTGGTGCCAGGCCAAGCATGACATGTGTCCCACAATGTGTTGCATGTCCCTTTTTCTGGCTTCTCTGTGACGTCCCATGTATATCCATGGATCTAGAAGGAAGAAGGGCTCCTCACTGGGGTCATGAGAAAGGCACTGGGTGACTTTCCCAACGTTCAGCCCTGGCCTAGGGATTCTTAAAGGCACAAACACACACATACGCTGTCTTCCTTATCTTTTCCCTCACTGTCCTTGTTTTCCTTCCTTACTCAGAAGGCACAGCATAACCAGCTTGTACACTATGTGGGTGCTGAAATTTTTCCCACATGAGTGACTGAAGCTTGGGAAGATGCCTCCATTGTCGTGATAAGAATCTCTTGTAGAATGTAAAACGTGGTTTTGTGTGTCGTTTTTGCGAATGGGCTACATCACATGTGTCAAACTCAAGGCCCGGGGGCCAGATGTGGCCCGCCGCATCATTTTATGTGGCGCGCAGGGTCTATGCTGCTTTAAGGCGTGTGTTGAATGTAAACTATATTTCCCACAATGCATGGTGATTGTGTTACCCGTGAAGGAGAAAAAAACGGTATGTCTTTTGTGTTATAAGGCGGTGTTGGTCGTCAAAGAGTACAATCTACGTCACCATTTTGACACCAAACAAGGAGCCAAGTATGCCAAAGTTAGCCTTCAAGAAAAATAACAAATTGTCAAAGAATTAAAAGGCAAACTGCGATCGCAGCAGAATGTCTTTTTCTGAGGGTGCGTTTACATTTAGTTACATTTATTCTGTCTTACAGTGACATCTCGCCCTTTGAGGGCAACTATTATGCTGATGTGGCCCTCAGTGAAAATGAGTTTGACACCCCTGGGCTACATAAACACAGCCATATCCAGGTTATGTTTGCCCCGTTATAATAATGATGGCATTATGTATAGAAACATACTTCATAAAACGTATATTTACAGAGACAGTGTGGCTTCTTGTAGACTCTGTCTGAAGTGATAATAGTAGCATGTGCTGCTGGATTGCAGTGTCAGCCTCATAGCCAACTTGTGTAATTAAGGGTTGACTGTGATGCTAGCAGCATTGCTGGTTAATGACTGTTTACAGGAGGCTTATGAGGATGCTCTTAAAGCCGGTCTGGCTGCTCTGCTTGGTGCTCTCCCTCTGGACTGAGTAAAATAGTAACCATTCATAAAAGCTAATAATAGGTCATATTGTCTATATCCTACATGGAATGATCTTAATTGTGAATTAAATGTATGCGAGTCCCTGGCACCTGACTGCCGCTGGATTGTCAGAAAATCCAGCGGCAGTCAGTTATTTATACACTTTTATTTAAAAGTCATTTGAAAATAATAGGTAGACAGGAAACAAAGGGGGGAGAGAGAAGGGGTATGGCATGCAGCCCGAATCAAACTGTCAACATTGCAGTTATGTGTGCAACAGTTTTTAAAACTGGCATCGTTGAAGGCTCCCAACTTAAACAACATATACGTCATTCCACCCAGAACGACTCGGTAAGTGCACTGCTAAAAAGTAACCTGTGATTTGGGTATACACCGTCATTACACAGAGGATTAGATTCATGGTAAACACAAGCTGAAAGATCTGTTGTAAGGTTTCTTGTTTTTAAAGAAAAATACTGATCAACATTTTGGGAACGACCCAATGATTCATTCAAATAATTAGGTACAGCACTAAAGGCGATGGTGTCAGAGTAACTGACCTGCAAGATTAGACACACAAGCAAAAACTGCCCTTTTTGATATTATTGTTGTTCTTCTCTGCATTAATCACAAAAATCCTAAATATCCCATGAACTATATCACCCAAAAGCCAAGTCGTTGCTGCTAAGGCAAGAGTGCTTCTTGCAGAGGCTGTGAAGACCCAAAACTGATGTTCTGGGAAGCCTCAGAACAAACACAGCTGTCTTTGAGTGCTGCTGACAGATGTTACAGGAAGAGGACAACAACAACCACAGCTACATATCTAACTGACCTGTCCTTCAAAAAAAAAAAAAAAAAAGAAGTTAATAAAGCTGTGGACAGAAGGGAATTGAGGGCACGGGCTTAGACAAGATAGGCTGTTGTGAATTACTCTTACTTGGTGGTACTTAGGTGGGGGGGTGGGGATACAGTCTAATGCCACATCTGACTTCAGGGACACTGATATAATCCTGGTTTTCTTCTTGAAGTGTTAACGTGGCTCGTAATCTTACACTGCCAATCAGATCAATCCTTGAGTTGCCTATGTTACATAACAGTGTTTGTGATCACCGTTAAACATCAGTGGAACCAGATGGAAAATCTGCCTTTGTGATATTGTGTTATCCAGTTAACAGTAACATTGACTGCCAATGCTACCTTTACCATCTAGGTCCATACATTTGTCACATTTCTTTTGAGGTGTTATTTCAATGAGACTTTGTTGTCTTGGACTAAACTGGGCCAACATAAAAGGTCAAGGTCATTGTTGCCACAAACTCCACGTTTGTGATCCTGTGAATGCGATATCTCATTTACTTCCTCAGGAAATGTGTTCACTTGTGATACAATACACTTTGGAATCAAAGAAAATTGTGGTTTTTGTAGTTCAGTGTGGATGGTTAAGATCACAGTGACCTTCTCTTTTGAGACTTTCGAGCAAACTCAGAAGGCATTTCTTTACATCAGGCACAAACATTGGTGTAAAAGGCCAAAAGTCATGGTCAATTTGACTATTAGGCTGCTACCAAGAACAGAACCCTGAACAAAAACCTAAACAAAACCCTGAACAAAACCCCAAACAAAAACCTGATCAGAACCCCGAACAAAACCCCAAACAAGAACCCCGAACAAAACCCCAAACAAAAACCCCGAACAAAACCCTGAACAAAACCCTGAACAAAACCCCAAACAAAACAATGCTACCAGTATGAAGACCAAACAAGCTGCCAAAGACTGGTAGGAAGGTCTGGGCTTTTAAACAGAGGGTGGTGGCAATCAGGAAAAACTGTTGCAGGTGTGTTGGAGGTAGTGGAGGGAAAACAGATAATGGGGTTTCTCTGGCCAGCCTGCAGGGGTAAAGACACACAGGAAACAGGAGGAGAGACACAGATCCTAACAGAAACCTGTAAATGTCTCTGGCCTTGAAAAACCCATTTCTCAGAAATGAAGTAATTTAAAGTCAAAGGTGACCTTAATTGACTGTGGATCTCAATCTCAAGAATTAATACGCTTATTGAATATCGATATGTTGCTGTGCAACTAATACAGCAAAGTTTCTTGTATAATTTTTCATTAAAACGTTGTAATTTAGAGATGGAAATTTGTAGGGCCTTTGTATTTTTGCGAGATTTATTCTCATCTCATTATTTTTCTAAACTGTGAACTCAAGCCTTTCACTCAGTGATTATGCAGCTTTTATTTCCTCTTACCAAGGTTGATTTTTCTCTCTTTTACTAATCAGAGTGCCTGTTTTTCACAACCTGACATTCAAAATATTCAATCAAATGAAGCACGTGGTAGCGATTTGATCGCCCTCATCTTCAGTGTTGGATCTCGTCAGGTATTTCTTTGATTTTTCTTTTGAAAACACCTTTTATACCAAAATATTTAATATATTATATGAAATATTTTCATTTTCAAGTCATTCATTTGGACCACTGTTGATTTACAAGGGCATCTACTCTTGTTTTACTTGGTTGATCCACACCACTTCCTTTTGTAGTTATGAATGTTATGAAAGTTTTCACAGCTATCAACTGACACCTGAGTGCTGAGAGAAATTAATTTGACATTTGCAAAAAGCATAATTGGTGAAGGAAAAGCCAGATGGAGTAATTGTGTATGAGGTGACAGTGGCAGCAGGCAGCTATGTGGAAAGTCATTAGAGTCACTCTATTAAGCTGAGGCCTTTAGGGCTTCAGAATTGTATTGAGTCCACACCGGTGAGCGCAGTGAGGCAGAATGTGTGAAGAAGGACCATTAAAAAGAGACATAAGTAAGGTTTATGCCTCCTGTGTCCTTCAGACATTCCTCAAGGCAAAATCCATCTTCAACACTCGATACGCACTGCTCATCTCGAGGAAGTTTGGTGGTGAAATGGTGGTGTTATGGGGTATAATTATAACAGATGGCACACATTAAATTAAAGACACCAGTTGATTGTTGGCAAACAGACATATATTACAGTATTACTGTATTTTATTGCATTGCCGTGAACTCGACTGTGCTTAAAGTGAGAGCAAAGGTGCATTGAGGAGGATGGTAGCAAAGGATCAAGCGGCGCAGTGCGGTTTGGTGTCAAAAGATTACCGAGAGCAGAGGCACGCAGATCAAGGACGAGTCACATCCAGATCTGTTTAGGCTTTGAAGCCTAAAGATCATATTTTAAAAAGGTGTAGATGATATGTCTGTAAATACGTGCAGGAGGGAAGCATCTTCTGCTCTGAAGGTCTCGTGAAGTCTGTGTCAAAGTCACCTTTATGTATGTATCAGTAAGATGTCTTTGAAGGATTACTTCAACATTGAGGGAAATATGCTCACTTATCGAGAGATATTTGTCATATCTGTCATCCCTCTATGCTAAAATACAATGCTACAGCAAATATGACACACAAATGTGGGCTTATATAGTATGTTAGTGGTGGGACAAAAAGTGATGTCCACTTGTGATGTTTGTGTAGTAATACATATACCCTACACTCTTAAAATAAAAGTGCTAAGTAGAACCATATAAGGTTCCTCGGCTTGTCCTCCTTAGAGAACCCTTTTTGGCTCCAACCTTTTTATAAAGGTTCCACCTGGAACCCTTTTGGAGGGTTCCACCAAGAACCCCTTTAAAATCCTTTATTTAGGAAAATGGTTTTAAAGGGTTCTCTGGATCAAAATGGTTCTTACTAGAACCATTAGTGTTACCAAGAACCTTTGAAAAATCTTTTCTTTGGGAAAGGGTTTTTTCCAGAAGCAAATGGTTCCAGGTAGAACCTCAGCCCTTGTAGAAGAACCTTTTTGGAACCCTTATTTCTAAGAGTGTAACCCTAACCCTACATTATAATGTCAGTCAGCCGTCGGCAATGGACGATGGTGTCATTCATCTGACCAACTCTTGTAAAAGAATACTGTCTTTCACTGTTAAAAAGAAAAGCCATCATTAAACACAAAGATTATATTGTCATTTATTTAGTAAAGAAAGATTTAGGAGCAAATCTCTTAATTAAATTTGGCAGTTCATGCACAAGATGTAGTTTCCTCTTTGGACGGACATCTTGCAAGGGGAAACTCTCCTCTCGCCGTTTGTCCCAGATTTCGGACCAGATTTCCGCAACACACTGACACACAAGAGCGAGGAGAGCACGTGATTCAGTAAGACATACATAAATCAAAAAGAGCTCAGCGCTGTGATTTGTGAAGAATGAAGGGTGAGTTTCTACAATCTCAGTCCTTAAAGTCCTCCGTCTACCAGCAAGCAAAACTAGCTTCTCTGCGGATCACATTACTCCCCCAAGTACATCATGTGTGATATTCCACAGAGCATGACCTCTTGTCATCTCAGCACAGACACCATGAAATGCTGCGCTCCCTCTTGCACGACAGGCAATTTCATTAATAACATTTGTGGTCATTGTTTATTGACGCAGTCAGATTAAATTATCGGCTGAGAATGTATCTTTCACCTAGTTCCCTCATTTCCCCCGCTCACAGGCACCATCACTCTGTGCCTTTTCACCATCCCCCCCCCCCCCCCCCACCACTTCTTCCCTGCCTTCTTATTTTCCTCTTCATCTTGTCCTGCAGCCGCCCTCCCTCCTCTTCCTCCTCTTCTTCTTCTCCTTCTCCTTTATCCCATCTCTCCTGAGGTCTGCAGCTCCAGCATCTCATCAGCATCAGTGTCTGGGGTCAGCCGGTAGGGTTAGACTGCGTGTGTGTGTTGCTTTTTTTCTGTATATAATGTATGAGTGTGTACTTCCTCATCCATTCTTTTGCGCTTGTGTTTGCATAAGTACACGGTTATATATTCTGTATGTGTGTGTGCATGAGGTTTATTCATCATTCTTTCACATTGTTTCTCCCCCCTCCGTCTCTCTCCTCTTCCTGCTTGGTGTTTATTAACTATGAGCTCTTATCTGTTTTTCTGTCACATACAGCTACACTCCAGAGAGAGAGCTCAGATTATGTAATTATCTCTGATAATGGCTCAGAGGTGCAGTCACCTCCCCACCTCACCTCACACCCCCAGCCATCACCATGCTCCACCATATACAGTATAATTGCTATTTATCGGAAATTTCCCCCACATCGCTGGCCTCCCCATGCTCTCTTTTTGCTAATGCACCTTCACTCACGAGAGTGGATACGTTCTAATGCGATGCTAATATGCTTCTTTTTGTCAGTATTCGGGGAGACCTATGCCAAAGCTGCCTTTAATTGGATGTTTTCATTCCAAGTGACAAGAGCCTTCAGAGAAAACATGTTTGCAATCATCAGATTAAATATTGAGCAGCTTTTAATAAGATATCGTTTCACAAAAGTTCTCCAAATTGTAATGTAATGTAACACTGGAAGAGCAGAGGGGGTAAGTCCTCCATCACTGCCTCTACAGACTTGCACATGGCTTCACGACTTAGTAGAGTTCTGCACATGATGAATTTTTTCTGCTCACGGCCAAAGTGATCCTCAACAGGCATTTTGATTTTCTGACCAAACAGATGCGGTTACTGTAAGCGACACTTAGTTAGTGTTTCCTTGTCCATGATAGACAGCCATTGTCTCTGCTTCTTTTCCCAGTTTACAACCATGTGAAGTGGAAATGACATAGTGGGAACATGTATAATGTTGTATAATGCTGGCCCAGTCGACATAATCCAACCTGACCCAAACATTTGTCCCAACCTGGTCTGACCTTTTGGGTTTCTGTTGGGTCCTGACCATGTTCTAGCGTTAACCACCCATTGTGCCAATAATGGGTGCCATTAGTGGGTGCTTACAGTTTGGCATTTTCATGACAAGAAGATTTCTATAAAGTTTCTTCTGGTTCTGTTGGTGTGTTTGGCCTTTCAAGCCTCCTCACAATTGTCACAGTGATCAAATCTGGGCACGAGTCCTGCATTTTGTTGAGATATTTGGAGCAGATTATTTTAACGTGGTTTTGAGCCCAGAAAGTGTCATTCTGCTTTAGCCATATCCACTGGCTGCTTCTTTCGTCTGCTTCCAAGATTCCTCTGACGGCTTGCTACTAGGTCTGTCCAATAATTCCCTCCATCCTTTAGTGGAAAGAGATGCAAATCCTCTGAATTACACCTCTACCAGGAAGTCTTGGGGTCCCAGCTGTGGTATTTTACTTCCTTTGACAGCTCTGCGTACGGCACAGCTTCTTTCCCCTGTAAGTCCCCTCCACAGAGGATACAGGATGTCTTCAAGCACATTAATGAGAGTTTTCAGTGCCCAACATATGCATGATCACTATTATTTCACGAGGAAAAAAACTGAAAAATGACTACCATTATTGGAACTTTGTTGTCATGGTTATAGTCTTGGGAATATAATAACAATCTAGAAAAAAAATAAAATAATGTCACAGTCCGTCATTTTGCTGACCACCCATCCATCTTGACCTCCTCCCACTTTTTTGTGTGACGTCCTTCTTTTATAAAATCATAACACTAAGGTCACTGACTTGGATCTTATCTTTGAGACTGTCATGTTTGGTCAGTCACTAAAACATCCAAGGCTTAGAGGACATTTTCCTATTTGTGTGTTGTTTCATTTGGCACAGTCAGTCGCATTGCCGTCCTTTCTTGGTCACTTCCCTTCGCTTGACGTAAATCCCCTTACAAGGCATTGATGTCCACTCCCTTGATCCAGCTGTCACCACATGCAGCCATTGTTAATTGTAAAAGCCACTGAAGGAAGATCTGTGCCCCCATTTAAAGGCTACGCCAGTTTCCTTGCATTGCTTCTCTGACGTAAGTTCTATTTTCAGGCTCTCGAGCAGAAACAGCAGACTGTAATGTAACTATATGGCAGGTAAGTCGTATAGTCACAAACTAAAGACAATTCAGAAATGTTTCTCCAGACAATGTCCTGAGAATCTGGGCCAGACATGCTTCAGAGTTCTCTTGAGAGGTTCTGGAGGATCCAGGTGAAGGGTGGTGGAGCCTGGATTGCTGATGCATGAGACAGAACACTTGCCTGCTCCCTGACTGTGAATTATCTTCTCACATGAGTTCACTCAGACATTTACCTGGTAATTTCACAAAGGAGCTGGCAAGAGACGGTCCAGAAAATGTCCTGATTGACCTTTTGTGGACATTTGTGTCCTGAGATAAGGGCCCTCTTGACAATTTCAGGTATATCTGTGCTTCAGTGCAGGTCTGAAAGCAGGTTAAATGTTACTTGTTGTCTTTGCTGTGTCCTCGTCTGCCGGAAGACTCGCACATGATCCCTTCCTCGTTTTCCTGTCCTCTCATGTGTCTGCATGCAGCAGCACTAACCTTACACAGGCTCTCTGAAGTAGAGGCACAGAAACCCCCCCCATAATCTCCTCTGCACATGTGTTTGAAGAGGTGGAAGTTGCTCAACTAAACGCGATCCATCAGGATTAAGTCTGGGTTTGAAGCAGTTTAGCTTATTGCTGACTCTGTTTCACAAGTGCAAATTTGGGGGAAAAGCTCACCGCACACTTGAGCCACAAAGCGACAGATTCACCACCGTGGGCCCGCGCCATCCAGACAGAAAGCCCTTTGGGTCGCATATGATCATTGACGTTTTGAGTGTTCATTAGCGACTGTTCATTACGTTCAATGATTTCCTGAGGCTAACTATCTGTAAGAGCCCATTAACCTCAGACGTTAAGAGTAATTAGGCAAAGTGCTCAGTTTTTGTGGCTAAATTTCCACTTGCCCGATCCCTAATGTCGACGTATATATGCATGACGTTGTGAGAGTCATTTACAATCTACAAGAGTGAGGCAATTGACCTTAAGAAAGTTTGTTTAAGCTGTTGCGTTCATACATCAGTTGTGACGGTGAGATAAGGATATCTAAGGTGTAAATGAGGGAAAGTGCTGTAGTTGTAGCAGTGCATGGGGGTTTCCTATCAAATGGCGTAGGCCTCACATACATGTATCGGTGCACACATTAAAGATCCTATTAAACGGCTTCATCACCCTGTCATTTGAAATGAAAATCTTCACTTAGATGCAACATGTTTTTCGTCCCTTCTGCACGCGGCTCGCTGTCACTTACTGTCGCCGCACACCCACATGCTGTTTCCACGGCACCCCCTCCGATTTCCCCCAATGGGAACACTTTAATCACGGTGGCAGATCCATACGTCCCCACCCCCCCATTCACACACACACACAACCACTCACTCATCTTAACACACATCCACAGAGAGTAGGAAAGACAAGCTTCTTCTGATCCGTAATCGCTCGCACTCTCTCAAGTTCACCTCCCGCGCACCTCCCCCGCTATCATGATCATCATCAAAAACGGCTTACAGATTCCGTTTAATAACAACACCGGCACGCACGCGGAAACCTCAGAGGAGCACTATAGCTCCTGCCTCGTCTCTCCTCCTGACACTACTTGTCAGCGAGCAAGACATCACCCAGCAGGGCGCAGGAGCAGCGATCAGAACTCCCCTTAACCATCGAAAGTTGTCGCTCATCTGTCTGTTACCTCCTCCCCATGTTAAAAATAGATCCGACATGTCAAATGCCAAACCACGTTTGCTTTCCCCTGTCTTTCTTCCGCTCTTTCTCCTTCTTTTAATTTTTTCGCACAGATCCGTAATTCGTTGGCTGCAGCGGTTTTGTGTTGATCATCATGACAGGATCATGCATGCCTGTTTTTCCCTTTTCACTTCCATGTCAACCTCCTGGAATGTGTGCACTTTTTTTGTGCAAAAAAAGTAAAGTTTTGCAGCAAATACGCAACAGTGACTCTGACTGACAGTTGGGTGACCCTAATCCCGGATTTCCACTGGACACGGAACGGCCGCGGAACGGCAGCGGCGCAGTTCTGCTTCGTCCTCTGCCCGGCGTCAATCCCCACCGGGCGCGTTACGGCAGCGGCGCGATGCCTTGGGAGCCAGCGGTATTCACGGAAGATCGCGCGATAATCTGGAACGGACGCGAGATCCAGCGATAGACTGTGTGTATAAATGAAACAACAACAACAGCTTTTTTCATTCTCCGATGTGGAAGAACTGGTGTCATAAATGATTTTATGTTTCTCCACTTCAACAATCAGTCTCTCATCGTACATTATGACTCTCAGAGACGCTATGATTAATTGACTGTTTACCTGGCAGCACCGGTCACGACGTAATGTTGATGTGAAGTTGTGACAGGCTATATGACCTGCGTATTGTGTTTTATTTTGAAAGGGGGGCGGAAATGTTTTACTTTGAAAAAGTTTAAATCCTTGTATATCCATTTCTACACTCTTAGAAATAAAAGTGCGAAGTAGAACCATATAAGGTTCTTCGGCCTTTTTGGCTCCAGGTAGAACCTTTTTTTTTTATAAAGGCTCCACCTAGAACCCTTTTGGAGGGTTCCACCAAGAACCCTTTTAAAACCCTTCATTCAGGGAAAGGGTTTTTCAGAAGCAAATGGTTCCAGGAAGAACCTCAGCCCTTGTAGAAGGACCGTTTTGGAACCCTTATTTCTAAGAGTGTATTAATGCAAGTAGCAACTGTATATCAGCTGCACAGAAATTATAAAATGATGCACCTCAGAAATAGTAATTTTCCGCTGCCAGATTTTATTTTGTTAAACCCGAAAAACTAATCTACCACCCAGACATGCTCTCAGATTTAACGTTATTTATTTGATTCACCTGGACTTTTGTGGGAGTCATGGACTGCAAGGTAGTTAATTTATCTTTAATTAGTTATTAAAAGTTGTTTCACACAACCACATTTATGACAAATGTTGGTATTCGTACATTTGATGATGTCATAATTTCGTGGTCATTTCATAGACCAAGCAACTAATCAAGGAAGGAATCAAGATGGTAATTGATCAGCTAATATAGAATAGAATTGTCAGTTGCAAGCCTTAAGCCTGGAAGAGATCAATGTTGTTCTAATTTGCAGCTGTATGATAATATATCATCATAATTGGGTCGAATTCTGTGTGGAGTTTGTATGTTCTCCTCATGTGGGTGTGAGTGTTAGGGCTTTTATTTATAGGTACTTGCATACATGTAGATCTGGCTTAAATGAATTGCAGACCGTAGGTGTAAATGTAAGTGTTTGTCTCTACATGGTGGTCCTGTAATCGCGTGTTGATCTGTCCGGGGTGTATCCCGCCTCCTCTGAGTGTATATATATACAGTACAGTCAAAACTGCGCTTCTAACGCTGTGGCTCCGTGTGGGAGAATTAAAGAATGTCCGCCGCTGTCACTGCGGCACAGACTGTGATTGCGCGGCTGCCGTCCTTCATCAAATGTTTATGTTTCGCCATCAAAGTTGAGAGCTGGGAGTTTTTGGCAACCAATTACTGATACATGCAGCACTTAGAGCGAGCGATAAGGCAGGGGAGACGTGCTCGTGATGGTGCACTTGTGAAGACGTGAGCACCGCGATTACAAAACACACACAGAATTTCAATCAGTGATTGTTATCACCAGTGGCTCATTTATTTTCCCTTCACTGTTTGACGGATGGTTTATGTAAAAATGGTGAGCAGAGTTGGTGTTTGGAGTTCACTTCAACATGGCTTCTGGAATTAACCTTCATTGTTCTTTGTTTATTTTATGGTTTGAGAGTTGCAGAGAGAGGTGGAAGCGATCCTGACTAATTTTAGATGAGAGACGCATTGGTACAATCCCATGTTAGAGCCTTATTGGGTATATGAAGGTTTTTCAAACACGGCCGAGCCTCTTAAAGGTCACTGAATTGTTTCCCTTGCCGGTAAAGAGGCTCACCTTTTCCCCCCATGTTTCACAAATGCATTGTAAACACACCACAGCAGACAGAAGCGGGAAGTAAAACACACTGGAAAGGGTGACTGACTCCATGACGAGAATAGACGAGAACTTTCTTGTTTTGCGAGGCGCTGTAGTACGGCTCACCACTATGCTGCAGAGGTTAGAATTCCTGCAAATGTTTATTGTGGCATTTGAATGTTTTTCCACTCTCAAAAGTGTGCGCATGGATGTTTCTAGAGATGTCTGGGATGGAAGTAAAAATGGTTTGATATAGAATGAAATCAGACTAGAAATGTAATTTTTTTTCACTGTATTTAATGTTTATTTTGGAGTGTTTTGTCAAGGTTTTTGGATTTTAATACAAAACCAATCTATATAAATATAAATCTTGGTGAAATTACCTAAATTTATATTTAGATATTGGTCACTATTACCATAGGGAATTCTTACCAACTTACTAATCCACTTCAACATACAAAGTAATGCATTTTGGGACATTTAAAGGTGTCAGATAGAGTAAAGAATACTACTTTCTGATTGCTCATTATCAGCTGACTCAATTTGACCAGCGTAATGAATTTTTCCGATTTTTCAGCTTCTAAAATGTGAATATTTTCTGGTTTATTTGCTCCATATCACAAATAAACTGAATGATTTTGGTTAAGTCGTTTGAAAACATCATCATTAACAGATTTGAGAAACACTGGTCAACATTTTTCAACATGTTGCAATTTATCGCGCAAATAATCGACAGATTAATCGAATATGAGTAATAATCGTTCGTTTGCAGACCTGGTTTGCTCAGCTCAGGTTTAACTGGAAGATGTCAGCGCAAGGTTAGGCACACTGAGGCGGTGCGTGACACCTCCCAGAGCTTTTCAATAAATCATAAATGCTGCTGCTGCTGCTGTGAGAAGCAGCTTGACGTGTATTAATTATTACAGTAATTCTGATAGAAGGACAAAATAGTATAGGTGAGATTGAGTCAGCGAGACAGGCTTTGGGCTCCTGATCCAGAAAATTAACTTACAGGTTGAGGGTGGTGGTGGTGGTGGCTCATTTTAATGCTTAAGCGCTACCACTTTTGGAAACCGTGTCACCTGTAGCCTGCAGCTGCAATTGGTCATGCATGAATTCAAGCAAGTGGGGAAAACAAGGATAACTGAAGGTCTCAATGTCTGGAGCTGCTTTAAGTTGAACTCCACCTGCTAGTTTTTTAAAAGCTTTTAAACACGTTGCAGTACAGTTTGCTTGAGAATGGAATTTCCGTGCATTTGTCTTTTTCGTCCATGAACAGCACACAGAGGTATTTTCTGGTGGCTCAATGACATCATCTGTCTGTGCTTTTAAAAAACCCCAGAGGGAATTGACTCGTAATTCTTTTGGATACGTAACGACTTGGCGCTTGAACATAAACATACATGCTGTTACATATTTTGATGTTGTCCCAAACTCCCATTTTGGGGAATTGGAATTGGGACACAAAGCAGGAACTAACAATGTGACGACATTTCAGCATCTGCGGGATAGCAAAACTGTGATTCATCAACAATTGGTGGTATTTCTGGACTGGTTTTAACCTCTTAGCCCATCAAGTGTCACTGCTAGAAGTTATTACTTTTGATGTTTCTCAACATACACAGGGAGGGACATAGATTATATCCCAACATCACTTTGGACATTTAACCAGTGGTGTGTTTGTCTTGAACTTTTGTGAAGAAGAAACCCTTTGGCCCTTTGGTTTTCAAGGTTGTTCATCCATCCCCTACTTCAGAACATGACACTTAAGGGTGTCTCGAATTAATCCTTTCTAATTTGGTGACATTCACTTAAAACCACTGATTAACTGATTAGGTTTTATTGATTCAATTTCAAGTTAACTGTGACAAAAATACCTAATTGTTTACCTCGTGAACACGATAGCTCAGGAACACTAATAATTCCTTTTCGCCCAAATTTGGCACAAATTGGGCAGTGTTTCCAGTTTGATTATGTGGATTAAGTATTTTCTATACTTATACATGAGTTACTACACTCATTGAATATATATAAGCTATTCAGTAGAATCAGAAGATTTAAACATATCATTCTGCCTTTGTGCTCAATAACAAGACCATATTTTGACAGATGTGTGTAATTTTCACTGTTGGGGGAACTAGAACTGGATTCAGCATTTATAGAAAGAGAGATGTGAGGCATCTCTGGGCGCTTAGAGAGAATAAGGCCTGATTCCCAGTGGAATGGAGACATGCCTCAGTAAGTATTATATTTTTATAACTATTTTAGTAGCTATAATAATCAGGTGAAGGGTGAGCAACACCACCGTGATCCAGGCGTAAGCACTGAAAAATAAAGACAATGAGAGGACAATTGACAGAGAAAAGACAGCACACAAACCAAAGGACATGAAGGCGATTTTGTGAAGAGTCAATAGGTGCATGAAAGCACATGTGGAAAGTGAGCAGGGAGAATGTGGTGGAGGAAAGAGTGCGGCAGATAGAGCCCGATACTACAGCGGGAGATTTCGCTGTTTAATCGAGTCCAAGAGGATTAGAGCGGGATTATGTTGGAATTGCAATATAGCAGCAAATTAGCCTGGTAGCTTTAATCTGAAAGGCGGACAAAGCCAAAGCACTCGGTCAGACAGTTACACACACACATACACACACTGACAATCACAAACAATATGCTTTTTTGTGGCTTGGTGTAGATTTTGGATCGTAGTGCATTCATAAAAAAGAAAAAGTACATGATAGAACTCTGAAGACCCCGTTTATACCTGGAATTAGTAAAAATTTGGATGATCTGATCTCATCACCACCACCGAATGAGGTCTAGGCAACATTTAATCACAGTTTTTTGTGTTTGATAACAAACAGTGGGATCCAAAGGTCTGAGAACATGAAACACCCAATCTTATCCACTTATAGTTCTCTTTAGACTCTCATCGCACTTGGTCTGCAATGATAAGACAATGGTAGGTTCATCTATTTAAATTTGAACCAAAGCACCAACTTACCAGACTGTTGCACTCCCACTTTTTATGCACTGGGACTTCAGCAAATTAGGATTCAGTGAAGAGCTAAACAGAAGTGAAGAATTCCACTCTTGTGAGCAGAGCAGGCCAGTTGAAACCTGATCAGAGCAGGTAGGTCAGGTACCCGTGGAGGCACATGCAGTCCAGTGAGTCCTGCACACACACTGTAATTGGCCATGACATGCCACACTCCATACACAGACTGAAACTTGAGTGTGTGGTGCAGTTGCACACACTTTTAATATGCGATGCAAACACACACATACACACTTGTACACACTGTAGCAGACCTTCCCGTCATGGAAGAGGAATAACTGTCAGCCACCTCAGCCCTCAACTGACTGTGGCCCTCACTAAAGGAGGAGATATGGGGGATAGAGGAGAGCAAAACATCGGACTTATGACTTATTAATGCTGCAAAGATGGTTGTGGGGGTCAGATGATAGAGGACAGGATGGAGTTGCTTATATAAGAGCTCATTCCCCCCCCCCCCTCCTATGTCGCTTCAGTCCAGTTCCTCGCCCCTGGAGTTTCGACCTCCTCGTGTCCACTTGAATCCTCGACCCTAGCCAGGACTCGTTTAACAGGCTGCAGACATCGTCTTATATTTGCACACGCTGTGCCACACACAGACTTCACCTCAGGGCTCGTTGGTTGCCGGTTTCTTGAGACCGCGCCAGTGCAACTTATGCTCTGCTGGACAAACGCTTGCGCTGGCTTTTCTCGCTAGTTTTTCTTCATCTGTGCGGGAAGTGACAGGAAAATTTGGGCAGGCTACGAGAACAATCAGAGCCGCTCTTTGTCATCTTCCCCTCTGAGCTGTGAACGCTCACACTCGAGGTGTTTGAGGTGAAGCATGAATAAACGTTGATGCAGGCTCTTGCTTCACCACAGGTGAATATTTTTCTTTAGTTGCAGTTTTATGAATGTTGAGCCAAAGAAATCCTGTTACGTGATGATGAGCACAGATAAGATGCTCAGGCCGTTTGTTTCTGGCCTGAGAGCAAGATGAAACTCTGCAACATGTAGCGTGACTCAAATGACTGACTCGTTTCGAGGATTTCAAGCGTGTCATATACTACGATACTCACGTCACGTGCCATGTGTATGTTTACAGTAATCATGCCACTGGTTCATCCCTCTGACCATGAAGTGATCTCTTGGTATTTAAAGGGTCGTTTACCTTCTTTAAATTTACTAGATTTTCCTTTCCTGCATTCATTTATGTCTGTATGAATGTATGTGGTGAGTTAGTGTTGCAAAAGAGTCATTTATTTAGACATTTACTCATGCATAGGTCGACCATGTCCTCATTTATTTTTACTTTTTGCAGTTTCAGTCTTCAAAAGTCTTAATCTTTGACCTACATTTTGACACAGAACTGGATGTGACACGTGGAATTGTTGATATTGAATTGCTAGTTGTGCACAGAGCTTGGTCACAGTGGAGAAGCTGTTGGTTCTTAATGTTCTGTAGTTCCAAATGAGTAGCCTTTCTCCGATCCATGACCTCTCTCTGACAATTTGACCCACTGTGACCAGTTTTTTCGTACAAAGATCGGCTTCGTTGGTAGAGCTGGTGACCTGAACGGCAAAAGGGCGGTTTGCAGCGACCCAGGTTGGATTCCACCCATGTTCTATTGCTGCGTCGCCCCATGCTTTGACACTTCAATGTCCTGTCCAATAAATGCAAAAAAAAAAAAAAATATCTTAAGAAGTTAATGATTCTGGATGTTCCAAAGTCGACGGGCGCCGATGGCAAAGGCACGGTCACCTTTTAGATAAAAAAGCTGCGACGTTTGAGCAGTCGCCACGACCTCATCCGAGGATCTAAGGCCGTGAGCTGGTTCGTGTGGGGTCAACACAGTTTTGCTTATGGAGCTTGGAGCCAGTCCCTGGCTTGCTATAAAGAAATTGATCAGTATCTTAAAATCGATTCCAAAACACACGCACAGCGAGCCAATGAAGGAGAGCACAGATTGGGGTGATGTGATGTCATCTGTTAAATGTGGGGTTACGGAGGAATCTGTCTTAATGCTGCTTAAACTGTTGTGCATTCTAATGCACATATAAAGCAAACTATTTCTGTATCACCTTATGTCAGCTTATAAAAACAGAATATTTTTGGTACATGCAACACGATAGCAAATGTAACGCTGTGAAAAACGGTTTGTTATTTCACATTTCACATCATTAGGGAGTTGATTAAGCTCATTAAATCCCTGTCTCCTGGCAGTGACGGCCCAACATCTACCTCCTGTCTTCCTCCACTGCTCACTTTGTTTGTTGAACAGTTGAACAGCATCAGTGGGTAATTCCTGCCCTCCCCGTGGGATTCACTGGGCAGATCAAGTGAAACGGTGACAGGATATCGCTATCATTACTGTGCATCGCGTAATCATCGCTCCCCCTTCTTCCCAAAGGATGTACACAGTCGTTGGGCAACTGTAAAAAATGTAAAACCTCACCCTGTATGAAGGCATTTTGGGAAGGGACAGCGACATTCTGCAGAGTCAAGAGTGTTTAGTTCAGTGGAAGGGAAGTGCCTTGCATTATACATGGTGGTTGTTATTTTCATCACACGTCATTGTCATCGCTGCCCTGTCAGCACAAATCGCTGTGTGTTCACAGATTGCTGTTTTGGTGTCTACTTTAACCCGCATGCTCCCCTCCTCCTCCCTCCCTTATTCTCTCTCTCTCTCTCTCTCTCGTGGAGGCAGACGAGTCCATTAACTGGTCCGGGGACCTTGATGGGTGGCTTTAAGTCGAGCCCGGGTTGTTGTGACAAAGCCGGCCCCTCGCTGTCAGGCCACTCAGGAGGAAGAGAGAGTGAGAAAGTGGCCCTGCCTCTGGAGCCCATGCATTATTTCGCACAGCAAGTGACAAGCCCAGCACACAGGCACAAATGCCAACAGACGCCAGGGTGTCACTGAGAGGTGTGTGTGTGCCTCATGTGTCCGTGCATGTGTGTGTGTGTGTGTGGGTGCTCGAATGCTCACAGCATGCAAGAGTCCTTCCAAATAAGCTAGATTCAGACCGGGCAGGATTTAGTGAAGTTGAAGTCGTTTGAGGCCTCGGTTGCTAACAGATGAATTACAAATTGAGCTGCTGCCAGTGTGTAAACCTTTGGTGAATATTCTGGCTCAGCTTAAACAGAAACTATGTAGCGAAAACTGGCTCTGTCAAGCAATACTATCAGACAGTGTGTATGCAGAGGTAGCACAGATGAGACACCAGATATATGAGCTAAAAAAAAGTAGGTGTTTCAATTGACTTCAATCCACACACACACTGATTCTCTTCCCTTTTCTCTTTTGTCGTTTATTTGATTTTTATGTCCTTCACACTCGGAGCTATTTGTTGCTGCATTGTGCCGTAAAGGCCCATTTGCCTTTGCAGCACTGTAACTCATTCACCTCTAATGAGAAAATGATGCATCATTAGCTCGTAGCCGCTCTCATTTCAACCGATAATTGGACGAGGACGTTTGGTGACGGCGTCTATTAGGTGGCTTATGAAAAGTTATTTTTACTTCGTCACTGGCTCTTCGATTGCACTGATTTAACACGTTCCTGGTCTGAGTGAAGGTTTTGTGTACAATCTTCAACGTTGTAAATACCAACAATTCATTTTAAGAACTCTTGAAATATGTTTTAACAGCTGGCAGCATAGGAACTTTTTTTTTATATCAGCATGCGCCTATAGTTCCGTTTTCTCTCTCTGTTTGATATTCACAAGACGTTGACAATGATAATCCTGCAAATTCCCTTTGTTCGTCCCCATTCGATTGAAATGCAACTGATAAATATGCAGGGAAATAGAGAGAGAGAGACGTGGAGTGAAGGAAAATGAATTGGTAGATAGAGGAATTAGAAGTGAAAAAAAACCATAGACAGAGAATTGCAGCAGCATTGGATCTGTGTGTTTGTGCACGTGTGTGTTTGCACGCTGCAAATCCCCAAGCCCACTTCCTCTTTCCCCTCCTGACATTCCACTTCCCGTCAGAGCAGCCTGGCGCTCCCAGATAAGGCCCTTCCAGTACATTTCTCCTTCCTGTCGTCGCTCTCCTCTCCATCCAGTGCTGATTGCGCCCCCCCCCCCGCAGCGATCAATCCCACTGATATCGGTTATCATCCAAAATAAATGAAAACATTCTGTCTTTTTCCGTGTCGCCGCACAAAAGACACGATGTTGTCTGGCGAATAACGGTTGTAGCGGCGGAGCGGGAAAAAGAAAGAAACAAGGCATCCAGAGGTTTTCGTTGAAGGATGACGAAGTGACGGTGCCGAGGAGAGACCTCAGCTGCTCGCTGGGTAAAAATCAATACTTTGTAACCTTTTGTGGGTGATGGATTTATTAAGGGCATGGAATGTGACTGCACTGAAACTGAGCTTTGGACTCAATTGTGCAGTGATTGTTAATTTAGTCAGCGTGTAGCCGGCACCACGCCCTTCCTTCCTGCAACAGGATCCTTGCTGTGGCAGCTTCAGTGAAGGGGAAACGGGGGAGGAGGAGGTGGGGCGTCTGAACTCATGGGGAGTGTGTGTGTGTGTGACTTTCTGCCTTCTTTTGCTGCACCATTGAAACAGGTGCACGGTAACTGGAGCCGGACCCCATTGTCCATTGTATTGAGGGATTCTGGGAGATTCGTGAAGCTATCTGCGGCTCACACACACACAATCGCTGGATTTAGAAAAAAAAGTCTTACCTGGAAAGGGAAAAAAGAGAAAAGGTATGGAGGTCTCTGTGCTCCTGCCGCAGCGCTAGATCAAACGGCAGCTGCTCCTCTCTGTGACACAGGAGTGAGGAGTGTGTGTGTGAGGCTGTGTGAGGGGAGCAGCAGCTTCTGTCATAGTCTCTTTGAACAAGAGATGATCGTTATCTCGCAGAAATGGACATAGTGGTGTTTTTGCTCACCCGCAAACAACTTTTCTGACATTTGACCGCTGATTGTGAATTATTCTGAATTAATGTTGATAATGTCAGCATTTTCTTGTCTGTTCCCTCCTTATTTATTCACTCTAAGAAATAAAAGTGTACCATAGAAAAAGTAGAACCATAAAAGGTTCTTCGGCTTGTCACACACACATTTGGCTCCAGGCAGAACCTGAACCCTTTGAGGATTCCACAAAGAACCCTTTTAAAACCCTTTATTCAGGAATGGGGTTTTAAAGGGTTCTCTGGATCAAAATGGTTCTTACTGGAACCATTAGTGTTACCAAGAACCCTTGAAAAACCCTTTCTTCGGGAAAGGGGTTTTCAGAAGCAAATGGTTCTAGGTAGAACCTCAGCCCTAGGAGAAGGACACTTTTGGAACCCTTATTTCTAAGAGTGTTAAGCTAAACGTTCTAATTTACATTCTGATGTAAATATATTTCCATAAAGACTTGTTTTGATCAGCGCTTCAAGGACAGACTTGCAAAAACCCCATACAGCTCATCTATATAAAGCATTCTTTCACATGTTATGGTAATAAATAACATTTATTCTAACAACTGCTTGGTTTAAACAGTCACAAAACTGATTTATTCCCTGTTTGAGACTTTTCAAGGCCCCAAGGCCACAAATTCTCCTTTCACAAGTTTCTCTTTTCTATTTTCCACTGTCGCCTGTGACAATGTATAGATCGCGGTGTCAAGTCCATTATTCAGCTCGCCACTGCGGCCAAGACAGAAACATCAAATCTCATCAAATGATAGATTTGTTAGAACAGGTATTGATAAAGCCTTCAGGGTGAATTGTAATAACTTGGTTATTAATCTTGACGTTAAATCCATCACACAGTTTATAGATTATACCGCAAAACTAACAGAAGGTTCACAGAGTTGAATGATAATTAAGAAAACCATACAGTACTAAAAAGATGAACTGAAATTAAAAAGTTAAAGAGTCTTATTCCTCAGATCTTTGAAAAGTGATGTTTTGGAACCACAGAGTAGGCAGTGGTCACTAACATTAGATTATCCTCGGGATAATCCAGTTGCCAGATGACCGGGCAACTGGACTTGATGACCTAATGATGATGATGATGACCTGACTGAACAAAATAATCCTAGAACATAGACCTTTCCACTGAAGGGACTTCAATGCTCAGCATCTTGGTAGAACAACCAATAGGAGTGCATCCCTCCTCTCTCGCTCTCTGAAGTGCCTTCTGATTGGTCAAATTCTCCTAGATTTCTCAGGACACATTATATTGAATTATTGATCAATAATAATCAACATCACCAGCTTTATGAATAAGGTATCTAAGAATATACCTCTGCATAAATAAAGCCACACAGAGGTTGTAAGCATTTAAAACTGCACTGTCAAATAGTGGCAAACACATATGCTATCATTTAGACACCCGTCAATGTCAATAAAACACTCGAAAAGGCTTCTTCAGTATGTGTAGCTTTAATTAATGATAACAGAAGGTTACAGTATGTTAATGTCTTTCTTTCATTCCTGTTTTTCTTTCACAACATCCATTCACATGTATATCTTCATTATGCCATCTCCTGGTTTGACAGGTTGACAGCACGTCGATGACTGATTACTTTCCGTTATTCGAGCCAGTCGTTTCTAATATTTCTCACTGCGAGTTTGATTTCCATCAGCGACATGTTTACTGTCAAGTCACTTTCATTCACGGCAGATCAGTTACATGTGTTTGCAGATGGATGTCGGGGCACAGTTGAGGGTCGACGTGTGTACGTGTTTGACTCCCGGTCCGTCTGCTGCTGCTGCTGCTGCTGTCGTCCCAGCACCAGATGTTCTCCTCTCTTCGGGGAGCGTTACCTTTAGTATTGCCTTTGAACACTGATAGGATTAGGGATGTCAAGGCTTAGTGTGGTCTCCTCGCTGCTGTGCCATCTAAACCAATCAGCTCTGAGTGCAGTAGAGAATGAGAAAGAGGTTTCAGGGCGAAACACCTCTGTCCACACAGATAATCAATTATTTGGATAGGACTTATGGAAAAAGAAAAAAACATACATTTCACCAGTAGTCCATAGATTTTTTTGATTGTTTTCATAGCTGGTCAAAGATTACAACTTCAATCTGACATGATTACTCTCAGATTGGGTTTTGGTGTGTATTATAACATTATTACACATCCCATACAGAGACTAAAAAGGATGACCAACCCTTATTTATTCCAACAGAATGAGTCATATTTTGGGTGCTGACAACTGATCTTACGGATTAATTTATACTCCACAGACATGTATTGTTAGACCTTGATTCAGACATGTGCCTTAGCTCAGGGAGATTACTGTATGGGAGACTTTTGGTGCCCCAGGCGAAAAGAGACCATGGAGACCTTAGTTAGGAGGTTACCAACAATTGTCCCAACACATTTTGCCTTGGAGGCCTTTGCGCACAGCATCTAAAGAATTTGGCATGTGTTGCCAAATGGAACCAAGCCCCAACTACACTCTGAGAAATAAGGTTTCCAAAAGGGTCCTTCTACAAGGGCTGAGGTTCTACCTGGAACCATTTGCTTTTCAAGGGTTCTTGGCAACACTAGTGGTTCCAGTAAGAACCATTTTGATCCATAGAACCCTTGAAACCCCCTTTCCTGAACAAAGGATTTTAAAAGGGTTCTTGGTGGAACCCTACAAAACGATTCTACCTGGAGCCAAAAAGGGTTCTCCTATGAGGACAAGCCGAGGAAGAGGGTAGACCACAAGAAAATGAATCCAGTTGAATTTAGAAGAATATGAAGTCATAATAGTTGATCAAAGAAGTGAGGGAGCTCTGGGTCTAAGACGGGGGTGAGTGCATGGTGTCATCAAAGTCCTAATAAAGTCCCAATCATAAAATTTAAGGGGTTCTGTTGACTATTGAGTCGCCTGTTTTGCCCACATTCTTCAATCTGCTACAACACTGCTGCACTAGCAGAATAAAGTGAAGGAATATGACTTGAATATTAATTTTGTTTAACGCAGGCCTGACTTGTGGTTCATTGATTCATTGAGATAAATTGAGGGTAGAGGAGACCTTTTTCAGATAATCAGATCACACAGAGAGTAACTTTGCTGAATAATCAATAGATCCAACATCATCTGAAGGACGTCTATTAATCCCAGTGGTAGTTGTATCCTTAATTGACCCACAATTTATCTTTAGGTTCAAGTATTAAAAACTGTTCAGTATACTGGTTGCATAATTTTGCTTAAGCCGTGTTTATTTCTCAGTCTGCTAAAAATGACGCCATTATGGGAGTTGGGGACAGGTTCCTGAGTTGGTTCCTTGGATTCCAAGTCTCTCTGCAGTTCTGAATTCAGAGAAGTGGATGAAATCAGAAAATTAAGTGTTGAACTACTGACATCAATGTCACAAACGTGCATATTATTGCCATTACTGTAGTAATATCTGGTTTTATGTTTGAGACATGCACCGTAGTAGGACATTTATCTCCAATAAAAACATCAATTACAGCATAAATATAGTTTTTTTTTTCCCCCACCAGGACTTCACTCAATCGAGTATGCACACACTCCAGTTATAGCCACACTGGCCCAAACCCCCTTGCGCTCCACACTTACAGCAACCATGTAATTACATTGAATAATTGCTATTATTATGATAAATCATTTGTCATACATGATGGCACTCATTATGACATGTACTGTAAATCACACTCTTCTCATAACTGCACCGCTGAAGGTCAAACATCGCTTATTATTTATTGGAAAAATTGTTTGCGACGGAGGGGCAAATTTTTCTCGGACGCTGTGATAATATCAGCAAAACAGGCAATTCCTAAGTGTATTGTGATTATTTTATGAGTCAGATTAACTCCCAACACGTAGGCCAAAAATGGAGCCATTAAATATTTGTGGAACTGACTTTAAATCCAGTCTATTTCCTTTATCTTTTTATAAATTTGAGTCTGAGTTTCATTCATACACTGCATTGTAAAGGTTGACATGGGTTATTTGTTATATATGACTGTTCACTCCAGCTGATGATAAATAATGCCGGTCATAAGTGTCACTAGTGAATGTAGTAAACTTTATAGCTTTTATAAAGGTAAAATTGCCACTAAATCCTCAGACTGTGGAACACTGATGTATTTGCTCAAAGGCTTCTCATTTCTCTTATAGCTATAATGAAAAATAAAACTTTACATCCATGGTAATTCAAAAAGGTTACATCCGCTTTAGGTAATATCCCTTTTATAAAGGTTTTCCTACAAATTTAAGTGCAATATCATACATACTCTGAAAAAAAATCATGAAAAGGCCATTTTACTTGGACTTCGACTAACAGTCGTCACTCCTGGGCCTCTGCCAGCAGAAATATGACACTGAGCAAACGGTTTTGTTTTTCCATAAACAGTTTTCTCACAGCTGAGAGATTTAGCGTCATCAGAGATGGATGTTCCTCTGAATAATCCATTCACAAGTCGCTCTTTAGTTTTGACACGAATACACAAGAGACTCCCTGTGGTTGTTTCTCCTCTGGTTTCACGCCGTCCGTCTCTGGGGACTAATGCTCCTCAAATACACCAGCCATGCTGACTTGTTATCATAAGCTCAGCCTGTTCTTTTTCTTTGGAAAATCCATGCCATTGAGTTGAAGAGGATAGAAACAACCCAATTTCCTTTAGAGACAGTGAACTTTGCCTCCGACTTCCCGCCTCCAAAGAGCCGTTATGTTGATTTCTGATTCCCCCACTGCTTGTGAGTTTGCTTATGTGCGTCTTCTGTAAGAAGGAAACAGGATGTTTTCAGAGGAATGTTGTTTGGTATGGTGACATGACAGATGTATGTAGGCCTACAGTTTAAAGACATAATGGCAGAGAAACAAAGAGAGACACGAGGGAATACACTAATCATGTTTTGTTTGGGAATGTGACGTCACGGGAAATGGGTACCCAGTTTGTGAACAAAGTTTATTCAGACTTTTTCTCTTGACTCACACACTGTACATGTATTATAGTTACAAGTTAGCATGATTTCGTTTTCTTGTTAGAATAGTTACATGAGAAGGTTGATAACATATGGACATTTGTGCCAAATTTTAACCTTGACCTCAGTTCAATGAATGCTTGGACCATCTTTAAGGTGTTCCTGATGAACTCTTTCACAAGAATTAGATGTATGTACATTTGTAGCTACAGACATGGGTCTACAGACAACCTGAAAACTTAAATACCTCAGGCTACGACTAGGATTGGTTTCCTTGCTCCAACAACCTTATTTAAATAAATGGGTCGTTATCAGGCTTCTGTAGAGCTTGATAACGAGCTGACGATTGGAATCATGTCCTTTTAAAAAAAAAAAAAGACAGTTTTCCAGTTTGTCCTCGACTGAACTGCACCACAAGAATTCACAAATTTCAAGTTAGGATGATGGTGTCACTTTCCTTTTCGTTCATAAACTATTTTAAACTTCATTGTTGCAAAGTCCTAACAGAAACATACCAAATTCAACCTCCAAAATGTCCCCCCTAATCCTCTTTAAGGATACTTCATCCTTCTGCTTTTCCAGACAGATTCCACTGTGTGTGCCTATACTTATATACAAATTTAGCCACTAAATTACCTCAGAATGTTCCATAATCCAAACCTGGTAGCTCAAACTGAAAGGTTCTCATTATCCACCACTGCTCTACCAGTGATGATGAAGTCTTATCCACAAATAGCACTTACTGTGTATATGTTCAAATACAACTCCTGAAATCATGCGCCCACACACCTAAACTCCATTCTCAAATGGATTTTGTTAGGCGTAATCTCGTTTTTTCTGAATCAATGTTACTGATTTACATGTCTGCACTCATGGATGAACTGGTTTTGGCAGATGTGAATAGACCATTCATCTTTAAACGTAATTGAGAATGCTGGTAAATTGTGTGTTAATGCACTGTATTTTACTGGAGACAACGTTGGACAATACATTCTGATAGTTTCTCTGACATTCATTCAGATTCCAGGTCAAATAAGCATGTTAAGTTGTCTGAAATCCTCAGTTAATTTCACGGACAAACCCCCGTCCTCTCGCCGCCTCCGCCTCCACCTCCTCTCATCCTACACGTTATCAGTCTTTGTGTCAAAACAAGATGAATGCCTCTGTCTCTTTCTCTCTCACACTGCAGAGCCATTATCTTTGATTCTGAGCACAGTCTTCTTCTTCTTCTCTGTGTCCTCGCCTTTTCTTTTTTTTTCCAAGGGTATGCAGGACCGGGCACTTAATTATGGAGGAACACATTTTCAGCAACAAAGAGTTACATCCTTAAATGAACGTGACACTTATCGATGCACCAGGAATAAAAAAAGAGCTAATAATGCTAATATCAACGTTGTTTGAAGATTTAATGAGCTGAATCAAGACTGTTGGAATCTCGGAACCTTTGTCTTTTTTTGGAATTTGCCTGTTTACCGTTGTCTTTTCCTAATTGAGCAGGTTAAAACACACGTGCACACACACACACACACACACACACACGCACTGTGTGAACTAACCATCCACTCATCAGCATCTGCTGCTTCCACTTTCTGAGAGAAGGGGAGGCAGACCGACTGCAGGGTGTGCATTGCACCATAGGAGAACCAAATGGCGTCATTATGGACCTCGTCCGTTCCTTCAGTGCCAAACAAGCTGCTTTCATCTCCCCGAAAAAAAAAAAAGAAAAAATAGAGCCCCAACACTTCTCATGTTTTTAAAGCGCTTCGCTCCCGAGCGTCGCTGTTCTCCGAGGACCGCTCCAATTCCTGTGTTTTTGGGATGAAAGCAAAAAAGTTTACTCTACGTAGATCGTCGCCACATCTAATCAGTTCCGCCTCGGCCTTGGCTTGACGTGGCTCCGCACTTCACTGGCGGCAGCACACAATGAAAAGTGCGACGCCAGGACAACACATCGACCGCGCACGCACACACACACACACACACACACACACACACACACACACACACACACACACACACACACACACACACACACACATCACATCACATCACATGTTCTACTTATGTGTTAGAGATGACATATTACACGCAGCTGTTTACGAGTCATCTTTCCCACACAGCAATCACACAGTTGCCCTTATTTCACTCATCTCTGGCAGGAAACCCATTTCTCCTCTTTCACTTTAGCGCCTGTCAGCCTCCAACCATGCCACCACATCTCTTTAATGGCACCAACTGACACACACACACACACACACACACACACACACACACACGTCTGGCGAAAAGACATATTCGTCCATCTCTCTTGACACAACGGAGTCAAGTCGTGGTATAATGTTCGCCGTCTTTTGATTAAAGTGGAGAAAACCATAGGCAGGTTTCCAGATTGAAGGCTGTGCCGCATTACCATGTCAACGCACACCCGTTATCTCTCACGTCTGGTCAAGTTCTAGTTGGAGGAAGGGCAGAAAGAAGACCAGACGAAAGCCATATCACCTGTCACGTCTTCATATTGTCGGGATTGATATCATCAGCTATCAGAGATGCTATGGATGAATCAAGGATGTTGGTGTGGGGTGTGTTCACATATTGTGTGTGTGTGTGTGTGTGTGATGACAGGTCTACATTCTGTGGTTTTTAAATAAAAACAGGAAATGTAGCCTCACACTCCCACATTTTCCTCAGAGTAACACTGATTTACCGGGGGTCACCGCAGTTAGGTTACTTAGTGCTTCAGATAGCAGCTATTATCAGGCATGACACCACACCACTGCATGAATACCGAAATGACTTTGTTGGTTCTGACAAGTTGTGTCGTCCAAACTGCCTGTTGGACATTTGAAAAGTTGACGTTGTGAAATTGATAATACAGATTTCACCTGGAAAACAGGAACCTTTTATGAGTTGTGTCATCCAAACTGCCTGTTGGACATTTGAACAGTTGATGTTGTTAAATAGATAGAACAGATGTCACCTGGTAAACAGGAACCTTTCAAGTAGTACATTTCCATCAACTTGCATTCCGTATTACGGAACCAGGATGTAAACCAACAACTCCTCAGGAGATCACTTTATTACAGAGTAATTCTCTGAATGCCACTGACTCTTGGTGATTTATGGCAGTTTACAGTTTCCTTTTCCTCTCTTTCTCCATTTCTTAATATTCTTTTTTAGAAACTCCAGGTTCCATTGTCCACTCTTACATACAAACATTTTGCTCTTTTTATATACAACTCTGTAGACATGTGAAAGTTCCTGTACCTATAGGTTAAAACCACATGTTAGGATTTGGTATTTTCTATGTAACAGTATATAGACTACCTCGAATGAATATACAGCAGCTTGAGTAGACTCGACTCCTAGACCTTGGAGTTGTTGACGTCAAACCAAAACACAGTTGAACTTTGCTATCATTGTTACGCATTGGAACATTTTTGAAAAATAACACAAATACTCATAAATTAGTGAGTCTGGCTTTTTGTGAGGGAGTAGTCAGCAGTGTTAAAAACTGTTGATGTCTCCGCGTGGACTTCACAGGAACAGCAACCTCACAGGTTGATCCTGGAATCACGGCATTATCAGGACGCACAGCTTTTTCCTCCCTGCTATCATGCACACAATAGAGAGGAAGTGTATGTTTGTTCAGAGGGGTTTGAGAATGTCTTTCCTATTTTTTTTTATAGACAATGTGAACTATTGCTTCTTTTTTGCCCCAATAGATTACTCAGTCTCACTTCTAATCACCAAAAGCTTATAGACTTTTGTGGCGATCGAAAGCGACATTGGAGACCGGCTGATAAGACTGTTTGCGTCAGATGAGCAATGTTGGGGTTTGTTATCTGCAAATTTGTCTTTAATAAGAATTTCGGCGCTCAAGCCATTGACTAGTTTTAGTCATTTCTGCTCTTCGGCAGTTCCCATGATGTCTCAGAGAGATGGAGGGCGGATCCAATTAACCACAGCTTTTTTTGCTAAAGGCTCAGCCGCTATCACAGGCCGGCGCGTCGCACACTGGCACAAAAACACTGTGGAGTAGGAATATGAGAACGGAGATAATAATGCAAATAAGAATCCTGTTATCTCTCGAGCTTCTTGGTCGTCTTCTGTCGGGCAGATTTATTGGCAGTGCAAACAGCAGGGACGTTAATGATTAACACTTGGTCAGATAATTGCTGTTAACCGATTTAGAATGCCTTAATTCATTAGGTTTACTGCCACTAATGTACTGCACTTAATTTGACATGTGTATATTACTTGTTTTTAACAGTTTGCTGCCATACCCATTTGGTTATTCTGTTCAGGGAAATGCACAAGTAAACAGCACTGAAGGTCACTCATTGCCACGTAATTATGTGCACGCACTGTATACATGACTGGTGGTGTAAATACTGCGCACATGCCGTCACACACTATGTGCAAGGTCAAACTCGGCCCTTCCATACAGTGCAAGCAGACTCTATAGGCTCTACATCATTCTCCGTGTTTAGCAGTCAGAGTGCACGGCGGCTTCAGACCCTGAAGCACATACAAAAAAGGAGTTGAGTGCTATGAAGATATTTATCATGATGTGTTTTCATGGGCAGATGGTACACACCAGAAACATGTGAGCACACAAACTGGCACACACACTGCTGACCCTGCCGGCCTCACACTCCCAATTAAGCAGATGCCTTCCGTGTTTTCTTCTCTCTTTCTCTTTCTTGATGTACCAAGTGATGAGTGGCTGGTAGTTTTGCAGCTCGAGGACAGAGATGACACATTCCTCTCTCCGACGAGAGTCCCAGCGCTGTGTCTCTTGCTTTAATTATACTGAAAAGGAGCAACGCTCGCGCAGTTATCAGATGATGAGATTCCCAGGCCTGAGTCGTCTCGGTTGAACGGCGGTTGATGCTCCAGTGTGCATATGTGCACTGTCCATAGAGGAAAAGAAAGATTAAATTGATTTTTGTATGTAGTGAGACTAATTTGGCTGTAGCACCATGTATGTGAGGAGTCAGTAGAGCATTACCATTGATTTGGAGGAAAGGTGAGTCAATGTCTGCGCCCGCAGCTTATTATTTGTCAAGTGTTCTCCACCTTTACGTACTTTAAATTGGTTTATATATGTGTATTATAAACATTCCACACCCGTTTCCCCCTGAACGACTTTAAATGCAGCTATCAGGACTTATGTTGATTGCACGGGGACGTTAAAACAGTCGTGCATCTTTTCTCCACTGCTCTCACTCGTCCACCATCAATTATTCATGAAAGGCTTTTTGTTCTTTCTGTGTGTAAGTGTGCTGCAAATGACACTACAATTATGTCGAAAAGTCTCATTTTTTCCTTTCTCGTGTTGATGCAGGTCCTTCCTATAAATTGGCATCACACATTTTTTATATATAGAGACAAATAAACACACTAAAAGTATGTGTCTCTGAGACAGTGAACCTTTTTTACAAACATGAAACGGCACTCCTCTAAATGCAAACCCATTAGGGCTCAACCATTAATGGACATTTTATTGAAATCACAATAAAGCCTACTGCAATTCTTGTAAAAAAAAAAAATCACAATGACATACTTGTTCTAAATTGTTCAGCCCTTAAACCCATCTCCTAAAATGTACCATAAAACATAACCAACTACTTTTTTTGGTCATACTTTACAAAGAACTTAATTTCTGAATTTCCCAACCGTCTCCCGTCTCCTCTGGTGTTCCCCAAGGCTCTGTACTCGGCCCCATTCTGTTCCTAATTTTCCTTTGTTATGAAGCTCACAGCAGAGGGTACATTTTAGTAATGTGGCATTTGAGACTGATACTTCTATATCCGTTTCTACACTTTGATGACCGGGGAACGATCAGACAGATCTGGAGTCGTTGCTTCTGTGGTGGCTCCAGTAGTTTTATCTCCATGAGAGACAGCATAGCATCACCATCTCCACCCAGCCTCCAGAGAGACAACTCTGTTGTCCTCTGGGACAACTTTTCAAAACGGAACCACTTCTTCCTGCAGATCATGCAGATCATGATCGTCTGTAATCACCCTTTGTCATCCCATCATCTCCTCACGCTTGTACTTGTGGAAAAGATGTTGTTCTTTCCTTGGGCATTTTCTTCACATGTGATGATGAGATGCGCTTCAAATTAGGATGGAAAAACTAACAAGCACTTACCTATGACATTCCCATACAGCCCCCCAACACACACACACTTGCTATAGATGTTTACACAAACTAACTGATAAGACTGGGAGGAAGCAACCGACCCACCCCACCCATCCTTTTTTTTTTTTTTTTTTTTTTTTTTAGCATGAAAGACACTAAGTTACTGCGAGTTCACCGTCATCAAACGCTGCATGGCTTCTGCTTTATCTTCAATGAAGCCTGTAGAAGTAAACAATCTAAAGTGTTTCCTGTAATTAGAGGATATGAATATACATAAACACACACCAGGCTTTCATCAGGGGAAAAAAAAACACAGGCTCTGTTGTGTCCCCAAAGCGCCAAGCCAACTAACTCAGGTTTGCTCTTCGTACTCTGAACCAAGGAATCAAGTTTCAGGTGATTTTGATCAGCTCTCATATTTTGACTCCAAATAATAATTATTATGTTATAAAAACACAAGTTCTTAATAAATAAAGAAAAAAAACTATAGAAAACAATATACCAAGGGACAACATGGCAGAAATCACAAAATCAGAACACCGATTTTCAATATAAATTAGCGCAAAAGAACACTGTACTCTTAATATAAATAAAAGTGCTAAGTAGAACCATATAAGGTTATTCGGCTTGTCCTCATAGGAGAACCCTTTTTGGCTCCATGTAGAACCTTTTTATGGGTTCCACCTGGAACCATTTTGGAGGGTTCCACTAAGAACCCTTTTAAAACCCTTTATTCAGGTTCTTACTGGAACCATTACTGTTACCAAGAACCCTTGAAAACCCCTTTCTTCAGGAAAGGGTTTTTCAGAAGCAAATGGTTCCAGGTAGAACCTCAGCCCTTGTAGAAGGACCCTTTTGGAACCCTTATTTCTAAGAGTGTAGGAAGAATAAAATGGCAGTCAGTGTCATTGTTATCTTAGCAGGTAGTGGTTTATAGTCAGTAACTAAATCCATATAATAAGAGCATACTTGTCACTGATCAATAATTTCAGTAAACCATTTACAGGGTACTTGTACAGATCTTGAAAGTGTGGAATTGTGTAGTTTTCCAGACCTAGAAAAGTCTGGCATTTTGTATAAAAGTCTGTGGAATTAATGCATTTTTGTGATTTCAGATATCTTTTGTCAGTAAAGCATAATTTAGTGTGAAATCTACATGTATTCATTCCATCATTCATGCTTTAATTAAACAGGCACTATCTCAACCAGAGAGTAGGCACGCAAGTATAAAACTACATAAAAAAAAAACACATTTTCTGTTTTGAAAAGTCTGGATCTTTTATGAAAAGGGCAAGCACCCTGTTTTGAGCATAATGCAAATCAAGTGATCTGAGAGAGAACGAGACTTCTGCACCTCCTCCAGGGTCTGTTTAGAGCCTGAGGAAGTTGGCGTGTGATGGAAGACTCTGAAAAATCACAGGGCAGTTCAGAGAGAGAGAGAGAGGGCGCTCCACTTGGCTCGTTCTCATACTTAGCAGCTGCACGCACACGTCCCTTCAGTGGAAAAGTCGCTACCCCAGCATTGGCAGCAACTTTCGTACATCAGCAGGGAGTCTCAGAGATGGAGAGTTTTGCCTTGGGTTATCAGTCATGTGTGAGATGAAATGTACAGACCATAATATTTAACTTATTACAATCTTATTACGACACTATCAGTCCATGCCACTTTCCCCGATCACATTTTTTCCTATAATCCTATGGCGTCACTTTGAAATCCTGTAACAAAGTGTGCTCACCTCTAAAGACAGAAAACCACTGAACCATGAAAACACCTTGTTAAATTAGGCTTAGTGAAATCTCCCCCATTACAGTGATGAGACCTCATTACTACCTTCGCTCTCTTCACTCGGACCAGACTCGCTCCCATCTTCCCCTCCATCAGTCACCATTGAATATTTAGAGCCAATTGTCTGCAGACTGGATCTCAGACCTGCCACGGTGAGAAAGATGAATGCTTGGAGCGAACGTGATCCCTGTTGCTTTGTCCTCTCTTTCTCTATTCATCCCTATTTTCCATCTTTTCATGCATTCATTCATCTTTTCACCTCAGCTATGGTGCACTCTAAGCGGTAGGGGGTTGGAATTGACGATACAATGCACGATACATGGTCTATGATTCCATTAATATCACATATCAGTTGAAAACTTTCACATCCCAACTATCGCCTGTCTCATCTGGTGTTCCCCAAGGCTCTGTACTTGGCCCCATTCTGTTTATCATTTATCTCCTCCATCTTTGGTCAGATCTTGTTGACTTTAGAGCGCATTTATTTGTTCTATTCTCGTATTGCACGAGGAAGGATGGCAATATATATCACCAAATAGATTATTTTTTGACCTCTATTAACCAGAATCACCAAGGATTTGTGTTTGGAAAGCTGCGGCATTTGCAAAGCTGCATTTGGGAAAGTATTTTTATAGCGAAAAAAAATAATAATGCTGGTCAGGGTAAATCACAAAGAGGACGCCATCTGTACTTATGAGGAGTAGAACATTTTCCCCAGTGGAACACTACAGATCATGAATTGAACTTTTGTTTATTTAACACAATACATTTTCTTTCCTCCAAATAATTTAACATTGACCACATTTCAAGCTGAGTGTCCCATATCAGGAAATATCTGTCAGTGTTATGACCCCAGGTTATTTATGTTGCTCAAAACTAAAATAGCACTTTAATGAGGTTGATAAATCTGTAAATACTAACTTCCAATCCCCAATACTTCATATACACATTCAACAACATGAAGAAACAGCAGGGCACATGGTGCTGCTCACAAATAACCGGAATGAATCTCAGCTGCTGGTATTTATACAGGTGTGTCTGATGAGGAGGGGGAGTGAGGATTGGTCAGGTGAGCTGGAACAGGGCAAACCAATCACGGTGGTAGAAGGGCGGGTCTAACCGAGGGATGCAGGTGGCGGAAGAGAGGCAGGAGGGCAGGAAGCAGGAGCACCAATGGGGAAGGAGGGATGGCACACAGGAATCTGCATAATCTACCAACACAGGAAAAGGAGCATAATGCCCAGCAACATGTCCAGATTTTCAACTTTTGTCATCTTGCCCCATCTGCTTCCATGTTTATCATATTCAGACATAATTTTAATTACCTAAACCATTACAATATATAGAGCCTTCTTTATAGCTACACATGACACCTAAGAAAGTTGCTTTGCCTTCCTTGTCCCAGTCCTGTTTCCCTCGTCCATAAATACCTGTGAAACCCGTGGTCTCATCCGTCCTCCTCTGTGAGACTTACTCAGTGGAGCCTGTTGCAGACTCGCTGCTCCACACTGACTCATTACATTTGTGTTTAAGCCTCTTTCTTTCATCTCCCTCTCGCTCACTCCGTGTTCACTGATCCGACCGTCGACCCGTCAGTCAGTCGTCTCTGCAGACGCGAGGCTGAACTCTCACTCTCGCCAATCTTCTTAAGACTCTAAAGAGCAATTGACACCATGACCCTTCTTCAATCGTCGTTGCGTCCTCTCCGTTCTTTCTCCTCTTGTTTTACTGTGTCTCACTTTTTCCTTTCATCATTTCTTAAAATTCCGTCAGTCTGCCCACATCGTCATGACTTTATTAGCACGTCTCTTTATTAAAAAAAAACAACATACCCACAGGAGCGTATCCTACACGTTCCCTGTCTCTCTTGTCACTGTCACTTATCCGCTCCATCCGTCTCCATGGTGACGGAGAAACTGATATCCACACCTCCCTCTGCGGAGATCGCTTTACATGGTTGTGTTGTTCCAATTCTAATTCCACCTGTGCGCCAAAAAGCATGAGACAAATAATGATAACGTTATTTATCTCGCACTTAATCCTTTAAATTGATTTATTTTAACCGGGGGGGAATAAGGATTGTTTATAGATACTTTCCAAAGCTAATAATCTAATAAAACTTAAAATGTTGACAAAAAAAATCTAGTGGAAAGAAGTCTTAGCTTGTCACTGAAGGGTTGTTGGTTTGTGTCAAGGGTTCCCAATCCAATCCCCATTCCTCATTGATAATTGAACACTTTAAATCGACCCCAGCCACAGGTGGAGGTGGGTCACATCCAATGTATTCCTTATGTTGGTCCCTTAAGCCTGGATAAATGGGGGAGTGTTTCATCAGGAAGGGCATTAAAAAAAAAAAAATCTGACAAATCAAATATGCCGAGCATTTGCTGTGGCGAAACCCTAGAGATAGAGAAGCTAAAGACAAAAAAGTGAATGAGAGGCAAAGGAGAGGTGGGAAGGTGAGAGGAGAGGAGGAATAGGAATAGATGACAATGAGATGGTGAGAGAAGAGTGAGAAGGAGTAAAATAAAGTCATTTTCTTGTATGGAGAGATCTGTTTCCTATATGATTAAACTTAAATTCAGTATTCTATTTGTTTTTATGTCTCCCTTAAAACTACTAAAAGGAATAAATTGAAAAAAGCAGCCATTGTGCAAAAATATGTTTATTTACAGCATCACACATCATTTTAAAGGGGATGTAAAAAACGAGCTGTAACAGGAAAATGTGGAAAGATGTTCCGTGTATAACAAAAAATGCATTTGACAGTTTCTGTTCTGACTCTCTGCTGCCTCACCCTGGCCACAGATGTACATTACATTTTTACTCTGCTCATAATAATGAGTTTTTGTCCTTTATTATTTTGTGTACTTTTGTTCTCTGTATTTTTGCTGTGCATGAGATTATGAATGAAGTTTGTCATTGATTTGTGAGCAAATCCTAATTTACCATATGTACATATTTTACATGACATACTTTACATATGTGTGTCATGGTAACTTAATTCATTTTCATATCATTTTTATAGTGATTATTGACCAAGTTTATAGAAAGCAGAAAGTTTTATCCCTCATTTTTGCAAAGGCTGTGACCTGTCTCTATATCATGCACTCTTTTATGACTGTATATTTCTGTGTGTATGATGAAAAAAAGGGTTCTCATCTCAGTTTCTCTATCTTTCTTTCTCTATCAGGCATTTTAGCCGACATCCAGATGCCCCAGACGAGCATGGACGTGATCAAGGGTCAGATGGTGGTCCTGAGGGCGACGTTCAACCCGGTGCCAGGCAGTGACCTGAGCACCAACACCATTGTGTGGAGCTTTTTCTCCGGCAGCCCCCAGCTGGTAAGGATTTACATCAATGGGATTTCGATAAACTCTGTTAAATGTGTGACTATTATGTCCGAGATTACAGTTAGGAAGGGTGTTTGCTTGTTCGTTTGCTTTACCTTGAGGTGTAGCCAAAAAAACAAAACAAATGAAAAGTACATATAAGCTCTCGACAGAACAGATCAGTTTGGAGAATTACACTGGAAAACACCGCAGGAAACAATGGGGCGATGACTATTTTTAGCTGTGAATTAATCCTCATATGTGGAACAACAAGACACCGTTTGTGGGACTGAGTGAGAACTCTCGGTGCACTGAAGCTCTTTGGCTCACAATACATTTTGTGACATTTTTATTGACTCATTTTCATTCGTTCACCCGAGCAGGATTATTACGCAATAATAGTGTCTGTAGACCCAGAGCATGGCGAGACCTAAACATTTATACCTGATGATAAACCCTTTCAGATCCCTTTGTCTGTTGAAGGGGTCTGCCCCTCCAGGCCGTGCTTTCACACCCCTTTTGTCTACTGCAGGTATCGCGGCCGACTCCCACAGAGGTATCCTGTGGATCTTGTAGTTCGATCCTAATTTGAATACACAAAAGGACTCGGTATCTTGTGTTAGGAAAGGCTCTCGCTCTGAGACAAACAAATTGAATTTGCCATTACACTCTCTCGTCCAGATCATCTCCTACACCAAAGACTCCATCAGCGAGGGCAGCTCCCAGTTTAACGGCCGCGTGGGTTTCACCAGCACCATGCCCTCGCGCAACGTCTCGCTGTACATCAACAAGACGGAGGAGGCCGACTCGGGGCGCTACTTCTGCCAGATCATCATTCCCGACGCCCCTGGCTACACCGCTGACCTCACCCTGGATGTGAAGGGTGAGAACTCGAGATGTTATTACGCACAGTTTATCGCGTTCATCGCGAACGGTTTGTAAATCATCGTCTCGCTCCTTCCTTCCTTCAGTCCCTCCTGCTGTTCCTCAGTGCTCTCTATTAGGGAAGCCGGTGTTGAAGGGAAACGTGACGCTGAACTGCACGTCCAGCTCTGGGAAACCTCTTCCTCTGTACAAGTGGAAGAAAACCAGCCCCACGTCTGAAGTCTTCTTTTCACCCATGCTCAGTGAGTGAAGCACACTAACAATTTGGGTTCCTCCACTCATTTAAAGTGTCACTTTTTGATTGTTTTCAAACTCCATGCTACTTTTGAACGCAGCTTTTAATGTTATATAATACAAAACCATGATTGAAATACTTAAATTACATCAATTACCTAGAAACCTAGTGTTTTCCTTCAAATTATTATTATTTTGTAATTTCATGAGCGGGTTAACATGCATAAAAAGCTCTGGAAACCTTGGTCACAGTGGCTCTACAGTGCCCCCTAAGGTGAAACACGGATGGAGCAAGCCGAAACTAAGTTGCACCGAATTTCCCGAAACTTTGTGGGAACATGTTATAGCCCAATACGAACAAAAATGTCAATTGGGACCACGGCCTCAACTCAACAGGAAGTTGGCAATTTTGAATCTGGCGTCCATCTTGGCGATTTAGTCACTTTATTGTGAAATCTGCTAAATTGACTGTTGTCGTCCATCTCTGTTCTTCTAGATGAGAAGACGGGCACACTGAAGTTGAATAACCTGAGCAGCAACATGTCGGGGAAGTACATGTGTACAGCCAGTAACTCTGCCGGCTTAGAGAGCTGCATCATCAACCTGGACATCGTCGACTGTACGTATACCATTTTCAGATTTGTCCGTCACGTGGGGATCGCGTGCACGTAACCACCATGTGTTTGTCTTAATTTCAGCCAATAAAGTGGGTGTGATTGTCGGCGCCACCGTGGGCTCCCTGGTCGGCCTCATCCTCATCCTCCTGCTCTGCGTCTGCGGTTTCTTCCTGCTGAAGAGGCGGCGAGACAACGAGGACGACATGGCCAATGAAATCAAGTGAGTTTGTGTGGTTCTGGCGTCAGTGTGTGGTCAGAGTGGTTCGCTCTGGTCAGTAGAGAGATGCTTGTGCTTATATGGCTTTAGTTTACTCTTTAAAAGCCACAATAGATTCACAGGATTTACAGCATTTTGTTTACACCTTAAAATCAGAAGTATTGAATGATGAATGCATGCATTTTTTCATTTTATAAAGAAATAATGAACTGAACAGTCAGATTTCTCTTCAGTATCACAGAGATTTGACCCATTATTGATAATTAAATTAGGTTTTTTTATGATGCTTATGTCACTGCATGTCAATAATAATGTAGGCTGTAAACACCAGGATCTTATATTAAAGGTTTACACTTTTGAAGTGGGCTCGTATGAGGTTCTTAAACCTAGTTTAAGTAATTAAGTAATTAGGTGTCAGTGTACATCTGTGTGATCTTAAGGTTGCCAAATTTTGAAAAAGGTGTAATTTTCGGAGACAAATAATGTAATTTTTAATCTCCAAAGACAACCTGTCGATAGGGAGAGGGGAATCAGATTTCCATGACACTAAAATGTATTACTTGGCCACACACAGAGCAAACTTCCATTAATTTAAGTTGTGCATTATTTTGAGAACGACAAGTAAAAGCTCCCCAATAAAGAAAGTTCAGTGTCCAGTGGGACCTGAACTCCTCTGATCCTGTGATTTAGACCAGTACTGGATAGTTATGAGAGTGAATCAGTGAGTATGTAACAAACTGATGATGATAATGATGAAGTACCCCATTATGGTATAAATCAAACCTGTACTTTATGTGCCCTTCACTTCAGGGAAGATGCTCAGGCTCCAAAGCGAGTGTCCTGGGCTAAGAGCGGCATGGGTTCGGACATCATTTCCAAGAATGGCACCCTGTCGTCCATCGCCTCCAGCCCGCACCACAAAGATCCCTCCCTTCACCACAACAACCTCCACCACCACCTGCAGCAGTACCCACAGCGCCCGCCTTCAGACACCGCCTCCATCATCACGGCCACCGGCAGCATGGCCGGCTACCGGCCGTCCCGCCATCACGGCGCCTCCACCCCGACTCACTTCACGTTCAGCAACAACGCCACTTTGCCGCGCGACCAGCCGCTCGCCTCCGAGGCCAACGGGGGCTCCCCTCCGCGGCCGGAGCGCTACGGCCAGCTGCCCCAGGCCCAGGTGCTGCCGCAGACCTACGGTCAGCCTCAGCTGCAGTTTCACGACGCTCCCTCCCCGCTGCCGCTGCCCGCCTCAGGCGTGACGGCCTCGAACATTGTCCGCATGGGAGGAGTGCCCATCATGGTGCCTGCGCAGAACCAGGCCGGATCTCTGGTCTAGTGCCAAGCTAGTGTTCACAAAACAATGCTGTTGACAAGAATACAAAAAACTCTCTGAGGCTCAGACACTGATCTGCTTTAAAAAAGGGGGAAAAATAAACTGTTTAGCAAAGATTTACAGTAGATAAAAAATGTCAAGTTCAGACACTGTCTACTTATGCTTTACTTACGCTTTTATATTCATGCGCTTCTTCATTCTGTTTCTACTTTTATTACTGCATTTCTTATTCTTATTCTTCTTCTTATTATTATTATTATTATTACTGCTATTGTTTTTTTTTTTTTATCTATCTTTTAAATGCCTGCGCTGGAGAGAACAACGTCTTAAAGGAAGCACGTTATATCTCTGCTGTTCAGAGAAGTAACCACTAAAAGGGAATTTTGCAATGTTTAGTTTCATATATGAACATCTACGTATTAAAAGTCAACGTTAAATGTCCGATCAGAAACTTTTGGCATTACAAAAAACATTGTAAATCTTCCTTAGACTCTTCTTCGAACAAAGATTAGCTCAAAGCTTCTTTAATACAGTTATATTGAGCACTATTCAGAACCGCAGCGATATTACAAACGACACACGAGTCGCTGGCGTCGTCGAGATTGTAAATATAGATATTTATTTTCTGTTACATGTTCTGTAACAGAGGCCCACAGCTTTGTATCGCGGGAATATACAGCATATATACACAGAGAGAGGAGGTCAGTGAAGGGTGTGCAGTTTTGCCTCATTTGAATATCGTCTACTACTTTAAGTCGTCTTTTAAGAGAATTTAAGGTTATTATTATGGCTCTATATTCTAAGATTTATAGTATTATGGAATTATTGATCAAAGATGCCAAAAAATGAACATGATATCATATAATATAATATAATCTGCCATAAGGTCTTACAATGTTTAGGATGAACCCTCCTTTCTCATTTTGGACGACAGAAAAAAAGCTGCAACAGGAAGACACTTGCCTACCACTTCCTGTGTTTACCTAACCTGGAAATATCTGATGTTCTCAAATGTCAGTTTCAGTTGAATGATTCTCTTTTATAAAAATGGAGAAAATATTCACATTTAAGAAGCTGAACAATCAGAAAGTTTGTATTAATTGACTAATTGTTGCAGCCCTTGATGTAAATAAGCTCAAAAACAACTTTATCGCAGAGTCTCTATGTATCCACTCACCTTTTTTTATTATTATTATTTCTTTTAAGTCACACAAATGCCTATTTAGAAGGATCTCACTGTCCATTCTGCTGTATCGTCATTACACTGGAGAATTCTTTTTTTTTTTATAAATGTGCACACTCTTCTTTTACAGTTTTTGAACACGTGTGAGGACAAAGTATATAGTTTCGAATGCGGCGTTCGTATTCTAATGTGTTCAAGGCAAACCTTTATTTTTATACAGTCACGCGTTTGAGCACAAGAGCCGACTTTATATATATATAAACAGTATATAATATGTTGTATGGAACGTGGTTGATTGTATTACTGCTGTGTACATTAATGTGCAGATTTACAGATCAGCGTGGAGGTGCGAACATGCAGGAGCCTCCGTATTTATGTTCATGACGAAAATGCTTTCTATGATTATTTTCAATTAAAGTTCAAATGATCAGGTGTGTGCATGCATATTTTTCCTAAAAAAGAAATGTATAATACATCTTAAAATCATAATTTAAAGTGGTTAAATTGATTATTCAGGTAAATAAAACAGGATTTTAGAGTGGATCCGAATGAAAGGTCATAGTCTGTCCCTCTAGTGGTCATAGTGAGTCACAGCAGGTAGGGAAACAATAAATCAATGCTCCAAGATGTGATGTCAAGATTGCAGCTTGGCCACCAGAGGGCAGCAGAGTCGCTCTGTTTGAAAACCACAGCTGCACATAAGCATAGATGCATATAATAAATGGCAATTATTATAAAAAATGTCTATATAATTTAAGTTTTCACGCATTAGTATACTTACTATATGCAAAATTTGATTAATTAACACCTTTAACTGACTGGGGAGGAGTACTAAGTGTATATGAATCTCATTAAAAGGTATTGCTTCATCAAAAAAACATGCTGATTTTTATTTTGATATTCATCTTTAAACTGATTTATGGCTCCATTTGTTGGCCAAATTTAAGGTTACTGAGAATAATATGAACAATATGCAAAAAAAGTGAGTCTGGTTGCCCAGAAGTTAGTTATTTTTCTCTATAATTACAGCTTATGATGGGAAAAACACCATAAAAAATGACAAACAGGAACTTCCCCTCTTTTTAGTTTCAATGTTCAGCTCAATTATTCACCTAAAACATTATATTCTTTATTTGACACATGATCTTTGACTTAACTGTCATTTTTTTGACAGTTATGTTGAGTTATGTTGTGAATTGTTCCCCAACACGGCCAAGAAAGAACACGTGAACACACCACTCGGGTAGAACGTTTATTAGAATCTTGCGATTAGCGATGTAACATTCACTTACATGACGCAAAGGAAGTCATAAATATGCGAGTATGCAAATATGCACGCCTTCATTGGAATGAGCCTGTGTCAGTGTGGGGATGATAAATCCAAGTAATACAACTCTGCGTGTCTGGAACACAGAGGACGGTCGCTCAAATAAAAAAACAACAGTTTATATCAAGTGTTCGGATACAAATAAGAAAAATAACTTTACAAAAAATCAGAAGAGCACTGGATATAAGACAGAAGTAGCTTTGTAATGCACTGCACCCGTAATAGTTGTTGGTTGTTATTAACATGGCGCTACAGTACTAAGTTGGCAGAAAAAAGGTGCATGGCTTTTGTATTCAAATGAATCGCTGTTTGTTTTTTTTCATCTGAAACATAAATCGATGATCGTGGTATCAATGAGGTCGGTCGATGAGAAGAAACTTGGCAACACTGAAACTCTTGTTAGATACAAACAAAAATATAAAAAAAAAAAAAAAAGGGGGAAAAGAAAGTAGTGATGACATCATATCCCTGTACCAAAGAGGTCATGTGATCAGTAACAGTGTGTCATGCTCCGTTAGTGAAGTCCTTTTCAAACGAGGGAGCCCATTTTAGTGTTTAGACAGAACTTGAATGTGCGGGAAAAGGGAAGAGGAGGAGGAGGTGAGCTCAGCAAAAGGCAGTAGTTGTAGTTGAGGTGAACACGATAATGTCGATGGTGAGGATCCATGGTTGATAATGGTAAAAGAGGAGGAAGGAGGAGGTCATGCAGCACGGGGGCCACAGGTGAGAGGAGGGTCACTATAAGGGCCCCCCCCCCTCCCCCCGGCCTGGAGGAGGACTCTCCGTCAACACTGTGGCCGCTCTGGCCCCACACCAGTGCTTTAGGTGGGACACAAGACTGGAGGAGGAAACAGAGGAGGGTCATGTTACGTCTCTGTGGGATGACACAAACATATTTAAAGTAGGATTTTCGAGGCAACAATAAAACAAATTAAAAAGGAAATTCTGTGTTACTGAAAGGTAATGTTTACCTTTCAGTATGTAGTCAGTTAGCAGTGTGGGAACCTTCTCACTGTCCTCCTTCATGGCATAAAGAACTAAGTGGTGAAGACAAAAAAAAAAGAGTCAGCTCTGCATATACATGTCTTTCATATAAAAGTGTGCATTTTAAGTCAAACACTCACTTTTTGTGAGCATCTGCAGGTCGTCCACAGACGGAGGAGTGCCTTTCTTCTCAAACGGAATAACTGTGTTCAGATACTGGAAGCAAAGGTTTTCATGGTTTAAGAGGAACATTTTAGGGTGTTTAATAAGTCAAGTGGGCTTATTTATGCAGAAATAAGTGATAGCACTTCGATGTAAAGCAATATTTCAACACCGGCTGTATGTGTGTGTGTGTATATATATATATATATATATACGTGTGTGCTTTAATAAGTACTAAGCAGGGACGCCTCAGGAGTAAGAGCAGGCTGTGCACTGATAAGAGGGTTGGTGGGATGTTGAAATTGAATCCTGGTGCCTGTGTGTGTTTGTGCTCTTAGCTCTCAGTGAGTGATCGCTACAGAAGCACTGCATGAACGAGTGATCTGTAACGTGAAGCTCCTTCAATGCAAGTGCAACATAAATAAAGTCAATTGAGGATTCGTCCTGCAAACATCCAGCTAAAAGTCGTGTGCCGTTTCCTAAGAAGATATTTATTTTCCTGTAACCCTTGGCAAGAAAGGCAAAGAATATTTCCCCCAAATGTTAAAAAAGGTCCCTTTTTAGGTCAACAAACTGTGTGTATTGGTGTTTCTGAACAGTGCTGGGTGTGGGTGTGTGTGTGTGTTTTATACCTGCTCCACACCTGCTTCAAATCAGTGGATCATTTGCAGGCTTTTGCAGAGCTGATCGTTTGAAACAGGTGTGTGGAGCAGGGAAACTTCTAAAACAGGTAGGATTTCAACAAAAACTGCTTAAAAACACAGCTCTACACTGCATACTATTAATTAAAATGATGTAAATGTACTCAATGTGTAATCATACACGTTTGAGGATTAATTCCACATGTATCTACAGTAAATTTAATCTGTGATTCTCTGGGCGAGTCCGTTTTAAAGGATCCTCGATCGGAAACAAGGGCACATTTCTTGCAGTGCATCATTCCCAGCACAGTTCTGCCTCCATCAGCAGAGATCATATTACAGTACACACTGTAGGAACATCATCCTCATGTACGTGACCTCAACCGCACGCTGGACTGCTGGAGGAAGTGAGGTGAGGTTGTTTTTGGACCAAACAACTGATCATATAGATACACGCTCCTTATATGTAAATCACATTTTACCTGTTTGTCATTGCCTGTGCTTCCAAATGTCTGTCTGATGCCTGTCTGCAGGATGCTGGACAGTCCTTCCATGCTGAAACGCTGCAGGGTCACACACAAACACAAATACACAGAGCATTATTACAGCGTCACACTATCAATGACTCGTTCCTACGACTGTCTGCCACTGAATCCGGACAGTCGGTCTCAGAGTGCAGTCGCTAACTTCACTCACTTTACGTTTATTGACATTTTTACCGCTTCCAGTGGAGTAAAGAGATTAAAAAACAATGTCAAAAAAACTCATGTCCCCATCGCATCGACGTCTGAGATTGACCGATTGATTCAGAGGCAGCGCCTGTGGAGCTGTCGCTCTCTCTGATGGAAGCGTCGCGAGGAATGTAAACAGGTCGAGATTAATCTCTTCATGCGTGGCCCTAATACTCTTATTAACCTTATAATCGTTGGTTCCTTAATCAAAACAACAGTCATAGTTATAAAAGTGTCTTTGACTGATTTGACTTAAGGATTAACAGTTCCTTTTCTGTATTTTGGCGTAAAACTCTGGATTATGGTGACTGTATTCTTGGCTTCTATGGTCTTTTTGACAAAAGAGACACTAAGTGAAACACTAAATGGACAAAAGTATTGAATTCACATGTTTCAATCAGGCTCTGGGCTCGGCAACTTATAACTTATCTCTAATCAAGGACAATAGTAGTAGTATGATTGTCCCTGAGTGCACAAAGCAAGACAAGTTTTGGTGTAGAAGAACTTGACTGGACCCACACAGAACCCTGACCTAAACCCTGTGAACTGGAACAGAGATTTTGGTCCAACCTCTTTGGAAAAGAAGTTCCAAAAAGAGTGGAAAATACTATATTATACATGTATAGATATTGCTTCAGCATCATTCGGTCATGTGTGCATTCATATTACAGCACTAATGCAGCCACAGGTATCCATGATTTACCAACACTGCTGCTGTGATTTACAGTCCATTAGAGTGTCTCTGTGTTTCTGTATGGGTCACCTGCACTTTAGGATCTTTCCTGGAAGACACTTTAGAAGCTAATGGACCTGAGAGCCATTACGCTAACAGTCAGAAAGAGTAGGAGCAGGAATAATGAATAATGGAGGCGAAAATAAGCATCATTAACTGGACAAATTTGTGGAAAATAACGAGTGAAAGGAGCTAAAATTACAGCACACGCCACCTCTCACCTTGACAGGCATGCTCCCCGTTTTCTCCGTACGCCCCGTGGTGGTGGTTGTGTTCCCTGCGTTGAGTGGCTGCTGCGTGCCTCCTCCCTGCAGACTCATGGCTTTGTCGCGGCGCCTGCGTTTGCTGCTCTCCCGCTGCTCCTTCTGCCTGTTCTGCACCTCCATCAGGGCTGTGATGAACGTGTTCTTCACTTCCTTCTCGAACTCCAGCTCCTCGCGCCGGGCCAGCTGGCTCACCAGCTCCTCCGAGAACTCGCGGATGGCAGCCTCCACCCGGTGTAGCAGCTCCACCAGGGCTGAGCTGGGCATCAGGTCCAGGCCTGCACAGAGGGACAAGCATGGCTGTTATACTGATAATGATGTCATTTGTTCCACTAAGGATATTAAAGTAATTACATGCATATAATCACACAGCTGTCAATGAAAACACATGGCCAAGCGAGATCAGGTTAACAGATAAGCTTTATCTGTCACGTGAGAAAACACAGCAGCTTCACTAGTTACCACTTATACTACGACATAAGATGAGATGGCAAGTGCTGAGGACAGATCCTGATAATGCAGACCCGACATTTTAGTTCCTATTGCTGCGTCGTCAAAATAAAAGCATTCATGTGACAAAACAAACGTTGTCGTGTGTTACTTGTGACGCACATTCACGGAGCTTTTTTCCCTGCTTCATGAGGGGAGGATGCCGGTCAGGCGTGGCAGACCTAAACATCTGGTGGACTCCGCTGTCAGAAAGAGCTTCAACTCCAATCTCCGACAGAGCTTAGACCAAGTCCCAAGGGAGGAAGGAGACATTGGGTACGAATAGACCATGTTTCATGCCTCCATTGTTGAGGAGGCGTGACCAGAGCTGACTGGAGCTGGAGGACTGTCAGGTAGTCGAACCCGACTCAGGATTGGGTCTCTCCTTTTGCGGATGATGATGTCCTGTTTGCTTCATCAGACCATGATATTCCACTCTTGCTGCAGCGGCTCAAAGTGGCTGTGTTGAGAATCAGCGCCTCCAAATCCAAGACAATGGTGGTCTTAGGCCCGGAAAAGGGTGGAATGCCCTCTCCAGGGTCAGCAGTGAGATCCTGCCCCAAGTATCTCAGGGTCTTGTTCATGAGTGAGGGAAGAACGGAACGGGAGATCGGGCAGGCGGATCGGTGCAGCGTCAGCAGTGATGCGGGCTGTCCTGGTGAAGAAGGAGCTGAGCCAAAAGGTGGATCTACGTTCCTACCCTCACTGAGGGTCACCAGCTGTGGGTAGTGACTCAAAGAACAAGATCACGGATACAAGTGCTTGAAATAGGTTCTTTGAGAAGCTTGGTCATCCGGGAGGGGCTCAGAGTAGTAAAGGGAGGAAGAAAGGGGAAGACCCTGGACTCAGGATTCCCTCAGAATCTGGATCAAGTGGGCGAGGAGAGGGAAATCTGGGCTTCTCTGCTCAAGCTACTACCTCAGATAAGCGGTAGAAGATGGATGGATGGATGGATGGATGGATGGATGGATGGATGGATGGATGGATGGATGGATAATGATAATGATACCTTCGTAGGAGCAGTTGTTATTCGAGGCCTCTGACAGCTGCCTGATCTCCTCCAGCAGGGAGGGACTGGTCCTGGAGGAGCAGTGGCTGCTCTCCTCCTCGTCTTCTTCCTCGGTCTCACCAGGGTCTGGAGAGTTCTCCATCATCTCCACTATCTCCTCAATTACCTTAGGAGGGGAGGAGGGAAGATGGAAGGACATAGGGAAATAGGGAAATGAACAGGTGAGTGGTCAGTAGACATCCATTCATTCATTACTGTCCCTGTATCAGTGGAGTAGAGCCTTTAAGAGTGGACTTTGGAGTGGACTGAGTTGGATTTTGGCATCTGTTTAAATGTCAGCCATATGTTAGAGCAACAGTCCAACACTTCACTAGTCATGACAGAGTGATCTTGTAGAAAATAAACTCTTGGTTGTCTAGAAACCTTTTAAGTTTATTACTGATCTGTTGGTGTGTCAGCGTATCCTTGAGTCAGACCAAAATACTGTGGCAGGATGACTAAGTCAAGTGTTTCTGCCAACACCCAGGACAGAACAGAACAGATTACTCTGTGATGGATAAACCCTTTCACAGGACTTTGTCTCTCCAGCTATTTACTGCAGATGACCAGACTTCCTAATGTGCAGCATCGCTTTTATAAATCATCCCCCGTGTTTGTACAAAACACAGCAGCGAAAACACACACACACACACACACACACACACACACACACACACACACACACACACACACACACGCACGCATGCACACACACACACACACGTACCTGATCAGCTGTGATGAGAGGGTCGTCATTCAGGCATTTGGTGTTGTCGTTCTTCTCATTCATCTCCTCCTCATCTTTTTCATGGATCTGCAGAATATTGGAGGAAACATTAGAACCTTTAAATCTTAAAAAAACCCAACTTATTTAATAAATGAAACTTAAGAGTAAAATCTGCTTTTCTGTAGAGGAATACTAAACTACATATGTGAAAGGTTTTGCATTATTAAACACTGTCTGTTCCATCATCTACTCCCTTTGTAGAATCATTTTAATACTTAATACTTGATTAATTAACTTAGTTCCAATAATTCTCCTTCATGTCGTTTTGACAGTGCATTAAACTGAGGACACAAATCCATGTTCGACGGATTAAAGAAAATGTTTAACAGATATTTACGGCGCCCGAAGGATGATCTCTGTCCCTCTGAGGATGAATCTAAATCACGTTGACCACTCCTCTGACATTACTCTAGCGACATCACAGTGTGGAAAGGTCAGCAACGGCCAGTGCCTCGCTTTACGACCGAACATCGATGAAATGAATGTCAATGCCATTTCGTAGTTTCTGCGTTCTGCCAGTCCAGTGAGGTCCAATCGGGAAGTGATGGACAACTTTGTGTACTGGTTTGTTGGAGTGAGGTGGAGCTTCAGGATGGTGGAGCTTGCACAAATCCACCAGGAACTCTGTGGTTCTCCACAGGAGCCGGAGGAGTCAGCTCTTTTCTGTAATCCCACTTTGTGTCTGGCAATGTCTGCGTGGATGTTTTATGTGTCTGTCGTGGTCAGCAACCTTTTCTACACTGTGGTCTCTGCTGGGAGAGTGGCCTGATAGTAACCAACAACAACAGCCAAAACAAAGCAAGATAAGCAGCGGCTCAGTCTTGTATGATGTTGTGATTAAACTGTCTTAAGAGTGGAGCGACAGCCTCAGCATGTATTCGCAGGGAAGAGGCGGCCGTGTTCATCTCAGTCGGCCCGAGACTGTTCTGAAAACCACAGGATGTCCTTCCCCTCTGTGATCGTGGATTATAAAGTTACTGTTGCTGTGTAATTACTGCTACTTGACTCTTTATTTAGTTTACCTTTGGGGATTAAGACTCATCTAATGTTAAATTGCTGTTTCTACACTGCACTCTTAGAAATAAGGGTTCCAAAAGGGTTCTTCTACAAGGGCTGAGATTCTACCTGGAATCATTTGCTTCTGAAAACCCTTTCCCTGAAGATAGTTTGTTTTTCAAGGGTTCTTGGTAACACTTATGGTTCCAGTAAGAATCCAGAGAACCCTTTAAAACGCCTTTCCTGAATAAAGGGGTTTAAAAGGGTTCCAGGTGGAACCGTTATAAAAAGGTTCTACCTGGAGCCAAAAAGGTTTCTCCTATAAGGACAAGCCTTATATGGTTCTACTTAGCACTTTTATTTCTAAGAGTGTACTCCTGCCCAGATTGTTCTATTAAATAAATGGGTAGTAAACAGTTTTCGACTGTAGACGACTGTCGGGAAGCAGATACTTTTCCTACATTTTGGATACGTTATAATGCATTTCCTTTGAGCCATAAACCAAGTCATAAAGTTTCCGTGAGAACCCTGTCCCAGTGGCCAAGAGAATGACTTACAACAAGCTTACAGGGGATCAATATAAATATCATTCCTGCCATCTCTTTACTTGTGTACAGTATTTCCTGTTGACGGATTTCTTGTGCAGATCAGTGGAGGCGAGACAGTTCAGAAAAAAATGATCCACATTAAATACATGGAACAACTTAAGGAGGAGTGTGGGGTGGATGGCCCCCGAAGGAGTGCGAGTCTGGTTAGATTAGCCGGCAGTAAGTTGGACCTGTTCCCTGTGAGGGTTGGGGTCCTGATGATGTTGGTCCTCTTAGCTTCATCAAACCACAACCTCCAGCCCTTGCTGGGAAGGCTTGCAGAGTGTGAGGATCAGCACCTCCAAGTCCAAGGCCATTTGATCTCAGCCGGCAAATGATCGATTGCCCACTCCGGGTAGGGGGTAGAGGTAGAGGTGGAGGAGTTCAAGTATCTCAGGGTCTCGTTCACGAGTGAGGGAAGGATGGATAGGGAGATTGATCAGCCTTAGAGATAGAGTGAGGAGCTTGGACATCCGGGAGGGGCTCAGTAGAACCGCTGATCCTCCACGTCGAGAGGAGCCAGCTGAGGTGGTTACGGTATCTGGTTAGGATGCCTCCTGGATGTCTCCCTGGGAGAGGTGTTACGGGCTTGTCCTTCAAGGAGGAGACCCAGGGGCCAACCCAGGACACATCGGAGGGATTATACCTCTCAGCTGGCCTGGGAACGCCTCGGAATCCCCCCCAAAGGAGCTGGTAGAAGTGGCAAAGGAGAGGGCTGTCTGGGCTTCCTTGATTCTGTCACCCGGACCCGGATAAGCGGAAGGAAACAGAACGGAGCGCAACAGATGTTGCAAAATACAAATAAACATTCACCTTTTTGTGGATTTGTGCATTTCAATCCACTAGATAGTTCTCACTTGAGTTAAATCCCTAGTAAATCACAATATCAAGACACTATCGCATTGTGGTGTCTCTGCCGATTCCCACCACTATGGCCTGTATTGTTTCACATTATTATATATTATATTACTTCACTGTATATATATTATTACATGCAGTATACTATTATATATTAGTCGTGTGGTATAATCTTCTTCCTCTGGAAAGAAAATGTCTGCTCTGGCCTTGACCAGCCTAAATGTGGCCTGGACTGCCTGGAAGTGCCTGCTGTCTGGTTATACTGTATGTGACAGCCAATTAAAGGAAGGAAGGGTGGGGGGAAGAAGATGTCTGCTGAACAGCCGAGTGGTCAAGGCTGGTCAGCCGTGTCTTCCGAGTGTCAGCATGTGATTAAGGCTCCGAGAGTCGACAATACAGGTTGCCGCTTCAGCACGAAAAAGGAAACAAAGAGGGCATTCTACTCATTTGCAGAGCCATCGTCACAAATGCGTCTCGTAGGGATTAACAACCTTTAAAACCAGTAATCGCGTGTTTATATAGTATAATACTGCTAATACTACTGATGTAAGTGTTTTTTGTGTATTAGATCCTACTGATCTACTCTAAAGCACGTAGAAAGAAGTTGAGGACTTGTACCTCGTGGTCAGAAAGGTTGCCGTTGAGTGCCTCAGAGTCTGCGCCGTCCCAAGTAGAGATGTAGTTGTCGGTTAGAGCATCCCACACACTGTAAACATACACACAAACACATACATATACACATTTCACTTGAGAATACCATTATAAACAAGCGTAAAGTCAGAAAAAGAACAATATTTGGCATTAGCATTGAAGGATTTTTAGATTTTCAGCATTTAACAATGTAGTTAGACAGTTAATAACATTATTAGACCAGATTGTGGTGTGTTGTTATGTGTGCCTGCATAATAAGAAATCAGTTTGCCCAGCCCTGTCTTCAGCAGCCTGCAACTAAGTCAATATTTCAGTGCATTGAGTCAATGATGACGCTCAATGTACAGAGCTGGAGGCTGCGGAGGAACAATGCGCAACAGAAAGACAAAATAAAGAAAAAGCATGGCTTACTACTTGTTAAAAGGTGTCCTTAGCAGAGATTTAGATAAAGCTTCTCACATCATTGTGCCACTTGTCTTTAGTTGCAGGGAAGCGAACGTCTGTCTGAGCAGCAGTGACACAAACACACACACAAATAGAGACGAGAAGTCTCCTTTGTCTGGGAGGCTTTTGTGTTTCCTCCTCCTGATTCCAGGCCGAGGTTGGCTCGGTCCGGCTGCCACTGCTCACCAGTGGCACTGCCCACACCCGCTCGCACAGAGGACGCCATTCAGCTCAGCGTTTACCTCATCAGACGTGACTGTGAGCCATGGATGTGAGCACCAGCACAGACACAGGCTAAAAGTTTCAATGCACTGAATCTAAGAATGTAGTAATGAACCAGAACGAGAATAACTATAACATGATCATTTAACTGCAGTTTGAATGAAATCAAATGAGCTGAATTTTTTGAATCCTTGGGTTTAGTAATATTGGCTGGTGCCATAAAGTAGTAACATATTTATTTGGAGTAGGGTTTGAACCTGACTGAGAGAAACTAGTGCACGTTCATGTCCACCTACACCTGCAGTCATGCACCAGCTATTAATGCACAAAGTCTATTACCCCAATAAAATCCATGCATTATTTATTAGGATCATAATTTTAGAGGAAATTGTGTTTACATAGACTATAACTATACATAACCACAGACTACATCCATTGTTATGCAGCCAATGGTTTACAGATGAGTAGTTTAACAGTTTAATTTAGTGTTTTTTAACTGAAAGATTAGGTTACGGTTAAGCAGAGTTTAAAAGGTACAGTGTGTAGAATCTAGGGTGAAATTTGGCAGAAATAAAGATATAAGGAACAGAAAATGACTTCATGTTTTATAAGACAATCACATGATGGTATGAAGTGTTATTTTTTATCACATCAGCCCCAGAGTGTCAACATCTTTGCAGCTGTAGACTTCATCCTCAACAACAAGTGTTGCTGGAAGGTGTGGGTTTATCACCTTGCTATAAAGTCAGACTTGCCCCCATAAACTGTATATAAAAATGGACGTCGTCTTCAGTTGCACAAGCCTATTGATTTGTGATTTGACTGGAGCAATGTCAAGTTTTGATGTCACATATATCCGTCAATGACACAGGTGTTCAAACATATTAATCTATTTACTCCTCAGGAAAGTTTACCGATGTTATAAATCAAGTGAGAATTAGGCCAAATTTCCGAATAACTTCCAACCAGTGGAGTTACACCCTGGTGGCCAATTTCATCCTCATTCCAGGACTTCACTTTTTCAAAGCAGAGCATGAGTCATTGGGCTGTGCTCCACTAAGCAGCAGTTGGCGGAGTTATAAATAGCAGGGCAGGATTCCTCGATTTTAAAATCTTTGTTTTTAATCTCAAAGATGGTGAGATGCTGAATGATGGTAATTTAAATAACAGCTTAGATTAAAATTGACCTCAGTAACAAGGTAAGACACATGTAATATGGTCAAATTTACTAGAACCACCATATATCACCACCGTACAAACAACAACACATGAACAGCACGTGCAGATCTGCGTGATCTCGAGGCAATGTTTGGTCAAGCTCCATTTTACAAAGCTGTCCTGCTGCTTTCGTTGGCCTTCAGCCACTGAACAGAATCACTCTGCCTCATCTCCAAGTGCTTCACTCACTCATGTTCCCGGGTTTAAACTGAAATTAGTGCCGCTGTTTTTCCAACCAAACAATAGATTTAATGTTGTTGGACTTTGAATCCAGGCTTCAATGAACAGACACTGTATGTTTTCCTGTAATCAGCATCACTGCGGTCACTCTATTAATAGCTGATCGCATTCTGTGTGTGTTTGTGTGTGTGTTCTTGTGTGGGCATCTTTGTGAGGACCAAAATAACGTATAAACCATATGGAGTGAGGACATTTTGGCTGATCCTCACACCTAAAGGGGCTTTTTTTGAGGGTTAAGACTTGGTTTTTGGGTAAGAGGTGATGGTTAAGGTTAGGGTAAGGGGATAAGGAAGGCCTTATGGGCAAATGTGTGTGTGTGTTCTTGTATTTGTTACCTATTTAGAACCTTTTATGGCATAAACACAGGAAGAGTGTACACTCTTAGAAATAAGGGTTCCAAGTGTCCTTCGACAAGGGCTTCGGAAAAACCCTTTCGCGAAGAAAGGGTTTTTCAAGGGTTCTTGGTAACACTTATGGTTCCAGTATGAACCATTTTGATCCAGAGAACCCTTTTAAACCCCTTTCCTGAATAAAGGGGTTTAAAAGGGTTCTTGGTGGAACACTCCAAAAGGGTTCTCCTATGAGGACAAGCCGAAGAACCTTATTTGGTCACTTTTATTTCTAAGAGTGTAGTTCAAATGGAGACCAGATCTTGGCACTAATATGGCAGAACCCAAAGTTTAGGGCTATGATATGAATTGTGCATAGGTTAAGGTTAGGGTTAGGCATTAACTAATGATGGTTAAGGGTTAGGGTTAGGGTTAAGTCAATCCTTAAAAGGATAGCTGCATGTGTGTTGAATATCTATTTAGTCACACAGACTGGACTGTTGAGAATTGGGATGAAAAAAGAAGGAACAATGAGACATTGTTCCAGGAACAAAGACTCCGGGAAAGATTAGAATGCATGCTTTTGGACTGGACTATATCTATTCTGCTCCTTTATGTGTGCCATAACATAAGGCATTCGTCACAATATGCAGATTAGTGTGGTACAAACTACCCACCCACAGAAATGTGTGTGTGTGTGTCACACAGTCAGTCAGTCAGAGCATTAGCACAGGCTCGTATTTACCAGCCAATTTCATATTGTCAAGAAAAAAATCATGTGATGCTTTCCCAAACTCTCTCCTCTCACTCTTCTTAATGAGCTATTTTTAGCCAGATTCATATCCAAAAGTGTGATGACGCATGTGTTTCCAAAAAATGTAATAAATAAATAAAACAGAGAGGATAGAAGGGCAGAGGCAGATGCTCCGAGCCAAATCCGACTGAGGTGCACGAAGCTGCACGCTGAATAATTCAACATGCAGGTCGAGCTGAGGAGGGTGGGGCCAGGCGGCTGATTGGCTGGTCGTGTGTGTGATGCCGCAGCCTGTCTGTGTGTGTACATAATCTGGCTTTTGTCACGTATGTCATGCTGGGCAGCTGAGCCACTGTGAGTTTGTGCTGTAATGAGCGAGAATGCAAACGTGTGATTAACATAAAGAGCCCGAAAGATTGGCTTCTACTCTGTGTGCTCGCAGTGTGTCTGTGGTGTTTCATGATGTCACTTTGTGCTCCTATTATTCTGAATTTGTCTTGTTATTTTTCTTCTTCTTCTACTTTCGGCTATAGGTGTCATCATCTCCCTACATCTTGCCCTGTCCCTTGAAGGGTTGATGCACTTACTACATTAATAATTTAAAGAATTAAAACAAGATTTTTCAGCTTCTTAAAGAGGAATATTTTCTGGTTGCTCTTCTTCTAACAAAGAAATCATTAAAACTCAATTGTTTGGGTGTGTGGACAATAGAGTGTAGGTTTGAGAAATCCAGATCAATATTTTTCGGGCCAAACAATTACTCCAGGAATCTACAAATGAATCGATAATGCAAATAATGGTTAGTTGCAGCCTTAATCCCTTATATTGTATGTAAAATGGTACGTCTGTCTCTCTGTTAGTATATGGCTGATCATTCTTCATTGACTTTGTCAGTCAGTGTGTACATTTTTGATGGTCTGGATGTTAAAGTGAGGACCTGATGTCCACAGAACTCTAATACTCTGGGGTTCAACCATCGCTGAAGCCAGAAAGGTAGGGTCTGCACATTTTGCAGTCCACATTTTACGGGAAATCGTCCAAAAGCAGATCACTTGCTAAGTGCATTATCTGAAAATCTGACCAGGGACTTGGCAGGAAAGGTTTAGCCAAACGTCTGCAGCAACTTTTGACATTTGCAGTTTCACAAACAACTCCTCTGGAACGTTTTAGGAACATTATATAGGCTGATGACGGATTCAAGGCCAAGAAAACAGATTTAACATCACACAAAACCAACATTGCCGACTCACTCTTCGTCCTGCAGCTGCTCCTCGTCCTCCTGGTTGTGCGCCTGGTTGCGTATCGGCGCCAGGACCTCCGTCTTGGTGTTGTAGTTGTGGAAGCAGACGTTGAGCTTCTCGTCGAACTCGTTGACCAGGTCCTCCATCGACTTGAAGCTCATCATCTCCGAGAAGTTCTCCAGCTCAGAGAACTCCTCGCGGGTGATGGAGGCGAGCGGGACGGCGGTGGAGGTGGTGGAGTAGGAGGAGTGATCCGGGGACGGAGGGTCCAGCTCGTCCATGCGACACGGCCGCAGATCCTCGAACTCCTCGTCCAAACACACGAGAGGGGCTTCCATGGTTTTCCCCTGACAGGTTAGCGTCCAAGCCCTGAGTGGAACAGCAGAGTGTTAGAAGCAAATAGAGCTGACGATTGAAGTTTAATCTTGATTGGACGGCAAATGTCCACATAAATCAAAGCACAAACAGCCTTTTTGTGATTTTAATTTATCCCCATTTGCTCAATTTCCCAGAGGAATTAATCTGCCGTCTCCTAAATCATCCCAACATCACCTCATCTGGAATGGCACCATCCTGTCTAGACAAAGAGGAGCTGGAAGTAAATGAGCCAGAAGGGGACCAGGTCCCACAGGGACCACAAGGACTTGGCTTAACTAGTAAAACAGAGTTAATTAAGCACTACTATTGGGAATTAAGTGATGAGGTGATTCAAGATGGTGGAACATGAAATTGCAGGAGAATCTGTCACCATGTGTCACATTAATTCATAATCAAGGTCAATGGTTTCTTTTTAATGGATGTATTTATTTTATTCCACACTAGATTTCATCATAAACTGTAATAGACAAAATAGAGAAACGCAATGCTGAATATATTTGGAAAGAGAAAATATAAAACCTGACAAAGACACAACAAAGAGGGAATTATGGTACTTTTATTTAGTATCCGTTATTTAGTAACTTCCCCCTAGTTTAGTCAGTTCAATAATCCAGTTTCCTAAACTGTGGAGGAAAATAAAGCACTATAATAAAACCTTGGTGCTTAAACAGAGCAAAATATATTCAAACGTCAGCTTTATCAGTCTATAAAAAGTATATATTCAATAAAAGTTGAAAAAATAGTGAAGTCAAGTCCAAAAAAATACAAAATAAAAGTATTTTTGATGAAAATATATTGAAATAAGAATATTTGCGATGATATTTCACATAATTTCAAAATAAAAGCCTTTGTTTTTATACGGAACATTAAATAGTTCACAATATAAATGTGTTTATGGTGCCCAATGGATCTATTAATTAAGAAATATACAGGAATAACGCATTATAACTTGATATTAAGTGGCAGTCCGCAAGTTTGAGACCTTTGCTGCCAGGATTGGCTCCACGAAGCGATAGAAAATGAATAAATAACTAAATGAGACGACAAAATAAGTTTAAACTCCTAATACAGATTGAACCCCTATCAAACCAGGACATATTAGATACACAATTCCCGATTATTATGATTCAGTAAACAGCTCTCATGGATATATGGATGTAGTTTATGTGCTTGTTTGAGAAAGCTAATTACACTCGGACTGATTATGAAGTTCATTTTCGGAAATTAAAACACTTCCTCTGTTCTCATTAGCGACCAAAAGAGCTTCATCTACTGAAAAAAACATATCAAATTTCATAAATCAGAAAGTAAATGGTGCAGTCAGTGCTGCAGAGTCACTTTTAGAGACAAATTCAGCTTTCTGACGCAGTGTAATTACACGAGTGAGGCCTGAATCGCATTGGCCTGTGTGTTTGCTGGACCACGGCCTGGTGCACAGTAAGTGCAGTGGAGTCCATTTCAAAACAAGCTTGTGCAAGCCTTCTTCCTCTGCTATCAGCATCAACACTCAGCAGAGTGCTGTGCCACCGGATATTGTTTTTCACCATCATTACTGGGCCCTTTTCTCTTCTCTAAGTGACTGTGTGTGTGTTTAATGCTGCTCATGATTAGGCCTCACTCGCAGATTTTCTAATCCGGTAACGTAATTAAAACAAATTAGCCTCTCATCCCTTTTCCTTTCACGTGGCAGCGACTGACAGAGCAGCGGCGTCACAGGTTATGTGACTGACTTAAGGTCGTTTGGTGTAAAATGTAAGAAAGTGACTGTCACCTTGCCACAGGGGTGGAGGTGGGGGGGGGGGACTCTGCTGATGTACTTCTGCTGCTGCTGCTTGGAAATTTGGCAAGGACAAAAATGTCCTGACGGCACTTTCCAGTCTAGTCCTTCTGCTTACTGATGAGACAATTAGGCAAAATGAAATCAAAACTTGTCGACTCTTGCCTTGGATTCGCGAAATAACTCTCAATTGTTGTTTTCATTCATCTTCTACTGCTTTATCCTGATACGTGAGGGTCGCATGGGGGGGTGGAGCCAATCCCAGTGGACACCCTGGACAGGTGTATCACAGCAGTGCAGAGATTAACCATTTACATGAAATATGAACACATTTGAATGAAAACACCAGATTTTGATTGACAGATTTATCATTAATAATAATAATCATTAATTGCAGTTCTAGTGTGTGCGCTTTCTTTTTTTAGACTTCAACCAGGTATGAAATAAAAGCCCATCACAGCTCATTAGAGCTCCAAAGCACATATTTCTATTTAATTCTTCCTATTGAAGCAGGGATTATTATTTTTAGATTATCAGCACATGGTATTACATGTTCTGTGTCAGGAGCAGGTATGTAAATATGATGCTCACATCTGTTATCGCCATTGTCTGACTCATTGTCACACAGCAGGTATGAATTCATATTTACTGAATAAAGAGGGAGAACATTTTTATCTTACATAAATAATATAAGTGAAGGCATTTTCACTCCAATCAATAATATCCAGGCGTCTGTGGCTGAAATCAAATTCATCCTCTCAGCAAGTGCATGTCATCAGCTCATCAGAGGAAGAAGAAGAAGAAGGAAAAAAAATGGGGGAGGGAGAAGAGACCAGTGAGGATGGAGAGGAAGGAGAGGATGGAGGAGGAAACCATGGTTACAAGGCAAGAACGGAGGGAAAATGATGTAGAGAGGGGACAGAGAGAGGGGTCAGGAGCATGGACACATGGACGGTGACAGTAAGACACTGAGAGGACAGGTTACCTGCTGTGTTTGTTGTGGTTCGCTGCTGCTCTGGTGTTTTTTTTAAAGACGGAGCAGCTTCTCTAGACGAGCACGGTCTGAATACGAGGCGCCTTCTTCTTCGCTCGAGCAGCAGTGGTGGTCACATTCATTCCACAGCGAAATAATGGAAACGGAAGGCGTCAAAGTCACAGAAGAAGAACAAAAAATGGCAGCGTGGCTCGAGCTCCGGCTCTGTTTGTCCCGTCCCCTCACCCGTGTTTTAGCCCACAGCCTCCCCGTGTCCGGTCCTCCCACAGCCCGTTGTTTTCAATCAATAGGCGAACGAACACACAGCCTCGCTCTGGTGATGCGCATGCGCGGAGCCACAGTCAGCCAGGGCCTGTGACGACATCACCACACCAACTCCTCTCCTCCTCCTCCTCCTCCCTGCATCCTTTCTTCCCTCACCATCCTCTCCTTTTCCCTTTGTCCTTGCCTCCTCCCTCCCTCCCTTCCTTGAACACATTGAGGCCCCCAGTATTCATGATGAGAAGCAGGAGGAGTGTTAGTTTGTTGCAAGGTAGTAATGCATCATACTTTTAAATCAGGGGTCTCAAACTGGCGGCCCCCCAATCGATAACATGCGGCCCCCCACTTAATATCATGTTATAATGAAAACATGGTTTGCTAGCAATGTTTTTTTTTTAATCACAGTAATAATATTATAGAATATATATATATTAATATAGAATAATATATAATATAAAAATAAAGACATTTGGTCATAATTATCCCATAATTAAATGTATCATATACAACAGGGGTCTCAAACTGGCGGCCCATGCCGCCACCCTTCTTAATATCATGGTATAATAAAACCATGGTTTGCTACCAATGTTTTTATAACAGTAATAATAAAACATTTCGTCGTAATTATCCCATTATTAAATGTATCATATACAACAGGGGTCTCAAACTGGCAGCCCCCCAATCGATTACATGCGGCCCCCCACTTAATATCATGTTATAATGAAAACTTGTTTTGCTATCAGTGTTTTTATAACAGCAATAATAAGACATTTGGTCATAATTATCCCATTATTAAATGTATCATATAAAACATTCAATTACACATATAAATACACTTGTTAGGGCCCGAGCCACGAATGGCAGTGGCCGAAACGGCTCCTAGTATGAATTTTAATTACAGTTGTCCACACTATTATTTATGTAATTTAAAATAAATGTTAGTTTTTGATATTAATACATTAATTTTGCATCATAAATAGCATTATTAAGTACACATTCTCTAGGCCGGCCCCCTCATGACCACAATAGATGCGCATTGGCCCCCCAGGTCATTTGAGTTTGAGACCCTTGTTTTAAATGAAGTGGTATATACCTAAATAAATAAGCAATTAATGAATTAATCAAAGAGATAAATGCTTTGTAGATATTCAACTCACTGAAATAATAACAAAATGAAATAAAAACACTCAATAACCTTATTGCAGGACTATTCAAACTAAGACATTTAGCTGGGCCAGACATTTTCTGCAGCAGGTGATTTAAAAATAACATTAAAAAAGTGCATTAAAATGTAATAAAAGAACTAGCAAAAACAAGTATGTTGGTCATAACTGTCCCAAAGTGTGTAAAAAAGTGCTATTAGAATATTATGTTCTTTCTTATTCTTATTAAAGTGTGTTTTCAGACACACACAGGATAATCTATGTCCTCCCTGTGGGGAAATTGAAGGAATGTTTTATGTTTCTTTGATCAGGTGCAGCAGCAGAGGTTAGTCACACACTTCACATTCTAAATAAATCAAAAAACAATGATTGAAACATATTTACATCATGATGTCTGGGTGGGCGGGGGGGTAACATGAATGAGTGTGATGTAGTGCTGCTGTCGAACAGGCTGCACGACGAAGGTCAGCTTTATTACCATATTATTCCATTCTTATATAGTGAGCGCATTGTTTATTTACCGCAACATGTGGAGCGAGCGGAGCCGAGAGCGGGGAAGTGACGATAACTCAATATGACAACGACACATGTAAATGTCATAGGATGTAAAATAATTGATGTAACGACTTAGAACGTAGAAAAATAATGTTATCTGGGACAGTGATTATAGAATATATATGTCAATATTTGTTTATTTTATACTCGCATAACTAAACGAGCCACCAGTGTACAGGGACACATTTGCTGCTTCCACCTGCTAAGTTGCACTCTGCGGAGACTAAAATCACAAATCACCGAACAAACTCCACTGACTAAAAGAACACAAACAAGCATTGAATGGTGTTTGTGAGCACACACAATACGCAACTTGTGCTAAATTCTTTACACACAGAGAGAAGAGAAAGAAAAGACATGCCGTCTCCCCGTCACTACAGCAACATCGCTCACACAGCCCGGCGTTGCATAGATAGACGCTGGTTGCCATGGTTATGCTGTAAATGTGGTGGCAAAGGAAGCAACAGGGTGGAAAAAAAAGGAGCAGAGAAGTCTCACTTTCGACACAGCAAGAGGAAGCTGCGGCGGATGCTTTACCCGTACGTAACATGACTAATTCATTAAGACAATTAAAAAAAAAACACAACCAGGCTATGATTTGTATATGTTTTAATTTAAGACAATACAATATCATAGTATAGACTGATATCTGATCATCCCTGGTGTTACACATACATCAGTGCTTACCTTGGCCATTTGGTGTGCACTCAGAAAACATATTCCTGCACTAAATCATATGGACTTGCAGGGAATGAACCTGTCCGTTTTTTGCTACGTTTATATTTACGTTATTTACTTGTGTGCTTCCCTGTTATACCGTCCACTCCAAATGATGTAAAACACATCCATCTCTCGCGTCGTCCGTCATCTTCTCAGAGGGCTGTCGATCCTGAAGCCTCCTCCGGTGAAGTGAGGTTTGCTGCTCAGCTGGGGCAGAGGCTCCAGCTGCTCCACTTTGGACCTCGTCATCTGCTCACTGAGGAGACACACAGTGCACACCGTGTACTTCACAGTGTATTATGGCAGAAATGTTATGTAAAACACACGAGTAACTAACCTGTGCAGCTTCTTCTGACTGAGGTACTTCTTCTTGATGTTTGCAAGCTCGTTGGCCAACCTCTGACTCTCACTTTTGTACTCGTTCATCTTTGAATCCAGCATTCTCAGCTCTGCGATCAGCACCTGTGAAATCAGAAGACCGTAGAATACAGGTCCAACACAAAGGTAAAAAGGTGTGATCACACTAGAAGTCAGGACAGTGTAACAATTAACTGTTGCACACCCTAAAGCTAAGAAGCTAAATGGAACTCAGCCATCATTCATTTGATAATTTACACCTGTGATTTTCACATTTCTTTTTATGACTTTCCTTCTCTTACATAAATTTGCACAGCTGACTTCAGTGTGATACCACATCTCTTTATAGCCTGTGTTAATTGAAGCACTTGTGTGATATTCGGGGTTTACTGAGCTGCATAAATAGAATAACTGTACTCAGGACAAGGTTTCCTGAGCTCAGTGATGTGAGGACTATATTGTAGTGTATATTTTCATTGGTTTAAGAATCTGGAACTAATGTTTGTGAGCTGCCTTGGGAAAACTAGAACGTAAAGGGTGAAGAGAGATGCTTGGACAGTGATATGATGGTTGCGTCGCACCTTGAGTTTTTTAGTTCTCTCTCTGAGGGCCCACTGACACTGCTGCAGCTGCTCAGCTGCCTCTGGACCAGGCTGCCGAGCCAGAATGTGCTTCAGCTCCACGTACAGCTTCTCCTTTTCCTGGGTGAGGAAAACAGTAAAGAAGTAAAAGTGAAATCAGAGAAAAATTGTTGTTGTGTTGTGAGTTTTTACTGTCTGACTCTTTTAGATTCTTTCCTGTTTAAAGAATATAGAAGATAGAGTGTTTGCTTGTGTTTAAGCACTGAAGGAGGAGGAGTGTCAACTGTTTACCTGTAGCAGCAGTTCATGTTCCTCAAGCTCTTGAGTCTTGGCAATAAGCCTCTTCTGTAAAGACTGAATCTTCTGGATGAGTTCGTATTTGTCGGGGTCGCTACCCTGTAAAAGAGAGTAATTCATAAGTGTTTTTAGGTTTACTCTGCTGGAAAGTAGCAGTCGTAGTATAAGGTGGAACAACAAGTTCTTCACCTCCAGTCGCCTCCATCTGTGAATATTTATGGGCTTCAGCTGTTCCTCAAGGACGCTGTTTCTCATCCTCTCTCTCAGCAGCTCCCTCTGCAGGTGGAAGAGCTCCCGCCTGCAACACAACAACTCTGTGGTGTCACAACAATCAGTCATTTCAGGAAACAACCATGTTTTACCTCAGGTCCTCCGTGTTGGGTACAGCCTTGTCCAGGATGCTCTTCTTACGCTGCAGCCTCTTCACTTCCAGCTTGAGCAGACGGACGTCTTCCATCCTCAGGCTGTAGTGGAAGTCCCCCTTGCTGAGGATCGACTGCTGGATCCTGATCTTCTCATAGAGAAGGGCGCGCTCGTCGTTGCGGCGTAGCAGCTGTTTTCCCAGACTGTCCCGCTCTCTGGCCACCTTAACAGAAATTTAAACAACAAATAGTCAAATAGTTGCTTTAACTATTCCTTTTTTTTACCTCCTCCTTTTCCTTTACCTGTTCCAGTTGTTTCTTCTGCTGGATCTGCTCTGCGTCGGCATCAGTTATAATTTTCTGCAGTTTCTGCTGCTCGGCTTTTTGACTTTCAACACGCTGCTTCGATTCCTCCAGCTGGAGCTTCATCGACTGCAGCTCCCCCTGAAAACAAGGGCATAAAGATGGATGTCATAGAAGCTAAGGCTGGTGTAGACAACATGTTTTAGCAATTAGGGATCAATTATTTCACAATAACCTTGAAGTATAATGTAAATTAAATGCTCAGTGAGTTGAATCATCTGTCGTATGTCCATGCTCAAATGGTGGGAGGAGATTAGAATAGAGATAAGCAAAAATGTCTGTATTTACTGACCTATTTTTCTTACATTCCTGCCTACAACCACTATGTCACAAAATAAGCAGCTTACTTTGATGTACAGGTAAACTACTACATGACTAACCACACCCCCACAGCAGAAAAGCCTCTTTGCTCTGTAAGTAGGTCATTGGTTCCCAGTGGCGCCAGCTAAGACAATGTCCAACAAATTAAGTTAATATGATGTTAATACACGCGGGAAGGATGTAAAGGGACATTTATTCATTTTGCAAAAGCTATTCCTTCATCGTAAAGTTGACTTTAAAGATCCACAATAATAATGAGGAGTTTGGGACCCACACCTCATTAAGAACCATACCTTGAGCGACTCGTTATCCTTTTCTAAGCGCTTGAACTCCTGCTGATCTTTGGCGAGGGCCATCTCCTTCCCTGTGATTTCATCTCTGAGCCGTGTGACCTGGTTGTTCATGGTCTTCATCTTCCGCTTCATCTCTGCAATCTCCTCCTGGAACAGAGGGAGGCAAAGTTTTTTAAATAAAATAAAATACAGAATATGAAAACAAGGAACTACATAACAGAACTAGGAAGTAAGAGCATAAACCTCAACTACAATGAGATCTGGATCATATTTGATCTGATTGTATAAGAAAGTTCCCGTTTTTGTAGAATTCTGCTTACAGTGACACAAACAACAACAAATATCACTGAAATCATACATAACCTAATTTGTCAGAGGGAATGAAAAAGACCTTCCATAATCTTTAGAGCAATGACAGTTATATCTTAGAAACTATTTGTGTATATGCTTCATAATTAGCTGGTACATTTTAGGTCACTGTTACCTGAGCCTCGATGAGGTTTTTGCTGTAGAGGTTCCTTTCGGCCACGACAGTCTCCAGCAGGTTCTCCTGCTGTTTGACTTTGCACTCTGCCTCTGTGACTTTCTTCTTCCACTCAAATATCTCCATCTCTCGAACTTCAACATCACCCATTTTTTGTTGCACCTGTAAATAAATAATAAAATCATATTGTAATCATAGCTTTTATCAAATAATAAAATCCGCTGTACTGGTTGTGTAACCTGCCTTCTGCATGAGGCTGCTGGTCTCGTTGATGTAACGGTCTCGTTCTTTCTCCAGCTGTTGGATGATCTTGCGCTGCTTCTGCGCCTCCTGACGGTATCCGTTGATCTCGTGTTCCAGCGTCTTCTTGTCCTGCTCGAGGAGCTTCACGAGGTTCTGCTGTTTCTCAGTCGACAGCGCCGTTTTGATCATGTTCTGTGGACAGGAGTCGATAAAAGTGAAGCCTGAGAAGCATTAACACGGGATGGGATGTCTTGTCTTAGAAAAATTATTCTGCCCCTTGGGTAGAAGATGTACCTTGTTAAGGATGTCTCTCTCTCGGATTAGCTCGTCTATCGCTTTCTTGTCAGCTTCACTTTGCCTTTGAGAGGATTCAAGATCTGCGGAATCATAAGAGGAGAGATTTGTTTTGGTATTAGCTTGTAAGTGAAGTTTCACATTGATTTTATAAAGGAAAAAGACATATAAGTGTCTGTGAAACACACCTTTAAGAAGATGCTACAGAGCCAGCCTGTCACTATAATTAGGGCCCTATGAAATCCGTTTTATTTTTTTCCAAATTCCGTTTTATTTTTTTCCAAATTCCGTTTTTTCCGTTTTAATTTTTTAGAATTCCGTTTTTTCCGTTTTATTTTTTTTATTCTGTTTTTTTTTTACCTTTTATACTTACTTTACCACCATAGAATGTGTGCTTTTTGTGTCAGTGAAAAAAATGTCCACTGAAATGCAACTTTCTTCTTGAATCCACTGACTTCTCAATTGTTCAATTGTTTGGACTTAAGTTAAATCCTAATTAAGTAAATTCCAGTGAATCTTAAAACAAGCCATGCAATGCTGGTCACATTAAAAAGTAAAATAATTAACATAAATAAAAATGTGGTAGTGCCCCCTGGTGCAGACGGATTTCTGCGCACCGCCCCTGCGCTGTACTGTTCTCCCTCTCCTGCGCCGTGCGCTTCTCCGTATCCGTCTGGATCATTTCTCTACACGCAATATTACCCCTACAACTCTGCAATTAAGGGAATAACAGATGCATCAGATGAGCCGATGTCTTTAGTTAACTGCTCAAAGAGAGAGAATGTTCTCTGGTGTGAAGTGAAAGTCGTGGGGAGTTCATAAGTTTCACTTTTGCGCAGAGACTTTCCAGCATTTAACAGGCGATGTTCCACAGTTTACTCGCCGTGTTTCGGCCGCCGAATTATCGGCGCATTCCTAAATATAACATCTTTATTGACAATAAAAATATAACCGTAATAATCGCGTATTTGATGGTGTGACTTGAGTTTCAATCGGCACCTGGACAAGGGGACGCTCGCCGGTTACATGCGAGCGCATCGCGCTTGTTCCGCGGTTTAGAAAAAAAAGTGTATATAAAGTAAATAAACAAGCAACACGCACTGGGGGAAACCCTGACCGGGTGAGTGTTTGCCACGAATGAGCGTTCCCCGGAACATTTCTCCAGACAAACGTTCCTTCTCCTCACGATGACAGCATTTCAGTCAAATTATGTCAATTTCCGCGATATTCCGCGTTTAACATTAGATTCCGTTTTTATTGGCCAATTCCGCGATTCCGTCCGCGATTCCGTTAACACGGAAATCATAGGGCCCTATATAATGCTGCCCATTTTGCAAGGAAGCTTCAACACTAAACTGAGGAGCTGACACACCGACAGACACCGAGAAGAAGCGTGACATGAGCAGCTCCCTTACCTTTCTCCAGACCAGCGATCTGAGCCTTCAGTGTCTCCCGGTGCACGTCCACGTCAGCTTTCTGATCCTCCATGTGGTGGAACTTCTTCTGGATGGCTTCTCTCATCTTTGTTTGTTTGGCAATCTCCTGACGCATCTGAGTCACCTCCTCGTCCCTCATCTGTGATGTAAATGACATATTATTACAACACAATAATACATTTATATAATACAATAGAATATTATGAATGCCTTCAGAACCATCCTGACAACTTTTATGTCTCTCTTCTATCTCTACCTTGCCACATTTTTCCTTCCACCCCAACCAGCTGAGGCAGATGCTGCACACCTTTGAGACCAACAGCTCAAATACACTTGGCCAGGATTCTTCTGTTTTGTTTGTGTCAGTGCAGCACCCCCTATTGGCTCACGAGGGCACATTCCCATCATCCATTACTGAATCTCCTCCACTACTGTGGACTTGAGGAAAATGTCATACTATACTGTATGTGCGTGTGTGAACCAAACCTCATACCTTGAGCTCATTTGCTCTCTGCTGATTCTCCAGTGTCAGGTGCTCTTTGAGTGACGAGAGCTGCTCACACTCCTGCTGCAGCTTGGTGTTCTTCACCTGCGTCTGCTCCAGCTCCTTGGTGGTTCTCTCGTTCAGGACCTGTCACAGTGAGCGGGGAAACAACTCTATATATTATATTCTGCAGTGCAGTGAACATACACTATGTGATTACCAACATTTTGTGATGATAGAGTATTAATCCCTATGTGTTTTTCACCTTTAGCTCTTTTAGCTGCTGCTCCAGCCTCAGCTGCTCCTCTTTGGCCCGTTGGCCCTGTTGATTCAGAGATTTAATGTCGCCCATCTTGGTCTCCATGTCGACATGCAGCTGCTTCACCTCCTTGTCCAGTTTCTCCTTCAGCCTCATTTCCCGGGAAATCTCGTTCTGCTGTACCTGGAGCTCCTGCTGAAGCTGGGTTGAGACAAAGCGAGAAGCGGGGAGTATAATAAGGATCACAGCTGGTTTGATTTTCATTTTCTTTGCAAAGATCTCCACTGGTTTCAGCTATATCAATGTTGCAATTATTGTACTGGTACCATGAGGAACTCCCAGGCCTTCATTACCTTCAGTGTTCCCTCAGTACACACTGAGCTCAGTAAAAGGACGTTCTCCTACTCTGTTCCTTTAACCTGGAATATGCTACAGCAGGATTTGAAGCTGTGCAGCTTGAGCCCATGAGGGAAATATAAACTTATTTTAAGAGCACTAGAGCAAGACTATTTGGAAACGTGTTCCTCTTTTTAATATGTAGTGTATCTATGCCTCTACTTGGCACTTTAACTGACTGTACATTATTGTTCAATCTGTCTGTAAAAACAGGTCTCACTTGTGAATGAGACCTTGGATTTCTAAAGAGGATGCTCTTTAGAAATCAGTCAGTTTCCTCCCACTATTTTTCTCCATTATTACCGTAGAGATGTTGTCTAAGGCGCTCTGTCTCTTCGCCTCCGTCTCCTGCTGGGTGGCATTTGCCTTGTTCAGCTGCTCCCTCAGACCCTCCACAGTTGCTTGCAGCTGATCCTGCTCCTTAGTCAACTGCTCGGTCATTTTTAGTATTTCACTGAAAGAAAAAAAAACATATATTTTGTAATTTTTATCCATGGTAACCATGCAATGAATTACACAGAGGAAGGAGGACCAAAGGCACACCTCTGCTCCTGGTCCATGGATGAGTCTGTCTGTTGTTCAGTTATCTTTGTCAGGTTGGCAACCTCTTCTTTCAAACCCTTGATGGTATCTCTGTCCTTCTTCTCTTTATCGTGAGCCACATCAACCATTTTCCAAGCCTTATCCAGCTCCTAGAATGTAGGCAGATGGGTTTAGTTTAGGAAAATCAACATAATCTGAGGAGTCAAGAGGGTAAAATGCTCCTCTTTCACTTTTATTTATGCATTTTTGCAGCCTCTTTTTTATATTTGATCATATTTTTTCACAGTACTGCCTGTGCAGACTCGCCCTCTTCAGTGAAGCTATTGTCGTCTCATCTTCTTGGGACAGTTTGAGAGCAGCTGAAACTTTAGTTGAGGTGGACACAATCTCAGCATTCAGCTCCCTGCATTTCGACATCAGCCTCCTCTCATTTTCCCGGGACTTCTGCAGAGCATGTATAAGCTTCTCATACTCCACCCGGATCTTGTCCATGCTATGGTCCCCAGCCAGCTCTCTGAGCACCAGCTGGAATTCCTCCAAACACTCGGCCTGATCCTCTGCCTCTCGCCCTGTGTCCTGGAGGAAAAGGCAGAGCTGCTCACATCACAGTGATGGATTAAACTGCACAGTATAATTCATTATCAGCACAATATCTGTAGCAGTATATGTGTGTGCATATCAAAAAAACAAAGATTGCTTAAACTGCTATAAATGTATATTTTTTTTGTCATGGTAGTTTTGTTTGGTGAAGGACTTAAAGGTTGATCCTTGTTTTGTTTTATTTTGTAATTTTCTCCAATTTTCCAATTTCCTAATATTGTGCAGCCCTACTATTTTTTTTGTTGTTTGTTTGTTTTAATTTAATCATTAATTATTTACTTAATTTTAATGTAAAGCACTTTTTGATTTGAAACCTGTGAAAGGTGCTTCACAAATGAACTTGAATCACTAACTTACTTATATATTTTATTGTATTATATGTTAGTTTTGTGCATGTATGTAAGATGACCTTGAGTGTCTAAAAAGGCATCAACAAATAAAATGTATTATTATCATTATTATTACTCTTTGTCAAGCCCTGAAATTAATTTTAAATGACAGTACAGATTGAAAATTATCTACTTGGAACCAGTCACCTGTTTTACTGCTATAGCTAAACTGTGTTATGCTATGTATGTCAAACCTATCACACATGAAATTCTAATGTCATTTTTTGACACTGATATTTGACATTGATTCACTTCCTGTCACATTTGCCATAACTTTGCAATATATATATTTTCTGACAAAACCAATAACAATCTGTTAAGTTCTGGTGTAAAAGGGTCTTCGTGAGTGCACTTACCTCCATGGTGTGTGCTAAAACGTCACTTTTCCTTGCAGCGTAGCTCTGATGTTTGTATCATGAATAGAGATGTTGACAGCGGTGGCTAAGCAACCAGTGATCTCGCGAGAAAAAGAGCCGGCCGACACCAGAATGTCGTCACGTGTCCATGACGACATTCCGTGTGTGTTGCCATAGATGTCCCCCGTGAATAAAAGTACCTCGCACGGCCAATTAAAGCCGTCAATTGCTGCTTTCCCATGTTGCAGTCCTAACTCGCTCATTCTTTGTTAGTTTTATCGTCTTGGTCTTTTGTAGAATTAACTACAAACGTGGTTCTCACGAATTTAAACTAGTTACACGCCCAGCAGGAGGTAAAAGTGCGTGGAACTTGACTACTGGAAAATGTCCGTCTCAAAAGTCACTCCGCCAAGACCTCACATTATGTAGTTCCGGATGAACAGAATAAAATATAGGTCAATGTAGACTTTTTAAAATTTTCCTCAACAAGCCTTAATATTAATACTATTATGACTCAGCATTATATAGTATATTAGATCAGATTAAAACAGATTAAAATTTTACCTGTAAAGGACCAATACAACCAGTAAAATGCATTTTTTTTGGCATTTTAATTTTCTAATTGAGATAATAATAAGACGTATTTTAGATATATACGTATACATAAAAGGTGTAAAATGTAGAGTGCCAAATGTGCTTTTACCTATGTTTTTATTCAGCTAAATGTTATTGCTATTGGAACCGTAAAGGTTTTCTAATGAAGCAATCACTTTGATCAATAACATGAAAAGTCATGTTTGGAAAATTTAAACATTTTAATAAATAAAAACTGATGTAATATACACCATTATGAACTACAACAAGCATACCAAGACATTGGAAATACAAAAAACAACAGTTCAATTTACTTGCTTTAAAAGCCTCAGTTTTTAGGAAGGGGAGGAGTGAGCAGGAATTACAATAGCCATACATTCTTGTGTGAGATTGTGCCAACAAATATAGAAAGCATCATGAGTACTGACTTTTCAGCAGATGATCGACATATGTAAAACTGAAGAGACATTTAACATTTCAGGGCTAAAGATTTCCATGAAGAGACATTTTGAGGTACTGAGTTGTCTACACCTGTAACTAACAGTGAACACTTGTTTGCTGTTTCCCAGGAGGTCAGAATGACAAAAAACCCATAAAAATCAGTCACTCAAACATGTTCTACACATCTCAGGAAGACCGAACAATTAAGAGGTGATAGTGAGTTCACTTTGTTCTTCTTCCACTTGTATTGCATTTTTGTGATTTTTTAAAAAAAGACACATAATAAGCTTCATGTTGCAAGAACGTCGTTTTTTCGTTTATCAAGGCTGTAAGAGGTTGAGTGTTTGCGGCAGACATTTTGTACCTAATTTTAAAAAAATCAACTTTATTATTAATATTCAGACACTTTCTCTGGTTTTTAAACACAGTAACTCCTCAGGTCCCTAAAAAAACAGTCTTTAGAGCTTTCATTCACTTTAACTGTAGTGATGTAATGTGTTGATGAACTGCATTCTGGTTTCATTGCTTCATTTTGGTTGCAGTGCACGCATCAGCCAATCAAATCACGTCTACAGATGCAAATCGGGTCCCTTCCTGACACCAGACCTCAAGATGGGGAAGAAGGATTATTTTGGCGGGTTAACCTGGACGCAAACCAGGGAAACCAAGCTTGGAGAGAGGTGTGAGAGGCAGTAGGTGAACCCAATAATCTAATAGAAGATGTATTTCCCTTCTTGCTGAGCATCTGCAACTTTGGCCACGGCAGACATCGAATATAGCACCAATTGTCAGACATGCCCACTGTCAAAGGTTAAAGTGAAGCACGCGTGTGAATGAAGGTGAGTGTCAGGCCCAATCCCAGAGTCCAACCTCTGAGAATTACACGTCTATGGTATAGGAAGTCTGGAAATTTGTTTTGTCAGGGCCCTCGTGGGAATTTTGAGCAGCTGAGGGCCACGTATTGCATTTTCTTTTTTTAAATAATCCCTTAATAAGTCCTAAACTCAATTAAATTTCAGATTGAGCACATTGTTATCTGTATCATAACGGGATAGCAATCAATACATGAAGCAGTCTAGGAATAAAGAAATCAGGCGTAGTAGGAGTCCGAATTAAGGAGACTTCAATTTATTTAAACTTTATAATAATGAACCACAAAGGTAGGCTGTAATACCAGGGGTATGAATCATTTTAGTCCGATAAAAATGAATGGTTTGATCAATATTTTGAGAGTTTTTTCCTCCAAAATTTTTTGGGATTGGGCCTAAGACGTCATCTCATTCCCTACAATACAAGGGTACCTGCAAGGAGGAGTTACTGTGCTTACTCGACCTGGGAGAAAGCCTCTGACGAATACCACATCAAAATTCAAAGTGAATATATCTCATTACTCAGCACCAAAAACAACGTGTGGATAGTATTTGCAACCACCAATACATTAGACTTTGAAGCACTGTGAAAGTCAACTTAAACTGAAAAAAAAAACGGTGTAAACTCAAGAAAATCATCATGACATGTCGTTGAAACTGATGTCCCGTTAAATTTCCTTGCTTTAAAATCTGCCACTCAATATGTAAGTCTCATCTGATCTGTGTGTATTCCCTGAAACGCCCGCAGTCAAAAAAGAAAATCACCTGCAGCACATGGAGGTGACTCACTGGCCAAAACAGCAACCCACGGTACAGTACATGATTGTGTAGCTACATTTTGTCTGAAGCAAGGAAATCGTGAACGTAAAAAAAAAACAAAAAAAAAAAACAAATAAAGCACCACACATGTTATTAAATAGCACCAGTTGTCAGAATGTTTATGACGTGTTTTTTTTTTTTTTTTGGCAATGTACAGCACTGAATTTGAACGCCGCCGTTGTCAGAGGGGGCAACTTGAAGCAGCCGCTGCAATGCTCGACCTCCAAAAAAACAAACATTTGAGTTTCACCCTTATGTCAGTTCACACACATACCGCAAAACGCACACACGCCCCTTAAACATGTCTGTGCACAGCTTGTAAAATGGATGAATATATATATACTGTATATATATATATATATATATGTATATTTCTGTGCTCTGCTGTACAGATTGCAAGGGAGCACCATAGTAGGGGGGGGACAAAAAAAAAATTGTGTTAACTCGTTCACACTCAACACATATATAGAAAAACGACGACCGCAGAAGCCAGCCAAACACGACTCCTAAAGTACAAACGACCATGTGTTATAAGATGACGGCCCACATAATAATAATCCCAAGGATTACTACTTTTTTCTTTTTTTTTGTCATTCACACCAAAATGGAGGTTGCTATTCAAACTAAAGTGTTGCTGTATCCTTCTCTGTGTGAAATAAGACAGTGAGATTATAACTACAGTACAGTGGCGGCCATTTTTGGGGGCTCGCCTTTCTTTTTTTTTTCTGGCTCGGAAGTTAATAGTTTTTTTTTCCGTAAGACTCTGCAGTGCTACTGTATAAAGCAACAAATGAATATAAAAATAATAGAATATAGACTTATACATTCTTGAAAACAAGTATATATATATGGTCTTTCTCTATATTTATTATTTCTTAAACTAATTTCTAGCATTTAGATTTCCATTATGAACACATACAGGTATACACTTCGGTCTGTTACGCCATGTTATAATCACTGAAGCAGACCGACCCTATTACGCTACTCATTTCCTCACTCAATCTTCAATATAGATAATGTGCCATATATTTTTTTTTTCCCCTACAAAAAAAAAAATATATATATATATATATATATATATGACAAGGTATGCTTATTTGAGATATTATTTACACCGTCATGGTTTTACTTTCAATCTTATATCTACGCAGTTCCTCTTTCCACACTGGAGCTCAGACATGTTGCTGCTATCAATATGGAGTTTAGTTGAGATTAAAGTCTTAGATTAAAGATTAATCTTTCAGCAGGACGTTTTTTTTTTTCGCACTTCAGCCTAAATTTGCACAAAGATACGCCTGCGGTGATGTGTTCTTTTAAATGAATGTTCCTGTGAATGATGCTGCCCCGAAGGAGTCTTTAATTTAATATTATTGTGCAAATAATTCATGGGCTTCCACTCAAAAGTAAAAAGGAAAGTTAATGTAAAACGTTTTTTTAGAGGCATGAGTCGTGATTTATTATAATATAATATTGTGAGCAGTATGTCAGTGCAAAAACATTCAAATACATATTTACACAAAGCGAAATTATTCCTATAATATGATTAAACTAATTCGGACTGCAATTTAAGGACACAAAAAAACATGATAAAGGAGATGATATGGCAGGTTGTGGGTTAGGTATCATGAGCTCAGAAACAAACATGATCTGTCAGTGTTAGCACCAGATATTCCCCACTTTTGTAGGTTAAAAAAAGTCTGTTAAATATGTTAAAAATGTCAAGAGCAGTGTGATGATAAGTGTGATACAGTACAGAGATTTGTTCATGGTCATTTAATGAATGATTCAAAACGTGACACGACTGGGGTTAATACGTGTTATAATTCTATCATATACTCTGCACATGCAAATCCTATGCACCGCTATTCTGATCGCGATAATGAATTCACTGTGATTCTGAGCTGAATCCATCACTTTCTTAAGTTGCATCACACTCCACACAAGTGTTTGTAAGATAACGTTCAAATAACATGTAGTTACTTATAATCCTTTAAACATCACAGAAGAAAAGAGTTCCTCTCCAGGTGGAGTTCACTGGTGGTTCTATTCTATAATTGCCAATTTAACTTTATATCATTAGTTGAATGTTTTCTATCACGTGGGTACCACTTTACAGTACAGCTACCCTTAATGATGATTTTTATAAGGTTTATAATTCAAGATTTCACATTCATAAAGTTGCTATATTTGTTTTAATGGGGCCTTATTGTGCAAACCAGGTGTTGCAAACATAAGGCCCGTGGGCCAGAGGCGCCCACCAGAAGGTCCAGTCTGGCCCGCAGGATGAATTCAGAATCTAATCATAATGTGAAATAGTGTATTTTTCAGTTCCAAATACCTGTGACAAAATGTGTAAATTGTAAATTTAGGCATAACATTGTTGAAATTGCACCTATTTTTCCTCAATAAATGTCAGGTGGTTTGTAAAAATATACCTCATTAAAAGTATTTAGAGGTTATTATGCTGCTATTTTACTGTTCCGACCCACTTGAGATCTAATGAGTCCAATATCTGATGAAGCAAATGGAGCAGACAAGAGGCTTTACAGTGCAGATACACATGGCTCACTATTTGGCAAGTGACGAATCACTATTGCCGATTTCATTTTATGTGTTATAATAACTTTTTATAAACCATTTATAAATACTTTGTAAGGGGCGATCATATTGTTAAGCGGTACCGACTTTTCAAATGAGAAAATGTACTTTTCTATATCAGTTTTTTGTTGTTTTTCTCCGGTCGATTTGATATTGCAGCATTCAAGTGTTCATACCATGCAAATAACGGCTTTCAATATTCACTATGTACAGTTTCTACATAGAGATTTCGAGGCGTACAGTACGTCTATGCTGAGACTTCCAGCTCACGCTCTGTCCTCACTTCATATAGTTGATGAAATGACTGCACGGCGGCACAAAGCGTCTACTTTGTCTCATGACATTGAATTTTGAAGCACATTCTCTGAGCGGCTCGATGTTTTCATGATTCTCCTTTTAAACGTCAACCTATACAAAGTAAAAAAAAATGAAAGGAAAATTCCGACGCAAACACATTACAGTGCCTTAGTTCAGTGAGTTCGACATTTTAGTCAGGGTCAGACTCCACAGTCACAGTTGCAATTACATAAAATATGATATATCCATACTGAATTCTGCATGCATATTATTATTCAATGATAATAAAATATGCAATTTCCTATCTTACAATATATAATATTTATGTGTGTATTTATATCCACACATTTAAATAATGAATTTTGTATATTATTAAGTGATATTATTCATATAATTTTGGTATATTTTTTATTTTAAACGTGGGTGTAATTACAATATTAAACAATAACTTGAGTGTAAAACTGGCAAAGTGCAACGTCGTGTTTCTGCAGGTACAAGGTATGTTATGTTTGTTTCCCTAACAAAAATATGATTATATTTGTGTGTATTGGGGCATATACATGGGCTGTGATTTGTAATAGAAAATTATAACTTTAATGTCATATTTTGTTTCTGAATGGTGGAGAACTAAGGGACAAAGTGTTAAGTTAAGTTAAGTGTCATATGAAATGACCTCTGTGACCTCGAGCATGTCGACTGAGAATGGAATACAACGAGTCCGTTGCCTTCAATAGAAAATAGTCAGCAGTGAAACATTCAATAAATAAATAAAAAAATCATCTTCAGTGTTGTATAAATACCTACTAAATATGACTTATTTCAAAAGCAACAAGGCTGATTTTCCATAATATACCATAATAAAGGTATTTAGATACAAAGAAGAAGAGCTTTTTTCTTCTTCCAGGGTGATTTTGAAATCATTTTGCAGAAGCTGAGCTTTGATTTATACTCTATATTAAAATATTAAAAGAAAATCTATGAGGGAATTTCTAGTAATTTCTCAAAAGAAGAATCACTCGTCACTTTTCACGTTTGCTTAGCACCTTGGGCTGCGTCTTTAGCACCTTAGCCTCTGTTTGACACCACTTCTAAAGCACCGATGATGAAATGGCTCTCCACAAGTGGAAGTGCTTTACAAAAATAATGTTGGTTTTAAACGGCTGTTGCACCTTAGTCCCTGTCACACACACACACACACACACACACACACACACACACACGCGATAGCTGATTCCTCGTCTGCTTCGATGACACCACTTTTTTCAATCCCACAGAAATCATTCACGCTGACTTTTTGTTATCTTTGGAAGTAGAGACCGTGGCTTCACTTATGTTACCAGTGTTTTTTCCCTTTTTTTAATAAATAAATTGTATTTCAAATGCTCTGACGTTATCGCCACATCGTAAATAAAGGCACTACTGTCTTTACTAAACTGGTTGTTTGTTTTTGACACAGATACACCTGTGTAAATGCATTAGTGTCACTGGAAACGCCTGCAAGCCACATCACTTTTTCCAAATACTTTTACAGTTTGTTGGTACAATATGTAATTTTATATATATATATATATTATAGTATCATAGTATAGTGTATATAGTAAATTGGATTCTCTGTTTATATATAGATTTATATAAATAAGTACATCTCTTTATCTGTCCTGCACTTTCAAACTAATTCAAAAATATGGAATAGCGACCTTTTTGCAAGTATTAAAGCGAGTGTAGGCAGGATGTGTTTGTCGTTATAGATCAACAATTCCATCGAATACTTTCAGCGTAAATTAAAATTTAGTGAAATTATGGTGAAAGGTCGTAATTCAAGCACTGGTAAATACTGCCTACACTGCAAAGCAACCTAAAAGTCAGACAATAAAAACAATTAGCAGAACGTTTGCCTTTTCATGCTCGCAACAGAGAAACGTATCCCAAAAATGTTAAAATGCCGGGGATGAGACTCAACAATCCAATATTTTTTTTCTTGATATCCTTGCCTACTGTATCTTTAAGCAGCCACATTTTGTCTCTTGCAAATTCCAATTTCACAAAGACTACGTTGGAGTCACTGCTCAAAATCACGGATAAAATCAAATAAGTACACAAAAAGAAACCCATAAATAGATTAAAAAAATCTGTACATCATCAGGTGCAATACAACTCTAACACACTTCAGCAGAGTACTGACCCTGCTTTTTTTCCGCGGTATTGGGTTAACTTAACATCTCTAAATGAATTTGAGAACTTTTCTGACAGAATTGGAAAAACAAAACAAAAAACAGCCAACAGCAAAAAGCTTGAGGTGTTGAAAACATGCTCCCATTCACAGCATGTGTAATGTGTGATGTAGTCGAGTTTCTGATGGTATGGCACTTCCATGACAAATAAAAATGTAGTTTTTTTTATATCTGATATAAGCATCCACGGGAAAACTTTCCATACACAGCAAAACAAAAGCTGCTTTTAGCCAGAAGAGTACGCACCCTTTGGGTCGCCTTCAGTGCCACATAATGTACTCAGCGTTTCTACTTTCAATGAAACAAAGGCTATGAGTAGAAAATTTAAACAATTGTGCACAAACGAAGTGTAAATGAAAATAAAAATTAGACACAAGTGAAGCAGGCAAACAACCAGAAGCTCCATTAAGGCCAAACCATTGTTTTTTTCTTTTTTTTATACTCTCTAATATGTTCAAAAATACTATTATATACTATGGCACAAAATCCTATCCTCCAATAAGTACGTTGTTGTTGTTTTTTTTGTTGTTTTTGTTTTCTTTCACTGGATTGTTTTTGGCATGAATATAGTTGTGAATAGGATTCGGAGCCCTCTAATGACCTACAGACTACAGGAGGAGGTGGAAAGAAATGTGATCTATTCAAAATGGACAAGATTTTGCTCCAGTGCAAACTGCTCTAACACAGAAGACGCTAAAGACAGAGCTGACGATGAAGATGGGTTAAAAAAAATAGCACTTTACAGTGTTTTGTGGAATGCAAACAGAACCCCTATATGCTGAACGACATCTCGTCAATAACTAGTGTTAGTAGTTGGGTTGGTTTTATTTCTGTGATCCTTTATGAAAGCACAGAAAGCATGAGGTGTGGGCACGGCTAACAAATTAGTAGAAGCACACACATAGAAGGTGGAAAAAACAAAAGAAGCCTAAGGACGATAGCGATGAGAGAAGCTATAGTTTGTTCTGCTGGCTGATCCTGGTGGTTGTGTGGTCTCGTGTCCTGTGCTCTGAGGTATACTTGGTAGGAAGTGAGAACGACCATACTTGTGTGAGGCGAGTTTCTCGGGCAGATAAGAAATGTTGCTGGCGGAGGGGAAGAGGGTGGGGGCGGGTGGGGAGGTTATCTGGTGGAAGGTGCTGTAAACGGAGACCTTGAGAAATGATGTCCAATTAAAAACAGTTAACACTTGAGGTTTAAATAAAAAGAGACGGAAAATAGAATGGGAGTTGGTGATTGAGTATTGATTGACTGTTTTTAGAATTATTCCTTTGCACTGGAGTAAAACTTCTTTTTTTTTAAATTGTGGCAGCGATTATTTTGGATGTGAACTGTTAGTCGTCTTTTTTAAAAGGAGGAATAAGACTTGATTTGAGCATATGGAACATAACAGTCTTGTGCCTTTGGGCATCCCAGTCAGGGAGAATAATCTACACCCTTCAGAGACAAAGAACATCAGAAACAGAAGTTTAATCTGTGATAATCCATCAATAAAGCTGGAGTAAGCAGAATATGTATTGGCATTTGGAGACTTTGACCAATCACAGGACAGTTCAGAGAGAACCATGGTCATTCAAAGAGACTCCATCCCAAAACTTTCTGTTTTGATGACCCCAAGATTCTCGGGATTCTGCCTACTACAGCTTTTATCTGCACTGAAATTACAGTTGGATTACATCCCAGATTAGTCAGTGAACGCCAACTAACGATAAACTGAATTGACCAAGGGCAAAGTCAGAATACACTGAATGCTGAAACTGAGCGATATTCCCCCTTCAAAGAGGACAAACAACGTCCGAAAGTGTTGTTTCTTTTGTTTTTATCCTCCAAATGGTATCGCGTGATCATTCGCTAGTGCTACTTTTGAAAAGGGGCGAAGGAGGGGTCGGGGCATATTGCGAGGTCGTAACTCTGTCCTCAAGGACGTTCAGAGAAGAGTGGCATGGTCAAGGTCTATGTTGTCCATGCTTGCCAGAATAGCCTTCTGGTCCTCCCGAGGCGGGCGGCGGTACAACAGAGCAGAAAAGCGAGCGTATGGATCGTGGAGGATGGGCCGTTTCCTCTTCTTGCGGAGGTAGAGCGCTTCTTCGGGCTGGAGTACCTGAGAGGTGTAGGCCTGCTGGGTCTGAGAGGTGGAGACACCTGGAGGAGGGGAGACGAACGACAGGTCATTGCTACCAGAACTGCACGGAGGAGTTTGCAGTAGATGAAACACAACAAAACCCATCTATTTGTAAGTGATTTCCATCTAGTTTTAGAATGGAATGGCATCATTGAATTCTCATCAAGATCTATCAAAATCTATCCAGTTCTGTCCAAACACAACATAATCCATTGGCCTGCATCTCTACAACACATTTACAAAATGTGATTTTTATCCGTAGAGACCTATACGGTCCTCTTTTATTTACTTAATCTGTTTCCATTGTACTTCTTCACATTTAACTTTTCCACCTGCACGACTCAAAAGTGCTTGCAAAGATGATGGAAACTCACCGAATTGTAAGGCTCAGTTTAAAGTCAGGTTCCTGAATGGGTCATCCCACGTACAGTACTTTACATTTATGAGAGATGGAAACACACATTCACATTCATGGGGACGTGTCACGTGACACCGCCACTGTAACAGCATAAAAGTAAAAAAAAAAAAAAGAAAGAAAAATGTGAATAAAATTGAAGGAATTGAATGAATTTTCCAGTGGAGAAACTCTATATCTCAAGGTTGCACTCAGTATAGCAGCAGAAACACACATGGCTGCCATTTAGACATTTATGTTAAAAAACAACATGATCAAAGAGAACAGGTTCCACACCTGCTTTCTTTCTGCTCTTGGAGTTATTGTTGTTTATTGTCATCTTCTTGGTCTTTCTAATACGTTGGTACCTCAGTGCATCGATCCTCTCAGACCCCGAAAGGGCACTCAGCGCACCTCGACGTTTTCTGGATGAAGAAGAGAGAGAGAAGGGCAAACAGGTAACTCCAGGCCAAAAACAGTCAGCCGCGCTGTGTTTCTGCACTACGGAGTGCAAAAACAACCAGAAACCTGCACAATCGTGTTAAACCACGGGTACAACACATTCTCAAAGGATCAACAAGAGACACCAAAGGAGAAGGAACAATGTGACTAGTTCTATGACTGCTATAACCTTGTACATCGCCAATAAATACCAACATTCAGGTTAAGGTAAGGTCATAATTGTCTTTTTAATAATTAACCCTTTAACACCGAGCGTATCACAGACGACGTGTTTGCGCAAGCACACTTTGGAATACCGTAATTACGCAATGGTGCGTGCTATCGGAAGTTGCAGGTCAAAGTAATACGTGGTTATTATGGTAATTTCACTTGTGCTGTTGCAGGAAGCCGGCGAATCAGCATCTGTGTCACCAGAAAGGAGAGAGTTGGTAAAACTGCACATAGTAGTTTCCATTGTTTTTGGCCTGTTTTTGGACATTTACACGCAAAGTTGAAGTTCGCGTACAACCAGAGTGTTTTTTCTCTTGTTTTTCTTGATTTGAAATTGTATACACTATTTGAACATGCAGTAAATTGTAAATAACTGCCAGATATTGAAGGTTATTTAGGAAAAATTGCCTTTTATAATAAGAAGTCCAGGTGGACATTTTGAGGCTTAGGTGTTAAAGGGTTAAACCAGAAATCCAGAGGGGTTGATACAAGTTTATACATGTAGATTAAATACAATATCTAAGGTGTTTTTTGGCTTAACTTGAACAAAACATTTTTAGTTGATGATTCATAAAACCATCTATTTATGTCATGGTGTAGATGAGGACAGTGTGTTGAGTTTGAAAGAAGGAACATTTAAAAAGACTTGCATTGTTGGTTTCAGAGGAAAATTGTGCAAAAATTAAACAGTTATTATCAACAAAATGTAGGTAAAACTTCTCAATCATTGACATATTTGACGTTTGCATGTATTTTTTTTCCTCAAATCAACACTCTGAAAATAACAGCTGCAAATGTTTCTTTGGTGTGGAGAGTATAGTCCCATATCTAAAGACCTTCCCTCCCAATCATGGAGAGGTTCTTATGAATCGGCAGCACCCACAGATTTCTGCCACACAAAAAAAACCCCACACTTGCTTCCCTCAAAGCACAGAAAACAATTAGCATTACAGAGAGAGGCCATCATCCCATCGTGGCTGCAGAGAGAAACCGAAGTTCATTAGTAGAGGGGAAGAATCACAGCTGAGCAACAAAGCATCATCAATGTGTATTCATAGACATGGATACTGTCTACAATGGGCTTCACCATGCTGACAGGGGGAGAGATGGCGGGAGGGGAAAATGACTACTCGGGAACAGTCACATAATGAAAAATAAGCCAAAGAAAAGCGAAGCACTAGGACAACAAATGTAACAAGAATTTATCCATATAATTGTTTCTCTTTTTTTTTCTTTTCTTTTCTTTTTTTTTTGAAACGGAAGAGCAATATTTAGCGATGGCATGCATGGCACTTTGCACATGGAACACGACTTTAAAGGGGAATACATTCAAAAAGCACTTCATTGGGCAGTTTACTCAAAGATAAGGAGTTCTCACCCCCCAAACCCCATCCCTGCCCCCTGTGTCCCCCACCTGCAAGCTCTTGACAAAACACTGTATTTGTTCCTTAGGATGGCAGGACACTTGCTTTATATGGTTAGAACTGTTCTGCAGTCCAAACTTGCAAGTGCAAATGCTTATTTCAAGATGGCTTTATTGTTACTACAGATGCTTTATAACAGGGGGATTAAGGCCATGTGTCCACCAGGAAATTTGACGTTATTTGGGCGATACGTGTTGGAAGCGCTAATCATGACTCCTGCATTTGCTTGTCAGCTATTTGGAACCTGCAAGAAATTTGGTGCATGTCTGCTAAAAGCTGGGATGTAAGTATTTCTTTATTTTTGTTGTTGTTGCTGAAACCATGCTAAGCTTTCATCACTGCCAGGTGCATGCAACAGCATTTTAGCTCAACTTAAATGCAAAATAATAATAAATAAATAAATAAATAAAAAGAAGAAAGAGCTGTCAATGATGGCTCCTAGTGGACACACAGCTTAGGGTAACGCCAATCGTGCAAAAAATATTTCTTGGAGATTTGGAGTCCAAAATATTTTTCAGTTGGTGTCATATTACAGTACGTTAAGCATCTGTGAGCAGTGGCAGAGTGTGTCACGCTTGAGGAGAATGCTAAGTGCACCAGAAACTACCACAACAAGTTGTGATTTTTATAACTTGAAAAACTAAACATTACGTTGATTTAACTCATATTATGTGACTACGTGTGGCCACCTAAAGGAACAGTGCATTTAACAGTAAGCAGGATTCTTCATTTATATATCTAACCTTCTTTGGAAGTGAGATCTAGACCGAGACAATGCATGTTTTTGGACAGTGGGTGGAAACCTAGAAAGTTCCCACAATGTAACCAAGTGCACATAGGAATAACATGCAAACTCCACACAGAAAGGCCACATACAGGTGACAAAGTGTGGGTATCAATTTTTGTTTTGGTCTAACATGGACTCAAAATAATGACCTTCTTACTGCGAGGCAACAATGCTAAAGAGCAGGTAAGACTGCTGCTCCAAACTAGTTACATCTTCAGACTGAGAGAGCGTGAAGTCAGTAGGACCTGAAGTACCTTGGAAAATGTTTAAGTTAATAATGAGAGGGAGCTGCACCCTGAACTTGAGAAGCTGAAGTTGGACGGGTCTAGGACTGAACAGCAATTGATTACATCTAGAAGATAATGGAAGAATTTAAGAGATAGCTTACTTAATCAATTCATGGACAGTTCTTAAGTCCAACTGTCAGACCTTGACCAATAGGCCTCGCTGTGACAATAGTAATTAAGTCATTAATCACTGATTACGAGGAGGAAGAAGGATCACAGTTTGGAGCATATTTGAGTTGGTACTGGTAAACCATAGAAAGAAAGTGGTACTTTCTCAATTTCAGTGGCGTTGCGTGAGTGTGATGGAAGAGGGTGGGCACACTTAACTGAATGGCAGAGATAATTGCCTCACTGGGCATTGAGATAATTGTTCTGTCACAGTGTTCTGTCAATCAATAGAGACATTCGTTCGAGGCCTTCAGCTGAGGTTTGAGGACACAATCTGAAGTTAGTGCAGCCTACTTATGATCTGATCACTCAGGATGGACGTTGATAGCAAGTCTGAAAGGGATTTAAGGTGTTGCATTCAGCTGGACAATGGTGCAACTTGGCCTTGAACAACTGTCGTTCTGTTTTTGCACCAGTACTATCATGAAATAGATAATATACCAGGAGTAACCATTAAATTTTAAACTGGTTTCAGATTGATGAGATCTACAGATACCAGTGGTGAGGTTTTACTGTTCATGGATTTTAAAGTTTGCATGTGAATATGGTCAGTTAGCAAACCACTCAAGCATGAAAACATGTTGGTGCTACATCTCTGACCAAATCTACTAACTAACAGATGGCATATGCATATCAGTCAGAATGCATAGTGTACTAAAGACTGCAGAACTTAAAAAAATGCATAGAGCCACTTTGAGAAAAGGGGAAAAAAAAAGGAAAGAACTGAAATGAACTATTTGTCGATTGAAGGAAGGAACAAATCAAACAAAGACTCGAGGTCTTGTATTCCCCTTTAAAGGACGAGGTGATCAAAAAAGTCCCACCTGCTAACCCCCCCCTTTCAGACATGGATCCAACCCTTACCTATTGCGGTGTAGAGGACCTGGTCACAACAACGCTGCCCAGATAGCTGAGATCAATCAAAAACAAAGCAGGTAAGACTCCAGGAGCCATCAAGAACCACCATACTGCCCCTAATTTTATAATGATGGAAACATTGCAGTACATGACAAGCGGACAGGCCCTGTGACACACTTTGCCCAACAACCTTTCCTTGGTAGTCAGACCTGGGGGAGTCCTGGGGACTATTAAAGGTGTTGAGGGGTTGGGAAGGGGGAAGTAGGTTAGGGAGAAATCTGGAGGAAAGGGAGAATTGGTCATGCAGTCAGGTTACTTAGGCCGAGGATGGGCCGCAGGGCCTGCCGAGATGAACTCTTCTTAAAGCATCCCTCTGCATGATAAAGGCATCTTCAAAGGCTTGGAGCTAGACATAACAATGGGTGTTTGTATTTTCTGGGGAATCAGTTGGATGAATATCATGGGATCCCTCCTGTTAGGTGAAAGCGAGGTAACACATGATACAGATGGCAAAACAAGGACCCTGTGGGGATATTTGCAGATTCACAGGCTTTTAGGGGCTTATGTCAAACAAATTACACGGAACTGAAAAAGGCATTTTTCATTTTTCTGCTTCACTGTAGCCCCAAAAGGTCTGAAATGACATCTGTGAAGCAAATGTATTTTCCTGTCAGTACAATTTGTTGCAGAATTGATCCTTTTAGGTCTTTTCACTTTCAAATATGTTGTTTTGAAGAGACAATAATGGAACAATGCTTCACAGATGCAGTGGGTGACACCTGTAACTTGATGTCTGACATGAAAAGCAGCACGGATCAAATTAAACTAAACTGAACTAAAGTCACAACTTCCACAACTTATCAGATGAATCATCACAACAAAATGAGTTTCCTTCAACATACAGTTTTCATTTCTCAAACTAAAGTACAAACAAATGGAAAAAAATGGGATAAAAGCATGAACTAAAATATCAAACTAAATTGCCACAGAAGTGATTAAAAGAACTGATGGATATAAAAGAGCACTCCAGGAACCAAAAAGCAGGAGCAAATTCACATATCAAAGCATTATGGGTTGGGGCAGATGACTCAATGGTCCCTCTCTGCATGCCTAATTCACCTACCCTGAAGCTGACAAGTGTGGTGGAGAGGGCTCAGATGGAAGGATCCCCTCCTCAGTCCTCCTTTGAGATGGCATCTGCCCAAACATGTTGCTGCTTTCCATGGGGGGTGATGGGGACTGGGAAGCTGGGTAGCTGGTTGCAGAGGAGGCAAAGGCCATGTGGGAACGGTAGCTGGGACTTGATCTCCTGCTACCCTGGCCTTGGGCAGGTGAGGAGGAAGGGGAGGATCTCCTGGAGAAGCTGGCTGTGGAAGGAGGGAGGAGGGTAATCTCAGACATCTCTGGGTGTATGGGAGGTTGGACAATGCTGGGACGTGGCCTGGGACGCACTACAATCTCTGGGGAGCCCTCGTGAGAACTAAAGGGGCTTTGTGTGAGAGGTGAAAGTCGTGAGGGCTGAAGAACCACCTGATGCATGCCAGGATCCATCCTACGAGCCTGTCTGGGACTGAAACGAGGGGCGGTTTCAAACCATCGTGTGTCCAGGCTACTGAATGTGCTAGGGACAATATGGGCCATTGGATCGGTGTAAGGCAAAACCGGCACACCCATACTGTGACTTGTGTGTCTTAGCTGCCCTAAATGTGCCTCGTGCATAGCTAAATGCTTGGCTGGGGAGCCATGAGGCTTGGCCTTGCTGGGAGACTTGCGTGAGTGGCCCTTTGGAGCCGCCAGTGGCAGGACAGTTGGGTAAGTAGGCATTGGAAGGGAGGACGGCTGGAAAGCACTAAGGGGAAGAACATGAGGTGGAGGAGGGTAGGGGGAATCATGGCGTAGCTGCAAAGGGTGATGGGGTGGGAAAATGAATTGGGGTCCCTCCAGACTTGTGAAGGTGAAATCCACCCCTTGCCAAATTTCCGGTGAACGAGAGGAAGAGGCGAGTGTCAGAGGAAGTGGAAAACCGGAGACGGCATAGTGTGGGAAATCACCCTCCCCTATTTCTTCAGGTATCATAGGGTGACCAAAAGGACCTTCGGCAAGGTATGGAGGGGAGGACATAACAGAGCTGAGTGGGCTGGTGTCAGGCATGTAAAACGGAGGTGGGGGATCATGGTCCCCTGGGTGGCCTAGGTAGCCATAGAAAGCCCTGTGGTGGAGAGAGCCTCGGATCTGCCCTGTGGCCTGGAGCCGACTGCTCTCCATGATGGTCATACCTTCAAAGGGCCTGTGGAAACGAGGGCTGTAGGCTGGCGGTTGCAGATATGATTCCTGACTGGAGATAGGGGAAATCTGGTGCGGCCGAAGGGGGGCCATAACTGGTGGCAGAGGCCTGGGATCGTCATTCTCTTCATCTGACTGCCGGAATTCAGGATAGAGGTCTGATTCCTCCACAAAGGGGAAGCCTTCAATTCGGCGTGGCCTTACAGACATTTCTACATCAGCGGGATCGATGACAAAGCGTCCATCTGGGCCTCGGCTAATGAGTTCAATGGGTGTCGTTGGTTCAGCCTCATGCTTCATGCCATACTTCTTGCTTGTTATTGCTCTTTTTGTCTTCTTGTACAAAGACAATTCTTCCCTCTTCCCTGGACTTGGGGGTGGTTTCTTCCCACGCTGGTCATGACTGTCCTCTGATGTTTCGGACAGGGATGCCTTGGAACGGATGCTCTCTGGGCTCACCTTTCCAGAAGAAGACCTGTAAAAAAACACATGCAAAGAGATGATTACATTTTTAAAAAGAAAACAAAACATAACAAATCATCTCACCCAAGCACATAAGCATAGTTACACTTTTTAATAATTCTGGGCGATGCAAATGTAAATCACTAATGTATTGAATTCATTCAAAATCACATAAAGACGTAAGAAAAAAAGACATTGTTTGTTTGTTTGTTAGCACCAAGGCTCTTTGACACAACAATTACAGGAAGTTTGGTGATTGCAGTCGATAATTATTCGACAGATTTATGTAGTGTCAACAACATTGATATTGATTATTATTGATTGTTATTTATCCAGTGTGTGGTAGACAATAATTAACAAACAAAACACCAACTGTCACCCAACTGAAACACTAACAACTATTCAGACAAGAAAAGAAACATTTGTTTATTTAGAAGATGTGTTTAGTTCTTTGTGTTTTCTGTTTTTTTTTAGTTTGTGGCAAATATTTCAAGTTTCTAATCAAGTCTTTGTGCTAAATAAGGAAACTCTACTGTAGCAGGGAACTGACATCTGTTGTACCAATAATGTGAAAAGATGTGGCGAGAGAAACTTTTCCTGGACAGCTTTGGTGAAGAGTATTATGAATATTGTGTCCATCTTTCTTGTCCCTCCTCATGATTACCAAATAACTTTACAATTACACAATGATAGACATAACATTGTTGATAAAACGACTATCACATGTTGACACATGAAAGAAAAGAATCCAAGACTTGCATTGAAGACACAGTCACTTTATTTTGTGGTAAGTAAAACATACAACATGACAACAGAGTCCTCTGTTGTTTCAGCTACTTTAAGAAGCTACATCGACTGCTCAAGCCTTATGCAAAAGTCTAAAACAATACTTTTTTTTAATATATTAAAATATTGATGGCTTTTATGTGAAATTATCATCTTAGGAATTGGTACAACCATCAAAACACAGACAAATCTACTGCTGCTTCGCACATTAGGGAAATGCAGCAAATAAATACATGTCCATTGAACTCAATAATTCAATAATCATTCATAAAAATATGGTTCTTTTACATTTACTTCATCATTATACAATAAGATTAAATACTGCATGTTGCCAATGAGCTACTGTGCGGTAAGCTACAATTGCAGAATAACGATTAAAAACACTTGTGACTTTATCAGATAAACAGAGTGAAGAACAGCATTGGTATAGGGGGAAAGGGAAGCTGGTGAAGTGGATCATCTCAGGAGTGTTTCAGGTCAAGTGGACGGTGGAGTAGTGAGGACACAGGCACAAAACAACCCAGATCACAAAAATATAGTCACAAAGCATAAGCTGTGCAGAAAAGGATAAGATAAGGGTGTTTGCTTACTATTTAAAGACGAGACACCAACACCTTTATACGTATACTCATTTTTATCTTATTCAAAAGCAGCAGTGTAATAGGGAGGTATTGTAAGGTTAAGTGTTTCCCTGATTTAAGTATGTGTGCTGAGCTCTGCGAACAGGCTGCTGGCTCTAACTTCCATCTTATTTAACACGGTCATAAGTGGATTTCCCAGCATGTTATAACTATATAGAGTTTATGCAAACTGTAAACTGGAACACATTGCAGTATTTTCATTGAACAAACATCTTATCTATGTTTTCACTGGTCTCCAAATGTGTCTCAGAAACATACTTAGCTCGTATATGCTTATAGCGTATAAGTTGCCTTGTAATCACTGATATTTTAAAGAATAATTCATCATTGCATGACAGTGAAGTCTCAATACTCCATATGATGCTGAGCAATGGGATCTTATTGTCCAATATTGTAACTATTTAAAGCAGAGGTCTCAAACTCACGTCTATTAGTCTCTTCAATCTATTTCATGTGACCCACATGATTTTTGATACGGATAATAGATTCATTTTGCATCATAAATATGTTTTAATTGTGAACTATGTGTCGATAATTAAACAAAATATCATCACAGATGTTGTTATTGCCGTATCGTGATGGGGTGGGCACTGTTAATTTGGAATTATATCAAGATATTTTGACTGAACAGTTGTTTTTGCCCACTTTTTTCACTTTATCAGGCCCCTTCCTTACCAGACTTGAAGGTGATCTGAGTTTGACCCCCGATTCAAAGGAAACGTTCAATTTTTTGTCATCAAACATTCTCTTGCTCAGTAAAGTGTAGATGACAGTGTAATTTGCTTCACTTTAGGGGGAGAAGCACTGGTCCACAGAAGCTAAAAGCTCATTATAAATGTTGTTTGTTTCATTCATAAAAAAATACAAGGTTACCAGTTTACAGACTTAATGCTAGGCTATGCCAACTGTCACCTAACTCAACTTCACATTTAGCGTACACGATTGACACTGAAATGGAACGAGAACAAGCATAAAACCTTAAAATGTCTATGAAAGCTCAGAAATTCCAGTGATTATTTGCCAATATTAATTCCTGGTGTCCTGTGTTAAGCTGAATGCTCTTATCTTATGATGAAGAAAGTTACCCAGTTTTCATGTATGAATGACACATTGTTGTTGTTGCCTGGTGGGGACGTTTGTCCCGGAGCATGCAGACACGTTAGGAGACTGAGGGGCAGTGCAGAGGGGGGTGATTTACAGTGTGCAAGAACAAGGGCACTGGGGGTTGGCACACTCACTGAGGACTGGAGGGTTGCAGCCTGTGCCTGCTTGCATCCAGCCCCTCCCAGTAGGGCCCAATGCTGGGAATGAAGCTAAGTGGACTCCTGTAAAAGTGCGAAGAATAATGGAGGTGAACAAGAAGTCTGTCAATGAACGGTTGTTTAGAAAAGCAAACAGGAAATGGGGGGGGGGGGAAGGGTGTAATGACTCGGAGACAAAGAGAAGGGATATGGAGCAAGGACAAGAAATAGCAGCAAGGGTGTGATCACTGCATTTTGAGAAACATCGTCTTACATTTATCAGCTTCTATGGCCACAATCCTGCTCACTCAGGCCCAAATGCACAACAAAATAGCACGTGTCAGTTGTTCTGAAAAGATAATTTTCTTCGTCGGAGCAGAGCTGTCGTCTCGGCCAAGCATTTGGACCATTATGATGGATACGTTATAGTTAAGGCTCTCGTCTCCACGCGACTACACACCGGCCATGATTAATGGCGCCAGTTCCCAAACTGTGCTCCTCCTGCTTTGACACGTATACATGTCTGCTGTGAAAAATGCCCAGTAAGGGACCTGAAATGTCCTTTGTGATGGCGACTAGATCGATGTCAGGGTCACACGAGGACAGAGGGATGAAAGTAATGGGATGGAACTGTTGTCGTCCGCAGGTTTGAATGGAGTTAAATGAACATGTTATTGTCCAGCCGCAGCAGGAAATGTTTCTTCAGTCTCACCATCTTGTATGATAAGAACAATTAAATATGAAAAAAGATCATAAAGAAACAGAAAAGTCAGTGTTGCACAATTATACCCATAATATCCACAGTATAAAATCAAGCCTACACTTATAGAATTGAAGACAAAATAACTCCTTTGCCAGAGGGATTCTGTTTTTATGGCACTTTTGTAGTCCTGATAACCACCCACTTAGTAGTACTTTATACTGCCATTCATACCCATTCTCATACATATTATCACACATCTATTATATTCATTCACAATTAACAGAAATGTAGGTTTGTGTCTTGCTTAAAGACAAATAGGCATGTAGAGGCGATTGAACCCCGAAAAAATCACCTCCTCCCCCTGTAGACATGATAAATGTGAAAATGACATGATACATGCCCTCCTTTTCTTTCAAATTCCACCAGGAGACGGATAAAGTGTGGGTTTCAACAAGAATAACACTCCTCAGATACCCGGGATGTGTCAGGTGAACTTCACACCTCTTAATAAAAGGTGTCGTTGAACAGATGTGGAGCCTTTTTTCTCTCCAGCCCCAGGAGGCTGATGTTCTCACACCACGACAAAATGAACAGGGGAAGGAACGCAAAGTCACTTTATGACTATGTTTTGGGGATCGATCTGACGTAAAAAAATTGCCAACAGGACACAGGACAGAGACAGAAATATATGACTGAACTGTAATCTATTTCAAAAAGGTGCTTCTCCACACTCGCTTCTTCTCTCTGAGTGAGAGGGAAGTATTTATCCACTATCTAACAGCCTCTCAGGCAGAGAGGGCTGCCTCTTTATGGTGTTGTATGGATTATAGAGCGATGTCTGTCAGAATATAGAGACTTTTTAGCACAGATTTCAACCACTTTTACTGCTTTAAAAGAATCTACTCCAAGCCACTTGACGGCCATTGTTGCTTGGCAACCCCTGAATCCCTTGGAGCTCCACCTTGATGGGGAGATGTAAGTGAAGTCAGCAGTAAACTACTTCAGCTGAGAGTGGAAGTGCAACTTTGGTGAGATGATACTGGACTGTTTGGTTTCATATTTCCACATTTCTCTGACGGACTAACTGACATCTGTCACATATCTAATGAATTCATCAGTTTGCTCTGAACATCTTTAATGTGTGTTCATTATTAATGCCTCATTGGTTTGATTGCAGACATCAACAATGAATCCTTATATATCATCAGACCATGATCCCGTGATCATTCAAGCAGGGAGAAAAGCTTCGACTCTAAACGATGAGACTGACTCATCTATTCATGTCTATATGAATGAAATACATCTGTATTTGAATGAGAGGAAAATCTGATATGTGAGGGTCTGTTAGCTGACTACTGGGTTGAATAAATCCTTCCTGCTGTGCCCTTTTTCTTACTATGTCTATACCTGTTGTAGAGCACTGCACTGTGCTGCTCTGAGTAAAGAGTGACTGTAAATCATGAGTATGTCTTTGAGTGTAGTGAGGGTTACTTACGGAGTTTCCACGCTTTTTCTGCAGTGGGTTATTGAGAGAGGCGGGTCTGGAAGACAAGAAAGGTAGTAAAAGGCATTTAAGGCCTATATTCTTTTATTACTAGATTTACAGGTAGTGTAAATAATAAATAATAGGGATTCAATAGAAGGTTCATTTATTCATTCACTGTCTGACACTTTATCCTCCACATGAGGGTCACAGGGGTCGATGGAGTCAATCCCAGCTTTCACAGTCCATCACAGGGCCAACACAGAGACAAACAACTTTTCACACCGTGGAAATGATCATTTGATGTTGTGTTTTCACTGAATTGTTAATATAAAAGGTAGCATAAGTAGGAGAGAGAAGCCATTTTTGTTCCAACTTTTTCTCCTGTTTTTAATGCTTAGTGCTCACGCGGCATGGAGCTGTGCCGCAGGTGCACCCGTGGTAAGTTGCTGTGGGAATAATACACAACTCCTTATATGGACATCCTGGGGGTGTGTGATTATAGGTAACATATTCAGGCTTTAAAAAAGTTGTTTTTTTTCCACCTTCTTATTGTTGTGGAGTCAAAGAGAAGTCACAAAATTAGACCGTTTTTCTTTTCTTTCTGTTCATAAAATGAGCCAAGTGAACTTTGAAGTGATTTTTTTTCAAAATTTCACAAATTCAATCCCATTTTAAACACTTTGCTCAGGTGGGTTCATATAGTTACATGTATACATTTTTCATCAGATTGCCTATGTTGTGCTGAAAAAAGGGATATAAGACACTCTATATTGCAAATTCTTATAATCTCTGCATATACTGCATGTTTTAACATAAAAATAATTTTATCAGTCATTTATCTGTTTTTTTTCTTTACTGGAGGTAAGATTAGGTTAATTTAAGAAGTTTTGTTTGTTATTTTGGCATCGTTTGTCTCCAAGTTCAATAAAAACTGCTACACATTGTTGACTTTTGGCTTTCTTTGGAGAAGGAGTTAAAGTAGTTCTCGTAGGCCGCACACTCACACCTACGGTCAATTTAGACCTCTCTGCATGTTTTTGGACTGTGGGAGGAAACTGGAGAACACACACGGGGAGAACAAACTCAATATAGGCCCGAACCAGGATGACATGCACAAGTCAATTTAACATAAATCAAAAAATATAAGGTCACAGAGTTTGTCTGAGCACAAAACCCCCCCTCACCTCTTTTCCTCTTGAGCTTTCGCCGGCGCTGTTTGTTAACAAAGCAGGCAGCCATCGTACTGAACAGCACCGCTGCCGCTAAAAAACAGATGGTGGCCACGATGCCCGCCACCACGGGCCGCGCCAGTCCACGCTCCTCCACCAACTCTGGAGGGAAGAAGTCTGCGAGGTAAGGAGGACAAAGTCAGGGGTAGTGGAACAGAGAAATGTGCATGTGAAGTCAGGGAAATAATTAATCATGCAGCAGAAGGAACATTTAAATGTTTAAATGAAGCAAACAGTAGGAAAAACAAATGTTAAAGTTCAGTTTGCTCACTCAACGACTGATATTGCTCACTTCTAGACTAATGCTAAAGTCAGTGTTTATTTTCTGGCACTGACACTGGGGTGATATTTACTCTCAGGATATCCTGTAGTCCATCAGGAACCAGGTTTCTCTGCAAGGTTTATCATTGCCTCAAGACCTTTCTTTGCAACTCTCTCAAACCCCCAAAGAAAAGCCTTGTAATGTTACAACGTTTGACCCCAGTGCAGGACAACAACTCATGAGAGAGTGCAAGAAAAAAGCCAAACGGCAGTCACAAGCGAAACAATCCAACGGAAAAGGGCACAAGGGTGAAGTACAAACAAAGACACAAGCATCACAAGGGGAACACAAGACATAAACAGGGCAATCTGACAGCGAGTGACAGGAGAGTGCAGAATATAAAAAAGGAAGAAAAAAAATTGTATTAACATGAAAACAAAAGAAAATGAAAGGCCAAATAATAATAAAATAAAGAAATCAAAGGTCAAGGTTCAGGGTCAAGCCTCATCCTTTCATTCATATTCTGTATGTGGATGTTTGGGCCTATGAGAGCAGATTCAAATATGCTACAGCTGACCTTTACTAATGCGAGTGTCACTGGAATAGAGATTTCTGCAGGGTGTAGTCTGTGCCATGATGACCAAGCAGAATGTAGAAACTTTGTTTTGCAACCCAAAGAAACAAGGACAACTCTGTGTCCTGCTATGAAACAATAAAGGCAGAAGGGCAAGTAATATTTGATAAATGTACTCCTCATCGTATGGTGTACACATTGAGCAAAAGATTTGAGATGAGCACTGATAAACTTCCTTACTTCCTTAAATGGAACACACAAATAAAAACCGAGCATGCACACAAACTTTACAGACTTCTTACATCCACCAATAGTTTCAGGAATCAATCATTGAGAACTAGGAGCTACTTTATTTAAGTATTAGTGGCAGCTGTGGCTTAATGGTTAGGGCTTCGAGCTCGAGACCGGAAGGTAGCTGGTTCCATCCCCGACCAGTCCGCAGCTGAAGGCACCTAACCCCCTCACTGCTCCCCGAGCGCCGCTCACTGGCATGGCAGCTCACTGCGCTGGGTTACATGTTCTACACCTCACTGTGTGCTGTGTGTGTTCACTAACTCACTGCAGAATTGAATTTCCCCTTGCGGGACTTAAAGGGTTCTTAATATTAGAAGAATGATACAGCAAACATATTGGATAATAATGAATGACAAATGATCGGGCAAAAAAAAAAAGCTTATCATCTTTGAAATGAAAGAGTGTCTCCACATTGTTCTTTAGCACAGCATTCACAGATAAGCTCTAAATGAAAAGCAGTCAAACTCAAAGCAATCAACTGAAGAGAGAGAGAGCGAATCGGAGCCTTTTGATCAACATAATGCCACATGTCTTCATCTTCACCACCGGGGGGCAGCACAGGCCTGATCAAGCCTCTATAAACGCTTCCAAAAACAGCTCCTGTGTACTCAGTGACCTCTGCAGTGGGAGCAGAATCTTATTTTAAACGGGGTTTAATTTCACATTCAAAAGAGTCTTTCAGTGTCACGACCAAAAGGGGTAAAAAAAAAAAAAAGACTTGAATGACTTCTTCTGTTCTTTTAATTTCTTATTGAACACAAAGCGGCCCGGTGCAGTGAGCGTGTGGGAGACGGAGCAAAATGATGATTTCATACTTTTCAGGATGCTACAAAGGAGTGTGTGTGAGTGTGTGTGTGAAGCAAACTTTAATTGTGCTGAGTGGGGGAAAAAATGTTAAGTCTAAGATGCTGAGTGTGCAATATACGTTCGTACACCTCCCACTCTACATAATATTGTTAAGACAGCCAGAGGTTATGGAGCCTGAAGTTGTTGGGTTAAATCCCAGCACTGAGGTTTAAAAGCTCCTCTGTATTCAAAGCGAAGAGCAGGGAGTCGATTGGTATTATCTCAGCCTCTGGTGCATTTATACATTCATTAATAGTGAGATATTTTGACTTTATACATTATATATAATTACTTACCTGTGCTGGACACTCCCACTACGTTACTGGGCTCGCTGATCATGTCGTCCATGACGGCCATGACACGGAACTCGTACCATGCTTCCTGCGAGCAGAAGAACAGAGATAAAGAAAAGCGTTAAAAATGTCAGAAACATTCGATCAGGCTGCAGGATTCTCCCAAGATCCACCCGCTAAGCCTCCGAGGATTTGGCAAGGAAACAGTGCAGCTCAGTCTGACACTTACCATTTAGTCTTACAAGCACAATTTATGGAATTTGAAAGGCTTAACGGCTCAAAAATGACAAACAAACGACACAATGGAATCAGGATTATCTTCGGGATTCATGACAGGGAATTTTTGACGACAAGGTCACAGAGACGATCCTAAAGGTTATTTGGTATGAAGTCATGGACTGAGCTCAATGTTTCAGCGAAGACCGAATGTAATTATGTAGAGAGTGTGTCGCGGCACACATCGCACCAGAACACTCGCACGCAGTCACATACGGTGACAGCTAAACAGACAACGTCTCCTTGGTGAAACGACCTCAACAGATGCAGTGAGAAATGTGCAGCAGAAAAGTTACACAAGCGTGTGTGTGTGTGAGAAGTGTAGCGTGTGGAAGAGTGAGTGGGTGTTTGCAGTGCAGTGGTAGAAGAGGGAGAGAGAGAGAGATAAAAGCATCTACATGGAGCTGGAAGTGGTGGTTACATTAAAGAGTGAAGTCCCCGACATGTCACGGCAGGAGAATTAGACACGAAGCCAGACATGGACACTGAAACAGACACATACAATTGAAGCAGGACATGTATTGTCCCATAATCTGGCTTGAGAAAGTAATTTAATGTCATATTTGAGCTGAGGGCTCAGCACATGTGACTTAAACACCTTTAGAGGTGGAAGCAAAGAGAGTTCCATCGCTGTAACTAAAGCAGCGAGATGGTCAGACAGCGATAAGAGTCACTTTGTGAGGACCTACACTGTTACTATGACAACCAAGGAGGGGTTTGCAGCACATTATTCATTATACATATGCATAATCTGATCTGGGTAATTTAGATCACGAACAGAGAAAAATCTACTTCATTTTCATGGGCTGGATTCTTCTATTCTTCTTTTTTCCTCTTTTAAAAGTTTTTTTTCCTACCATTGCAGTATTGAGTGCTTGAATTTCTGGCACAGAATTCTTTTGCATTTAAATTATGTATTTGATTTTTTTTTTTGTTGCCTGAATACAACTCTTCACATTGTCAATATTTCATAAAATGTCTGTTTAAAATTCATTCACCAAGGCAACGTCTTCTGTGTTGGTGGACACACACACTCACAACCTCAAATGGTGGCATGTGTTATTGTAAACCTTGTGTGTAAAACCGGTCCTCTACCTGGATGAGGTCTCGGGCCAGCAGCTCCGTCTCCCCGGCAGGAATGCTGTCGTCCAGGACCTCCCATCTCTCCCCCAGACGGAACTCCATGACATAATGCTGGATAGGTGCTGTGTGATTGGCAGGCGGGATCCAGGTGAGCAGGACTCCCTGCTGCGTGCGATTGGCTGTGAGGCACCGTGGTGGGGTAAGCAGCACCAATGGTTCAGGGGTACTTATAGGAAATACTGAAAAAGCATGTTAAGGTTAAGACGATGTGACTGACATATTTCTGTCAGTAGCTGCACCTGCATGAGGGGGGAAAAATTATTCAGGCCCTCATTACACTGACAACATGACACCAGCGAGTATTTTTAAACTAGGTCACGACTATAAATGTGATTAAGCTTGATACCAAACGCGCCTCTGACATATGTAAAACTCACACTTAACCACTTCCTCTCTACCCGACGACATCTTCCAGCCTCCCTTTAGCAGGAGGCTGCAGTCGATGAGCACAAAAACCTCACGCCACAGGATCAGTTTCTTTCACTCCACGACTAGCCTTGAAAAGTACTTCTTTAAAAATGTGTTTTCATTCATCCTGAAGCCTTTGAATCATATTTTCCTTCTTTACTATGCCCCAAAAACACCAATGCAAAATTCCTTGAATGTTAACCAATTCTCAGATTCTCCTCATTTTCTAACCACACATCACACATATTATTTATCTGCATATGAGTAACATTTCCTTTGAAAAGAAGGTGTCAGGTTATCTGACTTGCAGATGGTGGAACACTCAGTTGTAAAATAGTTTTTTTTTTTTTAAAAACAGAAAGAATAGAGAAAGTGACAACAGGAAGCCTCTGTGCTCAATGTGTCATCTTCTTTGTTGCAGCTCTGTGGCTGACACATGGTGATACAGCTATCCAAATTTCCAGCGCATCACTTATCTTCAAGTAATATTCTGTGACAGCTTCATTTGCACTTAATAAATGTTGCTCCCCCTCCCCTCCCTGCCTGCTGTAAGGAATGATGTAATGCATAATGATTCACCTATAGCCCACTTAACGCTTTTACATTAGGGGTTTCTGGTGATCACTAGTAAAGGTAGTTGGTGTCTCTCGGGCTTATCTGTGGTCGTAATGTAACACCCATGACTGAATAAATGATCGGTCGCTGCAGCAGTTAAACAAGTGGACTGTTAATTTCATGGACATTGTCACTGGTCCATTAACGGTTGTCACTGGTTAATGGAGCAGCCCCCATGGCTAAGAAGGAGAGGAATTTGGGCATGTAAGCTGGGGGTAGCCAGGTTCAAATCCCGGAATGGAAGGGCTGGGGTGTTCCTGAGCAAGGCACCCAAACTACTGGGGCATGGATGGAGATGTCAAACTGTGTTGGGGGGTTAAAAACGACCTAAATCTAATTCTAATTGATACCCAGTGTGTTAATTCTGTGCCTCCTCGCACATTTTCATCAAATATGGTTTTGCAGAAGCACACGTGACACCTTTTTTCACATTTGAAAGAGAGTTAGGGGCAATTAAGTTTTTCTACTGCACTCATTAATGATCTAAATGATTTTAGACAGGTAGTCAGCAGGGTAGACTTTTGATAATTAATATAAAATCACATCTAAATCTCATTATACCATCATAATAATATTAAGTAATGCAGGTTTCCCGCTAATGTAATTTGTCTTTGAGTCATTTTATTAGAATTTCTGTTATTACCATGGAGAAAACCAATCCATGTCTATAGCTTAAATGTATTACCTCTGTGAATACTATACAGAGTACTGATGCCTTGTGGAGAGAGAAACTCACTCTCTGCACACTCTGGATAATATTCAGTCTGCATTCAACTGATTAAGACAGAGCCCATCTGAACCAACAAGTTTACTAAAAGTTCCAAGTTCAGGATGACCTGCATATCACCTCCCATGTCGCAAATGGGAGTTCACAAGTTCTGCTTGAGAACAACAATAGAGACGATGAGCTGAAGGTGACCCTCAGATTTGACTGCCAAAGAAAACCCTTCTCCTGAACTTGTCATTTTTCCACCTTTAAATAAATAAATCTGTGTGAATAAGTGATTTCCTGAAATGCCTTTAGCCCCTAAATGTACCTATTTTATTTAGCTGAAGCGTCTTTAATTACGACCAGAAAGCGTTCACTAACTGTGAACAAGAACATTTTAATAACTCTCTGTCTCCTCTCTGAGAACACCCTGTTTTTCTGCTGTTATTTTCTGACGAGGCCTTTGCAAACATTAAGTATTAAGAACATCGGCAACAATCCTCTGTGTTCCTCTCTCTGAGAGATGCAGCTGCATAATTTAGGCTGATGTTATTTGGAGTTTACAGAGGGGCACAAGACTCAATTTTCAGCAAAGATCTCTTTTACTTTCACACAACTCTGGATGGTGGAAGTGGATCTTTAATGATTTGTCGAAAGTATTGATATGAATAATGCATGATGCAAAATTAGAATAATGAGAATTTAGCACAGTTTACTCTCTTTCAAAACCGCAACACGGTGATGCCACTTTAGTAGGGATAAGAATGATTCTCATACTGTATGTTATCTTCATTTATTCCAGATTCTTGTCAGTATTGGAGCTCTCTGTTCAGGTCAGGCAGCAGTTGTGTAGTTGTGTACTCACCTAGTGTGTTCACAGTGACAACCTCGCTGAACGGGCCTGTGCCAAGCTTGCTTTGGGCCAGGACACTGAACTGGTATGTCGTCTCCGGCTCCAAACTCGGTACCAGCATCCAGTCATGGCCTCCAGGCACAGGTATGGACAACCAGTCGTGTGGGCCTAAATGTTCCCTCTTTAGCCTGCACGGGGGAGTCACAAATAAATCAGTCAATTCAGGTAAATGCAGCCTTAATGTTACATAACGTGTACAGCGGTTCTTGTTACATCACTGATCTGACATTAGATGATGTGATGTAATTTCTCTCATCAATTTTCCACACATTCTCTTGATGGTAAAAGGCACATGCTGCGCTCAGCTTGCAGTTTGCTGGTGGCATACATTCATCTACTGCGCCTGACAACCAGATGAAGAAAAAAAAAAAATCTGCACATCTAAAAGCTGCAAATAGCCTATAATGAATGCACAGAATAATGTCATAGCTTTATTTCGAAATTAATGTAAGCTGGGATGTTAGAATCATGGATGTAACTGCATCATGCCACACAATTAAAGAGGTGATTCAAGATCATTTAAAGGTGGTATATAGAAAATATGTCCAACAGAAGTCTTTTTTTTTCCTTCACAGTCCAAAGACATGCAGATTTGGGAATTAGCAAAGTTTACCATGTTGCTATCCTTTCCAGGAGAAGAGTATCCACACTAAAGTCTGCTGTGATTTGTTGTCAGCTTCCTGTTCACTTTTAGTCACCTATATTTTAACAAATTTCCGTTACAGACCCTTGTTTTTCCGTCTCCTCCAGTCAAGATATTTTTGGGAGGGGTACTGAGGCTTTTTAGGTCCTGTATCATGTGGTAAACAGCTATGGTCCTTGATTTCTGGTGATATGGCAAGTTTATGTTTTAAAATAATACATTAATTTCATATATCCCCCTTCAAGTATTATGACAGGTTTTCATTACTTAATTAACAATGTTAATAATCATTAGCGCAAGATGGAATATGAGAAACAGGATACGGGATAAAGGAAACGGTCCCTAAACGGGAAATCACTGACAACAGGAGGAAGCTCTGACAGCTTTGAACTAAAATGTAATCATTTTACATTGGGTCAAAGCTAACGGGCTAGCAACTTGATCGGGATCTAGTGTGGGTCTCTTTTTTTATCAAGTGTCGGCATATTCATTAGCCTTTGTTGATAAAGTCTGACCCGCTGTTTATATTAAATGCTTTTTTCCATACATAATATTGTCTAATTAGCCTTATAGGTTCGGTATTTCGGATATTTGTGTTGTTATTGATCAATATTTCCATTAGTACCTTTCGACAATAATGTCAAAATGGATGAGGACATGTCACATGAGTCTAAACCTCACACCTTCAGTGCTGTTAGAGTTTCAGAGTGTTAGATCACATTTCTGATGTTTTGCCAAGTTGCAACAGGTAGGATGATACAATCAGCCGTTTGTGGTAAAATGGTGTTGACAGGGTCAAGCATGTTAGTGTCTGAGTGACTGTGTCATCTGAAATTATTATTCATTACTGTGTGCACTACTGCTGTTCGGGCAGTGCCACTTCTACACTGTTGCCTCTTAATTTAGAATACAGAGTCTTTATTTAATTAACTTTTACATGTGTGTGTTCATGAGCATGTATACTATTTTTCAGGGAACATAATGAAGTGACTAGTAGGCTGAAATGTGTTGAAAACTCAGCTGTAGTCTCCACTGTACAGAGTCCTCTAGTGGGAGCCAGTTAAGCCGTAATGTGACAAAGTGGTATCGAGCCATCCTTTGTCCATGGAGTGTGAGTGAAATACACTCAGAGAGATGAGACAATATTCTTTCAACGCAAGGAAATATTGCACCTAACCTCTGTTCTAAAGAACCCGGCTAATAAACACACTTTTACACAGTCTGAAATATGTGTTTATTGGCAGCCGCTGATAAAATAGATAATGATAAAGATAGTGATAATGCGATTACTATAAGAGCTGAGTCTTCAGGTGATTCTAAATTGAACTCACCTGGAGTTGGCAGCGATTTAAAGACAGCAACTATTTATTGCAAATTTAGTTGTATGGCATGGCAGCGTCCTATCAGCCTATGTATACAAAACCTTTTTTTTTCTTATCAAACACCTGCTCTACACACGCAGATCTACCAGCCAAAATACATGAGTCATTTTAGTGTGTTTCGTCATGGTTAAAATCCCAAGTAAGTAAATAATGTTTAAAATTGAGTCAAGCAGCAGCAAAGCAGCAGCAGCAGCAGCAAAGCAGCAGCAGCAGCAGCAGCAGCAGCAGCAGCAGCAGCAGCAGCAGCAGCAGCAGCAGCAGAAGCAGCAGAAGCAGTTTTGAACTCTGTTGTGTGATAAAGATAAAGAGATGAAAAGTCACTCACGCTGGACCGCCGTGTATTTCCATCCCTATGTTTGCACAACTGCGCTGAACACAATCGTGAAACATGACATTTTTTTTCTTTACAAATCCACAAAGGAAGTGTTTGGATGAAAGGAAAGAAAAAAAAATAAGCAGGAAGCAAAGCATGCTGGGATGACTCACACATGGCCATACCAGACTGAGAATGTCTGTTGGAAGCCTCCATCATAGCCTGCCTCCCAGGACACGTTGGCCCAGGTGGAGGATGCCACCACATGGACATGGGTGGGGGCGTGGGGGCTTGTGCCTGCAGGGAGGAAAAGATGTAGTTAAAAGGGCATATTAGTCACTATGTGGCCCTGCTGTGAAACACGACATTCATTTTCCTTGTCAAAGAAATTTACTGTGAGCTTGACTCATAATGTTTGATTTTTTTACCAGCAGCCAGCAACGCTCAGTTTACTGTAAAGTAAAAGTAAGCATAGAGGTCACTTTGTGAACATGAAATAATTATCTCAAGGTGTTTTTAAGAGAAAGCATTTATAATTACAGGCGTTCTTATGCAGTATCACAGGAGTAAAAACACAAAATAAAACCCAAATCCAAACTGTTCTCTTTTGAGTCCAAGTGAACATTTGTGCCAAATTTGAAAGGATTCCCTCATGAAATAAGAAGAATGAGAGGGAAAGATGGATGATAGTCGGACAGAGGCAAAACAAATTCGGCACAAAATTTGGAAATAATGGGCAGCAAGAAAAGGGTAATTTAGTGATTCACTAGCAGCTCCGCTCATTTCCATTGTGTAGGTACGCCTGAGCAAAGCAACGGGAAATATTTAGCAGCGAGGTGTTTTGATGTGAGTGGCTCACACCCAGAAAAAAAGTGTGAAGTAATAATAAATACTGACAGCAGTGCAGGATAGAGCAGCCTTTAGAAGCGTTTAGAACATGGTTTGTGTCAGTTTATAATGAGCCAAAAAAGTTGGGTTTCACAGCTTCAATCGAGCAGAGAACTTGGTTTGAAAGAACATTTAGAGGCTGATTTAGTGGCTTGTTAGTCGAAGTAAGAGGGATACGGAGTCTTTGACGCTCAGTCTACACTGTAATTTAATTGAGAAGGTGGCCAGCATTTTGTTTGGACAACATCTGACCTTCGTTGTCTTCTCGTGCCCAGTGTTTCATACATTACCCTTTGGTACATTTGCACTTGCAGCCTCCATGCTTCTGCTTCACTGTGTCGTATTATAGTCACAGCTCACTCGAGCATTATTTACACGACACTTATCGGAGTGTCTTAAGTGTACTTTACACCGTCTACTTCTCTTTGTCATTCACTCTTTATTTATTTATTAGCTCTGTTGTGGAGTTTGTGTTTTTGGCAGCACAACATGATCTTTTCTGCAAGTTAAGGAAGAAGTGGTTACATTTTGTTAACCTTGCAAGAGAGAGTGAAATGTGAGGGAAATACATTTGTATTATAAATATAATATTATTTTGTTTACTTTACTGAAATATGCATCTTTATTTTGCATAGTGTGTCTCTTTTCTCTGCTGTTAAAGTGTTCTGTTTATGACTGCTCTATGAGCCCTTGAATTGCTTCCCTGAGGACAAAGGTTTTTAAATTGAATGGAACTAAAATGACTTGTGCCCAAGAGAGATGTTAATACCAGATCGGCACAGACTTGGCACAAACAGTTCTAGAGGGGTGGAGCTTAGTCTGCTCAATAAGGAGAGATTGTGTGTGCATGTGCATGCATGTAAATGTCGGGGTTACCTATGACTTGGACGTGCGTGCTGGCAGTGATGCTCGTGGCAACGTTGGTGGCGACACACTCCCACTCCCCGTGGTCCTCCTTAGTGAGTGACTTGAACTGTAAGCTGCCACGGGGCAGAACATTGTGCTTGCTTTTGCTGGGCTTCCCTACCTAAAGTTCACCAAAGCCACGGAAAAGGCAGTCAACCGATGAAAGGAGACATAGAGGTAGACAAATTATACTTTGAGAACATAGTACAGGTACAGATATTTAAACTAAGCTTCTCAACAGAACACTGACTGATGAGTCTGTCTTACCTTCCGCCACGTGATGTTGGGAAAAGGGTCTCCCTCCGCCTCACAGGGGATAACTAGTTCTCTCCCAACCTCCTGCCTGTACTCCCCTCCAGGAACCACTGAGAATTTGGGAGGGTCCTGCCCGGAGAAAAACAGCCAAAACAGGGTCAGAGTTAAGTGAATCAAAAGCTGATGAATTGCACCAGACACTGTGTGCTGTGGACGGTGCCAAGTACAGGTCTGAAACACATCCAATGCCCCTTTTTCTCAGGTGAACTATACTTTGATTTATTTTGCTGCCATGGACTTTAAATAAAAGATGGACATGCTCTCCCAGTTGCAATAAAAGATTCACAATTTGACTGATGCCATGTCAGATTTTGAAACTAGAAGTTGATAGATGTCATGTGCACCCATGCACCTACTGGATGATGCGAGCCGTCAATCCATATTCCTCTAAATGGGAAAATAATTGACAAAACTGACGTCACGTTCTATTCAAGAAGCCTGGGAGAAAGTGATCTCTGGAGACACATTCAGGGATGCATTCAAATGCCAGATGTGAACGGTCACACTTGTGATCTGAGCTCTCAGGAGGCCGGGGCAGATGTTAACCAGAGACGACGTGCACGTACCTTTAGCACCAGGGGAGCAGGAGGGGACCATCCCATGGAACCCAGGGCATTGTAAGGCATGCAGGAGTAGGTGCCGAGAGAGTCTTCTGTCACCTCTGTCACGCGGATGCTTCCATCATCCGTTTGGCTCCAACCAGGGTACTTTAGAAGTAGAATGCACAGTAGTGTGTGAGGAAATGTACTTCAGGCCAATTATGACAATTTATGTTAATGAAAAGCAGTCAGGTTTTATTTTACCTCAATAAAAAAATTTTGTTTTTATTACTTTCATTCTATTATTAAGTACTTTTTGCTTATTTATTTTACTTCTACTTGATGAAATGTACTTATCTTTGTACTTGATTTTAATCCTTTAACGCTGAGTGTATTCCAGACGACACATTTGCGCAACCGCACTTTGCATTACCGTAATTACGCGACGGTTTGTGCTATCGGAAACATTACAATGGTTTCTGAAAGCTAAGAAGGTGCACTTCAATGCCGACGTGTGGTTATTATGGTAATTTCACTTGTGCAGGCAAATCAGCATCTTTGTCATCAAAAAAACACCTGTACATAGTTTCCATTTTTTGGAAATACAAATACAAATCTGACTCACCTTTTCTATCCGTAGGGGGAGGCCATCTTTCTTCCACTTCACCAGAGTAACAGCAGGGTTGGCATCTACAGGACAGCGGATGAAGCCAGGCAAACCGATGGCCACATAGATGACGGATGGCATGTTTACCACACGGGCAGGATCTGGTGGAAAACACACAGAGAAAAATCGTGAATGGTACATTTTTGCAGCAAGGGGAGAAGTCCAGTGCTTTGAGCTTATAATAGCTGTTTAGTAAAGTCTGGGAATCCACACAGTTTATGGGAAGTGGACTCATCATAAAATGATAAATGGATTTATGTGTAGCACAGCTGGTCTCAGAGCATCTGTGTGTGTGTGTGTGTGTGTGTGTGTGTGTGTGTGTGTGTGTGTGTGTGTGTGTGTGTGTGTGTGTGTGTGTGTGTGTGTGTGTGTGTGTGTGTGTGTGTGTGTGTGTGTTTGTAGAAGCACAGCACATCCCAGCACATTAGGCTTATTTTTCAGCTGAAACTAAATGAGAAGCAGAGTGAACATGACAACACACCTGGGAAAGCAAACAAGATTTAAACAAGGATCCAGTGTCTGTACAAGCAGCCTGTGTGACTCTGTGATAAACTCTCTTTAATGTCACACTGCTCACTCCGTTTCCTTGCGACGCATTTAGTGATAATCCCACGTGAAAGAGGCGTGGTGAAATTAAACGGAGCAAAAGAAAAGGTATGTTATATATACACTTAGAAACATTTATAAGGACCCTTAAAAAGCAGCAATGCGAGTAATGAAATAAGGTGTATGACTGAGACCCACGGGCTGCAGTTCATATTTGGTGTTTACATAATCCACCGGTGGAGCACGAGCAGAGGCGCACGTCTCGAAATTGAAGAAAAATAATTGGTGCGGGTGGCAGGTGGATAATTATTACATGCACATGGTTTCAGGTGACATCAGAGGCGACCTGTGAATACAAAAGATATTATTAACTAAAGGTGCATATTCAACTTCAACAACGTTATGAATCCACACTAATGAAACACAGTTGGATTATATTAAAAAACTATAAACCTAGGCAAAATTAAAGGTTAAAGGAAAAGGATATTGGCTAAGGATAAATGAGCTACTTTAGTGACTTTTTGAGTTTTGATTTTCACATCTGTCAGTAAAATAAAGAGCTATTAAAGGTGAAGTAAGTAGTTTATAGTGACATCTAGAGGAGAGGCTGAAATTTACAACAAAGAACTGCTCCTCTGCTCACCCCCTCCCTTCCCTGAGCGATACGGCATCCGCAGTCGGTCAAATGTCGTCCTTGTTGTCTTTCTCCGTGTCAGCAGATGAGGTTCGTGAGGCGAGGGAGAGGACGAGCTACCACGGCTGTAGCAGACGAAGCGGAGAGAGAGGAGGCGAGACTTCCGCTACAAGTAAAGCGACGCTTAAATTTGTTCTCTCGCGTTTGTCCTTACAGGCTCCGGTAGAAACATGGCGTCTCGCTGCTAACAGTGGCAATGCAACCGCGGCCCGCGACCATGTTATTTTACATGACTTTTTGAAACATTACGAAAATGAAACAAAAACTATTATACAGCGACTAGACAATGCAGGAGCACATAATATGTATAAAAAAGTGGATTTTGGGTAATATAAACCCATAAATACTACACAGTGTCCCTTTAAATCCTATACAGATAAAATAAAGCACAGCTAAAAGTATAGATCTTTGGACATGTTGTTATACAGTAAATGGCTTTTCAGACTAGACCGAGGTCTGTGGTTCAAGTGCTTCCTGAACGTCCCTACAAAAAAGTCAGGTACTGCCAATCACCGTTGCTGCTGTTTCTTACTCCGTGCAGCTCCAATTAAGTTTTCTGAATGCAGTGGACCGGTAACGGTACGTTAAAAGACAGCTATTTGTGTTATGTGTTTTATTTCAAAGTATTTTTTTGTAGTTCTTGAATTTCATGAATGCAACAATCTGTATACAAAATATTACACATTTTATATCTGTTGTAAGTTTTGTGGCTCCAGAAACAATTTATTCTGGTGGCGAGGGAACAGAAATGGATCTTTTCATACTACAGGTTGCAGATAAGTTAATTTCACAAGTTCTTTAAATATGTTTCCATTTATGACCTTGTCATAAATATGTCTGTTCATGTCTACCAATGAAAGGCTCACATTCAAACCACATGGATTACTATTAGATTACCTCACACCTGAACTTTCTCCTCTCAAAGTACATATCACAATCACATCCGCTCCAATTCGTTTTGATTGTCTTTGCGTCACATGACTGTCCATCCTCTTACATTTTGCCCTCAAGTCTAAAATAATTGGAATGTGATATGGCCAAACTGGACCCTCTGGGCAAACATGGCACATGAGAGAAAGTCCATCCATCTACCCACCTGAGAACTAAGAACTGAGCTCAGAGGAGGAAAAAGCAGAGGCTAAAACTTCTCCTTGTTTAATCTTGAATTTAATAGGAGAGGTGAGGACAGCGTGGAGCCTAAATGAGGTCAAGGAGGAGAGCTTCAAAGCAGACACTGAATGATTAAGAGGGGGAAAAAAGGGCATGAGAGCGAGAGGAGCAGCCGAGCACGATATCAGCGGAGCAAGAGAGGGAAGGATGAGCGAGGCAGAGCATTAGTGTGGGAAAGAGGACAGGTGAGAGAGAGCTGGAGAGAGAGAGAGAGATGTGACTGGATGACGTAAGGCAGAGAGGAGCTGCTGGAAGAGAGAGAGAGAGGGTGTGAATGCGGTGACTCGGGCAGAAGGCAATCATTTCACAATACAGAGGAGAAATGAGAGAGTGAGGGACTGATTTTGTGACACAGTGAGATGAAGTGATTGAAAAAAAAAAAAGGGGGAGAGAAGGGGAGATATCGATTAACCTGGCTGTTGCTGAAACAACTTAAAACTACATCTGCTGTCCTAACCGCCAGTGTGCCGGCGCTCTGCCACAAAGAGCCCAGAGGAGCAGTGCCACTCGCACCACAGACACGAGTATCAGCCAAGTTTCTAAATATAGTCCTCAGACAAAGCTATCGCTCACAACACGGCGGTTCTCCCCCCCCTGCAAAATGGTTGGGGGGGGGGAACTTATTCACTGGGCGAGGATATGAGGGAGAAGGGACACAGAGAGAGGAATAAAAGTGTCGGGGAGAGAGATTTAAACGGGATGAGGTGGAACGAAACAGAAAGGGCATGAAACAGTGGATGTGGAGAGGAGGGAAGAGGGGGAAGAATGAAGCAGAGACAGCGAGAGCCCTCTGCAGACTGACAGAGAAAAGTCCCTGCTCTTACAGCAATGATGTAATCCTCTCTCTCTCTCACGTCTCCCTCCCCCTCACCGCTGGTATGGCCTGCCTCTGCTTGTCAAAGACTTACTCACTCACACACACACACACACGCCGCACAAGCTAATATACAGCCGTTGAAGGAGGAGGCAGGAGACCGAGGGAATGCAAAATGTCTGTTGCCTTGACTACTGCCGGTGGCCGGTTACCGGCTGACGAGGCAGGAATCTCAGAGCTGGTCGTGCAGCTCCTGCCCGTCTGTGACAAATTCATCAAGCCTCGTGTTTCCACAGCTGGGAGTGACTGATGATGAGCGAGAGAGTGGTTTCGTGAGAGGGGAGGATACGAGGAAAGGGAGGAAAAGACGAGATATGTGTGTATGTGTGTCACTGTATGTGTATACTATATATACACCATACACTGTATATTATTTGTTTTAAAGCCCCAAATACATCCCTTATGAAGATATTCCTTATGGGAGTACAACTTTCACACTTATTTTCATATGCTGCTTAATTCTGATTCACACATTTTTGAAATGAGACATAAAATAGGTGATAATCAATCATTTTCAAGATGAAAACCTTCAATCTTATCTGCAGACACAAGCTTATTCGTCCCAGAGTTTTCGTTGTACATACAAATTTGCTATATTTACTATAACATCAATAAAAGCTCCTAACATTTTCATATGTAATACATAAAATCTAGAGCTCCGGTAGCTGACGTCAACGCAACCAAGCAGGCAGCACGTCAAGATGGTAGATTGATGTGTGCCACGATGCCAAAAGCAGTCGAGGGGCAGACAAACTGGAGATCGTTTTACTCAATCATCAAAGATCCCGAGGAGGACGGCAGAGGCGGATCGCTGCTATAAAACACACTCAAAGAGCGAGCGTATACAGTAGAAGACGGAGTGATGCGATGGGAACCCACACTGACGACGGACTCTGCTTGTAGAGTAATCACTTCACATCGGGTACTGTTGTTAATCACGACGCTGAGGTTTGCTTCCAGATTCGCAGCTGCTCAGTCAGCAGTTTAGGGCAAACTTAAGGGAAACTTGACAATGATCGTCACATTTTACACTGATGTTAAAATACATAATATTATACTGTATGGAAAGCCACATGATCATTGTAAGTTAATTTACTGGGTAAATAGCTCGTAATTAGGGGACTGTAGCTACCTGCTTATTACCAGCTTATACAATAATACACTGAAATTTACCATAAAGTTATCAGGTAAATACCCAACATTTTGGCCATATTTTCATTGTACTTACCTTCTTATAACCAGCAGTAATTACCCAATAACAAACTATTATTTTCTATATAGTTACCAAGTAAATGCCCAGTACTTTGGCCATAGTTTCATTGTATTTACTTTCGTATAACCATAGGCAATTACCTAGTAACACTTTAGTATGTATGTATATACATATAAATACATATGAAAGAAAGATGGGACACTCACATTGCACTGTCAGGTAGGCAGAGGCAGTCGGTGGTTGACCCAGGCTGTTGCTCGGAGCACAGGTGTATTTCCCAGCATCCTCTGGCTTGATTTGGGCGATGATCAGGGAACCGTCGATGAGAATACTGACTCTGCGCTTCAGGTCACTGTGAAAATGACAAACAAGTGACACATAAGTGTTGGCATTGCGTGAAGTTCCTGCAGGTTCACACAGGCCGTGTAAGTTAGGAAACTTCCTAATTCAGCACATTTTTGAGTCATCTCTGTGATTAATAATGAAAAATGTCCTGTAAACTGTCACCGCTGCATGATGTAATACTCCTGAGAAGGTGATGACAGATATTGAGTCAGTTTCTTACAGTTTTTGCTCACATCCCAGTGGACAGGTAGCTCCGACTCTCCTATAAATGATGTTCAGTTTGATTCATGATTCAAAGCCGAGCGGTCGGTTGCAGAGTCTGCAGACTTGAAAGGCAGCTGAAACTCACTCACACATGTATTCCCCCCCCTGCTTATTAGTTACTGTCGTGTAGCAGTGCAGCACAAATCATGCGTGTCGGTGGTCGATTTACTGATACCAGTACAAATCACATCCTTGCCAGGTGCAGGGATTACAGACTTGGTGGCCCAAGAGGATGAAGATATAAGAGAAAGCTGGAACATGGGACATAGAGGTGGTTGTGGTTTGACGATTATTGCATAGTTTACATGGCGACTTGTCTATGGTGTACCCCGCCTTTTGCTCTATGTCAGCTGAGATTGGCACCAGCGCCCCCTGCGACCCTCATGTGGAGAATAAAAGCGGTATGAAAAAATAAGTTACACATGAGCTGTCACTGCACAACACCACAAAGTGATGTTTTCATCTTTCTACTTCAGACGTATGTTTTGATTTGGAGAGAGGGAGCTGGAATGAGTTGTGTGAGCCACTCCTGAGATTTGGGTCTGCTGATTGGTGCCCGCCACTCGCAGTAGTCAAGGCAACAGATTTTTTTTTGTTGTTGCATTCTTTTGCTCAGCTCTCGCTGTTGTCCACTGCAATGAAAAATGCCACTCTCCAAAACAAAGGCTTACATTTTGGGTAATCGTTCTTTCTTTTTGCACAAGATATTTTTTATGCAAATCGGTGTTTCTGCTTACTGAAAACTGCCAAAGATGAGGGCCTCAAGAGCCCTCATAATTTGTAAAGTCATCAGACAATCACAAATGCAGCTTCTCAACTGAAATAAAGTGACTGTGGGGAGAGAGACGAGGGGAAAAAAACTCTGCTCGAGCGCTGCTAATGTTTCTGTAACTGAACCATGCGGAGAAAACAGATGTCAAGTTTAAGAGATTTGTTGGCAGAGGCAATCTTTCATCAGATTACACCACTTAGGCCTCAGACACTACAATCATTACAAAAAAAATGGAGACGGCCACTGTTCAAAGAATCAAAGTGGATTTCTGAGTCTCTATAACGCTGCAGTCTATGACTGACATTTTTTCCATACACACTCTTACACAAGCACACACACACACAGTGGGTGGTGAGAAGAGGAAAAAAGTGGTTTCATCTGATTGCCATTTCCATTGTACTTTGTGTTGGTTATCTGTCTTTTAATGTATGCATCCAGAAAACTTAATTGGAGCTGCATAGAGTAGGAAACAGCAGCAGCTGTGATTGGCAGCACCTGACTTTTTTTTGTCGGGACGTAGTCAGCCAGCTGTTCAGGGAGCACTTGACTGCTGTTAGCGGTGCATACATTTTAATTTTCCGAGGTTTATTTTTAGCAGTAAAATCCACTTCTGAAAGTGTTCATGGGCACTTCTTGGTGTTTGAAGCTGTCTCACTTAACTCATGCTCTGCACTTCTTTGTGGGAATGGCATTAAGTCATTTGGCAATGCAGAGAATGGGATTCAGTGCTTTTTATGCGGTAAAAGAAGGATGGAAAATAAGGCCTACAATTACTTACTAAGCAGATAAATGTACTTTGTTTTTATCTGTAACAATATCAACGGATGATGGACGGACGGTTCATTGAAGTTACTCCTTTAAAGCGACACTTGCCCATTCTGCCGCTGACAATGTTATCAGTTATTGCAGCTAACAGCGGTGACAGTGTTTGCCTCGGGTCTGATGGAGCGGACTGAAACACACACACACACACACACACACACACACACACACACACACACACACACACACACACACACACACACACACACACACACACACACACACACACACACACACACATGCTGTCACAGAAACCCTGCTTTGAGTTTATAGGTGTGACATCTCCTGACACAAAACATTTTATAACTAACGTCACTGCAGGCAAGAGAAACATTTCACACTTTTGAAAATTAGATTTAAATAACCTATCAAGCTCTTTTTTTATGATTTTTTATCCTCGCCCTGCCTGAAGGCACTGAGACTAAGCATTTTGAGGAAACTTAATTTTTATACTTCTTATCTCAAAACACTGTTCTCTAGTCAAATGCTGCATGACAAAGCTTATAAGCATTAAGAATTAATTATGCAGCACCTAAAATATGCATCTGGTGGGTCTCACTTTCAGAGACTCCGTAAATTAAGAAGGGAAGGTGTAAATAAGCTTTAGCTTCACCTTCACACTTTAAGGCTTACCATTGAGAATTGCAAACGAACCGGAATAAATAATATGAATCAATAAAACATAACAATGTTTTTCTCCTTAGTCTGTAACATCATGTTTAAGTAAGAACATCCTGTCATTGTTATTCTGTGTGACCGACCACATCCAGTGACCTGTGTCAGTTCAACATAGTCACCTTCAGCTAATGTCAGGTACATCATGCATGCGGCAAATCCATCCTGCTCCTTATTTACAGTAGCTGAATGTTTAAATCATACATGAGGAGCTGAAACATGGCCCCCTCAGCGAGGAGCAAAGGCAGCGCCAGGACACGGTTAAGGGGATGTCGCAGAGCAGTGATTAAATATGTGGTGAAAGCCTCGCAGCCTTTCAGCACATTAGGAGCTCAGTGGTTTCAGCACAAGACTGAACGAAGTAAAAACAACATGTGATGAGACGTCGCTACTCCCCCGTCAAGATTCAGTGTCGGGATTCTAAAAAAACGTAATTTAACCTCACCCCTGCAGCTGATGATGCTGCAGACCTGAGAGACGATGAGGAGGCATCCGTATGCTTGTTGATTCATGGATTAAACTTGGTAAACACATTGTTTTTCATTAGAAGTGACCTTAATAAAGCTGGTAGACAACATGTTTTTGGTGTCATTGATCAATAATCCCATAATAACCTTTCTCTGGGTGAGAACTACACTTCTGCACCTCCTCTCGGCTCCATTTCAGTGTGGAAATCTGGCCGATGAACAAACAAAAGTGGTTATTTAACCATTGGAAACAACTGCCTACACTTCAAAGTAACGTCAAATAAACAAAACTGGTTTAAATGAAATAGACAATGAATTGTATGTGTGGCAAGAATGGACAATACTCGTATAAAACGGAGAAGCTTCCTTACTGCTGGGGTTTGTCTTTGTCTACTCTACCTTCTTTAGGAATCGTGGACTGAAGCTTGATGTGACTTTGCCTTGTGAGTGTGCATCATAAACCGCAGTTAACTTCAAGCGTTGGTGACTAAGCGGCGATTGATGCTTAAGTGAAATGGACAAGTGCATTTCCTCTGTCCAAATAGCTTTAAAACATCAGCAGTGGAAATGTCATCACTGTGGGGCAGCAAGATTTACCTGGTGACTAACATTTCTGCATGTCCATCATACAAGTTGAGGGATATGCTGTTTTTCTTAAAATAAAATACAACTTCGGGCAACATGGTGGTGTGATATTGAAGGTTATGGGATTAAACCTGGGGGTCATTGGGAAACTTTTGTCTCCCTGTGCCTGTGTGGGTTGATTGTAAACACAAAATAGGTGTAAATGAGTGGGAATTATTGTTTGTTGTTTAGATATAGTGGCTATATTATAGTTCAGCTAACCACAGTACTGTTTGGAACAGTAAACCCTGATCTGGCTTGTGTTTCCACGAGGATGACGTCATATCAGCGTGACACAGTGTAGCTTGCCAATAAATTCCATAAAAAAGGTAAATAAAGGGTGACAATGGAAGAGAAAATGTAGAAAAAAAGAAAAATAAGAGCAAGACGGCTGAAGGCTGCATGAACAACTCTGCTGTTTTTAACCAACCCTCGCATGTACGTGATGATTCTCTGTCAACCAGTCAACTGACTGCAGAGCAACCAGACAACTACTGTTCTTGGCACCTCAACAGAAGGACGCCCAAAACAGTTATTTCTCTCTCGGTGGAAACATGGAAACAGGGGGCTTTTGTCAGCCTTGAGCTACACTTTTGCCCTGTCAGGTGTATCCTGCCTCTCTTATGTCGGCTTGTATTGGCTCAAAGGATAAGTGGTACATAAATGAAGATGGATGGATGGTTAACGGTGCAGAATGGTGGTGTAGTGATCAGCACTGTTGCCTCACTGTGTGCCTGTCCAAACACATTCAGGTGGAACTGCCCACCGGTCTGAATGGTTGTTTAATTCTAACATGTCAATAAAAGCCACCATTACTGAGGTGACATCTCCCAACAGGTTGAATGCAGTTTCAACCTAACAGTGTACTGCTTTCTTACTTTAATAGCAGCTCCAGTAAATGGTCTTGCTTTACACTACAGTTCTGCCATTCATCAATTCACTCACACTTTCATACAGCATACTGCATGTGCAGCGCATTTTCTATCACTCATCTTTCATACCCATTCACAGCCGTCACAGGAGCAACGTGGGATTAAGTGTCTTGCCCAAGGACACATCAGAACCCACAACCTTTGAGTTGAAAGATGACATGCTCTATCACTGAGCTACTGTCGCCCTAAAGAATCCCTAGATGGCTGAAGACACAAATTGCTCCCTGCATTACACACACTAAAATAATAAAATCTTAGTCTTAGTGAAATCAGTTTTAGTTCTACACATTAAAGTTATGCACCACCACATAAACACTTGACACTGAATGACAGACACTGTGATGATATGGCAGACGTTGATGATGAAACCCGATCATAACTTTACTTCTTGAAGAAGACGTTGTCCTCCTCCCAGAACCACGTGTAGGTCAGGTTGCGAGGGTAGGCCTCGGCCTGGCAGGTGAAGAAGGCGTCCTGCGAGATATTCACTGTGATGTTCACTGGTGGTGTTACAATGAAAGGAGGACCTGAAGGGGAAAAAATAAGCATAATCAGAATCTGGTTTCCTCCCACAGTTCAAATTCATGCAGAGGTTAATAGGACAGAAAGTGACTGCAGGTGTCTGCTCTGATAGACTGGCTCCACCTTTCACCCTTTTGCTCCAGTGGCCCCGCAGCCCTCGTGTGGAGGATAAAGTGGTAAGCAATGAATGAATGCATTTTTATGCAGTGACACTGTGATTGTGACTCAAAGGGTAAAGTGAGTCTGACCCCATAGACTGAAGCCGAACATGGATGTGTTTGAAATCTTCACTCGTTTGTATCCAAGTCTATGAGAAAATCAGACTTCAGAAAACATTTTCTTCAGGGTATTTATGGTCTGAATCACTAGTTTTCCTCCTTCTTTAAAACATCTTGTCAATTGTGTAAGTTTCAGTTCCATTTAGAGTCTAACAGACCATATAACAGTCTAATAGGTGCCAACTTATAGGTGGTTACTTCTAATTTCACCAAACCAACATGGTCTTGGACAAAATATTAAACTTTTGGGGCTCAAAATGGAAGCTAATAAACCAATGGGTGACATCAGAGTAAGTTGTCACTTGGTTGACCCCAGCCTCCACCATACAAACTTTAAATAATGGCATCCCATAGATATTTAGCTCTCTCAGTGGCAGATTCAGCCACATCACTCCAAACAAAATAATAAGTTAATAAAGTGGACAATTGTCATGTGGACTATTTATGGCGAAGCACACAAAGTGAGTCTCTGAATGTATGCAAGCCCCAAAGTCATACCCCACTCAATAAAGGATTACCGGGGGAATTTATGCGATCCTTGCTGTGCCAGATGGATAATCCTCCTGGCACACATAGATTTATTTATACCATGATCCTTGATTTGTAGTCATTTCCTATACCTCTGACCATGACCATATCTGTAGTAAGGCAACAAAGTTTGGTCTGGGAAGCTAAATCCAGCCTCTATTGTGTCCTTTCCTTCCTCTGCTTTCAGCTACTTAGCACACAGATTAATATGAGCGCACCCTTCAACACCTAATGTCAGAGTATGCAAAAAACCTCTGCACCCAAAATAGAACATACTCCACGTAAGTAGCACCTACAGTATGAGAAACATATAGCTAAGCAGCTGTGTGTGGAAGGCTGACTATATCACTTCGCCATGTTTTGGCCCTTAAATATTGACGACTCATCCAAATACGGCTTTCAAAATATGTAATTTCCTTGCCGAACAAATAATAATACAAAGGTTTAATGTGGAGATCCTTCCTGGGCCAAATTGTTCCAGGATTCATTTACAGATGGAGATTAATGTTTGGACTGTAAACACTGGCAGCCCACAATGAAGAAAGTTTGAACACATTTTAAAGTAACACCAAGTGGGATTTGCTCTTAGGGTCCCCCTACAGTTGGTACATGGTATTGTTTGTTACAACCGTCATCATGTTTGCAGTTGTCTTGCTGTTGCCATTGCCTTTGTCTGTCTTGACATTAAATAAATCACTTCCTGTGTGCAGCGGGGGCATATCGCTGGGAAACATGAGATCTCAACACTCCTATACTGAGTTGTGTGGATATAAAAATTGGCTTAATCAACATTGTGTGAACTCATTAAAAGCTACAATATAGTACAATTTTAAATAAAAGTACCAGTGTGTAAAACAGTTTTCTTAAAACATTCTGTCACATACTGTTAGCGGTATCTCTGTTGCAACATGGTGACATGATGTAAATAAACATTTCCCTGAGGCGTTAATGGTCTCAATCACTACGGTAGTTTCATTCCCCCAGTTTTTGAAATGTAATTATTAATTCAGGAGCTTCAGAAACGTCTTTCATCGAGCACTGATCTGATGAAAGCAAGAGTTCTTTCTGTACTTCTTTTGAACAACTGACAAATCAAAAAATGTAGGTCAAAAATATTGGTTGTAGTGTAAAAAAAAATACTGTGTGTTTCGTCTCTCATCAAACTGACATGTCCAACTTTAGTTGTTTTTCTTGCATCACTGTAATACTACATTCCAGTTGTAGGATTAGTGTTGTAATATAACTGACAGAACAGAACAGTACCTTGTCAGTAACTGAACCCTCTTTTTTAGCTTCCCTATCATCTGAACACCAACCTCTGAATATTTCAACAACTGTCAGATATAAACACTGTGCATCAACATCCAGCTGTGAGACAGCTACAAGAGCCAGGTTCTTCATACCTGCTCAAGTCTACACACTGTTCTGTACACAGACAGAGTTCATAGGTGCTGGCTTACAGACAGATTTTCAACCTGAAAACATAAGTCTGTAAAACACAAAAAAAGCCCACAACTATAGCTGAGCTGAGCCACTGTTACAAATACAAACTGTTAGTTCCATATGTTAGTCCTGATCTGCAGCCCATGGTCTGATCCTTTAACAGGAAGAGCATTTCCATCTGCCAGCCCCTTAGCAGGACAACAACCACTAGGCTGGTGCTGGATGACTGTGTTGTTGGTGTTTGAGTGGGTGTGTGTGAGTGTCTGTGTGTGTGTGTGTTTGTGTGCGTGCCAAGCTGCCCTATTTGGGACCAGCTGAGTGCTGGAGATTTGTTGGCACAGTAGTCTCTTAGCTGATCTGCTGCTCAGTGGCTTTCCAGGAGGGCCTTTATTAATCCGTCCCACTCGTAAATTATACAGGACGGGTTAAACAAGCACTCAGTGGCTCAGCGCTGCCTTTGTGCCGAGCCCCAGAAAGAAATCTGTGATCTCGGCGAGCATTTTCACCGTCTCTCCTGTGACTAATGAAGGCGACCATTTGCTCCACGGAAACATCTTATATGTAGAGTTAACAGGTCACCAACAAAAAAAATCACAAAGATCATCAGCCTAGGGGCTCAAATTTCGGCAAGTAATTCAACTGCTGCTGTGAAGCGACGACTTCTAGGTCATTATCTGAAAGGCCATATTTTAGTGCTACATAGCATTTATTCTCAGAGACTGGGTCAGGATCCACAGGTGGGTCCATCCATCCATCTCCTACCGCTGTATCCTCCACATGAGAGTTGCGGGCGACACTGTGCCAATCTAAGCTGACATCGGGCGATAGGCGGGGTCCATCACAGGGCCAACACCATCCACTCTCACACTCGCACCTATGGTTAATTTGGGGTGTCTAATTTGCCTAATCCCCATATTGCATGTGTTTGTGTTGTGGAGGAAGCTTGAGAACCCAGAAAAAGCCCATGCACACACGGGGGATGACGCAAACAAAGATATTTAAATTATTTTTTCCAAACCTTAAAGCTCCAGTGTGGAACCTCTATCATCAACCTGTGGTCTAATGCTGAGGTTTTATGCCTTTAAAGCCTTTCTTTTAATTATAGACTAAATATTTTAATCATAATACCAGCATGGGTCTAGTAATGACCCATAGATTCACCTGATATTTCCTTGCATTTGTACAGGTCTGATATCATGTATGTATTTTGACATTCTGTGCAAGAAAACACATATTTTTGAATTGGATAACATAAGTTCCCATCAAAAACATGGGAGCCTTTCATGTCTTATATAGGGCTGGATCGCTCTGCTATCGTTACCAGAGGATTTATGTAAAACTGAATCTGTGTGAAGCCTGTATAAGTCCCTGTAATACCTGAGCGTCTTTTCTGTATATGATTGTATTTGTGAGCTGAAGGCAGGTTAGGTTTGGGAAAAAAAATTCAATAATAAACAGCAGAAACATGAGGAAAATAGCTCCATTCTTCTTAATTACAGACACAGCCGTGCTTAACTGATACTCTTCACTCTTGCTACCCCTTTACTACTCTTTCCAGCAGTAGTAGTCAAATGACACTGAATCCACAAATGATCTTGATATGTCAAAGTGAATGCAAATTAACTTCAGGCAGTAATAATAGAAACATGTTTTTGCTCATAGACTGTAGCAGCCCAAATGCAAATGTTGTCTTTTAAAATTTGCTTCACACGAATAATAAGCGGTCGCCTTTCATATGTAATATTTTGGTGTGCTGCTTATTTTGTCCAGCATCTCTGCACCTCGGGAAGAATGACAGACTTCCTCGGGGAAGTTGATTGTCCTCCTGGCTCATTACACAGTCTGCTGCCTTTTAAAGGGGAAAGACGGGCAGATGTGATTGGTTATTACTGAAGCCTGTCCTGGTCCACTTGCTGATGCTGTTTTGCTGCCACATCCCCACAATGAATTCATCCTGTTTCATCTCTCAGTGTTAACACACATTACACTGAGGCTTTATGTTTTGTACAACCTGTGTTATTCAGTGCTGAATTTGGAAGTTCTGGGGTTTTTCTTTTGGACTATAATCACACATATGGGAGGCTGCTGAGGCTATATCATTTATAATTATCATATAAACTATAGTTTATAGCATAGTTAATATCATCAGCCCTTGTCTGGAAAGTTTCATTAATAACAAAACTGAACGCAAGACCACATTTGGTGCACATTAACAGTAACACTTTCTAATAGCAGGGCTGTTGTTTATTTACTGAAGCGTTTATTTATGTATTTTTCGTTTTGTGTGCGTGAATGTGTGCTCATTTGATTAATGTGTCTGTCAAACAGTCAGACACAGTCAGGGTGCCAACGAGTGGAAAATGGTTTCACTCCCATTGTGTTGCTGTTATTTTGAAAAAGCTGCCTGATATAACGTTATAAGTTGCTCAGTTTGAAGACAGCTGTGGTAAAAATAAGTGCTGGTTATATCAGCAGTGTGTCTTTTGCCAACTGGGCTTAAAGTGACTGAGGACGTATTCAGCACCATGGACAGCGCTGACACTATTTTTAATGTTACCTCAGTCAGTCAACGGAGTTTCTTGGTGCACGAAAAGGGTTTCTGTGGGTACATTGTTGGCTTATTATAATAATAATGATAATAATAATAATAATGTGTCTATAAATAAATATTAAATAAATACATGATTAATACATACAATACATTTACGTACCGATATATTTGTAATTGTGTGTCCTCCATACACACACATTGACTTAAGGAGAATATAGTGTAGTTATATCCTGAATTTCTTGCTTTTTATATTTCAGCTTTTCCCACATACTCCTGGTTCGCTGATCGTGTTCTTCACAGTCTAGAGAACCAACTTTCAGGTAAATCCGTGTGTGCGCTCCTATCACATAATGAGAATTTTCTGTGTTAATAGTCAAAGTCCTTCATGGAAAGTCTTGCCACTCGGCAGCCATCATGATAACGCCTGTCCTGGACAACAACTTCAGACTTAACAAACAGGGAGAGCCCGTCTGAATAAATAAGATAAGCGTTCAAACTTGTTTTTTTATTGGTGGCCAGGACATAAAACTATATGTAGAGGAAACTATTTATGTTATGTCCTTACTTTTTGTGGTAAGCTTATATATATGGCTGGACTTAACCACTCTAACTAAAAACACTAGGAAGACAAAGGAAATTTTCTGCACCTCTGAGAAATTGTAATCGACTACTTCTGATATAGTGTCTTCTTCATAAATCTATATTCTATATTTCTTCAGTCAAATGCAGCAACACATTAAGGGCTTACCTTGTACTAGCAGCCGTGTGGTGTGAATGGCCTCACCCTGGGGACTGAAAGCTCGACATGTATAGGCTCCTCGGTCCTCCCGGGTGATGGATAGCACCGTCAAACTCCCATCAGACACCTGAACGCATACACAAACATTTTTACTTACTATGAGAAACAATGCCTGCAACATTGGCCCCTTTAACCCCAGACAGGAGAAAAAAACACAAAAGATAGGTATAAATAGAGCAAAAAAGTCCAAAAACTATTTCACAGGGAGTTCACACCTGCATTAAGGCATCTTAAAAATATTGGTGCATTTACGTTGGTTCCATTTGTGGAGCTATAAGGTTTAGTTTTGATTCAAGCTTCTACCAGACAACCGACTGCATCTTAACTTGAGAAAAAGTGCTCGGTTTATAGTCTTTGACAGGAATGGATTTCTGGCTCAAGGTTGTGAAGTGGTGTGATTCTCTGTAATGGAATGCTAATATCTAACATTTGATGTATTAAGTGATAGCATTTAATGATCGGCACTAGAGGAAAAAATCGCTGTAAACCGACGTAGTGAAGCGCAGTCACAATCGTCTTTTGTGTTGAATAAATGTTGGATTTACTGGAGTGAATACTCGCCCTTCATTATCTGTGGTGCTGACTCTAAGAACTTCAACAGTTCTTGAGCATCAGCATATTCAAAATATTATTTCAGAGTTTTCAGCTTTAATATTAGTGGAAAGAACTGTTATGGACATTTGAACTGACTCTACAGTCCAAATTGTAAGGGTGGGTTTCAAATTATTTGGTCAACAATGTTGTTTCAAAATGTGCTTTATAGAGACTTTTTCACTTTTTCAGAAATTTTCCGGTCCAATCAACCAATTAAGTAAATGCCAAAAGTATTTGACAGATCATTTGCCAATAAAATCACCATCGTAGCTTTACTGGGGAACATTTAGGAGCCTGGAGGACGAGCAGAAAATCTTTGCATGCTAAAGAAAAAAACATTACTGACAGCACAAATTGGAAAACAAAGCTCTCCAGGATGTAGGTGGATGTGTTTCCTTCGTCAGCAAGACTCTACAACGAGACCCTCACAGGACACAAGATGCAAACACATCAGTCTGGTCTCATAAAACAAAAATGGACCTCTTAATTAACCTGACATTAGGTGCGGGGCAGAGTACAAGCTGCTTATAATGTTACAATAAGTCTGGGCCAAGTGACTACATATTAAAAGGATGCGTTGACTTTGTGTGTCTCTGAGACTTGGAAGGTTAATGTAGTATCCATCATTTACTCCATGAAGGCATGGCCTTGTCACTAAAGGCTTCTCAGACGTCTTTAAGCATGTGATTTAAGACGGGAACAATGCACAACACAAAGCATAACATCAGGACAAGTCTCTGAGTGGCTCCATGTGGTCCAGCCTCAGCCTCAGCTGAGAGTTAAAGCCCAGAACTTAACGTGTTGAGATCTAAAGACGGCAGCTTTAAAGATGCTTCACATCCAGTCTGACGGAGCTTGAGAGGATCTGCAGGGAAGACAAACTCCTCAAATCCACGGGTTTGTTCTTCACTGTTTTTGGTTTCAGTGAGGGTAATGCATATTATTAAATTATTATCGTATGTGTATAATCTGTATGCCATGTCTATTTTTTTATATATAATCATTGCTATTAGTAACCTTTTGTTTCTGTCCTTTTGTTTTTGAACATGGCTACTGTAACTGCTGAATTTGCCCGACTGGGATCAATAGAGGAATCTTTATCTTTATCTATAAGTATGGGCTGTTCATCAAGGTAAACAAAATGTGTTTTTATCACAACAACCTCAGCCATGTGGAAACATTTTCAATGAACATTGCAGGATGATATTGGTGTGCATTTCTTTCTGTCTGTTTCATACTTTTTTTAATACCCAAAACACACAAAAAAATAAGAAATAATCGGATAAAAGACAAGTTTATTGCAGCTGGGCCATTTCGGTCCTGTCTGCCTCTGTCACACAGTCGTTGCCCCAATCATCACAGAGACCTGGTGGGTGCACTGAGCAGAACTGTGCGGCACGGCCTCACTATCAGCTGCTGTGTCAAAAAAAGATCTGCCTCTATACACTGAGACACCTCTGTATTCAGCCTCATTAGACTAGTTTTCTGCTTTTCTTTGTTTTGCCTCGTTCCCCGTTTGGACTCATATACCTTTCCAATAAAAGTGAAGAACATTTTTTACATTTTAACATTTACACAGAGTTATGCATTGCAGCCATGCCATTGCTTTACCTATGCAAAACTGTAGCTTAAACATTAATTCAAGACTGTGTTCAGATCTGGTATTAACATCTGTGAACAGATAGTACAGGTCTGAATGATACCAATCCATCCTGAATGTGAACTAAACTCGTCACCACAGTGTCATTATCAGTCGAAAACATGGCTGACCTTGTACTTGGCATCGCTGACCATGACAGCGCCGTCCCGCACCCAGCTGACGGAGGGCTTGGGGTTGCCAAAAGCCGTGCAGGTCAACGTGATGCTCCCCGCCTCCTTGGCCTCTACGTACTGAGGTGGCACGACTGTGAATGTGGGGGGAGCTGAGGAGGGAAGAAAGAAATGTCAGTAACACTTTACATCAAAAAGATCAAACAGTTAGAATGGAGAAAAAAGCTGATTCAACATTCAAAAGAGTCATATATTAGATCCTCAGAATACATTGTAGTACATAGCTATAGTTTAGGGTTCAGAAGGTACATTTTTACAGTGTAATTGATCAATAATTCTACAATAATTACATTATTACAATCTGATGGACAGGCAGCCTTACAGCTTTTGCAATATCTGTCTTCAGACAGACGACAGAAAAGGCTTCAATTAGGTGCACACAGGTGCTCTTGGTGGACAGATCACTGCCCCAGGAGCAACAGCAGACTACTGAATCCATAAAAAAAGTGTCCAAAAGAGATTTCCAGAAATGGAGAGACTGCCTTGGGTCATGTTTGTCGTCATATGTCATGTATGAAAGCACTAACTCTGTCCAGACTCAGACACTGACTCTTCTCTGTGTGTTAACAGCTACAGGTTGCACCATCTTTCATCTTCATCTCGGATGAATGTGTATATGTGGTCGGTGGAGTGTAGACACTCTATTTGCCCGTTGGGAATGAATAAAGCTTTCTGTGTCTGTATCTGAGAAGAGCAGCTCACAAATGGAACCATCCTGGATTCTCCAGTGATCCCGTCTACTGCAGCTTTAACCGGTGGTGCTATTTGTACTACGTTCACTGCGTTTGATTTATCCCACGGTGCACTCGAGTGAGGAGGTATGACTCACCGCGAAGACGCTCACACCGAAAAGGGAGAAAGAACTGTGACTGCAGACTTCTGCTACAAAGTGTCTGACTGAAATAGATCTTAGGGAAACTCACACCACCGTTTAACAACCGCATTCTGACAGGTTGGCTCTTTGAAGTAACCAGATGGTTTGAAATAAGTTATATTTTAAATTATACACTTATATACTTATTATGCAGCTGCTTAACTGCTGCAAATGTGCTGTAGGTTGTGTGTCTCTCTTCTTTATTGTTAAGTGTTGATTGGCTACTCTAGCCGCATTTACATGCACAGCATACATTTAATTACATTACATCATATACTAGTATGTTGTGGTTGCCAGGAGACGATGAGAGAGCTAAGGGACTATTGTTGTATATTTGGCACTTGACGCATGGGTTGCAGTGTGTGTGTGTGCTCATGTTTCCAAAATACACACAGTACAGCATTGTGAGCATTGAATCTTAGCACCATAAATGATGCAAGTTTGTCGTATAGACCCACCAGTCCCAGCAACAGTGTTTCTATTTGGGAAGAGGGAAAGTATTCTTCTTGCATCAAAGTCAAACTGAAAAACTCAAGAAATTATAATGATGCGGAGAAGTTAATTTGGCAGAGGAGGGGTAATTCAGCCCTCTGTGAGCTGGGATTATCTCCAGCCTCACTGTGACCGTCAAAAGGATAACCATTATAACTAATGGACGAAGAGAACCATTTATAGAAAATGGTTGACTTTCTTTCTGTCAGCTGACAATTAAAATAAATGTATAAATATACACAATATTAATGTGCTATTTCTCGAGGACATTTAAACCTTTCAATGCATGTTGTCATGCAGCAGGTTAGAATGCTTTTCCTGATTTGAAGGATGAGGCTAGGGACGCTTGACTAATCAAACAAGTTATGGAGGAAATGCTAGATGTTTGAAGGCATTTTTGGACGCCTAACAGAAAGTTTATGTGCTTCTCAGAACAGGAAGAGGAGCGGGAATATACACGGATTGTAGTTGAGATTCTGTATTCTTCATGATCAGACCTTAGCGTAAAGAAAAGTGATTTGAAGCGACGGTGACAGATTTTCTGGACTTCTTTCAGGATGTCCACATAAATAATTAATGATCTCATCGTTCATCCTCAAAATGTATAATTTCACAATTTCACCACTTTAAATGACTGTAAATGTTGCAATAATGTGCCAAAAATGCTGCATTTGAAAAAAAAACAACAAAAAAAAACAATCTAAATCCTCTTTAGCTCAGAGAATGTCTAGATTATGGAGAAGGATGATGATCACACAAGACAATTGGCACGTCTTCCTACCAAAACACACTTAAGCTGTGTATTCAGGTTTCCCAATCTCCATTTAACCCAAACACACATTTTTATTCTATTTACGCGCACACAAACGTTTGTGTGTGTTTTGTTCATAAATCCTGTTTTAATATTCTCATCCTAATCACTTTAGGTCTGAGACTGATCTGCTTACATGTTTAATCCTTCACCCTCTCAATCGCTAACATGTCATTCCATCTGCAGCCATAAGCCACACAATATTGTGCTAATTCTATACAGAATTGCCTCACTACAAGCATTAACTGTGTAAGTACTCTTACACTGACATACTATTTATCAGTTTGCTTAACTTGAAAAAAAGCCCCAACCTTGAGAATCACTGACCATCATCATCTCAGGTCTCTCTAAGCTGTTTATCTTTCATTTTATGCTGACGTAGCTAAAATCATAGTCTTGGATTAACAATAGGTGCGAAAAAATGGAGGGTATAAAAGCTTAAGTTGTAAAGATATGAAAACTTAGCATATGCACATATCATTTAAATATAATAAACGATATATTAAGTGACAATTTATCGCCAAAAGACAAAATAAATTTTTCTATTAACTAAAAACAAGATTTTCATTATCTTAATGTTAATATGTTCTCATATATTTGGTTTGTGGATGAATAAATCATCTGAGAACATCATTGCACTTCATCAAACGACGATGGTTAAGTTTGGATACTGAGAGATAAATTATTTCAGTGCGCTGTGAAAAGTAAGCTCGCTCACACCTCCACCTTTTCTAAAATCAGTGTTGTCATGAGAACTGCACTTGTGAGCAGGTACGACTTTTTATAACTCTCCTTAGTGCCGTGTTCACACTTTACTCCCAGTTAACTGATCGTCGGCTTGGTGCCGGTTGAATTATGAAAGAAAAACAGGGAATTTGGAGTTTATTTACACAAAGTTGAGATTGATCAACATCTAATGATTCCTATTGGTTGGTGCTGTTGTCATTGTCCTCTTCCTTATCAAAAAACGGCTTCCTGTACTTTTTTTTGTCATTATTGATCAATAATTCCACATTAAACTTTCATCATGATGTAAATCAAGAGGTTTGCACCTCCTCGAGGCTCAGTTAACAACCTTGGGTAAATCAACCTATAAACATCAAGGCAAACGATAAAAATGAAAAAGAGTCCAAAAAGAGAGTTGGAAAATATACACCATTAACCGCGTCTCAATATGGGCAGCAGAGTTGCAGAGATGGATCGTTTGCTGGGTACTCTATCACGTATGAAACGAGCGGATCCGTCTGTGCATGTCTGATGAAGAGCTCAGGACCCGTGGCCGCATTCCAATACTGTTAGTATTTCAACATTAGGGCTGGTATATGCATGTGTGTTTTAGCAGAAAAACAGAATATACCTTTTATATCCCTGTATTTGAGGTGTGAGAGCGCACCTCTCTTTATACTTATGTATGCCGCTCGGAAACTAACCTGTAGCTTCGTCTAAATAAGCTTCCCCGACTCTGTAAGCCTGTTGTTGTTCTTGTCCAGTGAACCAGAAATTAGCCCACTTTTACTGACACTCACAGGGACACAGATGTTGGTATTTTCTTGAGCTAGAATCTTCACGCTCAGCTGTGCTGTGAGTAAGCGCGACTGTCTAAGTGGGTCTGATATGATCCCAACAGCAGAGTATGGTGGGATATAAAAGATATACAAGAAACAAAGCAGGTCTGTTGTACGCAGTTTGTGTTTGTACTCTCTGTAATTATGTAAAACCAGTCCACTGACTAAATAGCGATTGTGTAGACAGGGTTTGTAATTAATTCTGTATAGCTGTTTCACAATAAACATTTCAAAATAAAAAGATCAGGAAACAGTAAGAAGAAAGGGCTGATGTCAATAAGTACCGAGTGGAAACAGTAAAAGCTTTTAGGCCTTGTTTAGACTGCAGACCAAATTGGATTTGTAAGCATATCTGATCAGAATCTGACATTATATCGCAAGGGATCAGATTGGATCTGAGTGTGTCCTTATTGACATAGTCAAGTTCAGTGTTCCACATGGATTTCTACAGATACAGGCCATGTCCCCCCCCCGAAAAACAAAATAAACTAAATGGACGACAGCAAATCTGTGCTGAAAAATCAAACTAGATATAATCTGGATATGCTTAACAAACTCATTTGGGCTGTTGAGCATTTTAAAATCATTTTTGGGGGTTTTAAAACTCAAGAATTGAAGCTTCATTGTGGTATACTTCATGAAAAATTATAATTTATAGAGGCTTTATAAGCTGTAATAATTGTATTAAGGTTTAACTAATCAAAGACAATCCTCCCCTAGCCTCAAACTTTGTCTCTGAAGCCTGGAAACCTCTCTAGTGGACAAGAGCTGAGGGACACCTGGACTCATTTATAAAGAGCATATTAACATTTGAAAAGTGCATTGATTTATCCTCCACACGAGGGTCGCAGCTGACACAGCACAAAAGGCAGGGTACATCCTGAAAAGGTCACCAATCCATCGCAGGGCCAGATTTAGACGGTCTAATTTACCCTGTCCTGAATCTGCATGTTTTAGAACTACGGGAGGAAGACAGAGGAGAACCAGGGAGGAGGAGAGGATGCACCCAGAAAGGCGATCGGTCAAACCAGGGTATCATAATAATTCATAATTATCACTCACTGGCTGACAGCATCCACCTGCAACGCTTAAAATAGAACAAAAGTAGTTCTAGTAGTAGCAACACTGTCAGTGACACGCCGATGATAAGGGGAGAGTGCACTCTTCTCGGAGCATCTGTTTCCCCGCTATGCTGATACAGTATCACACAGTGCATCCCTGTGTGGTCTGATGTGATGCTGACTGTGGCGACACAAACACCTCTCAAGTGCAGGCGTGGCAAAAAGTACAACATAAGACATCCATGATTCACTACACATCATAAATTCTGCAATAACTTATGAAAGAACGAAAAAAAAATGCTATCATATTGGGAGCACACAGTTAAGTACTGTATTTATATTTTAAGAGGATGGCGTTTCATGCAGCATTTGTCTTGTATTATGGTTTGAACACTCCAGAGTTGTTGGTTTATTGTGTGAGACAAGCAGATACCAGAGGACATGAGTAAATCTGTGTGTTTGTGCATGTGTCAGAGTGGGAAAGACAGAAAGACACAGTGGAAGGAGACAGAGAGAGAGAGAGCGGGGCTGTTGTGCAGCAAACAGGCACTGCAGAGTTCTGCAGCAGAATACAGAAATGGCAGGCGGGGGGGTTGAGCTGGAGCTATTTTAGGAGGAGTGGTTGAAGACCTTGCTTTTTTGGCATCACCTCACTCTGGATTGGGGCCTGTGCTGTGGGAGTCGGTGAGGTAACAGTGGGAGTCTAAATCATCTCAGAAGAAGAAAGTAGACAAGTCAAGTTTCCGAGAAGATAGAAAGTGGGATACTTCCCACTGGACAGTGTGAAACTGATCCTCCGCGTACTTCCAACGATCCACACAAGCCATCCATTTTCTAATCTGCTTAACTAAATTCATCTGACAGCTGCAGAAACTTCAAAATAAAGTGGTTAAATTAGTGGAAAATGCTGTTGATCTTCATATAGAGAGTCTGTGCATGAGTCTGGTCTTTCTTTCACTCTTTTATAAATCTCATTTCCTTTTTCTAGCTTACACCTATTGTTATGTGTTATTTGAAGTCCTAAAGTCCTTCTGAGTCTAGTGGTCACCAGCCAACTGCAACTCCAAACTCCAACCATCACATACAACTGACCAAGAGTCAATAACCCAGGTCCCCACACAGGCCTTGGTATTTCAATAACAATGGTTTTATATTACCAAATATCCAGCATCGATCACACCTGTTAGTTCCAGAGATATAGAAAAGCTCATTCAGAGTTTCAAACCCCACCACCTCGATGCAAACTGTTTAAATCCGTTTGTCGCTGCTTTATGAGCAACTCTGACAATATTATTAATAACTCTCTTTGAACTGGCATTTTCCCAGCTTCTCTGAAATGTGCTGTACAATGCTAAAAAAAACTTGGATCCATCTGTACCCAGTGCAGCCCTATTTCTAATTCCCCACTGCTTAAGAAAATCCTTTTTAAAAATTGGATATAATCAGCTGGATGAATAGCTCAGGATTTCCAGCTAATCAATGTTTCAGTACTGAAACATCTATATAATATGAGAGCCTCAGTCTTTGTTTTATTAGATCTCACCTTAGCATTTGATACTATAGACCACCACATATTGATCCAACAACATAAGCCTATCTGGACAAAGTTTTATAAAGTATCACGAGGCAGATTTCAGTCCACAGAAACTAAACTTCTCTCTGGCATCCCTCTAGGCTCAGTACTCTGCCTAATCCTGTTCAGTCTGTACATACTAACACATGACACCTTTGTCAAGAAATATGACAGTATCATATTCCTTATTTTTCACTTTCCTCAGATTATCTCAGTTCCATTAACAAACCCATCAACTGTATTGAAGATTGATACAGAATTTGAATTTGAATAGCATAGGACAACATATCATAGGAGTACAAATTCACATATCTGTACTTTGCTTTTTTTGTATATCTAGCAACTTGTACTTTTACTAGATTTCCCAAATAAATGGTGTACTTTTACTCTTCTACATTTACCTTAACTGTCTTAGTTACTTGTTACTACCAAATAAAAACAGAATAAGATGAGTTGTACAGGTCTGTATTTGAAATGGCATTTAAGGACACATACTTTTCAAGACGAGCAAAGCCAGGAATTGAACCCACAACCTTCCATTTGGAAGACAACCTAACTTCCACCTAACTCCTCACTTTTTAAGTACATTTTATATTAGAAACTTACTTTTGATACTTAAGTACAGTAAATGTCTTATACTTAAAGTGACTTCAACTTCTCCCAAAGTCATTTTCTGTTAAGATACTTTCCTCAAGTATCCATTTTACTGGTTACAGGTTTAAAGTTCCCCTTAAAGTAACAATAGATACAGTGAGACAAGGCACTTTATAGCAACAGAAGGTAATTCAAAAAGTGCACTTGAAGGTGACAGGACTGGATTTACTTCCACAGAAATCTTGTTCTTTGGTTGTATTGCTTGAAATAAAAATCTCACAGAGATTGAAGTATTGAACACAACAATTGCAGCGTCCTTACAAACACGTCTCGCCTTCTTAGTAATCCTCCGCACACATTGTGGAAGGAGTTTGCAGGTGATGCGAGTTCACAGGAATGAGACACAAGTGTTAATTTGTAGAGGAAAGGCATGAGTGAGAAAGCAGATCTCACCCACGGGCTGTGTGCATATTTTTTAAAGAACTTACATACTGCGTTTACAGAAATAACAAGAATGAAAGCTGAATGTTAAAAGTAATACTCAGTGACTGCTGTTTGACAATGATAAAGAGAGGTGGACTATGAATAGAGGACTGCACTGCAGAGCTTTGTGGAGCAGGGCCCTGAGCACAAATCAGTCTGGAAGTGTTACTCCTCCACAACATAAGCCACACTTCAAACGCTGAGTTATGCATTCACACACACTCATGACAGTTATGCCACAGATGATGCACATCACTTATCTTATTTAGGCTCTGTTCTTCATTCAGAGTTGTGTCAAAATCGCAACTAAGCGTCTGGTATAAGAATGTGGCCGCAAACAGCATTCACACCGTGGTATACTGTGAAGTGTACAAACAGACTGAGATAAGGCTTAATCAAAGGCGTCACAGTGGAGAGGTGGTTGGTACCGCAGAGTTACAGAGAGAGTGAGAACTGGCTGGAAGCGAGGTTTCATCTGGGGTTCATTGAAGAATCACCCAATGTCTGCTGGGATTGGCTCCAGCTCCCACGACAACGCTCAAAAGGATAAGAGGTATATTGCGCCTGGTTTGTCTCACCACATAACCAAATACCAAATTTACTGTTGACGTCTGTGCATGTTTGTTTATGTATGCCAATGCAGATTGTCCTGGACTGACTCTTCGGAATCATTAGTTTGTTTTCTTAAATTCTCGTGCTTAAACTAAACTATGTTTTGATTTTGATTGCGAGAGAGATGAAGAGATGAAGAGAGAGCGTGTGCAATGCAAACATTCTCAGCTCTTCCCTGTTGATTTCGAGTGATTATTGTAAATGAATACTCTGGTAATGAACGCAAATAAATCGCTTAATTTATGATGACGGTTTTGTATAATCATAATCAGGTTCTCCTTTGTTAATCAAGTATGATCATTGGTCCTTCTGGAACCTCAGGAGAATCTGTCCTTCACCTGATATAATTATAACCTACCTAAGTGGTTTTCCTGTAGTTGCAGCCTCCACTTTCTCCAGCTATAGCTTTTTAAATAGTTATATGTATTCAGATTCATCTCAGACAGAAAAACTAACTGTCAAAGGTGTCAGTTTTATGTCATATTGCCAGTACAATGTCAAAATCATCATGAATAGATCTTCTCTCTGTCTAAATAGAGTGTTCCAAAGTTCCAAAGGTCTTTTCAGTTGCTTAAGAGTAAATCTTAATAAATCTTCACAATCTTTACCTGCCTGCGTGGCTCTGACAGACAGTCAGACACCCAAATAAAAACCCAGGTCTCCTTCCTGGTCTGCTTCTTCCAGCCAGACAAGCAGAAAGTTTTTTTCCCTCGCCTAAAAAGACTCATCAGTAAAGCAGCAGGTGCTCCCCAAAGCCGTGGATCCCTGACCCAGCTAGTGTGAACTCCTGTCTCCTCATACAGCCTGACTGGTCACAACCAGCTTCCCCTGTATACATAAACGTCAGGTGCAAGGCTGCAACAATTAATCACTGATTAACTGATGCATTACCGAATGCTAAATTAGCTGCCATTTATTTGGATAATCCATTAATCGGTTTCTAATTTCACCTTTTTATATGTGAATGTGCTCTGTGTTGCATCTTCAAATTATTATTATTTATTTGAGCTTTTATTAAAATGATCACAGGATATTAAGAAGCAAAATCAAACAGACATACACACAGTTCATTAAGCAGATGGTCCTTACCATTGACGGTCAGATGCACCCAGCTCCCATTGTGGAAGGTGTCGTACTGCTGTTCCAGCATCAGCACCTTACACTCGTACCAGCCCTGGTCGTCTGAACGCACATTCTCTATCCGCAGGGAGGACTTGCCGTGCAGACTGGCGCGGCCTGGCCCCCGAGCGAGACGGGAGACATGGGAGTCAGCAGGAAAGGGACAAACGGGAGGTGAGAAGGACAGATGGATTGAATTTAATGAGGGGAAGGGAAGACACAGGTGAGGGGTGAATAAACAAAGGGGAGAAAGAAGAGAGAAAGAGACACACGCACACCAGATGAATGTTAAAGAGAACCAACCTTTGAACATGTCAGATATAAATACACACAGGGATCACAGTGTGGGTGTCTCACAGCAAATAAGACCTGTGTTTGATGCATCAAAAGCAGGAGAACCAAACGCAGTTTTAACCGCACAGTGACATCTGTCACTTAAGCTTCACTGCATCATCGTCTCCGTGCACGTCAGCCTATTTTAGACATGTGCTGAGGTAAGGGCTGGTCTTCACTCCCTTTGAGGGGTGAAAGTGAGCAACGTTGACAACAGAGAACGCTCACAGGAGTCACAGTCTATCTCAACAGCTATGGGGTTCCTGACTCGGTGACTTGGAGTCATGGAGAGCCGCAGTTTACTTTCACAGATCAAAATAAAAGCTCCAAGAGCGGGATCGATGATGTCACCCCCCCGGGTAATCTGGCAACGAGATCATAACAGATGGCAAATTGGAATTACGGGGGTAAACAAAGTGCTTTCAGGGCGCGTTCTCTGCTCAAAACATCAGCATTATCAAAGTCTGGCTGTCCCTCATTAACACCTCACACACTCTCTCTCCCACCCTCTCCACTTCCTCGGTATTCCCTGTATTCCTTTTGTGGCCTTTTAGAAATCTGCTCTTTATCAGGACACGCCAGGTTAATACAGGAGCAGCTGTTGGTTGACTCATTCAAAGCAAACCTGCAGATGACTCAGTGTTTTGCAAACATTGTATTGCAAAGGTATTTCTCTGTTTTATACTGATGATTTACAGTTGAAATACTTTTATTCTCATCAACTGTGGCTGCAGTTATTACACTTTTCTACGATACAGTTTGAGGACAAACTATATACTGGAAAAGCTCCAAAACTGTAAAACTACTTATCTTGAATAAATATTCACTTGTTTTTCCAAAGGGGAAATACATCAGATTATGCATAATCAGTATTCAACCATGTCTCTCTTGTCTCATGGTTGACTAGCTGTGAAAAAGACTATATTTACGGAATGAGGACTACACTGATTTATATACATAGTTCTATAAAGTATTTAAATCTGTCTCTGCTCACTTGTTTATATACCATGTGCTCTGATTACACTGTAAATGATCTTTCCTACTGACTTGTGTAAGGGTTGGGGTTTCTTTGATCTGTCCATTTATAAGAAATGTCCTTCAGAATGATTCTCTCTGATTGTAATTTTTACAGCTGCTTTTGTCCAAAACAACTACAAATCTTCTGTGGAGTCATGCATGATTCTTTGAGCCAGCAAATTCCTTCCTCATATCCAACACAAACCTGGCTTGTTATGTCCATTTTCTGTCTTTTTCTCATTCTACAACAGTTGTAATAGTTTAAGATTCCTCAGTTCTGCAAGTGCTTCTTAAATGTTTCCACGTCTACTTTCCCTTTTCTTGAGTATCGTCATGACGCAACGACAAGTGAATGCTCCTTGTCCATTTGCTTCACCTTGATAATCATCAACATCATAATCATCGGTACCATATAAAATCTGACACCCGGTTAAAGATAAACAGCTTCAGCCGTCGCTTTGGAAATGTTAGTTTAAACGTATGACTCTAAAAATACTCCATAAAACTTTAAGTGGCCCTAGATTGGAGAATATTCTTCCCGTACTGATTAACGGCTCCATTTTAGATTTGATGCATTCAAGTATTAAAGTTAATGAACACGTAATCATGCACATAATCGTGTGTCTGTATAAACATTAATGTCGGGACATTTTCTTCCACTATAAAAGCACACTCCTGTTTTCTCTAACTGCTATTATACATGTATGAATGCTTATGTACATATCTTAAGATAAATTTAACACATTACAGTGTATTCCAAACAAATGCAAAAAAAGGACTCATATTGCTCAACTTTCAGCGCATTTTGTGTTGAAAACGTCATTGAATATGGATGAAAATACAGGCCTACTTTGAACGATCCAAACAATACAACACCTTCCATGTGTTTCATGTACAATTTTCAGGGAACATTACCTCGGGTAAAAATTGCCTGCATCTCTTTATACGAGTGCAAAATGGAGATTCATCCTGCCAAGTGAACCGTTGACAAACTGTCACTTCAGGATAAGCATGGAAATAAAATAATAATAATATAAAAAATTTTAAAAAAAAGGAGAGAGAAGATAACAGATTGGGAATATATTAAACTCCAGATAAACCGAGGTACACTCGAGTCGATACAAAGTATTTCTGGAACTGGCAGCGTCAAACTGCGGGGTCTTTTCATCCAAAGTTAGAATATAAATGAGGCAAATGTGATGCAAAAAAAAATAAAAAAATAATGATGCTATTTATATCCTGTCTTCTCTTTAAATCTATATTCAGGAAACAGAGATACAAACACCAGTGCTGTGCTCTTAATGCAGTGTAAATGCTAAATACACACAGCTGTGTGATGATGCAATGACAATAAGTACTACAATATAATTTTCTTCAACAGGAATGCAACAGAAGTTTAATATACCATATATCACCATGTATCTGCATTGCATAAACACTTTGAGATGCAACACTTTGTTGAATGTTTCTCTGTTTGACAAATGTTTGCTGTTAACTTTACATAAAGAAGTTTAAAGGTCTGCTGTGTTGGAATTAGTGACATCTAATGGTCAGATTGCAGATTGCAACAAACGGAAGACTCTTCCACTAGTACTAGTTCTTTCTCTTGCACCTAAGGTAACTACGGTGGCCTTCACTTGCCAGAAAGGATGGCATATTTCTTTATTTACAATCTTAGCTACTTTGGTTAAGTAAATATAAAAAGCTTTTTCTTTTGCTTTGATTTCCAAGTTTTTTTTTTATCTTATTGATTGTCTATTTCTATTTTTTTTCTATTTTCTATTTTAATTTTCATTATGATTAGACACCTATATAGTGAATATACACTTATTTAAAACACACATTCAATTCAATCATCGATCCAACTTCTACTCCCTTATCCTCCACATTGTGGGAGGAAACTGGAGAACCTGGAGAAAATCGAACCTGGGTCTTCTGCCAATAAACCATCCTAAAAAGTTACCTGGACCCCTGGACCTTCAAGATATCAAAGCTGCTGCATCCATTTCTTCAACATTTACTCAGGATCACCAATCTGACCCTCCCACCAAGTTTCAAGAAGCCAGAAATACAACCTCTGTGGCAAAGGTACAAATTTACCCCCTCCCATTCCATCCGTATCACCGTCCATGCCCTAATATTAATTTGATTTGCTGTTTAATGACTCCTCAAATTTACCAAGACGCCCTGACAAAGCAGTAAAGATATGAACACTCGAGAGAATTAATGTTACATGACAAATAATTAACTCGTGATACAGATAGTTTTACTGTGTGGCTGTAAAAATGTATCTTGTGTGTCAGCCTTTTAAAACACACAAGCAGAGATGATGCCATGAGTGTGTAACCCAGGCCTTGCAGATTATGTTTTAAAACTGCTGCAAGGACTTGGAAACCTAGAGCGTGAGGAATCTATTCCACATCAGTGCTTCTTGCACACAGCTGGATTATAACACCACACAACTGTCCAGGACAGAAGTGTGTCCACACAGTGATACTAAAACCAGTCAAATGACCATAAGGCAGCAAACTTGGCAACACTTTGGCATGGACTTTTGCTCATTATAGTAATTACAACACAAGTCCAGCTGTTCCTTTGCCCTTGTTTTTGTTCAGTCAGTGTAACCCCACGTCTTCTCTCGGCTATCGGGTTCCTGCAGTCGACACATGGCAGACTGTCACACAGCTCCGGTTCTCATGACTGGCATTTGCTGTGATATCATGAGAGGACGTTGCTTCTGCTGCGGGGTCAACTGTGTGACGCCACGGCTGTGATAGCGCACGTCTAAAGCTATGCGACTCATGTGGTGGAGGCAGTTCTTGCTCCGATTTTGTTGTTGACTCTGCCAGGAAGGTTGTTTTAAGGACTGTGTGTTGTTGCCCGCTGCTTATTTTTATGAAATTCTGCTGGGGCTGGTGGGGCAGGATCAGACTTTGGAGAAGATCCATTTGAGGGATTGGAAAAGAGGAATTCTGTGGAATGGGTTGAGGGATAAAACACAAGTAATGTCCAAATATTGACAGATTTAAATCAATGTATAGACATGGTTTTCATGTCTTTTTGTAGGATAAGGACAAGGCGGAGCAATAATATTCACAAGGTGTTTTCAGGGATTATAGTTTTTTGAGGGTATTATGTAATTTATTAGGGACCTTGCGCACAAGGGTGCGAGGACCCTATTGAAATTGCTCAGATTATATTATTGTTGTTGTTGCTATTATTTTGTTATAGTTGTTTCTGTTGGTGGTAGTAGGGATAGTAATAGTATTTTCACCAGTGATAATTATAATAATGATAATACCGGGAAAATCATTATATTGCTCATATTATAAGTGTTATATTATGATAATGATTATTTTTTACCAATAATGATAATATAGTGATAATGATCATATTACCAATATAATAGGTACTATGAGTATTATTAATGTTACTAATGATTATCAGGATTATTGTGTATATGATGATATAAATATTACTATAGCTATGAATGATAATCTGGATTTTATGTATATGTATATAAATATAAAATTAAATATCCATATAAATGCAGGGAGAAGGGGTGGGATCTGATAAGTTTTAGATTAATGATGAATCAAATCCCTTTTTATTACATGTTTCATGTTTAAAATAAAATAAAATCATCACCATCAACTTTGCAGCATAGTTCCTGTTAGTTGTTAATGGAGTTACAGAATGTGCTCTCTGATCACTTACTAATTTAAAATACATTTATCCTTTGAAATGGCTCTACTTGCTTCATGAGGCGAGCGTTCTAAATGTGAGTCCAACTTATTCTGTGTCACTGTGCCCCGAAGGGAAAAAGCAGATTTTTAACCCCCTGAGAAAATATCATTGGGTCGAGTCATTTTCAAATGTCACCATTGTTCTGGACCAGCAAAGAGATCCTCAGTGATGCTCGGGGACATTCAACAAAAGAAGTCGTTCTTCCATTTCCACGTTTCATTTGAAATTTCTATGACGTCCCTTATGCACGTCTATCAGTGTGTGTGTCTAACCACTTCCTCTTAACATTTTCTCAGGGAACTGTGATATAATTGGTCTGCTTCTATGATTCATAAAACAACAGCTTGTTGTTTGAGACCAAGGCGGAATCTAGGAGACTGTGTCACTGTGGTTGGCTTGACTCATTAACCCTTGACATCTAAAAGCGGTCGCAATATACAGTACGTCTTTGTGTATTTCAGCAGCTCTGACCAGGAACTGACATCAAAAATTACAGTAACTGCTTGTAGGAGTCTGCATTGTCGGCTATATTATACTTTAAGATCTTTAGTATCATCCAGCAACACCGTGCTGATATACTTTAGCCAAATCTTTGCTACAATTGTTCTATATATGCAAAAGTATTTTATTATCAGTGTCAAATATGGTGACATTTCTCCATTGTGACTTGGTCAGAGCACACAGATCTATCCTCAGGACTGGAAACAGCAAAAATCAATCATAAACAAACAGAAAATTTCATTTGTCCAATACCATTACCAGCGTCGTTAATGTCAGCGCTTAGTGATGCTACACTTTTTCAAGATTCAGCTCCCGGGCCATTTTAATAACGGGTTTTTGGTACCCGTTCCAAATTGCTACAACATCTCTCGCTCTCTCCTGTTCCTGCTGTGCTTACATTTTGAGTCTCCGGATTTAGGACGTAGGATTTCAAGATTATTTTGATGGGACATCAATTTACAACAGGATTAATCCTGAGTGTTTTTCACGTGGCATGGATCTGTGCCACAGGTGCACCATTGGTAAACTGCACTGGGAGTAATACATAACTCTTTATATCATAACTCCTTATATGGACATCCTGGGTGGTGTGTGTTTATAGGTCCCATCTGCAGGCTTTACAAAATGCATTCTTATGGGTTGTTGAGTCAAAGTTACGAGTCGTTTTATTTTGCATGTTTATTTATACACAAGTATCACTTGTGCAGAAGTCACAAAATGGACCGTTTTTTGTTGTGCTTCATTCAAACGAGCCGAGCGAACTTTGAAATGTGACATATTTCAAAAGATTTGAGTACTTCTTGCTCAGGTGTGTTTATATAGTTGGTCAAAATAGAAAAAAATGGATTGCCTATAGATTGTGCTGAAAGACATTCTTTCATGCACATTCTTATAGCTTCTAGGTCTGCAACACCTGCATTGACACTATGGAACTTCTAGTTTGGGTTAATTTGTTTATCATGTAACTGTCAGAGGGATAATGCAGTTTCCCTCTTTAAATTATCCAAAATATGTTGCACTGACTCCTCCACAGACAAAGGAACCACATTCACGCTGTCAATTCCAGAAGGCAGGGTTAACCGCCAAGTTCAGTGATCTGAGGAAAAGAAATCAAAAGCAGGCAACAGGAAAATCTCTCTCACCTCCAAGCTAAATCGTCACATTGTGCATACAAATAATCGCGGGTGGGGAAGGAGGAGGGAGCTGCTGCAACCAAATGCCATCTCATTAAAGCTGTTGAAATTCATTAGTCAACAAATTTATTACAGTCTACCCTGGTAAGCACACACTGGAGAAAAAAAAGGTGGAAAAGGTGTTGATGGCGAGGGTGTAATGACTTGGTTTATATTCTTTTATCAAATGAAGGGTGGTTTTAATGTGATTATGTGAAGAACAAGTTGGTTTAATTTGCTCGTCAGCATAGCGTCACTAGTTGCCCACTGCTCCTTATTTAAGGAAGGTTCCTATTAAAGGACGGGTTAAACGCAAAGTGGTAATTCCCTACAGGGATTAATAAAATACCAAAAAATGAATACATAAATAAAAGCCCTTAAGAAGCACTGAAGGCGGCTTGTGATACTGATCTGTGTGAAGCCTCTGAGAAGATGATGAGTCAGCTGTCAGTAAACTTGAAGCTTGAGCTGAATTTATCTCTCGGGGGAAGGGCAATAGTTTTTAGAATCATTATTTTCCTGCTCCAAACCTTTTTTAATGCTGATATTATGATACAATTCTTTTTTAATGATGTCACCAAGAGAGAAGCACACTGAGTGCAAATCAAAGACACTAAAGGTATTTTTCTGATATTTCTCAGCATTTCAGATCTAAAGCTCAACAACAAGCTGCAGGAAGTGAACTGCTGCAGTGAGTGACAGAGACACTTCTATGAAAAAGACCTTCTAACCCTACTGCAACTCTGTGACACACATAGAAGCTGTCTGCACAAATTAGGACTGTGATGATGAACTGTCGGTGTGTGCTTCTTGGCGTTTTCACCCAAGATTTACCCAAATCCTCAGTTGAGAGGCAGCAGAGATGTTCATACAACCGACTGTGAAAAGAGGTCACTATTCTTACCAGCATACTCTGGGTCCACGTGAGGAGGGTAGAAACGAAAGTTGATGAAGAACGGGATGGGCATTCCATACTTGAACCACTCCACCACGTAGGGCTGGCCATTTAGGGGGAAGGTCACGTCGCATCCCAGGATGACGTTCTCTCCTGCACGTGCTGTCACAAACTGGGGCTCCTCTCGCACTCCGTGGGCACCTGGGGGGAAAAGTATGCACGGGTCAGCCTATAGACTTCTCAGAGTAGGCAGATTTATTCCCAATAAGATAATTTCCTCTTCCTCACATATACTTCACACACGTATAGTGAGATTAGATTAAGATAGAGCAAGAGATAAGGGGACTTTAATTACTATTACACGTACCTTAGTTTGAGAACCATGGCATAAAAGTAGTGTGTCATTTTCTACACAATGAATACAAATAAAATATATCGCAAAGGAAAATCTTTTAGTTATTTCATCCAAGTCGTTAAGACTGTAAATTACAGAATCTATCATGTGCAGGTGAATTTTGACAGGTTAGCCGTTTCCTTTTACTCACACAGTATATGCAGCTGGACGCAGTCGTGCATATACAGACAGATGGTGAGAGTGGTATCCACAATCTACACTATCAGCTTAACTCTTCATTAACTTAACAGTATTGTAGTATTTAAGGTAAGTGGAGAAAAACCACCTGTTCACCTCCTCCCCAGTGATCTCAGTCCCTCACCTCTCATCAACAAACCTGCTTCTCTAATCTTTACACTTTAGTGACATCAGTCAGTTTGATGTAAATAGCTTCGGTGTTTGTTAAACAGAAACACCAGTGTGCACATTAGAGATCGCTGTGATTAGAAAGCAATCTCACAATCTTAAGCCACAGGTTTCCATTGATCAGGACGGCAAAGACGGCGCGTGACAAATCCAATAAAGCACCTCGGCCCATGGGTTGAAAACAGCATCGTGAACGCATGCAGACTTATTAATGTGATGGATCTCAGTAGAAGCTATTTGTCTCGTTCATGAGACAGAGTGAGGGAAGGCAAAACCAATAAAAATGCACCGTGAATGACAGTAATGTTAAAAAGCATCGGGCCCCTTTAACCTCTCCCTGAAAGAATCCACTCGTTCAGCGTTCGTGAAACTTTGCATATGTGGGCGAGCTGCCGGACAGCCACATCGATCCCAGGCTAATTACTATGTAGCTGGGCTTTATGAGCGGAAACCTGCTGTAGTAGCATTTTACCAGTCGATGCGGCTAATCAGATGTACTCACTGCTCGTCCCTCTGTGGCCTGTAAGAAAGCCAGGCAGGAACGCGGATGACAGACTACTGCCAGCCGGCCTTCCTCATTAGTGACGGAAACAACGGTGCAAGTTGTGTGCACCAGGAACCAGCAGGTCTGAAAAACCCTGTTTTCCCAACGATTGGTTAAATTCATCTCACCTAAGTGAATAATGTTTTTAATCCACTCAGCTTTGACAGAAGGAATTATGTAGAGACCCATGCTGTGTAAAACGATCATCAGCAGTGAGTACGAGTTCTCCTCAGCTGACCTACGCAATTAGTCTCAGCGTAATGACTCTCTCCATGATGGCGAGTTTAGCATAAACAACAGAGCAATTATACATTCTTAGAAATAAAAGTGCTAAGTAGAACCATATCAGGTTCTTCGGCTTGTCCTCATAGGAGAACCCTTTTTGGATCCCTTTTGGAGGGTTCCACCAAGAACCCTTTTAAAACCCTTTATTCAGGAAAGGGGTTTTAAAGGGTTCTCTTGATCAAAATTGTTCTTACTGGAACCATTAGTGTTACCAAGAACCCTTGAAAAACCCTTTATTCGGGAAAGGGTTTTCCCAAAGCAAATGGTTCCAGGTAGAACCTCAGCCCTTGTAGAAGGACAGTTTTGGAACCCTTATTTCTAAGAGTGTAGTGCATATTATCCCTATGGCAACGTCCAGAAAAATTACATGGAGATTGTGCAAATGGGATGGTTCAAGCCGGGCCAAAACAAGTGGAGATTTCCTCTCACTGTTGGTCCCAAAAAGCCTGATTAATTTGAGTGGTGCATCATTGAGTCATCATTTCAAATGAAATGTACAAACTTAAAGGCATGAAAGCAGACTGATCAAACTTTAAGATGGATAAAGTAACTATGATTGTTGTAATTCATGAATATTATATGGAGGGAAATGCTTCCGTTATTGACTCGTCTGTAATGTTTCAATTCAGTCGGCCAAAACAAGAGCAGATAAACAGAATGTGCAACAACAAAAGGGTTGTAGATGACAAACTGACTCGGTGAAAGACTCAGTCCCCGACAATTGATGTTTCTCCATTTTTTGCAATTACCAGAATGTGCTCTCTGTAGAGCAGACCAAACAAATTACAATCGCTGTAATAACTGAAAATCTGTTCCGAGGCCACGCGTAAATTCTCGCCAGTGTGAGCTGACTGAACAGCCTGAGCTTTTTGACTACTGCATTTTAGGGCTGAAGCAAAAGACGGGGGAGAAAGGTTCTGGTCAACCTTGGATTGAGGTCACTATTACAAAAAACAACAACTTTTGAAGGTTCTGTGGTAAATAGAAGATGTTTATCTTGGGATTAGACAAACACAAACCCAGCAGAACACTGCAGTGAAATATCACGCACACTAATGGACTATCTGTGGGCACATGATTAATACATGCATCTAACTTACACACGGCATGCGTCTCACATCATGTACCGAGTGTATATATATATATATATATATATATAAACATCAGTGATGTGAATCAGAGGCAGCATGTGGAGATGTCATTTGATGTGTGCTCTCATGCTGCCGACAGAACCAGATAATAACAGAGCAAGGGTGCTTTTCCCAGAGGTGCCCCCCCCCACCCACACACACACACACACACACACACACACTACCTCAAGCAGCACGCTACGTGTTGATTGGCTGCTGGTGACATCATTGCAGATAAAAAAAGAAAAAAAAAAGCACACAAGCCCCTTGGAAGGTATGACTTCACTGTTTATACTGATGAAATGGAGCAGGAGAAGGAGAAGAGAGACACACACATGTACACACACACATGCACACACACATACACACAGCAGCACCTACGCCTCCCCTCCGTAGGGGTTTAAGCTCATTGACAATCAAAGACCCAGGGGACGGCACGATTGCAAGGCAAAATCATTGAGGTGTATATACACACACATACACACACTCTATCACACACACACAGAAAAGATGGGAGGAGACTCGGCCGGGCGTTGTGTAATCACGCTACATTGAGCTCACTATCAGAATCAGTAGATAGTGCGGTAATAACAGTTAAATGGAACATGAAAATGTAGGCGTTATTTGAATTAATGATATTCATGGGGGGTGGGGTAGCGGGTGTAGGGGGGGGGGTATCAAATATCCATGACGGATTTTAAATTTGTAATAGCAAGATTAGGTTTAATTTATCTCAATAATCCTAGTCGTAGAGACTGGGTGGGTTGGTGGTTGGGTTTATTTTTTCCCCTGCTGAATTTTGGTTCTCCAAAGTTGAATCCTTGAAATAGTGAATTATTAAACACATAAGAGTGAATATTTAAATGTTATCTCTGAAAATCTCTTGGAAAGGTCGACCTGGTTAAAATAATGCATGTGTCGTTGGCAGATACAATTGTAAGAAATGGAATATTATGCACACATTTGCTGTTTGTGTGTAAAACGGCAGGTGCGGGCAGATCCTTTGTTTCTCCTGCTTTATTCATTTACTTACTTCATATTTTTCTCCTTATTATTATATATATATATATATGCGTGTGTGTAAGTATGTTTTATTCATATTCACTTTTTTCCTCAATCATCCACTCCTTCAGACATCCATGATGAACATGATGTTGTTGTTTTTTTACCTTTATTACCATTATATTCATAAAAAGTGTGTCTCGAAGGCCTTGTTAGGTCCATTTCCTATGTATATTTCTCGCCTTTGTACTGTACTATATCTCTCTTTTTTACTCTCTTTTAATTACCTCGTTTTAACTTTTATATTCTGTGAGTTTTATATCCGACATTGTCTCGTCTCTGTAACTATTTGTACCATCTATGCTGCTGCCTTGACCAGGACTCTCTGGAAGAAGAGATCTTGTATCACAATGGGAAACTTCCTGGCTAAATAAAGGATAAATAAATAAATAAAATATATGAAAGGTTGGGGAAAACAATGATCTCAAAAGATCTTTAGTGTTTTGTGTTATCGGCAAACTGCAGAGTGAACTGAAGTGAAGAGACCTTGATCGTGTTAGCCATGGAACAGTGGTGGAGCAGAAAGACGTACACCGTGACAGCAAAGAGATAAAAAGATAAAGTGGTTTGAAAAGTTCTCTGTTTGACAAAAGAGCTTCGGTTTGTACAAGTTGATCACAGACGGCACCCGAAAGTAGCACAATAATAACCAATCTTTCTTTTTGAACTGACACTGAGAGCTTCATTTTCAAACTTCAGAATTCAAATTCTAAAATGGAAACGCGTTAAATGAGTGATTTGCTTCTCTCGTTTTTTTTCAAAAGAACATAGTGTTATCTTTGCGAGATTAGGATGTTCTTTGTTTTGTTTCACGGTGTTCTTGTACAATGCAATTAAAAAATCCAGTGTGATTTTCCAAGTGATATTTGCTTCCAGGTAAAAGCGGAATGAAAGAATCAAACTGTTCCTCGAACAAAAAAAAAGCAGCAGAAGCGATTCCAGTACAGACGGACTCGCCGTCAAATTTACAGCCTTACAGACGAATGCTTCACCATATTTATATGAGGTGACAAATGAAACCGCGCATTTAGATTCATTGAGATGCAATAAATAAACAATATGACTCTAGCACAACGCACTCACAGCATAGCATTTAATCTGACACTATGTGTTGGCACTTAAAGCCAAGAGCACACTCGAACGTCGGTGTCCCCGTCGTCGTTCCTGGCACCGTCTCGCAGCCACAACTGACCTGTTCTGCTAAGTGCCAACCAAAAAAATGAAAAATAAATGAGATTTTTTTTTACACAATGCATCAATTATTGACGACAATAGCAAGGGCCGAGCATTATCATACCAGCCGAGGCTGCCGGCACCTGCACTTACTCTTCCTGTGTCTTATTCTAAAAGTTCAACTCAAGTTAAGGTGGTAATAAAACATTATGAATAGGGGCATTTTTGTTGTTGTTGTGCCTTGTTGTGACATTTTATTTCACCCCACAAATGTCAACCTCCTGGTGCTGCAGCGTCACAGTGGAGCATGAGGAGAAGAAGTCAGGGAATGAATAACGTCCTCTTTCTTTCCATCACTGCTTCTTAACTCCACCATCTGCCACCAAAATCTCCAGATTTAAATCTTCAGGCTCAAAGTGAAGCAGAAGCTACAGAAGAAAACTGTTCACAGAGCAAATAAAAGAGAAACAAAGATCCTAAAACAAAGTATTCTGTATTCTTACATCCAAAGAGGGAATAAAATCACATCATCATCAATAGTTTTCTAACCAAAAGGCATCAGAATTGGCCTCTTCTTTTCCAGTGTGAAAAAACAACTACACTACACTTTTAGATCAATAAAGCACAATGTGCAAACGCGTTCAATCTACCTCGTATTCACCCGCGCAGAGTGAGAAAACACTGAACAGCGGTGTGTTTAAATTAGGAGGAAGAACTCAAAAAAACAACAACCACAAAGTCGAGAGATTTTGCTTGGATGGCATGCTCAGGGAAATTGAATTGCTCGTTTGTGTTTTAGCGCTCGTGCTCCAATCCTCATTGTAACCAAACCCCACCAGGGCGGCTTAAAACACTAATACTTCACCAAAGGGTGGGAGACTTGACCTAATTCTGGCTCCTTCTCGCAAGCGAACGTTGCTTATCATTTGTAATTCAAAAGAGATCTTTCCCAACATGACGCCGTCGCGCCCCCCTGCAGCATGTGGACAGAGGAAAAGAGAGGCTGGAAAACACTGTGTTATCAGTGCAGGAATGTAACTCAGTACAAATACATCAAAAGTGCAAAATTCATGTCTCTGCAAACTTTTTTATTTGTATTTCTAGCAACTTTTACTTTTATTCCACTAAATTTCCTCCAGCTATCTTTGTTCCTTGTTACTACTACTACATAAAATCAGTCACTCACACCTTTCATACCCAATCACATGCTTCAACATGGGGTTAAGTGTCTTGCTCAAGGACACAGATAGACTAGCAGAGCCAGGAACTGAACCCACAACCTTCCAACTCGCTCTACCATTGAGCTACCACAGTAAATGTCATATACGTTAAGACTTTTCCTTAAGTAATATTATAAAAAGTGACTTCAACTGCTAACAAAGTCATATTCTGGTAAGTTCACTCAAGTATTCCTTTTAGGTACTTTATACAAAGTTGATTTTCAAATGTGTTTAACACTGGGTGTAATTTCCATGTATAAGCCAATGCAAACAGCCACAGGTCAAGGTGACTCCATCTTGTGTCAAATACGCCGTTCACTAATCCTGGTGCCAATCTCAGCTGACATAGGGTGACCCTGGACAGGTCACCAGTCCATCACAAGGCCACATGGAGACAAACAACCATCCCACTCTCACACATACAGTCAATTTAGAGTTGTTCAATTTGCCTAATTCTGTGGGAGGAAACCCCACAGAAAGGCTTTTGTTGAACATTACCTTAAAATAAACTGTCACTGTGACAATTATTATTGAGCTATTCTTACATTAGTTAGCAACAATAATTAAACATTTCTAAAGAAACTGCTACTCAGAGTGCATTTTAAGATGTTTAGTAAAGTGGTGCTCCAATTTTTGAACTTGTTTCCGGCGGCTCGTCTCTGATTCTGTCATGTCTGAGGACGAGGAAGTGTTCAGAGCTTCTTATCTCTTGTTGACTGGCTGGAATTAAGGTCAGATGACTGGGGGGGGGGTGGAATCGGCACACGAGAGTTTGTGAGTGCTCACAAATGAGCAAGAAGAAACTGAAGCAATATTTGGATCTATACACACATACTCATATTCATATTCATGTTTTTGTCTTGGCATGTTCAAAAAACACCTGCTCAGACCCTTGTGTTGTCTCAAAGTTACAGAAGATTCCACTCTGAAAAGATTTTTTTTAACATGGCTGACCTTTTACATACATACAAAGAAAATAGAGCAAAAAGCATAATACGTCCTCCTTTGCAGCTACAAGAAACGGTTTCTTTGTAAATCAATCATTACAGGCCGACTATGTGCCACTGTATTCTTGTCAAGGATGATGCACACACGCACATTCTGCATCTGTTCAGCAGGCAGCATGCAATACAAGCCTCGGCGTCTTTTCCCTCTAAAGAAAATGAGAGCAGGTCATGATAACATACCACCGCTTCCAGTATCAATTTTGCATTCGGGTGTGAAATAGTAGTCGTTTTTGGGGGGGGTTTTTGTGTTAAACGATAGAAATAGACACTCTCACTCTGGCAGCATCGAGACGCTGTTAGTCAGAGAAAAAACACTGCAGCCCGGTATTTATAGTAGTTATGATTAAGGCAACACGGATCGGTTTAAGTGGTCACATCACACCCCTCAACAAGAGCAGTTGAATTCATATAAATACACCGTATTCCTCTTCTTTGACAGCACACTGAAAATCAGTCAAACGCTGAGCTTCTTAATTTTTTTGACAATGCAGTTGAATCTCACCGTGGGTTTATAATGACTTGTTTGTGATGAGCATTTATTTAGTAGCCTTCATGCAGCAGAGTCTAATAGCAGACACTGGAGAGAAGCACTGGCAGCACTTTTATTATCCAAACCCTACCAAGAGGGTACTAATCAGGCATTAAACAATAAAAAAATGCAGCCTTTGTGATTTTGTAATCGCATTGTTTCAAGTTTTGATTTGGAAATGATAAATTGTTCAACCCTACACACTGTTCTCTGATAGACCAAACAGTAACAGCTATATATTTAATGTGAAAATAAGTAAACTGAAATAGCACTCTGTATTCTCCTGTAACAATTCATGTGAGCAAAGATTAAATCTCAGTCTAATTTGAGGCTTCGTCATTAAACAAAACCAAAATTTACTTTAACTGATGAAGTTAATTTAAACAGAATGGATAGCGGGATTGGAAGTCGGGTAATTAGCACAACAGAAAACACTACAGTGGTAGAATTAGAATAATGACAGTGGGAGCTGTTGAGTGCATTTTTTTTTTTATCTTTGCAATTACATAACTGCTAACTAGGCTATCATGGAGTTTAATTTGGGCTGTTGTCCTTTGATCACAATCCTCAAGGAAACTAGTTTTGAAGACACATCTGAGATTGTGTGTCATCATTGTTCTTCGTCATTAATTTTGCAATGCGCACTGTGTGTGGCACCCTCTCCAATAGAAGTGGATTTCTTGGTGTTGGAATACAGTTACAAGTGAACAATGTAGAGTCATGATACCAAGTCACCATCGCGATGCCGATGCCACACACCCAAAGTTAATCAATTGTCTCTGCTATCATCGCAAATACATTTATATTTTACTTACAAATGAGCAATAATTCAATACTATGACAGAGTATTAGGGCGAAATGTTACAACTTTATTTTCGTAATGTTACAAATTTATTCTTGTAATGTTACGACTTTATTCTCGTAATGTTACAACTGTATTCTTGTAATATTAAGACATTATTCTTGTAATATTAAGACATTATTCTCGTAATATTAAGACATTATTCTCGTAATATTACAACTTTATTCTCGCAATGTTACAACTTATTCTCGCAATGTTACGACTTTATTCTTGTAAAGTTACAACTTTAATCTCGTAATGTTACAACTGTATTCTTGTAAAATTACAACTTTATTCTTGTAAAGTTACGACTTTATTCTTGCAATGTTACAACTTTATTCTTGTAAAATTACAACTTTATTCTTGCAATGTTACAACTTTATTCTTGTAAAGTTACGACTTTATTCTCACAATGTTACGACTTTATTGTCATAATGTTATGACTTTATTCTTCTAATGTTAAAACTTTATTCTAATGTTACGACTTTATTCTAATGATATGACTTTATTCTCGTAACGTTACAATCATAATCTAATCTATCTAAGATTATATATTTTTACTTTTTACTTTAATTCTGCCTGGACTTCTGCAGACGTGGAAAACAGCAGGCCAGCAGACCTGTGGCATCCACTGCAGCTCGTATAAATCCTTGAACTTAAACACTGCTGCTATACGCTCAGTAGTGAACCATGTAGCATTCACCGACTAAGCCCTGAACACCAGTGTAATCAGTCTGTCTGCTGCATTTATGTTTGTAACCATAGCTTTTTTTTCCTCCGGTTTTGCAGCGTCAGGGTAAAAAAGCTTAAGATCTTGAGATGAATTTAAACTAACACGGCTGAGGGAATCATATGTCTTTATCCAATGAATGTTTAATGGGTCTGGAGAAGTTGGTGTGGAGGAAGCTGACTGTGCTGCATCAGAAGGCCGGGCTGTAAAATGAGACAGGGCAGGAAGCCAGCCAGCTCAGGAAGGCTGGACAGGATGGAGGGAGTGTAATGGAGTACAATATTCAGAGGCGAGTAAAATGCAAGGTGTACGTGAGCAGGGAGTGTCACTAAAAAAAAAAAAAAACCTGTACTGTAATCAGGGCGATGATTTGGTCAAATTGGGCCACACACAATTCCAATTTCAACTTGACACTGCTAACTGCAAGTGAGGCAGACCGCTCCCATTGGTGAAGTCAAAACACTTTGTTGACTCATCCATCACAGTGACTCGCTGCCCGACAGTGCCAGTGAACGTGTGTCCATTTCAGTAACACTGACTGTGAGAAGCACAGAAATAAAGAAGCACTAGAATCTGGGCTCTCGAAGAAGAAGAGGAGATCGGAAATACGCTCTCAACTATGAGGAGAGAAGGCTTTTCCTTTGAGCACTTTGGATTAATGTGACTGCCTGCAGACCCAAACTCGACGCAGAGTGCATTTCCCGCTGTCCAAACAATGTCAAAAGTGCTTCAGAAAGTTTATCGCAGTGTCATAACAGCAGAAGGCAGAAGGATTAAATAGCTTCAGCCTCGTGAGAGAATCCAGACCTGACATGTGATGGCAGAAGAATGGGCGTAGACTGAAAGTGGGAGAAACATGAGAGTTGACCATCTGTGCTAACTTTGACAGAGTTTGCCCTTTGAAAATCATAAAAAAATGACTTTTAATTACTCTAAATCTATGGTTTGTAAACTGCAGTACGTGTCTCGCCATTGGTGCGCAAGCTTCCTCTGGTGGTACTTCAGAAATACTCGATTCTACTCATTTTTTGGTATTTTTGTTTGGTTTTCTATGAGGGATAAGACCTGGTACCTGGTACTATAGTCATTTTTTGGTACTGGCCGACCACTGAGTGACAGAGTGGCAAAGAGACATGAGCAATGTCACTGTTCTTCAAAAAAGGAGTGGTATCCAGAAGATAATTTCAAGTTCACTGCATAAACAATGGTAAAGATTATAGTTATGTCACCCTCCCCTTGTTTAGGGGCTGCTTTCGTCTGTGAAAATTCCCAGTAGTCAAACATGAGCCACCCGTCACCTGTATTTATGGTGAGGCTACATTTGGGAGCTGCGAAAAAACCTCACACAGTCATATTGTGCCTTTCATTATTTAGTAGCTCAACACACACAAGCTTCTATTACACGCTTTGATATTTTGATTACAAAGTAATGTTTGAACTATGAGGCTAATAAGACTAGTCACCTGCACTGCATGACATTATCACTGTGTTCAGCAATAAAACTCAACAACGCAACTCTAATTAAAAAAGTTTCAGCCTGTCCATAACATGGCGCACAAATGCACGCTGGCTTAGATGCCAGGCATACATACTGTACAGTATCAGAGCAAGGGCAAACTGAGGAATGGAAATTTATTCAATCTAGAATCTCATTAACGTCATCTTTTATGGAACTCAGTAGAAACAGCAGCGATGTCCCAGTCTCCTCCCAAGTTCCTTTTTAGCCCCAATCCTTTAAATTTATGTCTAGTGATTTGAAGTCTGATGATATTAATTAGGGGAAAACCTAATTTCTCATGAGCTTGATTGCGACGATAAAAGTTAAATGGATAATGTGATTTTTCTTTTTTTTTAAGTGGTGTAACCCGCGACGCCTGCAGCATAAAAAGGTCATGTGTAAAAAGAGTGGTTAGTAAAACACAGCATTTATCTTCATGTGAGTCGAGAGACAACTCAAGAGATAATGTCTTTATGCTGAAATACACCAGTGGACCCATACACTTTTCTCCACGCTAACGCTCTTTGGTTTTATATGGAACTGAAGAGACACGGAGAGGCAACACTAAATCATCAGCAAACATCCTCCCTCACTAAGACAAACCTCTGAGGGCGAAGACAAATCCAAACGCACACATAGACCTTTAAACATGAGATGTTATTAATTGGGTTATGTTTTGTATCCAGTGTAGTTTGCTGCACCCTATTTTTTTTCCCAAATAAGGTATTTTTTTTCCCATAGTTTCACTTCTGACGAGTACACATCTAACAAACCATGTGTGTTGTATTATTAAAATGATCAAGTGCTCTCAGCAGGTTACTGTTAAACACATGGGACCTTCCTCACTTTTGAATACCAAATGTAGCCTGCTCCAACAGTTTTTCCCGGATCTCCAACCCTATACCTTTAAGATGCCAACAGCAGTAAATACAATAATTGAGTCATAAGCGATGCCACATTGTTCAAATCTGATTCAAATCCCAATTATTACAGACTGTCCTCTCACAGAGGCCCATAATGCATGCACACAAATATCTTTTCCATCAGCAACAACGAAAGAAAACATCCCATTTATGAGACCACTTTAATGAAATGGATCATGGAGAGATAAGATGTAACATTATTTGTCGCCTACAGGGTAGAAATACAGAAACGGAAGCTATTGCAGTAAATGAGAGGGTGACATTTAGCCCGAGAGGACGACACTCTCTTCCACAGTTATTTAATTTTGCTATTGCAGGGAGAAAACACTCAACATAGGTGTGATGCTACATGGATTCTGATTCGTCTGTTCTCATTCACGTCACATGGACACATACTGTGTCAGATATACGTGAGCGACGACAGCCTGGTATTCTTATCCAACCTTATTGATGATCAAAATACTTCAGAAAGGAATATAAAGTAGAAACATTCCTCAAAGGCAAACAAGCGGAGAGTGGGAAGAAAGTGAAAGAGGCCATTGACAGGTCATCAGTCTGTCTGACTCAGACATAAAAGCATTAATAATCATGTTGTGCATGTATATTCTTCTATATATTCCTTGTTCATGTAAAGTAGTTGTGAATAGTGAAGAAAAAAAAGGATAATGAGGAAAGTATGTTAGTGCTACAGACTGTGTACTCTGGTAAGCTGGTGAAAGAACTTTGTGGAACGAGTCGCTGCTGCACATTAGGCTTCCTCACTTCCTGTTTTTAGATTTGTTGGCCTTCTCCGGTGCAAGTTATTGCTGAGTGCGTCTTATGTTTTGTCTGAATGCGAGATGTGCTCCGTTTGCGTTTTATCTCAAATGCTTTGCATTATTACAGTGCAGCACTTTGGTCGACTGTGTTGTTTTAAATGTGCTTCATAATTAAATTGAGAGAGATTGGATGTACAGCGTAACTGACAGTGATCTACAACAATCAAATTCTCCACATGAAGCGGCTTCTCCTTCGCCTCAGTCTTTTTTTTCCCCATCTGCTCATCCAGCCGAGCGACTCCAACAGGCCACCGCGCTGAACCAAAATGGAGGCCGCTGACAAGCTCAGGGGTCTGATTACATCTGCCAGTCATTGTTACATGGCCCAAATACCAGGTTGATTGACATCTCAAGCTCAGAGACTTTAATGAATTGGGCCATTAGCCCCCGAAGCAACACTGGTGCTACTTTTTGTCACCCTCAGTGGAAGAGACGGATTCCCCTGAAGGTGAAGCAGTAACTGTCCATGAGCCAACAGTGAAAACATGTTGTATCATCAAGTTAAGTTAAGAGTATGATATAATTTCCATTGTCTACATATATATATATATATCCTTGCATCTCACTTTCAGTTTGTTACCCTGAGGGTTTGAGCAACACGGTACATAGTTTTTAAATTTTGCCATGGACTATCCATACTCAAAAAGGCTTCAAATCTTTTACTGATCATTTCAGGTGGTTCCACTTATGTTTTCCTTCTGCTTTACTGTTTGAAATCAGACTGCAGATTTGAACAAATGGAAGATTCCTCTGCTCACCTTCTCCAAAGCTAAATGATCTGTGTTTGTGTTGTTCGGGTTCCATTGAACGACTTGGTCTAAACCTTCAACTTTTCCCCCCTGATCATGTCCTTTTGTTGTGTTGGCACGAGCGTGCTTTGGTTCGTCGTCTTGCCGCATGATTATTTTGGAGGCATTTTCTCTGTAAACTGGCAGGCAAAATTGTTTTGTCACTTTCTGAATTTGTTCTGCTGCAGCCGACACAGCTGCTGCACAGATGAGCTTGTATGTTTTGGATCATATGCAGATCCTTTCTTTCTGCACACTGGGCCCTTGATGAACTTTTACAGCTCATTTATGTACTTTTTTTCCTAAGTTACAACCTGGACATCTATGTCTTCTTGCTGATTTGAACTAGGACCTCTATATTTCTGCTCTAGAAGTCGTGCACCTCGTACTTCACTTTGCTACCACGCGGTTTTTACCACGGTACACCCTAATCTGACTTGCGTTGCCACCGTAGGGTCTGTAGATACGAAAATTACATAGGTATTTATTGAATACAGCTGTAGAAGCCATATCAATGTGTTTGTTACCCAACAGAAGAGTGTTAAAATCTGGGGTGGTATGGCTCGTTACTACTTTATAGAAACTTTTGATTGATGGACTGAGAGATTCGTGCCATTGTCACTGACTCTTCTTCTAGGATTTTTCTTCATATGCAATCTATGCCATGCCCAAAGTTCTTAAATCCCAGAACTACAGCATACAAATCTGATCATGTACCCTATTGGTATTACTGTACAACAACAAACGAAGACAGAAAGCCTTTTAATGGTTGACTTTATAGGTTGCCCTTGCTCTATGTGAGAGACCTAATTCCAACGACACCAAACATCACATCAAAAATTCACAGAGGCTTTGATGCATGGCATGAAAACTTTTTGGGCGGCCTGGCAGCATTCCAATTCTGTATGACAACGCTGGTTTTCAATCTAATGCAGTATATTTATGTGCAGTACTACAACTTAAATCAGCAGCAGATCAATAGAACTCCAGAATTCTGAAGTGAGGTCCAGGAGAACAGGCAACCCACTGTGAGAAAATGCTGAACACCCACGCGATTTAAATCCATGCTGTTAATGAGACACGAGTCTCCCTTTTCTTGGTCAGCAGCTTTGTTTTTGCCAGGCAGCCACCCACTTACAGGGAGAGCACTCATTAAGTGATCATACTGTAGGGATCATCAAAAAACACAGACATGAGGAAAGTTTCTGGGAATAAAATTAATTAGGCTCCAGTGCTCCTTGGCAGCTCCATTTACACACAGTTTACCCAGAAATACACATTCTGACTTGGTAGAAGTCAACACTAAATCACAAATCTAAAGGTTTTCCCAGAGCTCCAGATGAATTCTTATTTTCCAGCCAGATACACAAAAGAAGCTTGGTGATATTTACACTGAGGGATCAAACTGTAGTCAGAAATGCATCCAAATGTAAACATAGCCCAGAAGCGTTCAGCATCCAACCATTCACCTGCACGAGAGCAAACACAGTACACTTCGTATCAGAGGATCTCATCTCACAACTCATGAATAAAACTAAATTTTCCTTCGTAATAGATTCTCAATGACCAGAAACAACAATAAGTGTTTCCCTGCTGCATGTAACCACTTTAAAAAAACAATAATACAGTGGATATTATGGTGCTTTCAGGTTACGTTCATACACTAATGACAAAGCCAGGCATTCACACCGCTTCCAGTTATTTGAGCCAGTTTACTTCCTGGTCACGTGATCCAGAGATGTTCCTCTCTGCAAGTATACGCAATATTGTATACACTGATGAGATCAAACCAGCACATTTGTGTCATCTACAATGTCATGTGTCGCTCAAAGTAAAAAAAAAATTGACATGTTGCTCAAATCCTAGCATACACAAGTGAAGCGTCTCTGCTGCCGGGATGCTGACAGCGCTGTCAGCACCGGACACCAGAGCTGAGAGCGTCTGCAGCTGCCAACAGATAACAGTCATGCTGCTCTGTCTCGTGCTGTCTGCCGTTTGCACTTTCACCACCTATGTATCTCCATTTACAGTCATACAGTGTATGAGCAGGGCCGGGGCCGGGGCTGATAAAAATGGTAATTGTTATAGTTTGCAATGGAAGAAACATGAGGGCAGTCTGACTCAGAACTCAGTTAGGGAACAACTAAACACTTTAAGGACATTCCACACACACAAATGTACAAAATAACCTTGCGTCGATAAAGGTTACACATTCCTCAGTTTAATGATCCCCCAGCAAATCCCTTAAAAAGTGACACTTGACAGATTGATATGACTTAATGCTATGAAATTGACACTCACTCGCTTTTCTCCCGCACCACAAACTCTAATCACCAGCAGTTGGGTGCACGGAGCGTTTACATCAGCCTTCAACTGATAAAATGAGTGCCAAGATCCAAGATCTGTCAGCAAACTGCAGGTAGGAATGGCCGTGATTGCATCTCTGTGAATTTGCATAATACTAATACAGCCAATGCCATTTCACTAGGTATACACTGTTTGTTTGTTTGTTTGGCTTCACTTGGTACCGAGCGGTTATAAATACACTAACGCAGCTGAAGGAGCTAATTAAGTGCATAAGTAGAGCATACATCGCAGGCCGGAGGTCGCCGCATTCCCACCAGCCATCATGAAACATAACAAGCCGCAACGAAAACACGTCAGAATTCAACTCAACCAGATCACAGCATTCTTAAACTGAGTTCACACCATGTGATTTGTCAGTCCATTACTTGAGTTGATGGATCAATCAAATGGCACTTTCTCAGCAAGGCTCCACTTGCCGTGTGAGAACTCTTGTATGCATGAAGTAATAACGCTGCTGTAAGTGTTTGCATCAATTTCTGTAAAGCGAATACTGGAAGTTAGTTCACCAGGATAAAAGCAGTAGGTGGCACAAAACTCTGAATACAGAAGGTTAAGAGGGTGCACCTACATGATGAAAAAACCACCAGAGATGTTGATATATTGTGGCATTTCATTGCTGTGTCCATCTATGATTGAAGTTTCATTTGCTGAATAGTGCGGTCAGTGGGCACTCCTCCCCTGCTGTACCTGCCATGTTCACTGCTTTTTCATGCCATATTTCAGGATATCAATTCTGGGAGGGTTGTGAGATACACACTCACACACAAGAAAACTGGTTGATGGAAACCCACTGACTGACTTGATCATATTTCCAGCCTGCTGGAAATGTGAAGCTGGCAGAAAACACAAACAAGATTTCAACCACAGTCCAGCAGAGAGAAGAACAGGAAGTGGAGAAAAAAACATCACAGACAACACTGCTGCAAATACAACATCTGACCTGACATGACCAAGATATGAGACCTGGTTTTACCCATGCAACCAAATGTGGTTTGAGGGAGTCCAAGTGAATCATCAAGTATAGCAAGTATATATGCTTGTTTCCAACATTTCCACTATCCTGCCCTTTTGGCATAATATTATGTGACATGACATATTTATAAAGCAACCAAGTGGCATTTATCTCACAGCTTAGTCGAAATTAGTCCAACTAAGTCTGGGGCAGACGGCCTGTTAGCGGGCATATGTTCACATCCTGGTTAAAGGCACGCTGCTCCCTGAGGGGCTGGCTACGCGCTGACATGTGTGTGTGTGTGTGTATGAATGTTTTGTGTTTGTACGTGTGTGCGAGAGCATGTGAATGGGAAACAAGTGTGTCGGCGTATGGCAACAGACGGTTGCTGTGGAGCGCGTCCTGAGCTTCCATTAGCACGGCCCACTGTGCTCCCTTTCCCTCAGCTACCATTCCGAGAGCGGCTACTTGAAACCTGGAGGGAACCAAGTTCATCTGTGTGTGCAGGAGAGGAGGATGACATGATAGAGCGGGAGAGAGGAGAGGAGGGGAGGAGGGGTTGTGAGAGGAACCCGAGTCAGATGGGAAAAGAGAGGAGGAGGGAGGGATGATGATGATGATGTGGGAAGGTAAGGAAGGAGAGGAAACCAGAGAGGAGAGGAGCACAGACAGGAAGAGAGACAGTCTGGTTTTGGTCCAGACTTCTCGCTGGTAAAAAGTCGAGCCGTTTGCCAGCTGCCAGTTTGAGACGGCAGCACTCAGCCAGAAGGATGCCTTGCTGTTGGCTGATGTGCTCGTCTGTGTTTGTGTGCACACATGAGTGCTGAGGGGGGCCATCAAGAAGCCCAGGAAGAAGAGGATCATGTGCATAACCTGTTTGAAGGGACAGGCTGAACTGAGCTCAAATAAGCACCGCCGCAGTTGCTCCACCTTAAACATCCACAACTTTTAAGGCAAGATATTGTGGAACTAACTGTCACATATCAGCGCGACGTCACCAAAGTTCATTCACAAAAAACCTGCTGCGCTGTTTTATTCCTCCAACAGATCATTTCTTCACCATCTAATCAGTGGAGCTGAGGCCCAAAGTCAACACTGTCCCCGTTTCCTCCACCTCACCTCTCTCTTCAACATGAGTGGTGAAAATGAAGCTGAGGCTGAGGCAGCAGAGGGATTCAGTTCACAGCTTTATTTGCTCACCATGTCTCTGTATGACCATTTACTGTGTGTCAGACAAACTGCATTATCAATACAATTCTTACCTCCAACGTTGCCCAAGCACAAGTTGAGAATTTAGATCAGAAAGTTATTGTGTTATCAATGAAATGTCTTGTATTTCAAACCTTCAGACTTTAAACCACTGCACTGTCACATAACCATAATCATATACAATACAGTCTCTCTTTTTTAATCCCTTTAACCAAAAACTAAGCTGCTTTACATTTGTGCTGACACATTGAAGCCATGACCAGCCAATTCAACATCAGAGCTACAACAGTATTAACATATTCTGCTCCAAAACAGGAAACAAATAACAGAAATCCGACAACATATCTCCATTAAAATGCAGCATGGAAAATCATTTTCCAATATATGATACAGCGATTTTTAAAAGTATTGGAAAAATACAGATACTGGGGCTGATCAATAGTTGCAGCTTCTTTTAAAAAGAAAAGTGATTTTGACAGATGTTGCAATTGCGATACTATTCATAATTGGTGCAACTAATACTTATTTGGTTCTCAACTTTCAATTTTTGGACAGGGGAACTCCTGCAGCACTGCAAACTTTCATTATATCTCACTTGATCGTATTGAGAGTTCGATTCATCGATGAATTTTGCTTCTTTTTTTTTTTTTTTTTTTAATTGGTGACAAAATTAAGAAAATATTATGGGAAATGATGGCTTTTGCTCAGTCCTGTAATGTTTTAACCTTTAAACCAGTCTCTCTCCTTAATTCCTCAACGGATGACCTCACTGATAACGCCCCCCACTCTCTGACGTCATCACGTCACGACCATGCCTTGTCTGAAATTGCTCACCCGAGCAAAGTTACATGATCACAAAACACAGTACACACATAATGCACTTTGATGCAGCACCGGCTCGGGGAAGTGCTCCCTCTAGCGGCCGGAGCTGCTCGTGTCAGCACTTCAGCACGGACAGCTCCCCCAGGAAGAGGCTCGTTTTTCTTTCCTTTTCTTTTTTTTTTTAATGACATCCACACCAACGCACCACACACACTCATCACAGCTGCACCACCATCTCCTGCACACTTCCTCCTCCACCATCACTGCAAGATGTCCTGCAGCTTCCACACACACACACACACACACACACACACACACACACACACACACACACACACACATCCTGCCAGCCATATGTGAACCTGAGACAGCCCGAGACAGCCCGAGACAACCGCCCTGCATCTCCATCATGCAGCACACAGTGAGGAAAACACCTCCTCTTCTTCTGTTTATAGTAAAAACCAAGTTTAATATACTGAGTTATTCATTTCCACCGCGTTTAAAGCTCATTGAGGGAGGGAGGAGGGGGGGAAAGGGTGCGTTGATGTCATCATCACCATCAGCCGACCCGGCTCCACTCAGGTGTGGTGATGATTGAACACACAGATGAACTTCACGACGCAAAGAGTGAGACATTTTTTTTTCCAAAAACACATACAAGTGAATAAAGAAAAAAAAGAGATAAAAAAACAAGAATAAAGTAAGAAGAAAAAGGAGGTGAAAGTTGATGGAGGAGGACAGAGATACTGCACTTCGACTCACCTTGAGCGGCCGTTCCTCGGGTGCTGAATACACTTGCTATCAAAGTGGCCACATACCAAATCATAGTACTATCGCCGGCCAGAAATAAACCTCATCATATCTCAAAGTGCCCCTTTCTGCGAAGCTCTCATCGCCGAAGTGGCCGGAGGACAAGCTGAAGGCGGCCCGGTCTCCTGTTCTCTCGTTAGCCGAGCCCTGGACACTTTTCCATCGGCGCTTTCCCCTCTCTCTTCCCCTCTCCTCCGCTCTCCTCTCGCATCCTGAGACGGATCACCTGCGCCAATGGGACGAGAGTAGACGACGACGCCGTGAAACCAAGCCGGAGCCTTTAGACCGGCGAGGGTCCCGCCCCTGCGAGCGGCTCAGTGGCGGACGAGGAAGAGTCGCTGGCGCTGATTGGTTCGCTGAGCCGTCACTTATAACCGGCGGTGGTGGTGCGTTCAAGACCTACAGGGAGAATCGGACTTTTAGTTCATCTTCAAATGACAGGATTTCAGTGTTGTCACTCACTGCGCACAGAAAGACAAGTGTCCTGTGGTCATTATTAAGAACGTTTACATCTTGACACACAAAGAATTAACAATATTTCAATAGTTTTTCATTAAATGGACAATTTATTAAAAATATGGTGACGTTTTGAGAATCAGAACTTCATCCTGACTGATATTATTACATGGATTGAGCCAGCTAAATAAAATAAAATAAAATAAAATATAAAGATAATTGAGAAGTGGCCACATATATAGAATATAAATACAATTAAACATAACTAAGTATAGTGCAAGTGGAAAAGACCCTCAACAGTGGCCTCAATACTTTAGTGTTTATAATTCACAATTCATCATTGTTTATGATTGTGTAGACTGGTGTTGTGCTGAGCTATTACTAGTTTGTTCAACTATAACACAATTCAGGTCACAAACAGGGGAAATGGCGGTAATGGGTTAAATAATACAATGTTATTTATAGCAAACTACACAAAGTAGGATAAAGATGAAGACAAAGGTGAGATCATTATATGAATTTACAGGTTACACAAAACCTGAAGTGGTGACGCTAACTTTTAAAAGTTATCAACCATTTTAAAAGACATAACCTCTGTATTAATCATGGCGTTTAAAGGGTGAGAATTCTATGTACAGTATGTAAGTCTCCAACAATCCACGAAAATTCGACAACATATGTTTCATTTTAAATTAAATCAAGTTGTTATACTATGCCATTCTAAAACGAAAATGTATCTCTGAGTTATTTTGTTTTTACCATTTTAAAATTGTTACTAATTTGTCATTTTGGTCAAAATTCAATCCAACAGGTGTTTGGACCTGTATAAAGAAAATATGGTTTTAAAAGGTTGCACAATGTTAAAGGAGTCCTGTAAGAATCAGAGTTTGTCCACAAGACTAAAATTCCCTTGATTATTTTTTTTACATTTTTCTCTCGGGGGTACTTGAACGCAGCACTGGGGGGGCCCGTTTCAAGGTGGGTTGGAGTGTGAGCCCATGTAGTGGAGCTGCAGTATCATCCTGCGCAATAAGACAGAGAGAGAGGGATCCTCCAGCATCACCGTGTCACCGTCATCCACGCTGGAGTCGTGTGTGGAGGGGGAATGCGTGGGACTGTGTGTGGGGGACACTCACTATGACTAGATAAAGTGATGGTGGGCCAGGTTAGATTCAAAAAACAAGAATCACTGTCATTATTAGAAGGACACTTGACTAATCCTTGAACATGCTTTAAAATTCAACATGATTCATCTTCACTGATGATGCAGTGATTCAACTATATTGAGAGATGCTCAAATCTAACTGACTCACAATAACAGAAATGTAAATATCCTCCACCTCCATGTGTGTGGTGGAGCTCATAGACTGTATATGGCTCCACCCACAGCCTCACACAGGATGACCCACAAATTCACTTTACAACTTAAGTCTGGTCATTCTCGCTCAGACATGCTTGTGTCCTCATTTGTCGCTCAAATCTATAGTGTTTTTAACTTGTATTATAATTATTGCCATTTTATACACTCACAAATCTAAATTTACCTTATATCACACATTTCTAATGCCACTGTCCTACGTACATCTGCTACAGACACCATTAGGTGTGAGTATGCCATACAAAGATACTTTTTTTTCAACAAATTTCCTCATAATGAATCATTGACTTGCTCTTTAAACTATATACATCTATGATTAACTGCTCTTACACGGCCCTTACACATTGTGCTAACAGGCATCCCGTCAAGTGAAAACATGGCTGTCAAAAAACGTTTGTGTCACTTGAATTTTTGCCACAAAAGGCTTGTTTAACATCCGCTGAAAAACCACTGAAGTGTAAAATCACTTATTTTCTCTCTGGACATTGGTGAGGGAGGGGGTTTACAAAGCGAACACACAAGCATCACACAACACACACAGGGGTTGTTGTTGTTGTTGTTGAGCCACTGTTGCACACGTCAGTCACTTCAAATGTGTTATTGTGTGACTTTGGTGTTTGAAATCTTTAATTTGCAGTTGCCAAATTCATGCAAACCTACCAAAAAGTGGCAACTTTGAGGTTAAAGTGCTGGTTTTGTCTTTGGACTGTGGTACAGGGGAGTGGATAACATGCAGACTAACAGAAACATAAGTTTCCAGTCAGAAACAGCTGAATAAAGGTGAAGTTAAGCAGTAAACATGTTAAGGGTAGTCTTAAACTGGTGTGGACTCTATTTGGTGAGCCTTTTATGAAATGTTTACATGCACTTTCTATTAGTTTTCACCATAAATAAACAATAAATCTCATTGAACAGCTTATCAATGGAAATTAAGGCAATCTAATCTGTTTTTATTCTATTAAACATGAAGGGTATGAAAGGTTTTGACACTTTCTTGATTAGCTTTAGTGTCTGATTGATGAACTAAACACTGACTCAAGTAAATAAAGTGTCTCGTTTCGTCTTTTGCTCTCTGAATGCAAATTATCAGAGGTTTACAACAAAGCAATTACAACGACTTCATGTTAGTTTTTCAAAGCACATCCTTTTTTACGGTCTGTCAATTCATATTTGTGGCCTTTTATGTTAATCTTCTCAGTTAGTAGCTAACATTTTCTTTTTAAAAAACAGCAGAAAACATTATTTGTGGCACTAAATGAACTCCATTTCAATACAAATACGAAGAACTAATCAAGAAGCTGAGCATGTTTGGGTCAAACAGAAAGGGCAAAGTCAAAATGCTAAAGCACTTACATGCTAGCAGACGAACGAGGCATCTGAATCGTCAATATCTTGAATCTTGAAGGCAAAATATTAAATAAATTCCAATGATAAGAGAGGTAGAACACAGAGATGCATGGATACGACAAGATAATCGTGAGAAACTGACAGAGAACTTAGGAGAACAGTTTTTAATGAATGAAGAGTGTTGATAACGAGGCACAGGTGGAACCAATTAAGGGCAGGTGCAGGTAATCAGGAGGGGGGCAGGAAGTAGAAGTGAGCAAACACACAGGGATGGGGAAACTACAAAGTAAAGCAGGAAGTAAGAGTAAAAAGTAAAACTACTCATGTATGAATCTGATATATGAAAGAAAAAAATATATATTTGAAGTCCTATTTATTATTATTTGAAGTAAAACAAACTGAAAATTACACGTTCAAACTTCCTTAAAAGTCAAAAGTCCTTAACTTAAACAAAAAAATGAGTGAAAGACGAAAAAAGAATTACACAAAATGTGGTGACCTTGACCTAATCTATGATTTCAAGTGATCTCAAATGATCTCGATTTCAGCAAATCTGAAAAAACGATTCCCTCCGACAGCCTTAAAGGGCCACTTACCTACTTCCCTAAATAATACTGATTTTTTTTACTGATTAACAGAGATAAATGACAGCTGCAGTCACTTCCTTTAAAGAAAATAAAAGCCCTCCACTTCTATTCACTGTTTCTGTCAATGTTAACAAAAAAACAACAACAAAACAGATCAAATTAAATCCAACTCTGTAATATGATTATGTTAAGTGTAAAAAAAAAGAGTGAAACAGCCCTTTAAATATTGTGTTCACGACAATGGGATGTATGTTCGTACCGGATAGATGAACAACCTGAGAACATAAAACCACATCAAAGTGATCAGATAACAACTGGGCAGGAAAGAAGCTTGTGAGCGTTTCTGCAATAACTTCAATCCTTTCAGACACACATGAATCCACAGGGAACAGAATGTCTGCTGTCTTTCCTGGATCTAACTCTGTCTCTCTGTCTCCTCCGTCTCTCTCACTCACTACGCCTGCGAGGTCGAGGTTGCTTCCACTCGTCAGCCAGGAGTTAGTGTGACATGTGGATCCTCAACGTTTCCCCCTCAACAGCCTCTGACAGACATGTCAGCGGCTCCAGATGCTGCTGAAGGCCCCTTTCTTTTTACCCTGATGCTCAGCCACTGCAGCCGCGGCACTGATGGGAGCCGAACACATGGAGCGCTGTGTGAAGTGCAAATAGACATTCAAATTCAGCTTCATCAGTGATCTGTGATCTACACCATCGCACACTTCAATCAGGCTGTTGTTCCTCCCTGTGGTGTAAAAGGTTCATTTGATAAACTTTAAATGACAGAGTTGCATAATGAATATTTTGACTTGAATTTTGCAGTGTATTATGTGAATTTTCAGTATTTTCTAACATCATTCCCATTGCCAGTGTAGTTGTTCTTCCCTGTGGAGTTTTTATTCTTCACCCCTGCGTCACCCATGTGTGATTTTTGTCATGGATGCCTCATAAACCAAATGAGCCAGAGGAAGGGAAAAACAACAGCTGCAGAGCTCTCAGTCAGTGTGTTTAGTACATGCATGTTAAAAGTCTGATTTTAGTCCAAGTAAGACACTGGTTTTCTTAACCCTTTAAGGTACGCACCAAGAAAAAAATATTTTATTTTATTATTTTATTTTATTTACTTATGATAACAACAACAACAATCAATATATATATATTTTTTTTTAATTAGACCCTACAGTATTTCAGATACAGGCCTCTACCAAACGGTTGAGACGTCTGTTCATAATAAATCTGGTTTGCATAATTCCTTAAGTGTTAGTGAGTTCAGCTTGATGCATTTTTCAATGACATAATGTAGTGACTTAAAGTGTGGTCGACCAAATGGATGAGTACTACCTTAAAGGGTTAATGTCATGCGAACACGTTAGTCTGACTAAAAACGAGGTAGTCTTAGTCGGACTAACGTACCTGGACAATGCGATTCATAGTCCGATTACTCCTGCATGTATACGCTTAGTTGGACAGGAGTCGGACAACATTTCCTTCCCTGTCTTTGACACAGAAGTAGAAGGAGACCACTGCAGTACTGTTGCCGTAAATCATACAGCACCATACGTCTTTCTTTGAACAACACAGCAACCGCAACTAATTTGCGTCACGATTAACGTGTACAGCAGGTACGAGACATACAGAACTGCAGCACGATCCATCTCACCGTCGTAAAGATCAACAGGAAACGGATTCAATTCACACTAGCTCATAGAGCATTGGTTCTCAAAGTGCGACCCGGGGGCCAATGGCGGCCCGCAGAAACATTTCTGGCGGCCCGCAATGAATTACAGTTGATAGTTTTAATCCAGGAGCTACTAAGCTTGTTAAAGGTTTATTGGACATTACTGGATATAGACCAATAAGTGTAAAATGTAGAACTGCAATCTGGTCATTAAAATTATTACAAATGGGATTTCTTACCGTTTTTTTTCCTTTTGCGGCCCTCAGTCCAACGTTGGGTTCCTAAATTGGCCCTCAGGTATCAAACCTTTGAGAACCCCTGTTATGGAGCAATAAAGTGCTACCTCGAGAGGCTAAATCAGACGTTCACAGACTATTGCCTGAGTGGTAAATTTTGTTGAAATGTAGCTAACTTTGTTATAAAGTTATAAAAAGTCAGTATTGCAACAACCATTCATACTAATGTTAACAACTTTGCTTAAAGATGGGAAATGAATGCACTTCATAGCCTTGCACTGGAAACGCTGGCAACAGATTAAACACATTCCCACTGTAAGATGGCAATGTTCATTACATGTTCATGTAATATTTGGGCTTATGTATGAATGAAGGGAGGAACTGAATATCTTTATTACAGTCTATAACTGTTTGACAAAACCAGTTTAGTCATCTATCGAGAACACATTTGAACAAACAAGAGTAAACATTGATATTATCAGCAGTTACTATAGGTTACAGCCAACACTGCAATTGGGCTGATTGCTAGTGTCACAAGCTGATGAGTCATGGACAATGCCAGCCACCACATTGTGGTTTAAACACAATGTGGACTGAAATGAAATGCCATTAGCCTTTGCTGCTGTGTGATTATGGACAATTTGAATTCTAATATGACACTAGATGAAAAAGGAAGAGGACCCGTGTTATTATACTTCATCCCGAGGCAAGCGTAAAAAACGTCCGTATCAAATTTCTCCCTCTGACAGTCGTCCAGACGCTTCATAAAAAACCTTTATGGTGAGATGAGAGGAGAACATTTTTGCAGGAGGGATATTGAAGTCAGCAGTGTCCTGAGGCCTCAAGCTGAGAGGGAGCCACTGAGAACCGTTGTAGTGACATAGTCGGAAACCTCCGAACACGGCTGAACGTCTCTATGGAGCCTCAGTTTGATCCAGGCCTTTTTGCAAAGGGACTGATGTCACCAGATAGATATAGACATAGACGTAATCGGTTCCACACGACTCTTTCTGTGTCTCTCAGAATAGCAGTGTTCTGTCTGTGTTTCACCTGAGGAGTGGGGACAAAAATGTGACGTCACTGTCAGCCTGAGCCGCAAAGAAGCACCCACGAAGTTTCCTCCTAATCCTGGTAGTCCTGACTCATGCAGACAGCTCCTGTGTGTGTGAGACAAAGCTGCAGTAGGAGAAGACGTCTTCCATTCAGCAGCCTCTCAGTGTCAGAAGCTCAGATTTTTTTAGATCCAGCAGCTGTAACTTTTACATCATAAACTCATCATAAAAGGTCTTTGATTTGTTGCTCTGCTCATTCTGGGTCACTCCTCACTGAGCGTGAGCAAACATGCAGGCATCAGAATTTATCCACCAAGGCTTTAATGTACAAAATAATGTCTCGTTTTATTGCGGTAAAGTAAAGTAAAGTAAGGCGCTGACGAACAGAGCTCCACTACAGCGCTGTGGATTCATGAGATTCCAGTCATGGCTCCATTTGGTCGCTGTTAATTAATCGGACGCCACATTGTCCCAGTGTCCTCTGGGTGCACAGAACTGGGTTGTAGGGGATCAATTAGGGCTGTCTACTGCCCATACATATTTTTTGCCTCCTCACCAAAGCAGAACCTTTCCCAGGAACCCAGGAGAGCCGAGGGTCCAGCTGCTGGCATGCAGCCCCCTCTCAGACCACTTTTATGTGGAGTGAACCAAAAACTGAATCTAGGTCATTAGAATTATTGAAGATACTGAGATTTCAGATTGTAAAGTAACCCGACACATGCAGTTAAGGAACACATGCTTCTGTCTGATATGGAAAAACAGTGTCCAAAGACACTTAACTATATTGTCCTTTGATTCAAATAAACCAATATGCTCCTTATGGTCCATGTTCATGGATTATTTCTACTCTTTAAAATGAGGGATGCTATAATAGCTGATTAATTACAGTTATAGATTTAGAGCAATATCCCGGAAATGGTTCAGCCATGACACAAATAAAGTCTTTTTGGCAGATGTTAAACCTGCGAATATGATCTTCCTACACTCTTAGAAATAAGGGTTCCAAAAGGGTTCTTCTACAAGGGCTGAGGTTCTACCTGGAACCATTTGCTTCTGAAAAAAAAAACTTTTTCCCGAAGAAAGTGTTTTTCAAGAGTTCTTGGTAACACTCATGGTTCCAGTAAGAACCATTTTGATCTAGAGAACTCTTTAAATCCCTTTTCCTGAATAAAGGATTTTAAAAGGGTTCTTGGTGGAACCCTCCAAAAGGGTTCCAGGTGGAACCTTTATAAAAAAACGTTCGACCTGGAGCCAAAAAGGGTTCTCCTATGAGGACAAGCCGAAGAACCTTATATGGTTCTACTTAGCACTTTCTAAGTTTGTATAATGACTATTTTCCCAAAATATACATGTAGAATCATCATTAAAGAAAAATAGCACAGATCGTGTTGGGAGATAGGAGATTGCAGGATTTTCTGTAGACATTTTGCCACCTTGCTCCAAAGATCTGGGACTGGGGTTCATCCCAAAACATGTGAAGGTACGTGCCCACAGTATTCTGATTGCATTTTGAGCTGTCTATACTTAACATCTTAAAGCGCCTGTATAGTATAGCATAAAACCTATAATGTATAAGCTGATGTGCAGGTTTAATTTTTAGTATAATCCACTTCTTCAATGTTTCATGGGTGCTTCTAAGTGTTTTCAGCCATAGTTCTGCCGTATGAATCTGTTTTGATCAGCCTCTCTCTTTGTGCACCGCACTACTTAGCAGTGTGTGAAGTCCCTTCACAATGGTTTGAATGTAAAAAAGTGACATTTTCAGTTTAAGTCGTGTCATGTGCAGCCATTATCCTTATTTTTTGTTCATCTTTTTTTGTTTCCCGAAAAATGAAATGGGCCGAGGTGACTGTTCTTCCCGTTAATGAGAGGACCGTGGGAGAGGGAAAAATGTGCACACAGCTCCGTACTTTTAAAAAGTAAAGAAGATTTTCCTTCACACTCTCGTGAATCGAGTCGCTCTGAATGACATCTCCTGTGAGGAACTGAACAACGGCAACTCGGCGAGACCCAATTAATGTGGACTGTGAGACAGTCCATGAATAAAAAACAAACTCTGGTAAAAAAAAAAAAAAAAAAGTATAAATAATTCTTGTGATAATAATGTCCCATATCCCTGTTTGGAATTAAAGAAAATCTAGTTAATTTAAGGCTGGTCCCTGACTTTGGAAGGATGATTTAAAATATGGGAGAGACAGACTATGTCTTTTTGTTTGAGTGTGCATTGTGGATTTACAATTTCAAATTTCTATATTGAAATACAAAGACAGTGATTTATGAATAAACCTGAATACAGCAATAAAAACATGTGCTTTTGCTGCAGAGATAGTAACTGTGCTCCGAGTCCTAATTGTGTTCATACTGTTCCTTTTCTAACATGCACAAACTGAATCGATGAGCTGAGGCGTCTTTTCGGGCCTAATTAATATCTGCAGTCACAAAACAACACAGTGGTCACGGCAACTATTCGCTGACCTAGTTTATAACTTGTTGGGCCAGCAGCCAGACTTTGGTTTGACAGAATACAAGGTACATGATTGTGAGAATTACTTGGACTAATCACTCATTCTCATCATACTTCTCATTATTGATGGATGGAATTCTTCATTTTGGGAAAGTGAGAACATTATGACTGGTTCTCAAGGTCTTTTTCAGAGTTGGGAGTTGTCAACTGTTTTATTTATGCAACAAACTGTCATTATTTTGTATAATAGTACATCAATATTATCTTAATTTTATGGGTTTTTGCAGCTTATTTGGGTGGACAGGAGACATAAATGGCTCCTTTTATTGTAGTAAAGGTGCTGGTTTAGGTTAAGGGTTAGGGTTAGGCATTTAGTTATGATGGTTGCTACGCAAACGTGTGTGTGTGTGTGTGTTGCAGTTTGAGTATCTTGTGAGGACCAGAAAACTCAAAAGTGAAGACATTTAGGCTGGTCCTTACCTTCTGTCACCCCTTAAAATGGCTTTTAAGGGTTAGGGTTTGACATATAGTCATGCCAATAAAGCTTGATTGCGTCATTTATCGATCACAAGGATGCAGTGTCAAGAAGAAAAGGGTAAATCCCATCTTTTCTGATGGAGAAAATCTTACTCAGTCCAGTTTTGTTGAGGGAGCTGGTAAAAAAAAAAAGGCTGAAACCTCATTCCGTCATGTTGCAACTGTACAAATCTATTTTGACCCGAGCCTTGACTGGATCTGCGTGACTCACCTGGCACCTCATCTATGTGCTGTTGATGTATTTCACAAAATGTAAAATTTCAGTACAGGAAGAGAGAGAGAAGATCTTGTCCAGTTCAGCTAAAGCTGAAGATCCCAGTCACACTTGCGGATTTCCATCTGCACGTCTTCATATATACAGCTTTTCCAGTTTCGTGCCTTTTACCAAAGCCACTTTATTTTTCATAAATCTCATTAATTTATTAGGAGGACGGAGTTATACACTCGTACTACTGTACTATAGCTCGTGTGCAGGAGCACAACCGTCTTTCATATCTTTCAAACTACCCTGCGTGCGCATTGTGAGAGTTGTATTTAACGTGTGTATTATTTATCGACTGCCACAGTTCATATCAATCCTGGTGGAGGGGGGGGGAACTATAGTTACTTTCATTTTACCTTGTCTCTCTTTCTTTCTTTTCTTGGAAATGTAGAAAATGAAAGAATAAAACACAAGATGAAACGATGGAATGGGTGGCATCATATAAATAAAGTCTCTAAAATGGGTTGGAAGAAGCAGTTTATCCGCAAGAAAACATCACGTCCATATAAACTTAAATAAAATCCCCCTTTTGGAACAACTACAACAACTAAAAGTTAGTAATTAATGATGACTCGGTGCATGTTAACACTTTCATTACAACACTATGCTTGTTCAGTGTTGTTTTTACAGCGATAGGCGATTGATTCTCATCAGAAATTAATGGACTGACACCGGAGAGAGCAGCGCAATCAAGGTGTGAGGTGTTATCTCGATGGAAGCGGGACGACAGGGCTGCCCACACTGAGCCTTATCTGTCTTTGCACTTACAGATGAGCAAAATAAACATATAGAGCAACATGTATTATCGTGCACACCTGATTTTATACAGTATAAACGCTGGGATCACCATGAGGGCTGAAGAGGTCTTCACAACCTGAGATTTAACACTGGTTCTACAGGTTTTTTGATCAAGCCGGAGCTAAACCTAACCAAGTTCCATTTTTTACGAGTTTTTAAATAATAATACGTAAATAATAAGAATACAACATAATAAATGATGTGTTAGTGGTGAAAATACAAAGACGTATCAGCAGAATCTGCAGATGTCAAGTATCACTGTGCAGCTGTTTTAATGGAAAGGCTGTAAAAAAAACACAAACACCACAGCAGACAGACACAGTTAGAGAGCAGCTGGTGAATATAGCCGAGCATTTAGCTGCCGAAAGAGGCCTGTTATTTCCCTCAGGAGTTTGTAGAGACCAAACGCTGAGCAAAAAGAAGAGAGAGAGAGAGAGAGACTAATGGACTTTCATTCATCAGGTGGACACAAACACAGCTACAAATAAATGATAATGTTTTCTCCCTGTGAGTGCTGCATGTGGAAATAATCAATTGTACTCTAACGAGTAAATTGTCCTGTATATCAACGCCGGGATGATTTTCTCTCTCGGTCAAGGAGCGAAACAATGTTTTTAAGTGAATGTTTAACCAGGTAAACGTCACCTCATCTCCTGCTATGGCGCAGTCATAAGGGCCTCACATTTGTTGTTGTAATGTGAGGCAATTTGATAGATGTGTGCAGTGAAAACAATGATTAAAAACGATTGCAGCACAAAATGATTGGGCAAAATCTCGTGCCGTCTCCGCATTTTGTCAGAATCGAGTCAACGGACCCTGTATCGTGCCTGAAAAACATGTTTCACTGAGCTTGTAGCCATTTGTCCGTGGCTGCTTCTCAACACAGGGAGTCTGTAAAGGACAAAGAAGTACTTTATACTCCCCAACTCAAAAAAACAAACCCTTTACTACACTTTGCTATCGGGAATTTCTATTTCAAAATCATACAGGCAGTGTTACATATAAAGATCTTCTATTATATTTCCACACTTAAAGGTGCATTATGTAATAAATCTAAAGCAACTGGCCATAAAATCCTCCTAATATGTCACAGAGACTCAGGAATAATGTTCATATAACAAACTGAACTCACCAACAGCAACAGTACAGCCAAAATATTTGCATTAAAACAAATATTTTGCAGACTGCAAATCATATTTATGTTTTGAAAACCATGTTTTGGCATGTGGCGCCACCTACCGCCGTCTACCTATCATTGCAGTCAGTAGAGTCTCAGCTGCCGAGCAACCACGGGTTGCCAGTTACGTCAGGAAAACGAAACCTTAAAGACCTCGATATTTTTAATTTGAATGTTGTAACCGTTTTTTTTTTTTTTTCGTCTTTGACCATGAAAAATACATTTCTGTACTTATTTTTCATGGCATCTTTTTGCATTTTTTTGCATCTTTGCAGCTGTGGCCAATGGTTTCCAGTACAGGTGGCTGCACAAAGGTCAAATATGGTGCCTAGTGTGCAATTCTACCATCAAAACCCACATTATATGCAAAAAAATAGCTCTTGGATGACTTCTTCAAAAACAATCGAAGTACTCGGTGTGTTTTAAATGCTGTGTTTTAAGTAGTTTTTCTCCACAGATGGCTACAAACAGCATTGAAATATCAACCATATCAGAGCCAACGTGGGCCTCTCAGTGAGATGATGCATGTTATGAGACAGTGCAAGAACAGGGTGAGTGTTTTTCCTTGTGGAATGAGATGATTAGTCGTCGGATTAATCATCATCATCATCCATCCTTGCACAATGAGCCTTTCTAATCCACAAGGACTCCACTGCAGCTTGTCCCTTGAGTCGGCGAAAACACGTAACCAAAAATGATGCCCCGAGATGGACGTTTAAAAAAATCGGCTTCTGATTAAGATTTGTTTTGCAGATAAATGAGATGTAAAGAAAAGCGCCCGAGTTTAAGCCACATCAGGTTTCTCAGTAACCTGGGAATGATCGATGATTAAATACGGCAGAACAATAGCCAGGAGCAGCTCAGAGTGACACACTAATAACCCTGTGCTGTATAATAACACCGTAAAAATCAAACAAGGGGCAGTGAACGACTTTTACGCCCATGGAGATGAAGTTATGTTAGCACTGTCAATATTAAATACTCAGGAGGAAAGACATCACTAAAGTCTGACATCTGATTATATAGAGCAGGGGTTCTCAAAGTTTTGATACCTGAGGGCCAATTTAGGAACCCAACATTGGACTGAGGAAAAGGAAAAAAATCGGAAAAAAAACCAGAAAGAAATCCCATTTGTACTCATTTTAATGACCAGATTGCAGTTCTACAGTTTAGCTTTAAATAATATAAGTGTTAATATAATGTCATTTAAGCATTAATATAATAACGCTTTATAATTTACTGGGTAATTACCCATGATTTTGGCCATTGTTCTTACCTTCTAATTACAGGTTAATACCAAGTAACACATTTCTGTTACCATATATTTACTGGGTAAATAGCTAGTAATTGGGGGCTGTAGCTACCTGCTTATTGCCAGCTTATAACCCAATAATACACTAAAATTCACCATATAGAAACCAGATAAATACCCAGTATTTTTGTTTACACTTATTGGTCTGTATCCAGTAATGTCCAATAAACATTTAACAAGCTTAGTACCTGGATCAAAACTATCAACTGCAATTCATTGCGGGCCGCCAGAAATGTTTCTGCGGGCCGCCATTGGCCCCCGGGCCGCACTTTGAGAACCAATGATATAGAGGCTTTCATTGTTGGTGCAGGCACACTTTGATTTACAGTAGTTTAAATTGTTAATACGCTATCTTAACATGCAGTAAAATGTCAATAACTGCGACATATTGGAAGTTGACATTTTTCTGGTCCTTTATGGTTAAAATAAACAAAAAGGTCTAGACTGACATTTTGAGGGTTAACATCACATTTTAGAGCAGTTCCTTCTCCTCTAATGAGCTTTGATCAAATGTCATTTCTGAGCGTCCATCTTTCTTTCTTCACTCAGATGTAATTATACACTGATGTGGCTCTTGCTTGGGTTCACACTTTTCCTCTTGAACCAGCAATTACCAAAAGTGTCACATGGCCAAGAAGAGGCTGCCAGTGGATGTTTAAAAGACATAATGTTAATATTCTGTTTTGTAATTAGGCTTCAAATAGTCGAGTAAGGAAAGGTGAACTTCTGAGTGTCACCGGATTTGTTGACCCACTCACGTTCCCTCTGGCACATCGGTGGTAAATGGGCGGATTGACGCTTCATTACGTGCTGGGTCGGGCGTGAAGTAGCAGTGGCTTTTTGTCTGAAAAAAAGAAAAGAACATCAGAGTTGTGATTAAAGGTTTTGGTCGGCCACAGCCTGCAGAAGAGTTTCCGTATTTTCAAACTGTCCTGCAGCATTCTGACGTTTAGTAATCGCGAACAATGGAGCAAAAACGGACACGTCCTGACTCTAAAAAAAGCATGTTTCTAATCGCCTGCGACAAATCTTATATAAAGTCTTCATCACGTTTTCTGTGAGCAATTGTTTATTGATTTCCTCTCAGGCAGCTAACGCACATGGACACGTTCAAGGAACCAGAAACGAGAAAACGTATTAATTGGAAGAAAAAAGCGGGAGCTGGACGCACAGGAAACAGATGAATAAATGAGACGGAATCGCAAATAGATTTATAGATGACGAAGAGAGCAGTTTGACAGAAGACATAAAATTATGTTTAACACAGAACACACATAATCTCTATTTCAAAAATGCTATATATTCTGTATTATATACACATACATATATGTACATACGAGTTCAGAGCTTTTATTCTGAAAAAAAACATGAACTATTCTAGGCTCCAAGAAGAAGAAGCAGAAATGCGTTGTTCCTTCACTCTTTATTTAAATATATTTTTCTGACTTTCTGCCTTTATTTGAATGACAGAAGGACAGAATTAGCAGCATGAGCTTCATAAAGGTCACTGGTTGAAGCTGCAGAAGGCCACAGCCTTAGGGACAATCTCCCGGCTGAGCTACAGCTCCTCCACTCTTAGAATGGAGTCAGTCGGGTTACCTTTTGCTTGTTTTGCCAAATGTTTTGTTCTCACAGTTCCTCCTGTGTAGGTGGTCAACAATTTTTTTTTTTCAGTGTGGAAAACGAATGAAGGTAAAGTTGCAATAGGAACAACAGCTGTGCTACAAGTGCAGCAGCCTTTACGTAGTACACAGACTCTTGTGGTTTCTCAGACGCGTGACTGCTCGATGGTCGTGGCGTGACAGGTAAGTGCTTGTTCCCATCTGCCACGATGACGCTCCTATAGATGCTGCTTCTACATACATCCTGTCAGGAGAATTAAGAAGCTCCCGCATGGATGTTGCATGTTTTTCTCATCCCAGCATGCAACGTTACGTTACTGTCATTTACAGTTTGTTGTCCCTTTTCCCCCCTCTCACAGAAGCAGCAGCAGATGGGGCAGAGGGACTGTTTCCCCCCCCACACACAAAACCTAAAGGCATGGTAGGAACCAGAGCCCTTAAAGCTCACATAGAGTGGTCCTATAGTTATGGAGGTTTACTTACATACATTAACTTGTTTTTATGGTCAAAAACCTCCTAGTTGCTGTAAACGAGCCGATAGAAATCCTCTTTTCTGACGGTGTTTCCCAGCTGCGAGATTTGAGACTCACGTCTCTCACCCAGAACACACTAAAACACAGCGTTAATTGGAACTTCCGGTCTAGGTCCGCTTTAACATATTGCATAATCCATAATGGACCAAAGTTATATTACTGCTAGTCTATATGACGATGTGTCCTTGTGTCCTTGGGCAAAACACATAACTGTGCTGAGTGGCAAAACATTAGTGTAAAGTAGTGGACTCCATTCCAAATTATGTTCCCAAATGCCTGCACTTAACAGTTGAACCCAATTTCTAGGGTCATATGTGGACCAAAAGTTGTATTTGTTTCATGTAGACTGCAATGGGAACACATGTTCACCATAGGTTAACCATTATGTAGGAAAAATCTTATTTCATGTCGTAATAGAGGTAGAATAAGGTGTTAATACCCTTAATAATAAGGGCTAGTATGTGACTTATATATGTTAGTAAATGTGTTACCCAATAAAACAATAATATGTCCAATTAAAGAATAATGTAAACTCTCAGCTTTCAGGAAATGCATCCTCTGCAGACTGTGTTGTGAAAGTGACAAATAATCCTCACTTCCAATCACTTTTTATGGGCTCTGTAATTACAGGAAAATTACTGGAATAATCGTCTCGGGCCGCTGCCTCTGTAATGCACTAATGAGCATAATGACTCCTTTTACAATAAAACCTATTTGCTCATAGATGTATTACACAAAAACCTGACTCATCGGATTTAATGTGCTCTCGGAATACAGGGGGGCTGCGGTGGAAAAGTGAAGCCGGTTGACAACCGCTGGTTAATAATGGCTAAATAATCTTCCACACTGAATTGTGTTTGTTTTAGGTGTAAGCCAACATTTCCAGACTGCACGCACGGAGATCAGACTTTAAGTTTCAGCTGCAGGGGGAACGGAGATTGTGACAGTGAGGCTCTTGACAGTGTGATTCTGTTTTTTAACATTTATTATCAGGCCATAAACCTGTTCTATTGATGGGTTAATGCAGTATATACACATATACCTGCAGTGAAAAAATGATGTGTGTATAAGAAAGAGTTGAATAAAGCCCAGTCTGTGCACTCCCACACAGAAAAAGTTGTAATCATTATATGCAGTATATGGTAAAAAATACCTGTGGGGGTGGACCGCGGCTGAGCAGCAGCTCGCGATGAACAACAGCCTCAGAAATAGTTCAAATTAAATCCACTTGTGCCTGACAGATTACATAATTATTGCTGCTTAAAGATGCATTATGTAATAAATCTAAAGCAACTGGCCACAAAATCCTCCTAATATGTCACAGAGACTCAGGAATAATGTTCATAAAACAAACTGAACTCACCAACACCAACAGTAAAGCCCAAAATATATGCATTAAAAAAATAATTTTGCAGACAAATCATGTTTCGGCATCTGGCGCCACCTACCGCCGTCTACCAGTCATTGCAGTCGGTAGAGTCTCAGCTGCAGGGCAACCACGGGTTGCCAGTTACGTCAGAAAACGAAACCTAAAAGACCTCGGTATTTTGGATTTGAATGTAGTAACTAGGGATAGGAATTTCACACATTTTTAGAGTCGATTGTCGAGGTCCACGTGTCGAATTCTTTGTCGATTTTTTTTTTTTTTTTTTTTTTACAGCAGCAGCAACAGCAGCCATGCGGGGGTATAAACTATTCTACACTGTACTACTTCATTTTAGGCTCAAAAACATGGCTGTAATGTCCATTATTGACCATCAGAACAGCGATAATAAAAATGAGGGGCAAAAAAAGGTTTTTGAACCTGCGCTCGTTAAGTGTCCACCAGAGTGAAGTACAGTGATCCTGACTGGGTGAGATGCCGTCTTCATTTGTGTAGCGCTTGTGTCATGTCCCCCACCCCCGTCCTAAACTTAAGCGCAACCTTGTTCGCACTGCACGCACACACACACGTTCGGACGCGCACAGCCACTCGAGAGAACGAGCCGGTGACGCGCGCACCATCATCTGAGAGCGCAGGGAGCCTGGACAGCAGGATCACCTTTTCGTGCACAGTTTCTTTAACCTCCATGATCGTGAACTTTACGTGTTTGTGACACTTCGACTTTTTTTACTATAAACTTTTTTGTCGAAGTGCGCTCGTGTCGATTGTCGATCGATTTGTTGACAAAAAAGTCCCATCCCTAGTAGTAACTGTTTTTGGCCATATTCTTACATATGGCACCTTTAAGTCTAAATTGGTATTAAAGGGCCACTCCCCCCCCCCCCCAAAAAAATATCTAGTTTTATAACTAATTTCCAGGCATGAATGTGTTCGATCATCAGACAGTGGATCAGAGTAACAGAGGGAGTTGGGATTGACAAAAAAATCGACATCAAAGTCACTTCCTGAAAAGAAAAGTCAAGTTTTATGAGTAAAATATGTGAAAAAAAAAAAATCAAATAAGTAAATAAAACTGGTCAAATTTAATCCAACTTCTCCAACGTCTCAGCTGCCGAGCAACCCACGGGTTGCAAGTTACGTCAGAAAACGAAACCTAAAAGACCTCGGTATTTTAAATTTGAATGTAGTAACCGTTTTTGGCCACATTCTTACATATGGCACCTTTAAATTCACAGGAACACTGTGATGTAAATGTATATGTAGCTCAAATCCAGCAATCAGTTATAAAAACTACCAAACTTTGACATTCTCTCTCTTTACTATAATGGGTCAAATTAATGTGTGTATCAGCTTAACATCTCATCCTTTAACTTTGTTTATAAGCCTGATGAAGGTCACGTCACGTCCCAAGGACAAGTATTTGACATTCCCTTCAGAGATAAGAGCAGCCTTCCACGCGACACCTGGACTCGGCACAGGCAGCAGAACCATCTCAGGTACGTAACATTGATTTATTGAACACCTCGACGTCCCCCTGCATACAAATCACCGCGCACTGAAGTGGATGTTAATGAGTCCCTGTGAGCTGAAATACGTCACCTTGACCCATTATCGTCCAGCTCACTGTGAGTCATGACTTTGACTGTGCTGCCTTTCATTCAGGCCTGTTCTTATATCACCTACTCGGTGAAGTAACTGCTCATTCATTGTCATCCTGCTCCTTTGCTGATGAATGAATGAGTGGTTTATTCATGATCAAGGTTTTTTTGAGGAGTTTTCTTTTTCAGCTTGTTTCTAGTTCTGTCAGAACTGAAATCACAGATACTGTGATTATATCTACATTTACATTTAAGCATGCGTTTATCCAAAGCGACTTAAAGAAGAGGAATAAGCGACATAGAAGAAAGTCTTGGAAAGAAATCTACTAGCAATAACAGTGCAATAAGTGGATCCAAGAAGATGCTCTTGGAAGAGTTGGATCTTCAAGAAGACGAGAATCTTCTTGAAGACCCCAAATCTTCCAACTCTTGTGGTCGTGTTCTGCAGGAATATTGGGTACACACATGTAATACACACATGCAGGGTTGTTAACACACAAACACACAAGGGTGTACACATGCACACACAGACTAAAGACAGAAGAATTTCTATAAACTGGAGAAACCCTTTAACAAGTAGGCCTCAAAATGACTGTCTGGACTTTGTTTTTGCTTATTTTAACCATAAAAGGTCCTGTGAGTATCAGAATCAGTCAATATCTGGCAGTTATTTACTACTTACTGCATGTTAAAATAGTGTATTAACAATTTAAAATTAAAAAAACACTGGAGTTGTAGATCAGTACCAGATTTTCAGTTTAAATGTCCAAAAACAGCCCAAATAGTGAAAACTATGTACAGGCGTTTTTCCAACTTTTAGCTTTCAGAACCCGTTGGAATTTTTCCCGATCACACAAACTTAAAGGTGCCATATGTAAGAATGTGGCCAAAAACAGTTACTACATTCAAATTCAAAATACCGAGGTCTTTAAGGTTTGGTTTTCTGGCGTAACTGGCAACCCGTGGTTGCTTGGCAGCTGAGACTCTTCTGACTGCAATGACTGGTAGACGGCGGTAGGTGGCGCCACATGCCAAAACATGATTTCAAAATATAAACATGATTTGCAGTCTGCAAAATATTTTTTTAATGTAAATATTTTGGCTGAACTGTTGTTGTTGATGAGTTCAGTTTGTTATATGAACATTATTCCTGAGTCTCTGTGACATATTAGGAGGATTTTATGGCCAATTGATTTAGATTTATTACATAATGCACCTTTAATTGTCTGACATGAGTCAAATTTAAGTTAGAAAATGTGACATCTCAACAGAATGGAATATACCACGAATAAGGAGTTCCCTTGTAGGTGCAGAGCTATTCTCTCATGACAAATGTACTGTAATATTCCCAGAACACTTTTATTATTTTACCAGTTTACCAGAACCCGAAAGGTTCTGGAAGACAAAAATGGTGCTCTGTTTCAACAAATGTGCTATAATGCAACATATTGGCTCAAAGTTAAAGATTTCAAGAGGATCTGTCCGATGTCAAACTCCCAACCACCACCGCACATACACAGTAAAACCTTGGATTTAACGTATACAGTGACTTTACAAACCCTCCAGTAGCACAGACACACTCCCAGGCTCCGCTCTCACTTTTAGCCACTGTGAAACTTAAACATGACTCAGTTGATATTTCCATGTGTGGGCTCCTACTGTGAATAATTATGACTAACGTCAGTGACCTTCTCTTGTCCGGCCGGCACCGTGCACCTCACGGCATCACTCCCTCTCGCGTCGTCTGTTCCTCGGGCCTCCCACCGACACCTGATGCATGCGAATGACCCATCACTGTTGTCCTTCAAACATCATCATCAAGATACTGCCTCACACACGGTGACTCGCACGTGTGTGTGTGTGTGTGGGATGGGGGACACACGGATGACTCAGCCACCTTGCTGTTGTGTCCCTCGTCTGCTCTTTCCCATTCAAACAACAGGAGTGAGTCACTGACCTGATACTGCAAGAGTTCAGAGTCTCACTGTGTCTCTGAGTGAGCACGAACACACTCAGTTATTCAAGTTCACTGGAGAAAAACCTTTTTAAAACGCAATCATTTATGCTGTGTTTTATTAAAGTGTGAACATAAATATCAATAACCATTGAAAAACTGGACTATAAAACAGATTTTGTTTGCTTGCCCGGGTGAAGGCTTTGATTGATGGCTGATTCATGAAATATTAAAATCACTGGAGAGGGTGATGAGTTAATAACTGCCTCAGATGTTTTCAACTTGAAAAATATGTATAATTATCATATTATAATCATTTAAATCCAAGCATAACTAATAGAATTTAAGGAAGGAGATGCAAATGTTGTGTTTGTGAATCCCAGGAAGATGATAAATGTTGCTTTAGGTCAGCGTTTCCCCAGTCCTGGTCCTTGGAGACCGACTGCCATGCCTTGTTTTAGATGTTTCCCCCAGCTCCAGCACACCTGATTCAAATAGTCAGTTCGTCATCATGGAGCTCTGCAGAAGCCTGGTAATGACCCATTCATTTGAATCATGTGTGTTGGAGCATTGACTTTTCTTTGTAATCTTGTAAGCACTTTGCACAAGTTTCATTTGGAGTGGGCCACACGTGGGTTGGTGTAGTGCAGGGGTCTGCAACCTGTGGCTCTTCAGACCCTCTGCAGTGGCTCCCTGTAGCTTTGAAAATGCTATTTCACATCCTGTGTCTACGTCAAATGCGATATTGATAACCTTTCCCAACACAGGAAGTGCATATTTGTCCTTTCCTGTCCATCTTTGCATCCACATACTACACACATACACTCTTAGAAATAAGGGTTCCAAATGGGTCCTTCTACAAGGGCTGAGGTTCTACCTGGAACCATTTGCTTCTGAATAAAGCCCTTTCCCAAAAGAAAGGGTTTTTCAAGGGTTTTTGGTAACACTAATGGTTCCAGTAAGAACCATTTTGATCCAGAGAACCCTTTAAAAGCCCTTTTCTGAGTAAAGGGTTTTAAAAGGGTTCTTGGTGGAACCCTCCAAAAGGGTGCCAGGTGGAACCTTTAAAAAGGGGTTCTACCTGGAGCCAAAAAGGGTTCTCCTATGAGTACAAGGCGAAGAACCGTATATGGTTCGACTTAGCACTTTTATTGCCAAGAGTGTACAGCTTTTCCACAAATAACGGAAGGATTTAAATAGATGTACAAAGTTCTGTGGTTTATTTTTCCTTTTGTAGTCACAAATGCAACAAACTACACATCTTATATATCAATATCTCACTATATATAAAACTTATTACATAATGTCATCTTCTTTTTATGGGTCAAATTGTTTGTTTTGTTACTCCAGATTAATCACATTTGGGTGGAAAGTGATCAAAAATGGCTGTTTTGATTCTAGAGCACCCTCGCGACCTGAGTTTGCGTGTTCTCCCCATAGTCCAAAAACATGCAGATTTGGGGATTAGGCAAATTGGACTCTCTAAATTGACTGTAGGTGTGAGAGTGAATGGTTGTTTGTCCCTATATGTGTGAGCCTATGTCAGCTGGGATTGGCACAGCACCCTCTGAGACCCTCATGTGGAGGATGAAGAGGTAGAAGATGGACGGATGGACTTGTGTAAGAACACTCTACCAGGCGACTTTGTAGGATGTAATGTAGTCATGTTATTCCATGTGATTTAAGAAGCTATAGAATTCCTAAAAATGAAGTGGAGGCGTGTTTGCCAAGTGTCGGCTCAGATGAGGACACAGCACACAGCGAGTGAATCACAAACTCTATTCTACATGAATAAATTTACAATTCATTCCCGCGCAATTTACTGCTGCATAATTGGGCGTATGGGAGTATAATTTAGTGGCATCTTGCTGTTTATAACCAGGCCAGCTGAGCATGGACTGACCCTCATATTAATTCATTAAGTGTTTTTTGGCGGCGCTGCCTGCAAACAGTGCTCCGGGCTCCGGCACACGCTCAGGATCTGTGAGGACAGATGCCAGGTGGCGCCGGTCAGCGTGATGACACCGAGGTAAAGGTTGTGGACCAGTGAGAGTTCTCAGCGTCACGACCTACGCACACTTGGATGGTGTGAAGGTGACGAATGATGCAGGGCACATTCACAGTTCTCAGTGTGAACTGGGCTGATGATCCTACCGGTGTGAGACTACTTTACATCATTTTTAGGTTGGTTTTTTTCGGCGCAAATGTGGGACTTTTAACTTGAAATTTCTGTTAAAGTAACGTAAACAACTATGATTTACAGTATGCTAGTAGTCATAGATGTCAAAGAACACAACCTAGGCAGACTTGTCCAGACCTCCTGGAATATAAAATTTAAATAAAAATGTTATTTATTGCTCTATTATCTCAAGGTGCCAATGTTGGACATTTAACATGACATTTATGTAAAACTGTGACGTAAAAATGTCTAATTTGCAGTTTGATAGTAGTCATAGATTCCCTGAGCACAAGTGTATCGGTGTTTTCCAGAAATTCAGGAAAATAATAGTTTTTATTACTCAAATTTGAGCATTGATTCAATTAAAAAGTGCAACTGTGGGACTTTTAACTTGAAATTTCGCTAAATGTGTACAGTAATTCTGTCTGATTTCCAGTATGCTAGTAGAATACGACCTAGTTAGTCTTGTCCAGAAATGTCAACAGTCAACAAATAATTTTCATTTTTTAATGTAAAACCAAGACAATGAACTGAAATTGAACTCAAATACCTGTTTTTGCTACTTCCTATTTTATTTTGAAATCTAACAATCTTCTCTCATTACAGGTCGATTTGCTTCCTATCACGTTTCCACACCCATGTTTTCGCTACTTCCTATTTTATTTTGAATTCTAACAATATTCTCTCATTACAGATCGATTTACTTCCTGTCACGTTTCCACTCCCACTAGCTTGATTACGTGCCCCGCCCTCATTACTTTCACCTGTGTCCAATTAGCCACACCTGCAGTTTGTAGCCTCCCCTCCTTATTTAGTCTCTGCCGGTTTGTCTGTTCACAAACACTTTTATTTTGAAATTCCGAGAAATATCCTCACAAATATCATTATTGAGATATATTATGTTGTTGTTTTTTCCCACTTTTTTTTCGAAATTTTACGATATACTGTATTATGGGTAAAGGTTTTTTTAAGCTGTATATTTGAAGGACATGTACAGTGATAATTACTTTACACTGAGACCAATGACAGAGCTGCAGTTTTCTATCATGTGGTTGCCTCAGGGTTTCACATGTTAAACACCAATCCTCGCAGTGAGTCCATTAAAGTCTGTCTCACGTGGTTTGCAGAGGAGCAGAGGTGAGCGTGTAATTAACGCTGCTGGAGTTGTTCAATTAATGGTGAGACAAGCAGGTGAATCCACTGCTTTTTGGGGGGGGATTTAACATGTCTGCTCGTCACTGACGGGGAGGGTTTTTTGTGTGTGTGTGTGTGTGTGTGTGTGTGTGTGTGTGTGTGTGTGTGTGTGTGTGACCTACAACATGAATAAACTTTCTGCTTCATTTTGATTAATATTTCAAACAGTCAGCTCGGGAAGTGATTTCTTTTTCATTAGTTTCCATATCGACAGTCTCATGATTAACACAGTGCTGTGGATGATTTATTTAAACAATCCATATTAGGCGGGAAGTGAGTCAAAGAGGTTTCCTGTGTGTGTGCGCGTGTGTGAAGTTGAATAACGGAAACTAAAATAATAATAAAAAAAAAACGTTTTAAAATAAAAATGATTATTAACTGAAACTGAATTATGTATTTATAAAACTAACTCAAATTTCTGATTCTATTATGACTCGAACTCTGGGATTCAAGATTCAAAGATAGTAATAATATTTATAATAGCAATAAAGAACACACAATAAGGGCAGGAGGCAGCATGTAAAAATACAAAAGAAGAAGAAAATAGAGAGAAAAGGTCATTCAAACAATTCAAGCAGTTTTCAAATATCTGCTGTCATTCATGTTTGCCACCACTGGTGGGTGCTGTTGCTCATTGTTTTGTTGTTTTGTTCATTTAAGCCACATTTGAAACTGAACCAATGACAGGATGTGAGAGTTTTTTTATGAATAAAAGTTTAGATGCTATTCAGATATAATATAATATATAATAATATAAAATATCAAAGTTATATAGTCACAAATTTATTTATTTTTAAGTTTTTAGTTTAACTTGTGACACACCCCTAGGATAGAAAAAAGAATATTCTAAATTTAAATAAAGATTTAAATGAAGGTAAATAATTTGAAGTAGATAAGATGATAAAGAAATAAAGAATAAAAATAATAAAAGAATATAAACTTGACGTGTAAAGCAAATTAATCCACAAAAATGCACAAACAAGAAGGAGGAGGAGTCACGACAATGTCACTTTTCATCATCATTAACCTCACTATATTTGTAAGTGTGAATAATGTGACAAGTGCAGGCGTGCGAAAGCTCGAGCTGAATAAATAAACACAACGAGCAAATCACAGATGATGACGATCATGTTTATAAGTGACACACAAACAGCAAATGGTGCAGCAACAGGTGTCGGGTTCAGAAACGACCGACTGTGTCTTTTAACGCTGGCAGGCGAGATGTGGACAGAGCGTTATGATAGAAAATTTTCTATAGAAGTGGAGGAAAAACCTAGAGTGTGTGGGACTTAAAGTTTATTTTTCCACTGTGTGTTTGTTTAATTCACATTATATTCCAGAGTTGGATTAAATTTGACCAGTTTTACTTATTTAGTTGATTTTCTTTCACATATTTTACTCATAAAACTTGACTTTTCTTTTCAGGAAGTGACTTTGATGTCGATTTTTTTGTCAATCCCAACTTCCTCTGTTCCTCAGATCCACTGTCTGATGATGGAACACATTCATGCCTGGGAATTAGTTATAAAACTAGATTTTTTTTTTCAGGGTGAAGTGGCCCTTTAATTCCTATTTAGACTTAACTTAGGCGCCATATGTAAGAATGTGGCCAAAAACGGTTACTACACTCAAATTCAAAATACCGAGGTCTTTTCGGTTTCGTTTTCTGACGTAACTGGCAACCCGTGGTTGCTCGGCAGCTGAGACTCTACTGACTGCAATGATTGGTAGACTGCGGTAGGTGGCGCCACATGCCAAAACATGATTTGCAGTTTGCAAAAGATTTTTTTTGATGCAAATATTTTTGGCTGTACTGTTGTTGTTGGTGAGTTCAGTTTCTTATATGAACATTATTCCTGAGTCTCTGTGACATATTAGGAGGATTTTATGGGCAGTTGATTTAGATTTATTACATAATGCACCTTTTAATTGGTAGTCTCTATGGACTAAATACAGAAGTATAAATTTGACTCATCATTTTACTATATACCTTTTCAGTATTGTTGTATTATATACTGATCTGCCACCAGAGAGCAGCATGTCACCACAAACGCAACACGTGTGTTGTCAGTGCTGCAAAAAAACACAACAAATCTGAAAGATTAGTCACAGAAACATAATGTTTTTACTGTGTGTGTGTGTGTGGGGTTATAATGTGTATAATATTGACAGGCTGCTGAAATACAACCCGCCGCGCGCTCATGCGTCCAAAAGTAAACAGGAATGACTGCACTGCTGTGCCTTCGACGTGCGACACAAGCAAACCTATGGTTCATTTAGACGTGGCTTTATAGGGCCAAGAGAAATAAAGAAGAATCAAAAAATAAAAATAAAAAACCCAGAGGGTATTGTACAGCACATGGTGTCAAATGCTGGCTGCCAATGATTCTTTTCTTCAATGGTTCTTGCTGCTGTCAGGGCCAATTTACACACAAACGGACACAGTGCCAGTGATATGGCTGTGGGCAGAGTTTTTCCTTTAACACTAACAGGTAGCGTATATATAAATATATATGTATGAGCTTCCACTGACCTGACAGAGCAATTAAATCACTTTCTTTCCCTGGGTTTTGCCGTGTGCAGCTGTGTGCCGAGACTGTCATCTGAGCATTTAGCAAAGGGAGAGCGTGTATCAGGCTCAGAGGGGTTGGAGAGGGAGAAAGGGAGAAAGGGAGGGTGAGAGGGTGGCATAGCGGCACAGTTTGCTGTCTGGCACTGAGGCTGCGAGTGGCTGAAAACAGTGGATTAAGGGAAGGGGTCACGGCCTTGCTGACAGGATTTTGCAAGGAAAAATAGCCGCGTCTCACAGTGTTTCTCTCTCTTTCAAATAATAATAATGTGTAGGGATCACGGGCACAGTATTCACACTATCATGCAATCTAGACGTCAACAAGAAAAATAGACACTATCATAAACTACGTGTTTATTAGATTGTATAATCCAGATTTAAGAAAGAGACAGCATCATGAAAGATGTAAAAAAAAAGGAGAATAAAAATCAAGGGCTTCAGTCAGTCTGCCCGGGTCTAATGGAGCTTTACCCTCACTGCACCTCTTCAGCTATAGTCTATATTTAATACTGTTGATGTAAAGCCTGACCATTGTACCATGTGACGGCAGATAATCCACGGATCCTATATATATGGATGTCTTCTGTGTGTGTCTGAATTTCCTATATGTCATTGTGTATGTTGACGGCCGATTCAAGCAGATGACTTGCACTGTGCAGTGAAATAGAACGTCCAATTTGGATGTGTCCACTTAAATGTTAAAAAAACATGACAATTATTTCTTGATGGTGGTGTTGACACATGAAGAGAACATAGACTTCATAAAAAGGCACTTTTCTACCAGTTCCAGAACAAACTTCTGTTTTGAATTCTTGACGTTTGTGATGTCAGTTTTTTATCGCTTATACTTTATTGTCTACTTCTCTCTATATTGAAAGGAAATGTACGTGTAAAATTCACTTTATGTCAATGTGCTATTAAAGAAAACCCTAAAACTAGTGTTTGAGACCGTGTGGCCCAACCAGACTCTTGTTTCAAGGACTTTCCAGGACCAAGTGACTCAAATTCAAGGACTGAATGTGCTTAAAATGTGAGATTAAGCATCTTAAGATAAATGATGTATATAATTTAGTGATTTAATTACAGTTGTCCGTGTTATTTTTCACTTACTTTTAGATTTATTTAACAAGATAAATTCCCATTGAGATTAAGATCTCTTTTACGAGAGGTCAGCAAAACACATCATAATAAATGCAAGTTCAAAAAGACAGATTACGCACCATAAATAAAAAAAAAAAGACGATTGGATGGATTTCGGCAATCGGCAATGAATTCTCTAACATTTAAGATGGAACGAAAAGCTTAGAATTTGATGATGTTCGGATATTTTTGGAATGCCACAAGACAAATATCGCACAAAAGAGCGTACGCGCGACGGAACCAAGCCAATAATTCTGTTTATGATGTTGAAATATTCATTTTGCATCATAAACATGTTCTTATTGTGACTTATACATCATTCCATGTCAAAAACAAGCCTTTTTCTTTTTACTCTGAAATTCTGTGAAATATCACCATGAATATGTATATTGTGATATCAAGATGGAATATTGTGTTATAATTTTGAACTCATATTTTTACTCTACAGCGGCCTCCTCTTGACCAGAAAAGACACTCATTGGCTGACCGGTCATTTGAGTTTCACACCCTGTTATCAAAGTTAAATATAGGCTAAAATTGGCCAAACTTACAGTTCTTGCTACTTAAGTCCTTCAGCCTGGGCCTCACTTGCCAAACCGGAAGGTTATGTCCACTTTTTATATACATTATGGAAGGTTTGATAGGTTAAAATGCTGAAATAAATATTAAAATATACAGGCTCTCTTCCTTGCTATGTTGCTTGTGCTACCTGATGGACGCTGTTTCTGACGTGGAGCCTTCGTTCAAAGTGTCTGCGGCTAAAAACTGTGCCGAAAATCCTCTCAAAATCCACAATGGAGTCTGGCTCGGACCACCAGCATTCCTGTGTAATCTCAGCGCAGCACACACCCCTCCACATTTGTTCACGTTCGCTCTTCCCTTTTCTGAACTCACCGTATTATGTCAAACCTCAGCATCCTCTGATGATGCAGAGTCGACATAAACCGGTCAAGTGTGATTGTTTTCCCTCTCTCTCGATCTCTGTGTGTATGTGTCTCTGCTGCTTTAGGTCACTTTCAAAAGACGTTATGTGTTGGAACAGATATAAGCAAGAGCACTTTCATCAAAGAAAGGGCAGATGCGAGTGGACAGAAATAGAAAGGAATGAGGGGAGGCTGGTGTTTGAAATGAGAAAAAAGCCTTTGGGGATTTGTAAACTTTGAGAAAGATGATATCAATGAAAGAAAGTGTCAGAGTCGAGTTTAAGACAGACTCTTTGTTGTTTTCATTTAGTGCAAGGAAGAATCATGGGATATTCTGCTTCCAAATCAGTGTTACACTGCTGTCAACGTTCTAATATAGTCTTATAAATCAGTTTAAGTGAATTATAATCCCTTGTTATCATCATACTGGTATCTGAAGTGTGCAGGAACTGTGCCATTTTCACAGCAGCTGGAGAGCCAACCCACTGAGGGAATAAAATGCCAATAAAGGGTGTATCACGCAAACACTGTGAAAGCCCAGTGTTAACCGTTCTCAGACCAGGCCCAAAAACACACAACCTCTCTCCGCCGTCTCAGAACGAAAAAACAAAGACACGTGTTAGTTTTGGCAGATTAGAGATTTACCTTTCAGGAGCAGATCACAAAATCACATCCTGATAAAAACAGAAGTCAGCACTGCCGGGAAAGAGAAACCGTGGTTACAGTAAAATGTGGACAAAAATAAAGAATGACCTCATGTTACAGCAACAATAACTTAACGACTGGCGTCCGGGTTTTCCTGTTTCCATAGTGAGGCCAGGAACTGTCCTTCACCTCTGGATTCATGAGCAAAGCAGTCAGTATGTGACTGGAACAGTGTCACCAACCACTGTGTTACCAAACACTGTGTTGCCACTGCACTTTTATCAAATGAGTCACTATAAAATACAATACTGCATACACGGGTTCTTCAGGAAAACACTCCAAGGAAAACTGGAGTAGTTATTTAGGTTTTAAACGACCCAAATGGTGCACAGATCCTTATCCTCTGCAACCTTTATAATGAAAAGAGCCATTTTAGTCCCTTTTCCACCACAAAAAAAACCCATTTGACCCTTAGAATTAAAGGTGCCATATGAAAGAATGTGGCCAAAAACGGTTATTACATTCAAATTCAAAATACCAAGGTCTTTTAGGTTTCGTTTTCTGACGTAACTGGCAACCCGTGGTTGCTCTGCAGCTGAGACTCTACTGACTGCAATGATTGGTAGACGGCGGTAGGTGGCGCCACATGCCAAAAACTTGATTTCAAAACATAAACATGATTTGCAGTCTGCAAAATATTTTTTAATGCAAATATTTTGACTGAACTGTTGTTGTTGGTGAGGTCAGTTTGTTATATGAACATTATTCCTGAGTCTCTGTGACATATTAGGAGGATTTTATGGCCAGTTGCTTTAGATTTATTACATGATGCACCTTTAAGATCATATCATGTATAAAGTTTTTTTTTTATATATATATATGTATATATATATACATGTATTTTATTCATTCAGATGTAAGTGTCGGGAATGGCTTTCAGGGAGGTTTTTTAATGTCCCATTCCACGTAGACGTGGATTTACTCCTTCATCTCTACAAAAAGGGTGAAAAACATGGAGATAAACATGTTGTTGACAAGGAGCCACTGCAGAGAGGCTGAAGTGCCACATGAGGGTCTCGAGCCACAGGTTGCAGACCCCTGGATACATGCTTTTTTTAAATAAAAAAACAACTTTCTGTATATACCAGGCAATATGTCACAGTACTTGTCTCCTCACCAGCTTTATTCATGAGAAGTGAAGATGGTGAAATCGCTGTTGTGCCACAGGGACAAGCATGTTCTTCAACGATGTTGATGACGTCAGAATAACTGCAGGTAGATGGAGAACTGTCTGGTGAAAAGCCCCACGGGGACATATTTAGGTGATATACTGCTCAATCTCCATGGATTATATGTAGCACAGTGACGTGGGAGCATTTATATGTGTGTGTGTGTCTCCCTCTTGTCTGGTTGTGTTAGATCAGTTTAATATACTGTATGTCCTCTTTTGTCTTTGTCTTTGGAGTATTTTTAGAATTTCAGTTTAGTTGACCTTTTAATACTATTTTACAGTTTTATGAAGGAGAAACTTTTACCTTTAAGTCCATTTTCCATATTAATTAAGAGGTCGGCATACTCCAAATGTCATTTCACACTCGTGTAAAGGTCATAAGAGGAGTTGAATATTCAACAGGATAAATATATATATATATATAATGGTCCAGATGGAGTATTAGTCAGTTTTTTTTCTCTCTGTGTGTAGAAGCCTCTGTGTAACACAAGATTTGCTTTTCATTGGCTTTAAAGCGAGTGAGAAGTGGCTTTTTCCTATATTAAATTTTTGTTTTCACAGCTATACGTGCTCCCTTGAAACGGCATCGGTCTTGTGAGCCTAAGTAACGCCATTAAAAATGCACTTGGTGGTGATGCTGCTCAGCTCTCAGTGTTTCAGCGCTGAAGAATTAATGAAATCTGAGCATGCACTCGGACAGAGAGACGGAGAGCGAGGAGGAATCTGACTCGCAGCATTTTAAATGTGTCTGTGGCTTTTTCTAATTAGGCTGCGCCGTGGTTTATTTCTCTGGCTGCTTATTTTTACACACGTGGCCTATAATACATATGATATTTTTAGTAAGCTTGTAACTTGGAGTATAGGTAGTGTTACATAAACAGTAAATCTTTGTGTCATTGACTGTTAGTAGTAAAAACCCAGAATTTGGATGAAGTTACTGTAGGTTATGGTCTAATCAAATGGTGGATCGTGGACCACATGCGGCCCATAACCAACTTCTTAGGGGTCCAGCCTGAAAAAACTGTCCCTCACATCAATTCCTATAGTAGTAAAGATCCTCTTTTGTATGCTGTCAAATGCACTTTGAGATGTTTGTGGCTCACATTTGAGATGATGATAACTTTTTTTGCTAATATTATTTTATGCACTTTAAAGTTGCGCCTGAGTCAAAAATTAGACATTTTTTGAGGTGTACGAAGGACAGATATGACAAAAAATAGTTATTTTGTAGTTTTTTTAAAAGAACTTTTTAATGCACATCTTAAATTTGCCCTCACCTGCTGCTTACTGGCTGCAGAAAATGTCTGTTTTTGCTGTAGAATAAGACTAAAGTAAGACATTATATTTAGATTTTGGTGGTGATATAGATCCGGATTGCAGGATAAGGGAGTGTCGTGATGCTGTGGGAAACTGAGTGGCCTTGGTTGGGGTTTTGCTGTATCTGAACAGTTTTAGACTTGAGGAGGCACATGACGTGACACTGATGAAACAAGTTGCACAAAATATAGCAGTCCACATCTTCTGTGTGTCTCTGTGTGAGAAGAAGGACTTCTTGATATCTTTTTAAGCTAAAGTAGCCGCAGTATCAAGGCCAGTGAATGGCATTGGAAAAATGCAGCCATTTGATGCAATGGAAGGCAACTGGAAATGAGAATCAGCTTTCTGTGTCCGTACAGCCTTGAATACTTGGATACAAGTCACTTCATCACATTATCTCTGATTGTATCTGATTTAGCATGATGAAATTGCCGGGAAAAAATACAAGAGCTCCTCAAAAACCTTATCTCTGAAATCAAGAAGTGCGGCACAAGCCATAAGTGAGTCAAATGCATGATAATTAGCCTGAGCTCAGTGAGCATCTTGCCTCATCGCGAGTTAAACAGAGGAGCGTGGAGACGACGCAGTGAGGCACAGTGAGGTGAATCTGAACCTCACATGCTCGGGCAGAGCATCTGGAAGGATGGCACAAAGCCAGAACCTTCTTTCTTTTCTTTTTTTTTGTTTGAAGCTGACTCGCTTTCGTTTCTGCACAGATGTTGGCACATTACGGATGCAGAGAGCGAGGTCAAGTGGCAGAAAGCGACGCGACCGAATCAGTCCTAACTCCTGCTGCATTCAGCGGTGCCAAGGGAGCACTCAGTCGCTGATACGCGCTCCCACCGACCCAACCAACCAATTTCTTTTTTGGCCATGTGGCATGAACGCCAGGCATGCTGAGATTTGTGACAGCTGTGTGGGGCAGAAAGTGGAGACATTCGGTCAGTCTTGACAGGTGGAGCGGAGCACATCCTTGCATGTGAGGGGGGGGGGATGAGACGTGGCCAAAGCCTCATGTTATCGTTATAATGTGCCTGAAAAGAGGAAACGCGCTGACAAAAGAGGACATTAGAACAGTCCATCGCGCAGTCAAGCCCCGCCCCTGAATGATGCACTAAAAACATTCACCTGAAAGGTAAAGTAGAAGTTGGTGATTATAAAAAACCTTCTCATGAAAAACCAGTGACTAAAACCCTTTTTTTTTCTAAAAAGAGAGAAGAAACTTGTTAGTCGCTTGCACGCAATAAAAAACATTGGAAAATAGTCTCACGCAGATTACAGAAAGGACAATGATTAAAAAAACTGTGGGATTAAGAAGAGAAATAAAAGCTTTAGACGCAAAGGCACCAAAGTACAATCGTCCAGACTGCGGTGGATGCTCTTCACGCACTTCCTGTAGTGTTTCTTTTGTGGCTTTTGTATATGTTTATCATGTTTTTAATCCAGAGATTAAAGAGTAGTAAGGTCTTCTCTCCCATGCAGCCCTGGGCTCAGGAGGAATCTCGGGAGTATAGGGGTCTGCGGGATAAGGTAAATATTCTGAGAAGAATATAATCTATTCTGTAACTATTTTTGTTACAATACTGTCTGCATATATGAAAGTTAAAGCACGTGTGACCTTCGACCCATTTTGACTGATACACTTTTTAATTTACTTTTCAGGTTTGCCTTTAATTTAAAGGTACTTTTAGTTGAGTGGAATATTTCAGTACTATTTTCACCTATGTATATATATATATATAATATTTGCCAATCTCAGCGTTTCATTTCTCCAAAAGTCCAAAGTCATGTCAACAACAAACTCTGCTGAGTGTTTGCCTTGTCATCTATAATTACTAGCCCATTCGTTTCCCCTCCCCCTTGTAATTGAAAGCAACAAATGACGATACCCAAAGTACAGGGACCTTGATTAGTTGCATACATCAGGAAGCCAAATGAACTGGCATCAGGAGAATTAATTATGCAGCACAGGCCACTTTTATAATTGATGAGCGAGAGAGGGAGAATATGAAGGTATGAGGGAAACGCAAACGTCACTCGAGTGAAATGGACTAATATTTAGATCGGCGGGAACTTCCACTCCACTAACACTTTCTGTTATAGCGGGCGAGCGACCTTGTGGCTGTGTGTCCTCATTACAGCCAAACACAGACACATGTACCAGCAGACTGCTCACAAGCACAGCCTTCTGCTGCTTCTCTCACCTCGGGGCAAACCATTTGTTTTTTTCTCCCTCACACACACTAGCCTACATATATCGCCATTCTCCACTCGAGAAAGCTCCACAGTAACGCGAGCGTGGACCGCGCACTTTGTGCTGCGGCGGATTTTCGGAAAAAATAAGCAGATGGTCGTGAGTCAACATTTACCAGCATTGTTAGTGTTTGCTGCAAACATTCACAGTGTGTTTCCACAAGTTCACAGTTTAGATGAATGCCTTTTTAGGGTCATATTGTCATTTTCTCTTCCACCATAAACTCAGAAAAAGACCATGCTGAATAAACTTCGGGCAAAACAAGCTCATTCATTGAAATAAGCTCTGAGAATAAATTTTAAAAAGCACAATTAGCTCTTAGAATGAACCTTCTCTTCAGCCTTCTTCTTTTCCTCCTGCCCGGCAGCTCCATCTTCAACATCCTTTGTCCAATATAGTCATTGTCCCTCCTCACAACCCACACTCAAATACAAGTATTCTTTTTGCTGAATGTGCCACGGCAGGAATACAAATATGAAGCATCTGGACGGGCAACGTGCAGAGGAGGTGAGGTTCAGTCGATCCAGGGAAATCCTCGGCTCACTTTCATCTGAAATACATCTGGCTCACTCAAAAACAAAAGCCCGCTCCAGTCTTACGCACTCCAGAGTTTTTTATTCAAGTAAGTGTTTTCACCTGCTAACCTCACACACAATAGCAGCATACTTAAAATATGAAAACATCTCTAGTCGTAGTATCTCCTGATACATATAAGTCATATTTACCTGTGTGTACACTGTGAAAATGACTCTTTAGAATAAGGGTGGACCATGCTGTCATATATAGTGTTCGTGATGGCCTGACATTGGTTTATGATTCATGACGTGAATCCCCAACAGATCTTTAAAATCTAATTGTACTGTCAGTGATTATATTTCAAAATAAAAGTCCTCAGCAGTAACTTCATAAAGATACGATAGTCTGGCCTTATGTCTGGTGTAATTGGTAACTGGTCGAATTGGTGCATGACAATGGCAGCACCAACGTTCTTAATGGTGACTTTTTATTGATTTTTGTATATTGTTTAGTTTATCTTTTGGGAACGTGTGTGTGTGTGTGTGTGTGTGTGTGTGTGTGTGTGTGTGTGTGTGTGTGTGTGTGTGTGTGTGTGTGTGTGTGTGTGTGTGTGTGTGTGTGTGTGTGTGTGTGTTTGTGTGTGTGTGTGCGTGTGTGTGTGGGGGTGTGTGTGTGTGTGTGTCTCTACCCGCAGTAAATACAGCTAAGATGGATCTAACTCGTGTGGCGTGCGTTCTCGTTATGTATTTAGGTTTATGACAGAAAATCGGTAGATTTGTCACTTGTCCTTTTAAACAAATATAATAATAATAATAATAATAATAATAATAATAATAATAATTTGTGAAATTTGGAAAAAGTTTAAAGTTCACTTGGCTCATTTTTATGAAGAAAAAAAAAGAAAACAATCTAATTTTGTGACTTCTGCACAATTGTTTGTGCAAATTCATTATAAAATGAATCATAACTTACTGACTCAACAACACTTAAGAAGATGAAAAATATGCATTTTTTTTAAACCTGAATATGTGACCTATAAACACAAACCCTCAGAATGTCCATATAAGGAGTTGTGCATTATTCCCATGGCAATTTACCATGGTTGCACCTGTGCACTAAGGGTTAAACAAACAGACATTATTTCCCTTTCTTTATCTTGGCTCGTTTCATTCTATCTCCGTTTGGACGTGGCCTTAGTGGGCTGAATAAATCTGGTCCAGGGGTTGGATCTGGTCTAAGGCCCTGATGTTGGCCATGTGTGTTTTTGAAGCAATATAAAATAAACAGATGAAAAGTAACTTTATGAACATAGCTGAGGTAATGCATGCCTCTGAGGTTCCGTTATCGATCATCTCTGCTGTAAAAAGCCTTGCAAGTGCTTAAAGGAAGCAGACAGCCAAAGCCCCAGCGGACTGTGCTGATCCAGCTCCCTCACACACAGACATATCGATAAAGCATTGAGGAGCTGAGTGATCCAGTTGTACGTTAACCGGCGCTGACGTGATTTTCCGCGGCGTGCAGTCTCGGTCGATGTCTCCCAGCACTTGTATAGTCCTGTGCCAGTCCAAAGATGTTTGTGTTCCTGCTGACTATGAAAGCTCACTGTCATCTTTGAACAGACCATGTTTTTTTTGTTTTGTGAGAGGTGAAGTGAAGCCTTTTCTTTTTGCTTTATACCTGAGGGCGTAAGGTTGTCTGTTATCCAGACGTGTGTTTGCCAGACTCTCTGTTTTATTTTGTATATCGCCACAGGAAAAAGATTGATATTATTATTATTATTATTATAATTCCTCCATGTATTATGTCATGAAGTAGGTAATTTGAATAAGGGACAGGGTAAATACAGGCCTAACCCTTGAGGTCAGTTTGAGTCAGTGAAGCAGACGAGGTCTCAAAACTATGTGGTATTTTATGCCATAACAGTATAAATTACAAAGATTGTTTACCTTTAAAGGTGCATTATGTAATCAATCTAAATCAACTGGCCATAAAATCCTCCTAATATGTCACAGAGACTCAGGAATAATGTTCATATAACAAACTGAACTCACCAAAAACAGTACAGCCAAAATATTTGCATTAAAAAAATATTTTGCAGACTGTAAATCATGTTTATGTTTTGAAATCATGTTTTGGCATGTGGCGCCACCTACCGCCGTCTACCAATCATTGCAGTCAGTAGAGTCTCAGCTGCAGAGCAACCACGGACCACAGCAGTCAATAGGATGTTTTTACGTTAGTCAAGGTCACTCTGACCGCAATAAATATACATTTTCCTACAAATGTCCAACAGTGCATTATGATGACAATATTTTATAACAAAAAGGTCAAAGGTCAGCTCCAGTGTGACATCATAATGTGTTTTTAAAAAAGGGGGAAGATGAGAACCAACTGGACCGATTTGCAGAGCATGGTTGTCACATTGTGTAAAGCCATGACTGCTTAAGATGTGTGTTTACCAATGTTTACCTTTATTTATTTATTTACTTATGTGTCATTTTTGCCATATTTCACACAATGTAACTGTACGTGGGGGGTAAACAGCAGTAACACATCACCACCGCGTGACACTCAAAAACACCCACAGCCGTGCTGCAGCTTTGCATATTTGCATTATACAGCGCGACGGTGACGTTTTTAAATTTAGCTCGTTCCGCCGCAGATAAACAGGCACAAAAATACACACGTGGATTTCACACTGAGTCAGATTGATTCTGGTTATGGAAATATAAAGTTTGGTCAAACCTCTAACACTTTAGATTAGGGAACACATATTCACCATTAACTAGGTGCTTACTAACATGCATATAAGTAGCATAGTAGCCCTTTATTAGTAAATATTAATCACGTATTAACACCTTATGTTGGAAAAATCGTAATTAATGTCGTAATAGAGGTAGAATGAGGTTAATATATATGCTTAATGATTACTAATAAAGGGCTAGTATGCGACTTATATATGTTAATAAGCACCTAGTTAATGGTGATTATGTGTTCCTAAATCTAAAGTGTTGTCATATTAACAAAAGGCATCCCTCAAAATCATACACCATGTGTAATAAAAATGGACATAGTCTCATGGTTTCCAGGTTGAAGCCAATGCGGAAGTGTGTGAAGCCTGTATTCTCCTGAACGGCCAATAGGGGAAACTCCACAGTATGTCAATAAGAACAATAATAATCTTCCTGAGGAGATACAGATACAAAAAAACAACATAGCCCTATCATTCCATACTTAAGTTGACTTAATTTTTCATCAGTAAAGTATTTGTTGACTCAGATTTACTTGACAGTAAACAATACATCCTTCATCCGTCTGCACAACCGAGGCATTTGTTTTCGAGCAGCGGCTGAATTTACCGCTGTGCCGTGAGGCCACGCATTGTATCTACTGAACAGGTATAATTCAGGGCAATCGATCAATCAAAGAAATCAGCCAGCGTTGCTGTCGGGCTGCTGCCAATTCACCAATCCGGTCGTGTCGCCTCAGCAATGCTGCTCTCCCACCAACACAGACATGAGGACAGAAAAGTAAAGAAGACAAATCTGGACGTGTTCCATCAGCGGCTTCATTCGCCGCATTGCAGTGGTCGGGGTGGGCCAGTCCGAGTCCATGACCGCGGCTTCTGCTATTTTGAGGTTGTTATCGTGGAGTCGTTACCCCCCAACCCCCCCCTCCCCTCCACGCTGCACTCAGCTGGACCTCCAGCCTCCGTGAGGACGCCACAAGAGGCGAGTTGTCTGCAATCAGAGGGACCGTGCGAGACAGGATTGGAGGAGGATGGAGACAAGCGTATCTAAGCGGCGGTGTATTTATATCCCTCATGTCTTAGAGAGTGATAGACGGGAAAAGTGAAAAGCTTCTGTCATGAAAAAAAATCCACCATGGCAGCCACCATATAGTCAGACGTAGACAAATAAACCCAATTTCTTTGGGTAAATAATAGTTTTGCTCCAGTCTCAGTAATTCCGTAATGTCACGCTCGGTGGGGATGGAATTCAAATCAAAAGACATGGGACAGTTTGTTTGTTTTTTGTCCTCATGGGGACATCAAATGTCTCGAGTAATCATTTCTAATACTTGGTAAATCTGTCACAGAACCATCCAGAGAGAGGGTCTGGCAACGCCGTTATCACGGAGAAGCTCTCAACCTCTGCATTTAGCTGTAGTCGTATAGCACCATCGGCCCCAAGGCAAAACCTTGATCCTTGAGAGGAGGGGAGGGCGGGGGGGGGGGGGGGGGGGGTTGCAAGTTAGGGCTAAAATTAGACCTGGAAACCAAGTGTGAAGTGGGAGCCCTTAACAACAACAACAAACCGTGCATATATTGTGAAACCTTTTAAAATGTTATTTTCATGCTGGATTGAAACCGAAGCGCTCCGAGGGGGGGGGGGGTTTGGTTCTGCCATGCTCCAAATATGTATTACGACACAGAAATTGTTCTAATTTATCAGTAAGGATCCTAGATAATCATCACTGAATATTTATAGAGCTATTAAAGATTCACTATAATAACACACATTTGTGTGTGTGTGTGTGTGTGTGTGTGTGTGTGTGTGTGTGTGTGTGTGTGTGTGTGTGTGTGTGTGTGTGTGCAAACAAATTAGAAAGCCTTGCTTTCACTATATGGTTCCCACATGTGTTTACCTGTCAAATAAATAGAAGTTGGTGAAAAATGTGCAGTCTGGGTGTTCACAGCATCCAGGCTGCACTGCGAGATAAGGGTCCAAGATCAATAAATAACAGAATAGGAGCAATTTATAAGACTTTAATAGAGGAGAACTGTGGCTCGGCTCAGTGCGCACACACACACACACCAACACACACACACACACACATAAAGTAGAGCAATGCAAAATAAAAGCAAGAGAGCATAGCTGCGCTGTTGTCTGAAAAACAGGGTGCCAGATGGCACCGTGGGAGGTGGTCAGCGAGGATGAAGCGGGTGAAGCCCACTCGGTAAGCTTACGTGAGATCATCCATGCACACACACACACACACATATACATTTACCCTCTCACACAAGGCAAGTCATTACCACAGAGGAAGAACAAGGAGCATGTCAAAGTCAGGCACAGCTGCCTTGCTGCTAAATCTAAGACTTTTGTTTTTTTCTCTGATCTTCTTATAAGACACTGATCAAATATTAAAAAGTGACTGACACACCTAATCACCCATGGAGAACGCCCTCCAGCACACAGGAGAAGGTGTCACCATGGTAACCTGTACTTGTACATGTAAAAGAGGAGCTTATATGGACAAATTTAACCCTTTAAGGTACTACTCAACCGTTTGGTTGACCACACTTTAAGTCACTATATCTCATTGAAATAATGCGTCAAGCTGAACTCACTAACACTTAAAAGTGCATTATGTAATAAATCTAAAGCAACTGGCCATAAAATCCTCCTAATATGTCACAGAGACTCAGGAATAATGTTCATATAACAAACTGAACTCACCAACAACAACAGTTCAGCCAAAATATTTGCATTAAAAAAAAATATTTTGCAGACTGCAAATCATGTTTATGTTTTGAAATCATGTTTAGGCATGTGGCGCTACCTATCGACGTCTACCGATCATTGCAGTCAGTAGAGTCTCAGCTGCAGAGCAACCACGGGTTGCCAGTTACGTCAGAAAACGAAACCTAAAAGACCTCGGCATTTTTGAATTTGAATGTAGTAACCGTTTTTGGCCACATTCTTACATATGGCACCTTTAATGTGACTTATTATGAACGGACGTCTCAACCGTTTGGTAGAGGCCTGTATCTGAAATATTGCAGGGTCTAATTAAAAAAATAATAATAATAAGTCAATAAATATTGATTTTCGTTATTGTTATCATAAATAAATAACGTAAAAAAAATGCAAATAAATCATGTTCCCTTTGCTTTTTTCTTGGTGTGTACCTTAAAAGGTTAAAAGTGATGGATTTTTCCATTTCTGATATATGTTTTGCCTTATAGTTTGGTCCAGAATACCACTACTTAGTCAAAATGTTTAATTCTGGTGACTTTTCAGTTAAAAGTGAACCATAGTTGATGAAAATAAGTGAGACAAAATGCAGAAATAGTACGACCACATGTCCATTAACCACTGACCAATCGTGAACAAGTGTATTTAAGTGATGCCTGATATCAAGGATGTGGAATAAATGCTCAGACTGCTTCCCTTACAGTTTCCATTATTCTAAAAACCATTCTACTCTCTGGTGTGAATTTGTTCTGTTTAAAAGCCGTTCAGACTCTTGAGTGGGACAGAATGATGTTGGTCTTTTGTAAAGGGCTGCACGTTTAATCTCAGAGAAAATGAGAGTCAGATATGTGCCATCCCTCTTGTGCTCCTTCAGCGTATCGCCCTCAGCCTTCAGCGTTCAAGGAGAGGCTGTGAATTTAAAGGTGCTATTATTCTTACTCATTGTCAAAGTCTTTTAGGCTTCTAAATCTTAAGACAAATGACGTAAATCCACTGCATTTTAAGATGTGGGAAATGTAACGTTGTTATTTTAGTGTACTTGCACTTGTGTTTGTCAAAGGCAACGTCTGACGCTCGCATCACTTACTCCCACAGCGTTTATAAAAATAAGACTTGAATCCAATCATTTTCAGCTATAAATGAATTTCTTTTGTATCTACATTTCAGAGCAATACAAGCCCGAGTGTGGCGTTTATGACGGACAAGCTGAAGAGGCGGGGAAACTAAATAATCGCTTCTAATTAACAGCTCTCATTTCTTTACAAAAGCCGTTCCTCAGACATTTTTCCTATTTGGGTCATTTGCCAGTTACTTTCTCTTCTACATTAATGACATTAATGACCATAAAGGTGCATTATGTAATAAATCTAAAGCAACTGGCCATAAAATCCTCCTAATATGTCACAGACACTCAGGAATAATGTTCATATAACAAACTGAACTCACCAACAACAACAGTACAGACAAAATATTTGCATTAAAAAAAAATATTTTGCAGACTGCAAATCATATTTATGTTTTGAAATCATGTTTTGGCATGTGGCGCCACCTACCGCCGTCTACCAATCATTGCAGCCAGTAGGGTCTGCCGAGCAACCACGGGTTGCCAGTTACGTAACCATAAAGCCCTCGGTATTTTGAATTTGAATGTAGTAACCGTTTTTGGCCACATTCTTACATATGGCACCTTTAAATAAAGTGAGTCAAGCGTTTTCTTTCCGGGTTACGTAACATGTTCATTCAGGATCATGACGCACTGATGCAAACACGGCTGCAGAAATGTTGTCATGGATCTGCAGACCTGGACGTGCGAGGTCACTGATCCTGACATTTGAAAAGTTTGAAGCACAAAAGCTTAATTCTTTTATATATATATATACATACACAGCAACACTGAAGTTGAAGCCAGTGTAGCATGATAGATCTCATGAATTAAACATGGCTCTTATTAACTGTAGTGAACCACAGGATTTGGCTTCCCGCAGTCAGCTCTGATCTGCTCCGCGCCCTCTCTCTTTTTATGCATGAACATGACTTTTTGACCATGCATCAGAGAGAAAGTTCCTCTCCCAGCAGGAATACATGAAAAAGAGTCCTAATGTGCCCTTTAAAGGAGGGTTGGGGGGGCGGTGGGGTGGAGGTTCAGAGTGGATCTCCACCAGGAGCGCAGTGCAGGCAAAAAATTGCAGGCCAGATGCATCTCAATTCCAATTAGGTAATGGGAGCTGACAGCCAGCATGAATGAGCCACATGTGGACTCAGAGCCACGGGGCGAGAGCTGCATGGGTGGGTCTTTTACGAGCTGCACATTTCATACTGTAGGGTCCTTGACCCGCGGCCTCTGGGAAATTATAGGAGGCGGTTAGTTCACTATCAGAAATGTGATGAATGGAGTCAGGAGGAATGAGAGATGTGTTACTGATCGTAGGAGGAGGAGGTAAGACCACGTATCTGGGAATATATACTATATACTATATATACTATATATACTATATAATACAGAATGACGCGGGTAGAGATGAGAGTTTGCAACAAACAGAGAGGAATGCTGTGAAATGATGACATTGTCCTTTGAAAACAGTTTCAAATGAAAAGGATCTGCAGATGAAGTGGCAACATCACCCTTCAGCGTTCTCCATTTAAGGGGCACCACATCAGATCATCTGCCTCCACCTTATTTATGTATAAATTAGTGCTGGCAATAGCGGTGGTTAACGCCGTCAACGTTTACGCGTTTCCATGACAACTGACCGGCAAAAGACATGCGTGACGTCATGTTTACGTCACTCCCGATTGTTAAAACGAGTCTCTAAAGTAACGCTAAACTTTAAAAACAGAGGCACACATACGCAGTACACAGGTACGCTGGTTATTTGTAGCGCAGCTCTTTTCGTTTCATAAACAGACCGCTCCAGTTCCACTGTAGGCGCGCTAAACAAGCTAATGCAGCTAACGGAGCTAACTGGTAAACGGTGCCTGGACTCCGGTGTCGCGGCGCGTAAACATGACGTCACACACGTCTTTTTTTTTTTTTTACCTAGTGCCCAGCACTAATATTTATTACAATCTGTGGAATCAACCACTGGTGGCGATTCACGATATTTTGACTTCCAGGTGGGCTTCCTCTGGCAAACCCCAAGATTACTACATCCACTGTTTATTTTCATCTATCGTCCACCCTGAGTATTTCAGCTCTGTGTAATCTGTGTCCATACTACCACGCCTAAAACACGTACATTTGCTTTGGAATAACCTGGATTTCTGCATAAATTGGTCATAAAATGAGATCTGATCTTCATCTTAGTCACAACAGAACACAAATGCAGTCTTATTAAACTAAAACCTCACAAACAATTACATGTTTTTATTAAACATACAATGAAAACATTCACAGTGCAGGGTGGAAAAAGTATGTGCATCCTTGGATTTAATAACTGGTTGAGCCTCCTTTGGCAGCAATAACCTCAATCAAACCGTTTCTGTAGTTGCAGATCTGACCTGCACAAAGAGTCAGGAGGAATTTTTGGACGTATTATTTCAGCAATATTCCTGGGATGTCTGGTGTGAATTGTTCTCTTGAGGTCATGGCATAACATCTCAATCAGGTTGAGGTCAGGACTTTGACTGGACCATTTGAGAAGGCGTATTTTTCTTCTGTTGTTGATATAATTGTTTTGATGTATTAGTTGAAAAAGGCTGTGTTTGTCTATTGTTTATTGTGACTTAGATGAAGATCAGATCACACATTTTATGACCAATTTATGCAGCAATCCAGGGAATTCCAAAGCGTTTACATAGGTTTTCATGTTCTTTCAAACTGAAACATTCCATTTTGGGGGCCCCAAAACACAGGAGTAGTATGGAAGGCAGCCTTATTCTGAGCAGAATATGTGTTTTTAAACATCCTGAATGTCTGTATTTTGTCTGTTTGGTCACTTTTATTAAGATGCAGCAGTCACAAGATATCCATGCAGGTACTGCTCCCTCAGAGTCAGTGTTGTGCTGTGTCATAATAAGAGGACAGGACAGAAGGAGGACAGAGGAGAAAGAACAAGAAAGACAGAATATGACAGACTGGATTGTGTCGGATGCCGTTAAATCCAAAAAGAAGGAGTATGTGGAAAAACACCATGAATGCATCATTTCAAGAGAATTACGTAGATAAAGCAAGAAATAGGGAGGATGAATAGAAACACAAATTTTACATTAAATACTATATCCAAAATAGGCTGTATGCGTGTGTGCGTAGAATTCCCGTCATAGTTCTGTACTTGATGAAAAAATGAGAGCTGTCTGTGTCCAGGCTTTTATTTTGAAACACTGTTTCGTCGACCACCACAACTAACACTTTGTTTAGCAGAGCGAGGACAATAGCTCCACTGTAGAATATCTGACAGTACATCCACAATACGTCGCTGTGTCCACATTGACATTAATCACTTTTTTCATTTACTGCAAATGAACAGTGTAGAAGCCACACACATGCTGTATAAACCACATTTAAAAATCACTTTACCCCCATATTATCCTGCATGAAATACAAGAAATATAGTTGTGAATTAAAGCCTTGTGAAATCCTGGTAATGACAGTGTATTGAATAGCAGTTACAGGATTCATTAAAAGGTAATTTATCGATCTCTGAGGAGTGAAATATAATGCGACACTCCTACACTGCGGTTAAGCTCTGTGTGTTGCTGTTACTTATTTCAGTGTGATATTGGTTAGAAAATGACCAGACAGATGCAGTAAGAGTTGATTTTTCTCTCTTTTTACCAATTTGGAATAAAGTTTTGCAGAAAAACACACGCCCGGAAGAAACATAAAGATGGAGAGCAGAGGTACAAAGTCAGTTCCCAAGTCAGTACATTGCTCAACATCTCTCTTTTTTCTTTTTTTTTTTCTTTTTCGGAGAACAAGCGACTGCTGTTGTTCTAAGTGCTGGAAGTAAATCTGAGAATGCAATAAGTCTCCAGCCACGTCTATTATTCAGAAGACACCATGGAACACAGAGGAAACAAAAGAGGAAATGTAGTGTCTGCGTACAACACGTGAGTGAGTGAGTGCATGGGCTTTTTCTTCTTCTTCTTCTTCTTGCTCTTCTTCCTCCATCCTCCTCATCAACACTGGGAAACCTGATGCGTGCTGCTGTGCATAATTTAGCTAGTGTCTGCACTCTGGGAGACATTGAACATCGTCGTTACATGGAAATAACTGAACTGTAAGGAGTGCATGATCATGTGACGTTACTTGCTGAATTCTTTCGTGTCGTGGCTTCTCTCAGCTGACCTTGGACAAGAGGCAGGATGCAACCTGAAATATTTTTCCGTTGTTGTGTACATTGGGCAGTTCATACATGTGCTTTTATCATATTTCCTTGTGTATACAGGTCACTTCCTGTTTTACTTTGCCTTCCTGGCTCTGTTTAGTTGAACTTCCTGCCCCCCAGTGCTTTTCCCTGATTACACACACCTGTGCCAAACTCTTCTCAGCTGCGTCTCGTTAGCTCCGATAGCTCCTGTAGCTGATGTCGACCCACTCCTGGAGTGCGACTGTTGGAATCAAAACAGTGCTTTTTTTTGGCAGAAAACCACACTGTCTACTGGAAAACTGATATATTATATTGTTTAAACAACATGTTTTTAATGCAGTGTCTAACCAGAGTAGAAGAAGATGAAGATGGTGGCAGCTGTTTCCATAATGAAAAGCACACTGGGGTCAGATTTTTATCCAGAATGTCAATTTTCTGCGATATGCTGCTCGACCTCCACGGATCTCCTCCATCTCCTCTGGCGTTTTGCGCCCCAACACTGTGAGTTGTGACACACACACACCACCTTGTTACTCTTGTTACTCATGTTCGCATCCTTAAATTGTTGTTTGCACCAGGCCGGATAAAGTTATCAACATGGGCTGAGAGCAAAACAAGGGCAGCAACACAGAAAGTTCAAGGACAGCAGCTGCCACACAGTGCAGGGATTTCCCTGTAGTCTAGACCAGTGGTTTTGAAACTTTTTACAGCAAGTACCACCTGAGAAAATACTACATGCTCTTGTCAGTAACACCATTATCACCTTGTTATGTTAAATGTGCATTATGCATTAAAACTAAAGCAACTGGCCATAAAATCCTCCTAATATGTCACAGAGACTCAGGAATAATGTTCATATAACAAACTGAACTCACCAACAACAACAGTACAGCCAAAATATTTGCATTAAAAAAAATATTTTGCAGACTGCAAATCATGTTTTGGCATGTGGCGCCACCTACCGCCGTCTACCAATCGTTGCAGTCAGTAGAGTCTCAGCTGCCGAGCAACCATGGGTTGCCAGTTACGTCAGAAAATGAAACCTAAATGTCGGTTTTTGGTCAAATTCTTACATATTGTACCTTTAAAATATAGTTGTGTAAATATGCCGAGCAGAGTCAGCTACAGACCTTTCACAGAGGCAGATTAATTCCCTATGCGTGAAATTAGATCAAGATTTTTTATGTTATTTGTTTAACCCTAGAACACTACCGCTCAAATTCAAAACACAGTCACTAACGCCGGGTGATTTCTACCCGAGATAATAAATACACCCAATAAAAAGTACTTGTCATCAAAATATATCAAAACATGACAACTTTGAGTAGTGTTCTTTTATTTTAAACTGTGTCATGTCTAACAAAATGAAAGAAAAGCATCATGAGGGGACCATATAAAAATGCTCCAAAATTACTGGAAAATTAGGAATTTGGGAACAAAAAATTTCAAAAATAAATAATGGAGATGAAAACTTGGTTTTCGGGAAAATCACATACATTTATTTGCTCGGGTGAAAACCACCTGGCAATGGTGTTCTAAGGTTAATTTTCTACCCTTAGCTCACATACCCTGGTATATACAGTACCACAGTTTGGTAACAATGGGTCTAGAAACACTATGAAGTGAGTCGCACCAGTACTTGCACATCCAATTACCAAAAACAAGCCGTTTCCAGTTGTAAATTAACAAGGTTTATTGACAAAAATGTTATATACGGCCTTTAATAATTCAGTTTTCACCGCTTTAGAATAAATCTTTTTAATGTACTTTGTGCAAGGGCCTTGCTTTATGGAGGATTTGATGCATCGAAGCAGAAGCTTACTTCATAAACATAAGAGGGAAAAAGCTCCACCCACATAAACCTAATCCATAAACCAAAGATTGACAAGGAAAAGACTGCAGAGTTCATTTATTACAATCTGCAGTCAAACCATGAGAAGTTACTAATTCATAAACCCTTGACATTTAAGTAATTGATATTTTTGATGGGGTAATTCATTTTTCAGAATGTTTGCCGATTGATCTTTCTTTTAGACAGCATTCTCTGACTGGAAACTAAAGTTTGTGAGCGATATTATAGATGTATGTGTAGAGTTTATTTGGTGACCCTGATCTAAAACCTGTTATACCTTGTGTTCAGCTGTATTTTGTGTGTGTGTGTGTCAGTACATCGTTATACACACTTCAAGACAGCGAGCTGTCACTTTAAAGGTTTTATTCCGTCTTAAAATGTAAGATGTCAAGGTTCTCTGTGTGTGTGTGTGTGCACTGAAGCATGTGCAGGTCTAGGTGGGATTGTACGGCAGGCATGTGTGACATGAAATATGGCACGTTGCTGCAGAATGCAATACGTTTGACAGAGATGTGATGTGAGGATAGGGGAGAGAGAAACAGAGCAGTGCTAAAAGAAATACCAAATAGTAAAAAAATGCTGCCATGCCTTGTTCGATGGGATTAATTTGGCATGATGGCTATAAAAACCTAGGGTGGAATATCAAAGTCCTTTGGGATGGCATCACATGTTATCAAGTCGTATCCATGGATACATGTATGTAGAGATACACACCCACCATGCAGTGATTTCGACCATTAAAGGGCCTTACTATAGCTGGATGGCAGAAATAGGTAGTGTGGTCGTACTTTAGACTACTCTTGGTCACAAGTAATACTTTTTCAAGGTCTTTTCTGAGTCATAAAATACTTGTCTATCCGTACAATACAAATGCTGTGTTTAGTTTTTTTTAAATCGCAGAGTCCCTTTTATCGAGACTTTAAAAACCCGCTCCTCGATCGTAAGGTTGCAAAATCCTTGGAAAAGAGCAAACGGGAGTCATGACAGGCGCTGCAGCTGTGCACACTTAGCATAATTACATACATATTAATGAGCAAAAACACAATTAGAGTCACGCGCAGTCAAAAGTCGTGATGCGCGCAGTCAAACCGCTCGTATCAGCAGGGAACAGGAAGTGAGCTGAAATAGTTTTAACGCTCAAGAAAAAATAATTAGGCTAGTATTGAATCTGCCTCGACATCCTTGATAATCATTTTTTTAAAGTCGTGCAGAGAAAGCAGCGCTCTTTTTTTTTTCTTTTTTTTTTTTACATCATTTCCCCACAGGCTGTGGGAGCACAGCATATGAAAGCCCCTTTGGTCCAGTTCTGTTTGGCTTAACAAGATAACACACTTTCATGATCACTTATTAAACATTTATCTCACATATATATTTTTTTAACCATGCATGTTTCCAGTAAGTAAACACCAAACGTAGTGAGACAGAGCCATAGAAGTGTTCCTCTGCTTGTTTACAAGGCACGTGATGGTGGACATGTTCGGCGTTAGTCATAAAAGCCTCAGTTCACAGTCAGAGTGTGTGCATCGGGTCGTTTTCACACCTAATAGTCGGCTAGACTCGGCACGATTGGGGACTCGGTTCAATTGGAGGTTGCAACATTCACTTTAGTGAAACGAACCGAGCCTTTTGAATAATGTAGTCCCCCTCCTTGCCTGAGGGGGCACTGCATCATGGATTACTGAAGGAGAAGACGAATGAACAAGAAACCAGGCATGATCATTTTGCATTTAAATATCCATTGTCTAATATTTTGGAAGGTTATTGGCAGAATTCGAATAAAATACCCATATAAACATTTATAAAATAAGAGTTTAATCTAAATATATAAATTCCCTGGCCTCAGAGTAAGACATTCATATACTGTGGTTCAAGTGCCTTGCTTTACACGTCTTTTGCAACGTCTAGAATCGGAAGCTCACGACGATAACAAAGACAAATGACATCCAGGTACTCACTGGACCCTTGAGAGTGAGTGACCTGACCGGGGTGAACCCTGCCTCTCGCCCTGCGTCTCCTAGCTCGCGTTTGGCATGAATGGATGGATGGATTATGGATAAACTGATGGATTTACATCCTAATTGATTATCTGTAATCATCCTGGGGGAGCTTCTGTATATATCATGTCATGTTTCCCTCTCCCTCCTTGTTTTGGCCTCATTTCATTTATTTTGATCCCTTTTAAGCAACAGTGTGACTGACATCTTGCGACATTTGTGTCCTGGAGAACGACCTTATAACAGGACACATGTTAAACGAACATAATTTAGTGATTTAGGCATATATCTGATAGACATACAAGCCTCATACAGATAAAGGGAAGTACTTGCACTTATTTTTTCTCCACTTCAGGCACGGACCACACCTGATCCACGCTAGACTCTCATCTGCAAATGAATTACAGATCTGCATATGTTATATAACACAATTCATATGCATGCCGGCATAATTGGATACACTTCTATATTTAGATGGACCATTGTAATGTGAGTACAAATTTGAGTACAGCAATCATGTCAGATTGGTATCTTTGATAATTATGCACTGAGGCAGTTTGGATGCACACGATACGTGCGATCATGTCAGTGGGTCATGGACATCTGTGTGTGTGCAGCACGCAGATAAAGGTGTAACTGACGTGGAGCTCTTTGACAGCGACTGACATAGACATGGTTTCAGTAGGATTTATATTCCTGGCTGTGTCTGCTGTCAGAGTTATAACAAGGCTCAGAGGGAGAAAACTGCTTGATGTTACCTATGAATGTGAGCGTGAAGGCCCAGCTGAGCAAACCATATCTGCTATGACAGCGAGGTGGGACTCAGGACTGTGGCTGTTCGATCATGTGCGTGAGGTAAGAGAGCTGCGGGTTGACATGGTTGCAGCGCCTGTCACCCAGGATGCAACATATGGGCCAGGCCTTGACAGGGATGTGATTTACAGCCAGTCCAAAATAGGAAGTGGGTATTTTGTTGAAAGACAGCCGTGGCCTGCACTGTTAGTCTCAGTGCTGACAAGGTACCAAGCTCAAAGAATCCAAACATGAGCCCAAACATAAGTTTCTTTACAACTTTAAATTGACTTATCTTTACATTTAAAAAAAAAAAACAGGCTGTCACTGTCACCCGCTAACAGAGCTGTGCTGCAGCAGGAGCTGCTGCTGTTGTGGGAACTACATACTGTGCTTAAAGGCAAATGTTGCTTGGAGCTGTCGGAGAGGGAATCCTCCTCCTTAATCTGCAACGCAACAAGTGCATAAAAATGCAAACGTACAATGGCTCCATATAAATCCTGTAGCACTTAAAGATTGTGACTAATAGGCCTTATTTTTATATATAATCAAACAAATAATCAAATATCCATGCTCATCTGCATTAAAAACCTTCTAAAGGTTACACATTAGGACTTTAAATGTGAATATGTTGGAGTTACTTTGCTCCTCTATGACAGTATAGTGCAGGGGTCTGTATAGTACGGTGGCCCTGAGGTGCAAAACACAAAAGCAGAGAACACAAAACCCTTTTGAGTTTTGTGATTTGCGTTTCTCGATTTGCCTTTGTGTTTCTCAATTTGCGTTTCTTGATTTGTGTTTGTGTTTTTTGATTTGTGTTTGTGTTTCATGATTTGCGTTTCCGTTGTGAGTTCATGTTTTTACGTTTTTTCGATTTTGCGCTTGTGATTTTTGATTTGCATCTGTGTTTTTCGATTTGCGTTTGTGTTTCGTGATTTGCGTTTGTGTTTCTCGTTTTGCATTTGTGTTTCTCGATTTGTGTTTTTCGATTTGCGTTTGTGTTTCTTGATTTGTGTTTCTCGATTTGTGTTTGTGTTTTTTGATTTGCGTTTTTTGATTTGCGCTTGTTTCTTGATATGCGTTTGTGTTTCGTGATTTGCGTTTGTGCTTCTCGATTTGCATTTGTGTTTCATGAGTTGTGTTTTTTGATTTGCATTTGTGTTTCTTGATTTGCGTTTGGGATTTGCATTTGTGCTCCTTGATTTGTGTTTATGTTTTGTGATTTGCGTTTTGCACCTCAGGGCCACTGTAGGTCTGCAACCTGTAGCTCTAGAGCCACATTGTGTTGACAAAAACATTTCTGAGTTTTTGGGAACACCAAACTCACAATTTTCTCGTCAAAGCAACTACGAGATTATTCAAGAAAGTAATCTTAATCAATCATAAAGTAATATAATAATAATCCTTGCTATGAGTTGCAGCTTTAGTCGTCTTTTACTTTGTTGTTGACCTCTCTTCAAACACATCCAGGACGGTAGTTCCCTATCTGCGCTCCCAGCTGCTGCATACACCTACAGTATAAAGCCACAGCAGTAAAAAAGCCTCCCACAAAGTGTCAACTATAAATTCTTGCCTGTGTGAGTGATGCTTCCGGTCGCTATGGAAACCAAGTATAATAGATAACCCCTCCCCTCTCTCTCTCTCTCTCTCTCTCTCTCTCCCAGTCTGTGCCTGCGTCTCTCTGCCTCTCTCCATCCGCACCACACAGAGCTACTTTGCGCACACAGCCACGGTCACAGCGAGCATTGCATCGACTCCAAGATGGCGAAAGCACGTCTGACTTGCCTCCTGGCTCTCCTCACAACGCACTGTAAGTAACACAACAACAAAATATTAATTGTTTAAAAGTGTGTGCCGCTTCAGAACCAGAAACTCGTTTCTGCGTGTGTGTGAGACGACGTTTAAACACGAAAAACAAGCAGCGAAAAAGAAGGAAAAGACGCAGAAGTGACGTTATTGTGGCACAGAAGTGCCGTTAAACTCTAAAGGGAGACAGACACACCGAGTTTTTCATTATTTTCCCCGAAATGACAAATGTCGTCGCCATTTTAAGTACAACTAGCTGTCAAAATGTCTGGCAAATGTACGTTTTTTTCCACTAACGTCCCTCCATTGTGTTTTAAACACAAATGTGAACTGTCATATGTTAGTAGAGGAGGACTACAGCCGTTTATTTATTCTCTTTGGGGGAAAAAGTTTCCACCTCCGTAAAGTTTTCACCAGAAAAAAAACACCGGGTTGAGTTGGTGTTCGCCTGCCCACGTTGTTTTTAACTATTTACCGGTGGTTTTTGGAGCTGCTGGGGGGGATGTTGGACGTAGTGATGCGAGATAACGGTTTTTCTCTCCGCGGTGGAATAAAGCAGGCTGTCCGCGGGAGGAGCCACAGCCAGAGCCAGTGTCCTCCTCCTCCACCGCCTCCTCCTCCTCCTCCCGCGGCTGCTGGACCCTTTCAAACCGCTTCGAGCTGAACTGGTAAACAGAAACAGCCGTCGGAAAATCAATTCGTTTCACTGTCCCCTTCTCCTGCTAACCAGGGAGAAGCACTCGGTATCTTTTAAGTTGATCAGTGTCACAGTCGCAGCCACAGCGAGCCCTTCTTTCATTATTAATTAGCTGCATTTTTCAATTTGCACATGAAAAAAACCGGATTTTAAGTATTGCATATAAGTTTGTACACTCCAGGGATGTGGAAAAGTTTTGAATGGAAACAAGAAACTATGGAATCCATTATAAAAGCAGATTTTTAATTTTATTTATTTTAGAAATGTGGTTAAAATGTGCGATACATCTTTTGAAATGTTAATTTCTACTGTTGTTGATGTTTTCCATTTTAAACCCGACCGTTTAATTCCACTGTGTTTGCAGTGAAATGCCACTTGTTGCTAGGCAATGCAGCAATGGATTCATCTATTTATTTTATGTCTCGTCGAGATTTTTTATTTTTATTTCTCAGCTTTGCTTTTTCACTGCTGTTAAACTTGTGTCACAGCTTATTCTGAACATTTACACAATTGGTTCTCAAAGTGCGGCCCGCGAGTCAATGGCGGCCCGCAGAAACATTTCTGGTGGCCCAAAATGAATTACAGTGGATAGTTTTAATCCAGGAGCTACTAAGCTTGTTAAATGTTTATTGGACATTACTGGATACAGACCAGTAAGTGTAACTATAGAACTGCAATCTGGTCATTAAAATTATTACAAATGGGATTTCTTTCAGTTTTTTTTCCTTTGGCGGCCCTCAGTCCAATGTTGGGTTCCTAAATTGGCCCTCAGGTATCAAAACTTTGAGAACCCCTGATTTACACCAACAAATGTACGATAAAACATTCCCAATGGTGTGATGCCCTACTTTAATGTTCTTTATTTGTCCTTTTTATGTCCATGCATGCATCCGTATGCTCTGTTTATAATGTCACCATATTAGTTTGGCATGAAATGTGCTGCTTGTTTTTTTCTCTCTCTCGCTCACATACCCACGGGTGCAGATGAAGGAAGGTGTGCGAGGACAGAGATGCAGATCAAAGCGACGTGCAGACGCTGCTGTGATCTCTCACGTGTGCGAATTGGCTTACTCTCTTCGCTTTAATCAGGAATAGCTGTAGAGCTTGTTTTCACATCTGTTGCTGTGCTCGCTCAAAAACCTGATTCTCTCCTACCTCCCGAGACATACCATTATTTTTCCCCCCTCAGTGATACAGTTCAGAGTCAGTCCTCTTAATGATGTTCCCCCTGAGAAATTCTGTGGCAGGGCATGGCAGTAGCACAATTGACATTTCAGGGGGGGCAGTGAACTGTTGAAGATTTAAGAATTTCTTTTGTCTTGCCCTGGACGGGGCTTAGCCATGTGGTCGACTAAAGCTCCCAGCCTGCACTGCCTCTGCTGTGTGTGTGTGTAGAAACAGGCCAAATCTGGCTTGACGGAAGCTGGCCCACAAGCCGTGTTGTGAATTACTAATTTGTGCTGATAAACACTTATCGCTAATAGGTACTGACTGTAATTAGAATGTTTCTTGTGTTTTGGAAATCTACTTTTTGATGTTCTTCTTGTTGTGTAGGTCAGACTCAATTTGTGATTCTTCGGCGCGGCCCCAGCCGTACCAAGTAAAGGCCAAACCCAGCATGACTGAATATGGCTGCATATCTCAGTCATCTGTCAGTGAAGCGAAAGAGGAGAGCCTTTGTTATTTTAAGTAGACGCGCTTACATCAGACTTTCCAATCTGATCTAATGGAATGCATCTACGTTTTTTTTCCTTTGTGGCTTCACCTGAGCCTTTTCACTTTAAAATATTCCAGAGAAAGTGGTTGAGACTTTTCAGAGGACATCTGTCAGATGCCTCTTGCCAAAAGCACGGCGAAGAGACACAGGGGAGATAGGAAGACGCTTAAAGTGGATTAGTACTGAGCAAATAGAAATGTAAAATCTAAAAATTATTTCACACTCTAGTGCTGCTTTGTTTTATTTATGTAGAGCAAATTTAATCCTAATTAAAAAAGGGTAGCAACAATTAATCAATTGTATGAGACGAATGAATCACACATTTTAGTTTCATATCTGTATTTGAGGACATTGTCATTTTGAAATTTGGAAAACAGAAATCTAATTTGTCATCAGTTAATAGAGAAACAAATTGACAGATTATCAAAATAAATGTTACTTGCAGTTTTACAGGAACCTGATACTTCCTGTAAAAGTAAACTCAAATCATACAAATGGCTCAGAAAACATTTTTCACACTTTTTCCAAGTGTTGAATTCACCTCCTACACAATATTGGCATTTTTATGACTTCACATTATCTTTCTTGTCACTCATGTCTGTCAGTTTAATCCAATTGGAGCCTTTACTTTATCTGAATAGATAAGATAAGAGGGAAATCTGTCTTCTGGTTTGTTGTTGAGCCTCCCCCTCCTGTGTTCTTTGCTGATAAGTAATTGCATCACTCACAGAGCTTTGACTAGGGTGCTCATCGGATGACGTGACCCAGCACACTCTTCAAGCATTTTTCCCCATCGTCAAGCCTCGCGTTTGAGCATTTCTCATAGCATAGTTTGGCATGTGTGGCGTAGCCCGTTTGGAGTAGCAGGAGTCAGCGTGCCCCTCAAGATAACTTCTCGTAACATGGCTCCCCCCTCGGAGGTGCACATTGTCAGATGTTTCCCTGCCCACCCAAAGATTGTGAGCAAATGTTTGAAGCACTCTCTGAATGGCATGCACGGGCCCCTGTGGGCAAGTCATACGCAGTCTGACATTTTACTCCTCAGAAGAAAATGGCAGGAGGAAGACATAGACAAACAGAAAGAAGTCCCATGCTGTGGCAGCATTTGATGTTTCAAGTCAGGAATCGATCCCAGCAGAGACTTGTATAAGAGATGTCAGTGACATAACATGTTTGTTGTCGCTGTCAGTTTGTCTCAATTCAGAGCGGGGAAATGTTTGGCTGCTTTATGCTCATTATTGCCTCACAAATTTTTTTTTTAATCATTTTGAAAATGGCAGCCAGTTAGCCATGTGGATATCTGTGCAACAACAGCCCATGGGATAAAGTCACAGTGGCACATGGCCCTCACTGTGGAATGAGCCAAAACAGCTGAGCGGGAGTGGGCGGTGGTGTTTTGAGCAGCGTCGCAGGCGTAACCAGAAATATCTTCCACGTCCCTCCCGAACCTGAGTGTGCATGTTAGCAAATGCGGCATTCCAAATAGGAAACACATGGAGGGGAGAGTCTGTCTCGTCGTATGTGCGCTGCTTAACAATCACAACCACCTGTTTTCCCTCGGAGATAAAAGGGCGCCCTGTTGATGAGCTTGGTTGAGGTCAGAGCCGAAAGGGCGAGTTGTGAAGAAAGCTCAGCAGTGTGTTGCGAGGTGAAGGCATTCAGAAAGCAAGCAGGGTGTGACGCTTCATCTCCAGAGACCCAAATCCATTTTAACTTTAGACGGAGAGAGGAAATGCAGCACCCACCTTTTGTCGTCGTCCGCTCGCAGGAGCACGCAGCAGATGCTGAGGTTTAAAGGCAAATGCTAATATGCTCACGTTCCAGAAATGGCAATGGCATGTGCATGCTTCAAATGTCAATAAGACTACCATTTGAATAAACTGAGACCAGCCTCCAGGCAGTGCATACTGACCAAAAAACTCCATCTGAAAATATTATAACAGCCTCAGTGTAGAAGAGGAATGTTCTTGTCAATAAATTCTAACCAGAGGTACGGCCAAAAGAGGCATTCATGAGAAAAAGTAGTTTACTGTCATCCTGTTTAGGTTCATGAGCTTTTTTTCAAATGACGGCTCTTCACAATTCAAGACTAAACGTGCTGTTTGTTGTTATCGGACATTATCATTCAGTGTTTAGCCTATTTTAGATCAACAGGATAATCCCCAAGATGCCTCTGTTCTGGCTGCCAGAGCTGAGGGCAGCACAAGAGCGGCTTCCTGTTTGATGGTATCTGTGGTCACATGGTCCCCGGAGGGACGAAGCGCCACAGCGACTTTTGTGCTAGGTGGTGTTCCGCTGGATAGTGACGGGAGAACATCAATAGGTCAAAAGCGAGCGGTATTGATCAAACATCGGGACGCTGTCAGCTTAGTGAAATGATTAGAGGCTTCATTAATGATACGGTCGACATAACATGTGGCTGCGCTGCGGCTCTGGGTCAGAAAGGAAAGAGCCCGAGGCTGCGCTGAGAATCATAACCAGATAATGGCTGTGGATTCATCTTTTGTTTATCAGGCTGTAACAAAAGGGCAATCATTGCCCAGAAATAGCTGCAACGCAGAGTCATCTGGGACCCTCAGGTGTTTGGTCACATTTCTGTCCAAACCATCGGTCCAACCAAAAATATCATCACGATTGTGGGGGGGAATTACTTATGTGTATTATTTGAAATAACATTTCAGTTGAGATAATACATCATGTTGGGTTTTAGGGAATAATAATGGCAGGAACCAGAGCCAGGTAAGCACTATACTATCAAACTAAATTATTAAAATGAACTCTAATTGTGGTGTGTGTGTGTGTCTGGCTAAAAGCTTTTCTGCCTCATTTTCAATGGGACGGGGGACAGCAGCAGGCTTTTTAGTTTTCGTTTTCAGTTCAGATATAGTTTCAGTCATAAAAATGAAAAAGAAAGTCGACCATTAATTTTCATGAAGTAAAAAACAATGTTGAATGATTTTGGCAAGGGGAAAAAGAATGACTTCATAATCTTATTCATGTTCAAGACCCTGAGCCCCTGTCTTTTCCAGGCACAGTTGTTCTTTAATCTTACTTAGTTTTATTAGATCTGTTCTGGGTAGGTTTCCACACCTCCACCACTGCAGTAACATGTGCCAAAACACCTCTGTGAAAAGAGGCCATGCTGATGGCTTGGAGTAAAAACACTAAATGTCAGAAGGACGGTTAGATGTGAATTAGTGGCATCTTCAGGGACGCAGCATAGAAATAATGGATGGGGCTTGGGTCAGTGACATGGACCTTAATGTACTATACTTAAAAATGAGAAGAATTACAAGCTGGCACTGCATGTACTGTATATCTCAGGAATGACAACCAATTTCTGAAACATAAGAAGAAAAAAAGACCCTAGAGGTTAGAAGCCTCTGTCAAAGCACACAATGCTTGTCTTCATTTTTGACTCAGTAGCTCCACATTTAGCCGATCATGCTGCCGAGAGTGTATTTCGGTGTGCTCGGGGTTAGACGTGACACAGAGATTTTGAGTTGTTAGTGATGAGTTCATGAGCTGTTAGCGATGATTAACTCTGAATGTGTGTGTACGTACATGTACACGTACGCTCGTGTGTGTGTGCGGGCATGTGTAAAATGTTTGACATATTGATTGGCTATTTTTTGCCCCGACCAGTTTCAGTGTCACATTCAGTATTGAGGTACATGTGGGTGAAATCGCAGCATCAGATTATCTGCCGTCATTCTTCGCGCCATCTCGAGTTCATCTTAAAATAATTTGGGAGAGTGCTGACCGTGAGAAAAAATCACAAATTAGATCACGGTGGTTCAAATTTGCTTAAGGACATTTGCGACTGCTATAGGCCGCTCTGGAATTCAAACTTAATGGAAATCTCACTTTAGATTTTTTATCACCAGACATTACAATTAACAGCATAGGAAGCCTTTGCTTTTGACCCAAAGTATGTGTACATTGCCTTAACCCTTTAACACCGAGCATAGCACTGATGAGACGTTTCCACAAGTGCATTTTGCGTTACCGTAATTACGCAACATCGGAAATATTCCAATGGTTTCTGAAAACTGAGTTGTACGTCAAAACCAACCAGTGGGAAAAACACATTTTTTTGGCCTGTTTTTGGATATTGACTCAAAAAAGTAGTTGTAAAATGTATTTTATACTGTTCAAATTTCAAATTCAATGCACAAAATCTGTTGTTCAACTACTGTTTTTCTAAATTTAAAAAGTATTTTGATATGCAGTATATTGTACTTAACTGCCAGGTATTGAAAGTTATTCTGGAAAAATGGGCAAAAGCACTTACTCACAGGACATTCTTTGGTCCTTTTATGGTTAAATTAGGCAGTAATTTTGAGGCTTAGGTGTTAAAGGGTTAATTAATGGCTGTAATGATTCTGAAGCCAAGACTTAACCTTTGATTTTGGTGTAAGTGAAGGTTGGCTCAAGATAAATAATAACATGATAAAGCAAAAAAGAAAATCAACTCAATGTCAATAATTATTGTGATAATAATAAGAGGTAAAACATTCAAACCAATTTGCAAAATACATAAACGTTACAGCAATATGGGATTAACCTCTGTATATGATAAGACCATTTTTTGGAGGGGGGAATTAAACTTCCCAGAGTCTCTGCTAGAAACCTGGCAACTGCTGAAAGCCGTTTAGAGTTTAACACGTAATCTCGCTAATATGACAGATTGTACATGTTTATTATTCTGTGTTGATCTGGCCATGTGGTGTAAGGGATATCTAGCTGGATATAATAGTTCTTTTGGGATTAGGTCATCCAAATTACATTGATTTGGATGTGGTATTGATCTCATAGTAGTTTAAATGAAAGAAGATAAGATCATTATAGGCCAGGAGCTGAATGCTCTTCTTCTGTGTCCTCACTGCTTGTGTGAAGAACTACCCTTTTTTTTTTACTTCCTCTTAAGATAAATTCTGTTGGGCCCAAGTTTTGGTCACGGTTTTCAGTCTTTGCATGAATCAGGCTCAGCATGCTCACCTCAACATGCACAGCTAGTAGCCAAATATGCGCGAGGGCATACTCTGAGTAAGTGAGTGCCTGAGATATTTGTCAGGATGCCACACATAGGTGACGAGTTTGTAATATTGTGGTTGGCCCCCTGTCTGAGCTCCAGCAGAGTGGGCCTTTACATGTGGCTCTGCTTGGTTTCTGCATCATACAAAGCAACAAGAGGAGAAAGCAGTTTGAGTGGATTTCAGGATAACTCTGGGGTCTTGTCAGCCATTTACCATCACTATATCAGGTCACTCAAAATGGCCATGCTCCAGCCTCAAAGCTCATTGACTGTCACATAACTTCAGCTACAGACCTGAAAGGTAACTTTAGGGAAGGGGTGGAGAAGTGTAGTCTTATTTTAGATATAATGTTCTATTTATTGAAATGCAGTAAATGATGGAAAACAAGAAAATGGGAGGACGTTTAGTCAAAACAGGATGACCAAGTAAATATTCCACACCCCCTCTGCGTTCAGGGATTTCCTGATTTTTTTGCAATTAGGATTGTAATTAAAGTAATTGTCAGTGTCTCAACATTAAGCCTCATATCATTTAAGAGTAATTCCCGAAAGGACCACGTTATCTTCTCTACCATTTCCTTACGCGAGACCGCTCCACTTTTAAGATCAGATTGACGTATGTGTACAATGACCATGATCAGAGCTTAAGCCGTAAACTTAAAAGGACCTGGAATCTTAAATGTGAGGATTTGTAACAGGGCCACAATTATCACCATGGCATTATTAAAAGGGATTTTCCAACACTAATTATGATCCTTGTCATGTGGAAAGATAAGACAATATAAAACACGTCATGAACATGACACGGAGTTATTTTAACTGTGTACAAAGAACATGTATTAACATTTTTTGTGTTTAATCTTCATTTACTGACACAACTTAGTGCATTATGGAGCAAAGGTTTTGTAAAAATATGTGGTGTTCCACTGACATGGACTAGCAGTTGTTGAAGCTTTATAACAACTGTTGGAAATGTCTTAGCCTTTTTTAAATGGGCATTTGTTAGACAAAGCTGCACCCTCAGGTGTTTCAGTCCGCTTCTCATCTCACTCAATCCTTAAAACAAAAGCCAACATCCCTGCTCTGGGGCTATTCTCTTTGAATTGAGGTAAAGAGAGTCCTAAAATATTCAGCGTACAAAAGCAAACAAGTCACCAAATAATTGATGGAGTAAATAAGAAACAGCAGCTCAAAACACGAGAACAAAAGCCATTTCGTCGGCAAGAGTGAATCTAAAAGACCTCAGAATGTTATGTATGCTTTTTTCTCAGAGGCGAACGATCAGAAAAACATACAGCAGACCACCGACCCGTGCACCCGATGTACTCCACCCTAAAGTTGAACCCACAGCTTCCTCACAGCTATTGAATTCTGGCCCAATCTGGTTTGAGCTCGAACAATGATCTTGTGGTTTCATGAGCTTTCCGCCACACTTTTCAGAGGCATTCTTGTATATATTCGTGCTGATGAGCGAATCTGAACAGCCTTCGTCCAGCCAGCACTCAATGTAATGAATCCCCCCCACCACCACTGCTTACAACCACATGCCCTCCCCACCCTTTAGTAGTCTTTCCCTTCCCCTGCCAAGAATCAGTGAAGCAAAACTGAGCGACTGTAGCTCCAGTATTATCACAGATCATCAGCACTCAAGATCATCAGCATCACATCTGTGGGCGTCTTTCCTTTGAGGCAATTCTTGGTGTGTGTTCAGTGAGAAGCACACTTCTCATGTCAGGGATGAGCTCTGATATACTGCTGTGGTGTGCTGGTATCTAGTGTGAAGCTGTCTCAGTCAGATCTTAGTATGAATTGGACATTCTTGTTTTACTGTTTTTCTTTGGCTATTTCGTGGCAGACTGGAGCTGCCAGTGTTTAATTGATGGAATATTAAGTTAAAGACAGGGTAGACAAGATATTGTTGCTTTTGTCCATCAATAATTCCACAATAATCTTTCAACAAAATGTAAATCAATATGATATGAGAGCGTCAAGACAACTAGACTTCTGCACGTCCTCTTCGCTCTGTTTCCAGCCTTGGAGAAATCTGGCAATGACAGGAGAGTTTGACCAATCATAGAGCAGCTCACATAGAGAGGGCATTGCTATTGGTTGTTTTGTGTATTTCAACACTCCGTATTCTACAGCAGCAGGTTTTAATATTTCTATTTACTAGTAAACCCCATAAAGTTCATCATGACCTTCTTAAAAAGTGGTGACATAATATTTTTCCCCCTTTATTTAATTACGTATCATGCAACTTTGGCTCGATTGTTACTAAGAAGAAATGTATAATATTAAACATGTCGATACCATAGCTACACGGCACAGTTTACTTTATGTCTGACACAAACAGACACAGCAGGTGATTGAGTTCGCCAGCTGTCTGCTATTCTTACTATAAAAGCACTCTGGAACTTAGCCATTGTTTCCCGTACGAGCAGGTTGCGCAGTGACACCTTTACTTCCTGCGTGACTGCGCTCACAGGCCACCTAAGAGAATGGGTGGCATGAACATGATCGACGATTCAGCCGCCTGATGCCTCTGTCTGGTATTTCCCACGGAAACCCATCAAGGATTCCTCCCTGAGCAGGTGATGGAAGTGTGGCTTCAGCAGTGGGTGGAGGGGTGGTGAGCAGCAGGAGCCTCAGATGATTTCCCTCCTCCCTCAGCTGTTGTTCGAGTAACATTCCCTGGCCCCAGCTCAGCCGGTCTGTGCAAACTATTTGAGTCTAGAGTATGCCTTTATGCACATTTGTTGTCTGAGGGGGCTGGTTGTTGGCAAATTCTTGCTTGGCAACTTTACACTACGTTGTCGCAATATTTATTTGTGTTTTTGTTTTTGTTTTTGGCAAGCGAGGCTTATGATTTACAGTCTTGATTTTTTCTTCCAGTTATGCGTCAGACAGAATGGAATTTGGACGTCTGTTTTCAGTATATGGGTTGTGAGAGAGTGCAGGGCGTCCACACCCTTTTTAATTAAGATTAATCCATTTCAGAGATTTGGAATAAACAAGTATCAAACCAAAAACCTGTGTGAAGCCATGTTGTATTTGCCTTTGCTGTGATTTCAATGCTTGAGAAAGCAGAATATTGCTTTTTTTTGTCTCCATCAAGTTTGTTGTCTCAAGTACAGAGGAGAGAGTTGTGTTTCTGTGCGAAAACGATCATGCCCCGTATACCGTTACTTTCACTCTGAAAAGTCTGGGGTTAGAAACAGAGACGTTGACCCTGCAGTCAACTCAACTGTGGCTGCCTGTCAGAGCTGAGATTTCACCTGTGACCATTCATCCCCACACAGGCAAACATTTTTGGTGACCTCACATTCTGTAACTCCTCTTCATGTACTTGAAGTTAGTGCTTACAATGAAACAGTCAGCATTGCTTCCCACAGCCATTATACAACACGCAGGCCAGTTGCCGTTGCTCGTGATGTGGCCTTTTTAAAGAAAATCTTTGTCAGGGGGTTGTGTTTGACCCTTGACATTTTGTTTGACCACGTCCTCACACTCTGCTCACATGTTCTGTCTGGCAGTGAAGATATTACTGGATGTGATCGACAGTCTGATACACTTCTGTGAAACTTCCCTTTGTTGTATTTCCTGAAATAGCAGCCAGAGTTAGTTCATTTGGATTGATGACCTTATTCAAAAGGCTGTTATTATACGGTCTGTCAGTTTGTGGAAAATAGATAACCTTGAAGTTTGTGCTTGGCTTTTGGAAGGAGGAAAAAAACTTTTGGAGTGTTGTGAAAACGTGGAACCTAACTACAATGCTTTTTCAATATTCATATCTTATACACCGCTTGGTTTCTAGTCGTCAAGTCTGTGGGACATCATTCTTGTAAAAGTAGACTTTAGAGACACTGGGATTTGTCCAGGGTCTGCTGTTTGAGAGCTGATAGCATCTTGATGACTGAGCTGAACTCTGCTGGGAAGCCCTATTATGAAGACTTTATAAGCTTCCTGCTCACACATTAGGCTCCCCGAGTGCCACAAATGTGAGACATGAGTGTATTTGGCATTGTAATGTGCTGGTACATGGTGTCTGTTGGCCTTTGTACTTAGTTGCCTGGTTTGTTTCATTCTAATGAGCCCAGAGTGCAGGGATGTTAAAACAACACTGAACTCCTGGCAATGCTGTCACTGTGTGAAGGGTTAGGTACGCACCTCATGGAAAAAGTTAAAAATAAAAGTCAACAGAGTTGCGCATAAAGATGGCACGTCCCTACAGGCTGTATCACAAAAAAACACCCTTTCGCCCTTTCAGTTCGGCTCGTTTCAGCCCTCAGTGATCGTCCTTGGAGCGCACAGGAAGTGAGGCAGATAAAACCTTTTGGACCTGCTAAGTCAACATGTCTTTGTGTTGGTGTTGTGGCATTGTTCAGTTGTCAGTTGAGCCAGAGTTCATCGTGGTCAGATACGCTCATCGTCCATACGCTCAACAATGAATGCTCATCTCTGCAGGCTGTGCCACAGTGTCAGTGTTGGTCAAATGGAGCATTATTAGGTAAAGGAAGTGCTGCCTGGTCAAAAAACAACAAGCCATGGCCCTATCAGAGCAGTCAGATTGGCCTGATTCCTGAAAATGTGTTTCCATGTATTTATAGGAATTATCAGTTAAACCTTTGTGACATTCATATTTCTGTGTGTGTGCATTGGATGGCGGTGGTTTTGGTGTGTGTCCGCAATGTCATTCAGGGATTTACCAGCATATATTATGATCTGACCAGTTCACTGGTGACTCACAGTGAGAGAAGGTTAGTGCACAGTAGCAATCGCCCCTCATATAATCCCACAATAGTGATCGCTTTAAAATTGTCTCACTATCATGAACTTATACTACCCGTAAGCCAGTGTTATGGCTTTACAAACGTTTTATTTTCATCACGTTTCGAACAGGCCTGCATGGAGATTGCATTCCTAATTAGGATTAAGGAAGGGGTCAGGCAGCCTGGACCAGAATGTGAAGCATTTGCAGTGAGTGCCGCCGATGCCATCTGTGCAGTGTGGTGAGGAGCTAATTCTGGCTCTGGCTGTGGTGAGATTTAACACAGATTCGTGTGGTAGCAGATTAAATTCAGGCCTGGGATTTGGTTCTCAAAACAGCCCCCCCCCCCCCAAAAAAAAAAATTATTGCAGTGATCTGAATTAGCCCCCTGCCCCTTACTGTTAGATCTCCTTTAAGCTGATGTTGTAGCACTCCCCCAATTCACTTGGACATCAAACATGTGTGGCATGTCAGATTGTTCACATAACAAAGATGCTGCGCCAGGGGAGGCCTACTCACCCTCTTGGCCTTCTACTTCGATCTGTTTTGACAAGGGCGTTCTCAGCGTCTCCTTCAGCAGGCTGACCTGGGTGAGAAAAACGAGAAGGCAATTATTTCATCAGGAAGTTGCAGCGAAGGCTTCCTTGGGAGGAGCTGCTCCTCACGCTTTTACCTAAGAGGGATCCCAATTAGCAGACTGTGGGGGCTCTGGCTGTCGCTGACAGCCATTATAAATAGTGTGTGGACATTTGAATGCTAACCTCTTCTCACTCTTGTGAAGGAACAGCTCATGACCTCTGGGTATTAACTGCTATTACCCACATCACTGCTGTACAGCTCTGATATTAGCTGGGGAGTTTAAGATTAAAACAGAATCATGTCTTGTATCACTAATTGTAGGTTTATTATCTTGCATTGAGTACTTATTTTCGTTTTTTTTTTTTAAGTTATGTCGTAAGTGGCTTCAATATTTGCGAGCGCAAAGGGAGGGGTGTTTATAGTCAGTGTTTCAGTAGAGAGTGCAATACTGGGCCCAAATATAACTCTCTGCTGTATCATGACTTCCATGGCATTCTCATGTCTGGAGTTTTGGACGACATATTCAAGTTTCCACTTCCACATTGTACATGTTTGGTTATTATTGATGTGGGAAAATGTATCATGAATAGGGTGTTGTGTTGTGCCATGTTATGTTCTTGCATTATAATATGTTTGCAGATTAATGCGTGTTTGCAGAGCTCGTCTGAGGTGGTTTTCAAGGTAGACGTCAAGCGTGAGGCGTTTACATGCATGTTAAAAGTTTGATTTTAGTTTGATCAGACTGAGAGTTTTTCTTAATGTCATGTAAACACATTAGTCCAACTAAAATTGAGCTAGTCTTAGTCAGACTAACATACTAATGCGATTCATAGTCAAATAAGTTGACTCACAGAGTTCAAGCCTATGTTCCTCGTCCGGAGTACTCCTTTATTTCTTTTCTCACCAATAATTCCACAACAATTGTATGCTCTGTCACAATAGCCCCAGATCATTGTTCTGTTTAATTAACCATTCATGTACTCCAACAGCCTGAAACTGTGTCACTAAACAAAGGTCTCCATTGGTATGCGTTGCTGCTGGGACCGTGTGAAGAGACAGTGTGATACCAAACAGCACTATATTTTTGTACAGAAACCAGCAACAGATTAACTAAGGGCCAAGATGCTTCACATGACTTAATGAATGATGAGTATTGTTATTATAACGCTGTTCAATGGGGATGAATTCTTTTTAAGTTCCTTATTGTGGAGAATAACTTTGGCACCGTAAAGAACTGTGTGTGTTCAAAAGGTGTTTTCCAGCTGTAAAAAGTAAAATGTGGATCAGCAGTCGATCTGCATGATATATAAATAAGGATTATGATTACAGCATAATGACAGACATTGTAAAACGATGATGTAACGCTTCGTTTTTGTCACTGTGAGGAGGAGACTGCAGCTGTTGCTTAGCATCTATTATCCATATACTTTGTCACTGTTATAGATGAACATGCAGGGTTGGTATAGAAAGTAAATGGTGCGCAGAAGTGCAATTATATCAGAAATTGTTTGGGTTTTTGTCTTGGGAAATCCCTGTTATAACTGAAACAGGATGAACCAGGAATAATAGGAGATAAAAAGTTCAGAGTGAAGCCTTGTGAGAAAAGATAAAAGATGAGTGCGATGCAAACAGGGTGGTGTGTGAGTATTTTAAGATATGAAACAGCCATTTAGTGAGCGTGGAATGGTCTAATGGGAAGTGATGTCTCAACACAGTGGCTATGTTTACAAAAATGTCTTCCTGCCCAATTCCGATTTCCATGGACTCTGAAATGATCTGATTGTGGTGTGTGTACAGCTTTTAGTGTGCAGTGTTGTCTCATTCTCCAGAAATAGAAGCAGAACATAAATCTTCACTCCTAAACAAACGCTGCACGTGTCTGCTCGTCCCCTCACTGTCTGCTATCCGTCTCATTTACGTCCTCTTCTGTGTCTGTGACTTTGTTGTCCGTTAAGTGTTCCTTTTGGAATAGAAATGCAGCAGTAACAAAACAGAAATATGTCACATTTACATTGATCAGACAAGTGATGGCATCGAACCAGGAAGTCATGATCAAATGGGAAGATCAGTTTTTTTGGATTGGTATGTTTACATATCATATTTTTATTCTGATTACAGCCAGGTATGTTGGCAAGAGGCACGTGTGTTCAAGGTGGGCGATTTTAAAAGTTGCTTTTCCTTCTCTGTAGTCCAGTCCTGTGAGCTAGTTGTGCTCAGCTCGAGGTCAAAGTGAGAGCAGGTCAGACGCAGACGCTAACGCTGACACAAAGTGACAGGTTCCCAGGCATTCGGTGACACCATCAGCTTCCTCCAATGCCCTCCGTCCTCTCATTGGCTCAGACCGAATCTTTGACCCTGCGTGGATCACAGGGCTCACCAGCAGTAAGGCACATCGGTTGCCCCAACTTTATCGGTCTCTGCAGACGAGGGCCGGCAGCAGCCGCGTATGTAAATGCAGAATAAATGAATACAGAAGAAGGCCTTGTGGGGAGAGCTGTACTGTGGTTGAGTACACCTGCAAAAGATAGGATGTATTTGAATCAAATCTAATGCATCCTATCTTTCTCAAATGTGTATCCACCAGGGGAAGAATGGTTAGAACAGCATTACAGTTCCCCCTAACTTTATTCAGTATGAGATTAATAAAATTAGCTTTTCACTTAGTTAGCTTTTTCATCTATATGCAGGCGAAGTGCTTTAATGTATGTTGTGCAGACGCTCAATAGACAATGTTTCTTAGGTGTTTCTGTATATTGACCACTTAGCATTCTGAACATCACTTCATCTGAGCAGGAGCACTTTCATCCGTGAACATTTTTAATTCTGCAGGCTCTTTGCTACCTGGCCACAGGACAAGGTACTGAGTCTGGATCGATGCATCCAACTCTATGGAGGCTACATTTTCACTTTAAGGAGTAGCTCAGCATTTTGGATAGTAAAGATTTTTACTTTATTGACCAGACCAGAAACAGGTACACTAAAACGCTCTAAAGATGCCGGTATTCAGATTTATTTTCCTAATGGATAGAACCAGGGTGGGCTGTTTCTCCTCTGTTTCAAGCCTTCAGTCTCAAGTCTAAACTAACAGCTGTCGGCTATAGTCTTATATTTAGGCTCCAGATATGAGAGTGGTATCAATCGTCTCATCTAACTCTCCAGCAGAAAGTGTATGGCTGTGTTTCCCAAAGTTATTTAAGTCGCCCAGAAACAGGGAGGACGAGAAGCCATTTGCCCTCTTTCCTGCGTTTTTTACAGGAAATGGATCAAACTATGACCCAAATACCAACGTTGCTGTGTATAGCAAACCTTGAATCCAGTGGACCACTCCAGTGATACATTTATGTGCAGGTTTAATATAGCTGCATGTTTTACATACAGTTTAGCTGCTGCTCTGGGTCCAGCCACGTGTGGGCTCAAACATCGTGACGCGTTGTCTCTTCCTTTTTTACTTTTCTTTCATGTTTTCCCACGCAGACTGACAGAGTTAAAGTCGACATGTGCTGAATTGTTCGTATACAGAGCTATCGTAAGAGCAGAGGTAAAAGTAGGTGTGAGTGGGAAGAAGACAGTTCAACACACGTGTGGGTTAAAGGACTGTTGGATAAGCACAGCTGTGACAATAAAGCCTCAGGAGGGGGTTATTCCCCCTCACTGCCAGCTCAGCCCTAAAACCTCTCCCTTGTTGTCATCATGTCAAGATGTTCCTATTTCCACGAAAGAGGACGTCTGAGGTCTGTGTGCAGTTACTTTCTCCCACAGCTAACAAAACAGGTTGGATCCTGTGTATCTGTGGTCGTAAGGTGGGGAGCAGAAAGAGAATCCAGTTGGAAATATCACCAATACTCTGATAACTGGGAAGTGGAGCAGAGGAGCACGCTTTGTCTAGGATGTAGCTATAAGCGTCTCTCAGAAAGAGGCTTATGGTAATAATGTGATGCTCTTATGAATTAATTTGTCAGGCTTTGCGCTCTATCTGACATCATGCACTTTTATCAAATAAAAATTAGCATCCACTCAGGGTAAAGCTTTCAGAGACATGCGAGTGCTCGGGCCACAACTTTTTTACTTGCCTCCTGTCAGCGTTACCAGTACAGAGATCCACAATTAAAGGGTAATTTCATCCCTAATTCCCTGTTCATAGTGGCACAAGTGATGTTTCACTCTACGGCTTAAGATTTAATGTTAATGTTAAACCGTTAACCTTTTTGTAAACAACCTGTGGCTTTCATTTCTTCAGAACCCTCTCTCCTTACTTGTCTGCTCAGGGCTCCCGTTGAACTTTTCTGTTGTGACACAGAGACGCAGTAGTTGTGTGCACTTAATAAACTTATAAATTAACATAAATGTACACTCTACAGCCAGTTTTGCTTGCTTACAGTAAGAGGGAATATCTCGCAGAAGTGAAACCCCGCAATAGACTTAACAACCTCTTAACACAGCATGTTATCCATGTTGAACATGTAGTCATTCTTAAAGCTTTAACAGCATGCAGGAGTGATCTAATAATTTAAGATCATCGAAGCTGGCGCCGCTGATGTCCTTTTTTGGATAACTTATGACTAACTTCCTGTCATTTGCTGCTGCCTTTACATTCCTCTCCCTCCTCCCTGTGTGTCGCCTTTTGAAGGTGTTTGGTGTTGGGTGTGGGGGTGATTTCACAAATAGCCTATCCTCATGTGAAGAAAACAGTGATGTGAGATACTGGGGAAAAAGTCTATGTGAATGGGAAGTGGGAGTGGGAAAATGCCAGCCTTGTAGACAACCATTATACTCATTGGGAAAACAATGATGTCATCTTTTGCTTATCTAACCTGGCTTTCTTAATTCTGTCTCACAGTCAATGGTAGAATACATCATACAGAGCACATGCCCACTGTCTTCTTCTCTGGGTTTTGGTGTGTTTCCGTACCAGTGCTACAGCGCCACATACAGGTCTGGCATATGTGCTACGGTGTTTAGTTCAGTTGCTTTGTGGGGTTTCGTGTGGATGAAGACATTTCTTGAAACCGTCATATGGAAATATTTTTCCAAAACAGCAAGAAAAAAGAGATTGTTAACATTTTGTGTCAAAAAGTCAAAACAAATGATAGGTGAAGCCATACATTGAACTGCTTTTCATGCATTATAGAACATTTAATACTGGTTTTTCGCATTTGTTTAGTTTACTGGTAACATACATACAAGTTGTCTCTTTGACGCTGACCTGAACCTTGCCAGTTATGCGATTAGAATTCGTACTGTAGTTCGCAGATTTGCATACGTTGCTAATTGTGTCTTTGCTGTGTCATGAACCTGCTTCTCCTTTTAGTTTTCTTCTTCCTTTACAGAGAACAAGCAGCTCCGGCTGATGTGTTTATGTACTTGTGGGATAATTAGGGGAGGCGATAAACCAGTGCACCGAGTCGAGTCTCCCTCAGCATTTACATTCTTCTTTTCTCCTACCGCAGCGATAGAGCATGTTTTCACTCCTCAGCAGCCTCATCGTTGCATGTTTTACCTACCGTTTAAATTGGAAACACGTTGCTGAATACATATGAGGGGGGTTATCTGGGACATGTTATTCGTGTAACATTAGCCGCATGCAGTAAATATGTACCCATGTTCTCATATTCATGTGCCTTGCTCTACACGTGTTTGGATGCACATGCCTGTGGAAAGGTGTTATAGCCACTGTTGCTTTTTTAAGAGCTCAGAATATGTGACTCATACTCATACGCATATTCTTGTCATTTTTTTTTTTTACAAATGGTTGACCTGAGAAGCTCCGCGGCAGCAGCGTCAGTCTATTTATTGATACAGCTATTTTGTTCGGGAAAACTTTGGGGGAGGAAATTGCCTGTTTTGCACTAATTAAAACTTTTTTTTAGATTAGGATAATGAAGCATTTGTGTCAACAACTTGTTTACCTGCAGAAATCTAGAGTAAATAAAGTTTCTAAACAGCAACCGGTTGATAGCGAGTGAATCTGGGTGTGTGTACTTTGATGTCTGAGACTTTAAAGGGGGCGTGGGAATATTCTCCACAGGCACAAGGCTTAGATACTCCTCGGAGAATATCACTGGTTGCTTAATTGAACCTTTCTATTTATGATACCAGCCTCACCTCTCTGGATTCACCAAGCAGCAGCACAGGAAACAAGTGTGGCCTCCCCCGGGAAACAACAGAAGAAAGGAGGGATTCATTACACAGAGGCAGGCATCAAGAAATACACAGCTCCTCTCCTCCTATTGTATTATTCAGTGATGTAAATCTGGGAGGGGGTTTATGAGGGCATTACACTAAGATTACACAGAAAACCCTGCACCCATCATGGGGCCAGCGAGGAGATTAAAGAAAAAAAAACTTTGCAGATTTACAGACTGCCAGATCTCACACACAGCTGTGGTCCAAACCAAGACCAAGATGTATATGCAGGTCACTGAGCACCTGCATGGATTAAATGGTTCTCTTATTATCATATCACATACAGATCATGCTAACCTCTCTGATGGAACTGATTATCCTTGGCTAATGTCTGATAGTAGTTGATGATAGTAATACCAAGAACTTGCTCTGTCAGCAGATCTGCTTAAAAAGGACGAGGTCATTCATTAACTCAACGAGTAATAGTCGGACTCCGCTCTTCTCCTCCAGTCTGCATGCCCGAGTGTTCTTGGACAAAACAGAGAATTGTAAATTGCCCCTAATGGATGTGCCAGTGTGAATGATAGGTGACAGAAAAGCAAATCTCTTTAAGTGCTCGTCAAGAGCAGATAAGTGCTATTAATCGCCATGACCGCAATGAAAAAACGTAAATGTGTTGCAGTGTCCTTTCAATATTCCGTATTAGCTTCGGTCTGCAAATTCTTCAAGTCAAAACTGACCCTTAAACCGTGCTTGTTCGACATCCAACTCCACTGAGGAGTTGACTTTTATCCACTAGCATTTGTCTTTGTAACTGGTCCATTTCAGCCGCGTGTTTCCTGCTCTGATGATGCTGACGTTGCTTTTTCGTCATCATGATTGTCTCTGCAAACAAAATACGATGACCTTAGACCCTAGGGCTAGACCTTAGAGACTTTTGAAGGAGATCAGAACACAGACAGGATGAGTCGGACACGATCGGGAAAGGATGTGCCAGACAAATTGTGAGGGAAAAAGGGAAACACCACTCTCGTAAGGAATAGTCAGCACCATAGTTCAGCTCTTTCTGTTTCCCTGATAACGCTTTTTGGTGTATGACAAGTTCACACTCTACAAAGCTGTAACATTGTCACTAGTACTGCTAATGGCAAAAGTCACTTTATTTGTTCATGCACACTTTATGCCAGCAAAGATTCAGAATCCAATTCCCCCTTCAACACTAAATCTGCAATAATCAGTTTAATCAGTTTAACAGCTTTTAGTCCTATAAATTACTTAAGGCTGCATATTACTTATAACACCAAGGGTGTAAGAAAACATTGATAGTATCGACATATTTTCCACTCCATATTGTTAGCATGGTTTTAAGTATTGTTGTTTTTTACGATCCCAGTCATCTGTCATCGCCCCCGTTTTGGGACTGTACTGTTCCAAGTTATCACCAGACTCTTTTGCCAACACAGTCTAATGTTTATTATTGTTGTGATATTAAATTTGAGATAAAGCAATTCAGTTTATCCAGTGAAAAAAAGAGTGGGATGTTAAATGGTTGTAAAATATCCCTTGCACATTAAGATAGAGGCATACAGAACAGAACAGGTGTCTATTTCTGTAACAATGGAGTGCAGCGTGTACGTGTGTTGCCATCCCCTGCTGTGAAGTGAAAATTGAGAGTTAGTTCACAGAGATAAGCAGTAGGATGGAGCAAAATATCAGGGCCACCACACATTAATTGCAAAAAAAGGGAAATTTACAGAATCAGAGATCAGAAAAAGAATCCAATACAGTCCTTAAACCCTAACTATCAATTAAGTAATTCACTTAGCACGGGTTTCAAAATGTAAGTAAGAGCTGCACAGCTTTGTGGATTAATATTAAGCTAAAATATTCAAAAAATTAAAAAAGAGACACAGCAGCAGCAGCTTAACTGAGACATGTTGTGGGTTATTTATTTCTTCTTTAAAAGGACTAGAATGTTTCTACACATCTTAAGTGTATGCATTATGTCTTTCTTCTACGATTATGTAAAAAAAAAAGTGGTATCAAGCCATTATTAGTCATTATTATGGTCTGTTTTTACCATTTCATACAGGAGATAAAATATAGACAGACGTCAACGTCCATTCCTTTTTGAGTGGGGGTTTCATGTCTTTTCCTGGACAGCTGTTTCCATGACAGACCTCTCAAGCCTTTTTATCTCGACGTCAAGCTCACTTAGTCACCTAATCTGGCCTAATACCACCGAATTAAGGAGGAGCCCTGGGATGTAACCGCCATTACTTCTTTCTGGAATTATGACGAAACTGAGCGTTGCATTTAATGATAAGTCACAGGGACTAAATTAATCACCTGCAATAATATATTGTCAACTTATGATGATTCTATTTCAGCAGAACATATTCTGATATTTTGGACTCTTGGCATACTTGGCCTAGTTAGATTTGGTGTTAAGTTACACAGTGCACGCAGTGCATCTGAAATTTAAACCCACAAGTAAGCAGTGGCGTGCCTGGCATACACAAGCTTTTGTCAGAAACGGTAAATATAGCATATCTGTGCACATGGATGAATTCAGTTAAGTGACAGGATTGTCCGTGGACTTCCGTCATCGTTCTAACCTCTCAGTGTACAGAGATGACTCAGCCGTGCATTTCTTATTTGAAGATTGGCTGACGTCTGTGTCGCAACAGTAGAGGAAGAAGAAGAAGAGCTCAGAAACACTGGAAGTTGAAAGCGCGCAGCCTTTTCATTCCGCCAGAACTTGTGCAGAGTAGGTGACTGCTGTCATCTCTCTGAATCAAGAAGTGCACATTGTGCTCCTTATTCCCTTCTGCAAGTCTTTGGTAAAGTTCTCACAGTTTTCATGTGGTGCTGTAAAAGCTAGACTTTATCGTCTTGGGACCAGACTCTGTTGTGTCTGCATCTGTGGCACAGCTCTCACTTTTTAAATCACATCTGGAGGAGCCGCAAAGCTTAATCAAATATTATATAAATGTAACCTTTAATTATTGTCATCGGCTTATTTTATTTCATTATATAGGCCTTTTATTTATTTATTCCTGCATGAGGTCAGCGTCAGATAAAGAGCAACAGTCTGGAGCTGCACACGAAGATGGAAGAGCGATTATCATCCATTTTATTTTATTTATCAGCAACCAAGTGTGGGCGTCTTGACACTGTTACATCTCTGCTTTCATGTAAAACAGTGAACAATGATCAAATGCGCTTCTGCAAAATCGACTTTCTATTTCCATACCTGTGTAATTACAACAACAAGAGTCCAAATATGGACTAAAAGTCACTGTGAAGACTAAACTTTTCCACAAAGCTTCCTGAGAGGAGGTCTCTTGTTGTCAAATGTAATTGTGACCCAGTTCGCCGCGGTGTTATTACTGTCAGCAGTGGCTAAAAACAAGCTGTCGTCTTCTTGTCATGATCTCCAGAAAGACTGTGTCCTAATCAGCTTACCCTGTCTGCTTTAGTCGGGCGACCGTGGACACTGCTGTGGATCCACATGACACTCAGTGGACGCCAGGTTATCCCTCTTTCTTTAAACGAGAGGCCCAGTGGTGCTAGTCATTAGTCTCAGAGCACACCTGACTTAAGAATCACATGGATGGGGCACCAGCCTTTTTTAATTCATTCATTTATTTACACAGTGGCACAGTGCACGTGTTGATGAGTCCGTTCTTTAGTTAGCGTTCATGTGAAAGTGACTTTGTGGAGATTAATTTTTTCGCGGGACCTTAGGCTGTCACGATGATTCAGCAGCGCTGCCTCTCAAGGCCCTGTCCCTCCACCACCACATACCAACACAGATCTGTCAAGGGTGCATTTGCACCATTTGTCCCACTTGGGCAACAGCATCAGGCCCAAAGAGAGAGAGAGGGAGATAGAGGAGGGGCTCGGCAGGCAGTTGAAATACTGACTAGTGACTTGCCCTGAAAAGGGCACATGCCTCCCTGCGCAATTATCCAGTGTGCGTAGAAGCAGCACCCCCCCCCCCACACACACACACACACACACCCTCATTACATACATTCATACACATATAATGCTTTGAGTAAAATTGGACACTGAAAGAACAAAGCTCCGGATCGTCACATGACATCACATCACGCTCGCCACTTAATGTGAGATTAACATTTCCATTCGAGTAAAAATGTGATTGTGAAATTTGACGATGTGTGAAGGTGAAAGGGTTACAAGTAATCTGCAAGAAGAAGACTATTTAAAATAAAAAGACATCGCAGTATCATGAAAATTCATATGCTCATATGCTGTCCTCTTGTTTTTCAGGCGTCCTCACTGTGTTAGCGGTGGAGCTAAAGACGGTCAACGCCTCACCATGGACTAATGAGTTTGACAGTAAGAGCCAATGGAAATAATGATAAATAAACCCTGATAAAAATGCCTTGAATTAATAATAATATTCACCGTCTTTTCTGCCCGACAGAAATCGAGTTATCGTGTGTGATTGAGTCCATCTCTACAAGCAGTCCCAGAGTGGAATGGAAGAAGATTACAGTCGGTGGACCAAGTTATGTGTTCTTTGACAACAAAATCATAGGTACGGTGTGAAGTCACAGTTTATTTGGTATTTTATGCATGTCATTTTATAATCTTTACTTATCGATTAAAAATTATGCAGAATTTTTGCTTATTTTAACCATAAAAGGGCCAGAAAATGTCCTGTGAGTAAGTGTTTTTGCCCATTTTCTAGAATACCAATCAATATCTGGCAGCTATTTACAATTTACTGCATGTTAACGTAGTCTATCAACAATTATATAGTATAAATATATAATTGTACCTGTTGTTGTACATGAACACCAGACAGTTTTTGTCTCGATGTACAAAAACCCTTGGAATTTTTCCGATAGCACAAACTGTTTGTACATAATTACGCTAATGCAAAGTGTTTATTTTGTTGTTTTTCTGTCGACAGGCGATCTGGAGAACAGAGCGATATTCAGAGAACCCGCCTCGCTACTGATACTCAACGCCACGAGATCGGACACGGCCAAGTACCGCTGCGAGGTCACCGCCGTCAGTGACCAGAAGTCGTTCGATGAGATTGTGATCAATCTCGTTGTAAGAGGTACTTCAATTTACCTGCATCATTGATTCATTTATGTGTGTCTTTGTGTATTTGCATATTTTCTGAGTTTAGGACTAACACTTGAGTTGTCGTTAGGTGGTTTCTGGTTATGGTTAAGGTCAGGGATAAGGCCTTAAGATGGATAGAAATATGAGTTTGTGTACAGTATGAAACTACTATGTTTGTTGAACAGGAAGTGTGATATCGGCTAGTCGCACTTGCGTTATTATATTCTGTACAAACACTGACAAAAAGCCAATAATTGATATTTTTAATGAATGAATTTGTCATATATTCCTTGCCATGTGATAAATGATAACTCCCGTCATTGAACATTGTGGTTTGTATGGAATATTAATGTAAGGGAGCTACAATTTCATCATTTCCATAGTAGTTTAATGCTAATGCTAGTGTTTAGCAGTGGTTCTTCACCCTCTCTCTTCTTCTTCTTCTCTGCTTTATTTCCTCATCTGCAGGGATAAAGATATTAGATAAAGTGTCAGAGACTATCTGTGTGTTTTTACATCTTAATTAGTGAGCTAACGGTGGTGTTTTATATCGTTACAGCATTTTGAGGAGGAGGAGCTATGTTAGCTGTAGCTCCTGTGCGTCATGGAGCCATATATTTAGACATGCCTCAAAAACACTGAAGAGAAACTCTTAATTCCACAGTTTTTTCACATCCTCCAACACCCTATTTTCTAGCATAGAATGTATGAGGAGGAGCAACTCTGTATTTGCTTTACAGGCTCTTTAAGGTTTGGATTAACTGGCGTGTGTGTGTGTCACATGTAGAGTCAAACATACGAGACAGATGCATTGAAATATAAAGGTTCAAGCAGGAAACAAGCTATTATTGTGCCCTGACACTTTGGATGCTGTAAGACGAGACCGTGCTGCAGGTCGCACCAGCCCTTTGGCATACACACTAGGATGTGTTATGACCAGACCTGCCCAGCTGCAAAGGCGTGTTCTGGGCTATAAGAGGAAACCTCTGAAACTGCATCTACTCTGAATTGCAGTTCTAAAGAAAGCGAGAGCGCGTGTTTTGGTGGCGTTTTTTGGCACGGGGCGAAAATCATGTACCCATCTGGTCGTGTCATTGCGGTCGTTGGTTCCAGTGAAGCGTAAAGCCACGCTCCGGTCGCATCATGAGACAATGGTGTCAGTTGTTTGATCTTTGTGATGCTCGGCAAATGTGAAGCCTTCACGCTCATATGTTTTTGTGTCACTGCAGTGAAGCCGGTGGTGCCCAAATGCTTCGTCCCCAAATCGGTGCCGTTTGGGAAACCGGCAGAGCTGAGCTGCGTGGAGGACGAGGGCTTCCCCGACTCTCAGTACCAGTGGTTCAAGAACAAGGAGGAGATTCCCGACGACCCAAAGAGCAGCCTGAAGTTCTTCAACTCCTCGTACGTTCTCAACGCAGAAAAGGGAACTCTGGTGAGCTATGTGCGCGCCGTGGTGTCTTTGGGACAAGGGCACATGGAGCGGCAAGGGCGGGGCAGCGAGGGGTCGGTGGCCTGACGCCCAGGGGTGGGGGCGGATATTTTGGGGAGACAGTTGATGGTGTGAGCGGACTCGAGCCAAGAGGGGAATCTGCTGTCCTCGTTTGCACATTCCTCAATTCTCACTCGCTTCCCCCCCCCAGTGCCTGGTTCACTCTCCTGTCAACCTTGGTGCTGGCCTCTAAGAAGTGACACGTCACAGGAAAACTACGCTGATGTTCTTTATGTGATGTAGATTGATAGATAGATAGATAGATAGATAGATAGATAGATAGATAGATAGATAGATAGATAGATAGATAGATAGATAGACAGACAGACAGACAGACAGACAGACAGACAGACAGACAGACAGACAGACAGACAGACAGACAGACACTGCCATTTCCATCACCACATCTTAATTATTTTGTTGTTAATACACCTGGGGCTTAAAGGAAGGGAAAATATGTCACATAAATTAAAAATAATAAAGCCAATTGTAGTTTATCGATTGATATTTTAATTAATTAATTTATCACTCATTCCTTGCTGCTGTCTTGAGTACGCGATCAATTATAACTCCCGCCTTTCCACTCCGGCAAAAAGCTGATATCTATGCAAAACTAATGAATTAAATTAGAAATAATATTGCTCCTCGAACGTAACAGAGCACCGTGAGCTTCTCTGGCATGGACAGCGCAGCCTCAGGCTTCATTTACTGTGAAAAAGTTAGGTTGACTTCTCATTCTGCACTCAATCAGAGTTGTACTTCGTCTAATTCTGTGTCACTTTTCATATTACAGTACATTTTCACAGCTGTTTCCCAGTATTTGTACAGACAACGTTGTACAGATTCTGTATTTATTTGCTCCTAACATGAAAAGAAACATTCAACTGAAACAAATCAATGACATTAACCGTTGGAGGTGATAACCATGCCAACAAAACAAAGAAAAACACTGACTCTTAATGAATAAATTGATTGAATAATCGCTCAATTTCGATTCCTCCCCTGCAGAAGTTCACCTCGGTCAGGAAAGAAGACGCAGGAGAGTACTTTTGTCGAGCAAGGAACGACGCGGGACAAGCCGAGTGTCTACCCCAGAAAATGGAAGTGTGTAAGTATGTCACTGATACACACACACACACATAATAAACATCAGGTTTACCAGACAACAGGAAGACTAAATCGTGTGACCTGTGTCCTCCACAGTTGATCTGGACTTGGTAGGGATTTTGCTGGGAGTGCTGGTGGTGGTGGTCGTGCTCCTGTGTATAACAGTGGGTATCTGCTGCGCGTACAAGAAAGGCTACTTCTCCAGTCAGAAACAGACGGGAAACAAGTAAGACGTCCACAAATCAAAGTCCTATTTCACAAACTAAACAATGATTGCACCATCCATAAAAAACATGATGTGCTCCCTGCTTTCCTTCAGTTACAAAGTTCCAGCCAGAGGAGACGGAGTGGACTACGTCAGGACGGAAGACGAGGTTTGTAGACTGTTCAATCAATTTGTAACTGATACAGTTATTACTATATTATATTATTTTCTATTATATTGTTTTGGCCATATACACTACTGTTCAAAAGTTTGGGCTCACTTAGAAATGTCCTTATTTGTGAAGGAAAAGCACTTTGTTTTCAATGAATATAACATTAAATGAATCAGAAATACACTCTATACATCGTTAAACGTTTGGTTTTTAATGGAATATGTACATAGGTGTATGGAGGCCCATTTCCAGTGTTCTAATGGTACATTGTGTTTGCTAATCGCGTTAGAAGGCTATTGGATGATTAGAAAACCCTTGAAAAACCTTTTTAAATTATGTTAGCACAGCTGAAAATATTATATACTGTATTTTCTATTCATTTTGCAACTCTTTTGATGAATAAAAGTCGTATAGGTGACCCCAAACGACAAGTCAGCTTCAAATAGAGTTCCCTGTGTGTTTTCTGTAGTTTTCCGCAGCAAAATAAACAACAACAAACAATTATTCTGGTCGACCACAGGGGGGCAGTCCTAGTAATAATGGTGTTAAAGGGACAGGGTAACATTAACTCCTTCTACTTCTCTGTTGTGTGTTAGTTGATTACATTTATGACAAAACTGAACCGAATTTAGCTCCAGAGATTTACAATGAGGTTACAGGAGCTACTGGTATGACTCATGTGCGCAATTTGTTCTTTTCCTAGATTAAAATCTCTGCCAAAGTACAGGAAATGGTGCACAAAACTGTTGAAATGCTGCTGTCACGTGTTGTCGTTAACGGTACTCTCTCCGCAGGGGGATTTCCGACACAAGTCGTCATTTGTGATCTGAGATGGGAGAGGATGAAGAGAGGGGGGGGCACTGTGCCGAGTGAGAGAGACGGTCCCCTCGTGACCACGGAGCCCCGCCAACGGTCCACGCTCTCAGCGCTCGGTGCGACGGAAACCCAACGACTGGAGTTTGCCAAAGGTGACGAGAATCTCCCAGAACGACATGTACAGCTATTGCACGGCACGCGTAGGGACTGGGTTGAGTTTGACGACTCAAACGTCACCACCAGCTGAATTGTTTTTCGCGACATTACGGAGCTCTAGACAGTAACTGCATGGTTTTTCAACAGCGGAGGACAAGAGGCACCTCTCTCTCTCTCTCTCTCCCTCTCTCTCTCCGTCGCTCCTCTAAAGTCACTCTATCCATGACGTGTTTCTACTGTAAAACTTTTCGCTTCAAAACTCTTTTGTCATTTGTATAACGTTTCTTTTTTTCTACTGTTGAAATTTGTCAGACTATTTTTGATGGAATATATTTTAAAATGCCTATAGATAAAGGTTTACTTTTTTAAATATTTGTAAAATACTAACATGTGTTCTTCTTCTTCTTTTTTTATTATTATTATTATTATTATTATTATTATTATTATTATTATTATTTGATTGTGGATTGAAGAAAAAATGTCGTACTTTAACCACGTTTGCGTCCAGCATTTCACACGTGACGTTTGCAGTCTGAACAAAAAAGAAAGACAAATGAGAAGAAAAGAAAAAAAAAAACTTAGTTAGCATATCATGACGTGATGGGGCAGTCTTACATATGTATTGTTTTGTAGATAGTCTTAGTCAGAGGTTTTTGAGGTTTGAGTGCCAGTCAAATGCTGTGAAACACTGTCCACGATCAGTGCTGCGTCTTCTTTCATTTTAAGTGTCCTTCTATGCTCGTTGTTGATCTTGTATATATTATTGAACCTGCTGTCTGAGATATAGAGTTTTGCCGTCACACATTATGTTCAGTATTACACTATTATTATAATAATAAGTTAACCTTCCAGATCTGTGGAGCTACAACCAAACATTCACCTGGATATTTGAATTTTAATTAATCCCACTAAATTGGAAGCGTTTGGAAACACTGCTGGCTCAGTTTTACTTTGAAAAAGAAGAGATGTTTGGAAGCGCGATTGCCCAGATTTGCTCCCTGATCCCTTTTTTATTTATTATATTTATGAGTTTTTATCAAAATTGCTGTTAACGCTCAGTCTAATGAAACTAACCCGAGCTCATAAACAACTGCAGAGATGAAAATCTTCTTCCTGTTTACAGCTGTTAACATGTTTAGGGACCGTTCACATGGAGTGTCCACTGTGACGCACCTGTTTTTCAGGCTCACTTTTTTTTTTAGATTCCACCGTGTCTTTTAATACTCGCCACAAAGAAGTAGATTAAATTGTTTTTTTGTTAACTCTGAAGGACACGATGCACCCAAACAACAACGCTGGAGTGGGAGAAACTGCAAAACAACAACTCCAGCAACCTAAGCAGCTCCCATGTTTTGGATTCTTTGGTTTAAAAATATTTCCGTCTCCTTACACAGGCGTTGTTTTTTTAAAACACTTTTAGACGCTGCGTGTGAACGGCTCCTCGCTGTGACCAGGATTATTTGAAAACTGTAATTTAAGGTGCCAACCACAGCAGGAGACACAATTTCTCTCTCCTCTGACCTGAATCCTTTATGAAATACTATGTTCTGATGCCTCATGTGTCTACTAATGCTTAATTAGAGCAGAGCTGGTCGTCCAGACACATATAGCTGGGGTCTGGAGGGTTAACAGTGTTTCTGATTGTACATAGATTATTCTTTTTCTCTATTAAGATTATGTAAAGTGGTGAACATGTACAAAAACAAAAAATACTATTTGAGGCGATATGAAACTCTAGCCATTTGTAATACTGAGAAAACGTTATATTTTAGCATCATTCGTAACAACAAACCCACCAGCTGTAACAGATCTACAACCAGATTTAATTGTTTTTAATCACAATTTGCAAATTTTAGGCTATTAATGGCCTAAAAGAAGTCATATCTGCTTCTTTTTCCTCTCTAAAAATTACGGTCAAATTAGAAACTTGATCCACAGAGCTTAAGACAGCTCCCAGGGTTTTACACATCCCACGATACAGAAAAACACATCTAGTGTGTGTGAAACCAAATTTTTTCATCATAAATAAGTTAATGTTGTGCGCTATCTATCAAAACAAAGGCTTTTATTTTGAAATTTGGTGAAATACGATCATAAATATGGTTATTTCGATATATTTTTCTCCAAAAGTTTGGACAAACTAGACACTCAATAGTAGTTTGACCCCTGCTTTGTAGTATTTCTTACTACTTTTACTGTTTTTTAAGCAGCTGGTTGATATAGTAAAATGTTAACCGAGTATCAGTCATGGTAGAGACGATCAGCCCGACGTTTGCACATAGTAGGTTTTTCAAAAACGAATGAATAAACCCAGTCAATACAACCTTTATTCCTCTTCAGTGCTTTTAAAGCAGCATTCGTTAGTTTAACCAGGCTCTGAGAGGAATGACGTCACCACAAATCTCCACTTTTGCTTCTTTACATATCTGCAAATATGTACATAGTGTTGTTGTTTGTTTTTCATAGATTTGAAGGCGCAGACACGTTCTAGTCTCGTAGATATGGAAATATATTAGTGCCTAATAATAATAATATAGTGGGAATTATTTTTGGTAAAAAATACGGTACTAAAATATTAGGCTTAAAAGGAAAAAGGGGGCGGGGAAATAAAGCCTTTCCATTTATAATGATCATTCAGTTATGGCTGGATGTCGATCGTGATTCTCATATTTGCGTCACATGGTGTTAAAGGGCAAACACTCGACATTGTGTCTCAGCGCTGTAACAAAAAAGGTGATTATTCTGAAGCGCACTCTGTGAAAGTAGAATGTCCCTTTAGGGCTTTGTTGTTTTTCTTTTCTTTCCTTTTTTTATTTTAATTATTCAATTTGTGATTAATAAACTCACTTCCTATGTTACTGGAGACGTGTGTGGTTTTTTTTTTTGTGTCCTGTGTGGATCATTTCTCTGCCTCCCACAATCTTAGTGTCCACACTGTGACGTCTTTGTCGATCCCGCGGCTCTTATCTATCACCGAATCCGAAGCCATTTCCATTTCCTGCCCCCTTCATGAAAACAACTTTCTTGTTCTTTTCTGGCCGCGTTGCCAACTGGCAGCGCGCGTTCCTGAATAAGGAGCTTTATAGTGCATGAGCTCAGCAGGGATCATGATATATTGTCGTTTGCAGGCAGAGCCAACGGATCATTTTCTTTTAGTCAGAAAAATCAAGTGAAGCTCGCTTCACCTTTGGCTCAACACGGGCAGAAAAAGCACATTAATCACTACAAATCGGACGACTGTTTAACTCTTTTTTTTTCTCGCAGACAAACTTTTTCTTACGGACTTTCTCGTTAAAACGGTTCAGTTATGGATTATACGACATGTGTTTGGAGTTATGCGGGCTTTTAAGCCAATGAGATGAAAGAAAATGCAGATCTGAGGTCATTTTTCTGTTGACATGCACTGCCAGTGATTTAGCTTCTCTGCACCACACGCTGGATTAAATATGTGTGCAAAATGAATATATTACTAAAAAAAATATTATATATAAGTATAAATACATACATTAAATGACATTTAAGGAATGTCCTCAGTAAACGCCAGTTTTACTCTACTTGCTGTTTCCCAGAAAGCAGGTTCCAGAGCCTTGTTTAATTGATGACGAGGAAACAGGCGTTTGGATGTAAACTTGCTGAAAAGTTGGTCAGATTTCTGTCCACTAAGCATCATAGCTCCAGGATTGGCTGATCTCCAAGTGTCTGACTGCATCACCCTCACTATAATCCATCTTCACTGGCTCCTGCTCAAGTCCTGCATCATTTAATAAATCCTCCTCCTCCTCGTTCTCACCTCAGAATCCCACCATGCCCTAGGGCCCCAGTACCTGTGTGACCTCCTGTACCCCCTATAACCTGGAAACTGCAGTCTATATTAAAGGTTTAGCTTTTTTATTATCTATTCTTCTTCTTCACATGACCAGACCCCTACTGGCCAAACTAGACACTGTCGTCCTGAGGTCATTTCAGTTTGACCCCATCGGCCCTTTATGAGCAGGTCAAGTTAAGTCAACTTTATTTCTAGACCTCATTTAAAAAAACAACCAGGTTGACCATAGTGCTTTGCAGATTTAAAAGCACAGAAACATAGTGTCACAATAGAATAATAAAATGGTCAAAAACTGCATAGATCCTTCTGGCCAAGGAGAACATGGTAAAAATGGGGTGGAAAATAATTTCATCAGATGCCTAGAACCCTGGTATATAGAGTAGAACCCTGGTATATACAATAGAACCCTGGTATATAGAGTAGAACCATGGTATAAACATTAGTCTAGAACCATGGTATATAGAGTAGAACCCTGGTATATACAATAGAACCCTGGTATATAGAGTAGAACCATGGTATATACATTAGAGTAGAACGCTGGTATTTACATTAGAACCCTGGTATATAGAGTGGAACCCTGGTATATAAAGTAGAACTATGGTATATGCAGTAGAACCCTAGCTGGTAAATACAACAGAACCATGGTATAGACAGTAGAAACATGGTATATACGATAGAATCATGATTAGAACCATGGTATATAGATTAGAACCATGGTACATAGAGTAGAACTATGGTAGACCCATGGTAAATGCAATTGAGCCATATTATATAGATTAGAACCATGGTATATAGAGTAGAACCATGGTATACATGATAGAACCATTGTATATACAATAGAACTATGGTATATAATAGAACCATGGTATATAGAGTAGAACTATGGTATATACAGTGGAGTAGAACCCTGGTATATACAATAGAACCATGGTACAGTAGAACTATGGTATATATGGTATATAACATGGTATATAGAATTGAACTATGTTATATATCATAGAACCATGGTATATACAGTAGAACACTATTACTGATTTTACTGAAGTACCACCAGAGGAAGCTCTCGTACCACTGGTGGTCCACGTACCACAGTTTGAGAACAAAGGGTTTCAAACAATTTTCTCAAAAAGGAACTAACATGACTAAATTTTGTTTTTAAAAAGGTTTTTTCTCTCTCTCTTATACTTTATTGGCTGCAGTCCCGTCTCCTCTTTTTACTGTTTCCTGACAACATGGCGCAAGTAAAGCAGCAGCATCATCGTCACATCAACATTACAGATACAGATGTTCTGGAAACATCTGCAGACAGAGCAGAGAGAGAGAGGAGATGACAGAGGAGATGCAGAGAAATATCACAGTGTGATGTGATGAAGTCCAGCTCCAGCTGCCGTCGCCAAAAACCCGGCGGGAAAAAATTGGTCTCAGTCACGTCAGGACAGAGAGAGCGACTTCGCCTGTTGAAGTCATCCTCTCAGATATGAGAGAGTAGTAAAGTTCAGCCATGTGACGCTCACATGTCCCAGCATGAGACTGTGTTTGGTGTTTCTTTGTATGAAAAGTGAGTCATTTTTTGGTCGATGCCTGAGGAGGGAAATCATTTAATTGTTGTCAAGTTTGATCATAAAATTACTCACAAAGGGGAGGATTGACTTTCAGAAGATGACAAGAGCTAATAACAAAAACAGTTATGAATCTGCTCCCAGAGGAGCCGCATTATGAGCTCTCACACACACACACACACCCACAGATTACATCATAGAAGCATGTGTGGCTTCATTATTTTCACTTTACTGTCATATTTAACTGATGTTTATCTACTTTAAAAGATCATATTGATGAATATGTTTTGTATTGATTACAATTACAACATTTTCTTGACATTTTACGTTTAAAATCTAGTGTCAAAATAATGTTTATGATGAGGATTTATTTCTTGAAATGTAAATCTGAAATACTGAATGATGTTTTATCATACATTAACAAAGCTTTTCAAGTCACTGGGTTGAGTCGTCTCCTTTTGTGATGCAGCGCTGCCATCTAGTGGAAAGGCAACGTCATCACACAAAAAATAAACCTAAAATAAATGGCAGCAAAAATATATTAAAAAATAAATGTATTATTTTTGGTAATTGTAATACCTCATACAAATTCCAATAATTTTATTAATAAAAAAATAATAATAAAAACATTTACGACAAGATTTACAAAAAGTGCATTATTTATTTTACATATTTTATTTTTTTCAGCACTTTAATTTGTAAAGGTTTGCATTTAATTAAAAACAATTAATGTGAGATTTTTTGAAAGAAACTTGTTGAAAAAGTAACTTTTATTCAGCGAATGTGATGCAGCGAATGTGATGCAGCCCTGCCATCTTGTGGAGAGACAATATCATTACACAACAGCGAAGCTTCAGCAAAAATAAATGGCGGAAAAAAATACATGAATAGATAAATGTAATATTTTTGGTCAATGTAATACCTCAAACACATTCCTATAATTTTATTAATAAAAAATCAATCATAAAAAAAAATAAAGACTATATTTACAAAAAGTGCATTATGTGTTTTACATATTTTATTTTGTCAGCGCTTTAAAGTAAAAATGTGTCAAAATAGTGGTATTTTTACTTAGGAGAATATTTGAATCAGTACTCTTTCTGCCTCTGTTTAGAACTACATTTCAAATATCTAAAATAACAATACACACTCCACACCACTTGGTGGCGGTATTGCACTAAAATGTAGTTTGCCAACAGCCATTGAAGACCACGAAGAAGAAGCATCAGGGAAGCTGTGTTAGCTCTGCTCATCTCCGCTTCTCCCTCCTCAGCAACAGCAACAGCTAACAGCTAACACAGAGCTGTCTCTCTCCCTGAGCAGCAGCAGCAGCAGCGACAGCAGCAGCAGACATGAGCTTCTTTGGTTTCGGTCAAAGCGCGGACATCGACATAGTCCTGAATGACGCCGAAACGAGAAAGAAGGCTGAGCACAAAAGCGAAGACGGCAGGAAGGACAAATATTTCCTCTTCTACGACGGAGAAACAGTGTCGGGCAAAGTCAACGTGACGCTCAAATACCCCGGAAAGAGGCTGGAGCACAACGGCATTAAGATCGAGTTTGTCGGACAGATAGGTAAGCGACTACACGGGCCTGCGCCGCACACACACACACTGAGCCAAAGTCTGACATGAGAGCTTAGGCAGTTGTAGCTACAGGCTACACTCAACTCTGTTGACTTTATTTCACACAGTAGTCTGGATAAGTAACTTTACACCAGCCAAGTGCTGTTCTGTATTAATACTGTACTGTCGTCGCTGTCAAAACAACTGTCAGTTTGAAGCGCCGGGTCTCGTGACAGACGGATGTGCGAGCTAACGTCACCTGACGCGCCACCCATTGGCTAGCTAGTCTTATCGACCTTTGACATTAGCTTTTTAAAAACTGTTGACAGTAAACGGTCAAATTAGAGCTCTAAGAAGCAATTAAACACACACACATGTTGCGCATAGCTAGTAGGAAACGAAACAGCTTAAGTGTCATGTTAAAACCAACATATTGCACTAAATTTAGCCACTGGGGAACGTTTTAGCGCTAAGCATTGTTTTGTTATTATAATAGCGCCTGTATGAATGTGTACATGATAGTTACACAACATTGAGACAGTTGCTTCATTGCTTCTTTCTTCAGGTTGTGCAATGTAAACAATGAGCAGAACAGCAAAACACCAGGTTCACTTGGAATTTCTACTGTATCGTTCATTTAAAGTGTGGTCCTGAAGTTCAGGAGAAGGGGAGAAAATGATTGGGCGTAAAACCATTTAAAGGTGCCATATGTAATAATGTGGCCAAAACAGTTACTTCATTCAAATTCAAAATACCGAGGTCTTTTAGGTTTCGTTTTCTGACATAACTGGCAACCCGTGGTTGCTCGGCAGCTGAGACTCTTCTGACTGCAATGATTGGTAGACGGCGGTAGGTGGCGCCACATGCCAAAACATGATTTCAAAACATAAACATGATTTGCAGTCTGCAAAAGATTTTTTTTAATGCAAACATTTTGGCTGTACTGTTGTTGTTGGTGAGTTCAGTATGTTATATTATTATTATTCCTCAGTCTCTGTGACATATTAGGTGGATTTTATGGCCAGTTGCTTTAGATTTATTACATAATGCACCTTTAATTACATTAATAAGTACACAAGGAAAATACTTGATGGAAGATGAAGGAACTGTGCAGCTGGCAATTATGCCACAATATATGCGTATAATAGGCCTGTGCACTAATTTAATTTAATCTATTGTGATATATTTCTTCAATGTCGATATGGCACACGTTTTATACATATATTGTGAAATGCTAAAAGTGCAGGATTTCTCTATGTATTTACAACGTAGAGAACAAACTGCATCAAGTCTATGTATTGAACATGGATGGGGCATCTCTTAACCGCCATTATCCCACTGTGAATCTTCGATCAGGTAACTTCCGCCCCAAGTTTCCCCTCATTCATTTGATCAGCGACGCCTGGCGAGCGAAACTGCCAGGGACTGTTTACTTGATTTACTCCCCTGGCGTATCCATTATCTTATTGCACTAGGAAGGACGACAATATATCACCAAACTGACATTTTCACCCAGCCCCTAAAAGTAATTCAAATTAGGAATTAGCTCCGCCTTGATTCACTGTGATTTACTTATCTCCATGTTAGATCTAATGTTTGGAGGTACTGTTAATCAGCCATCTTGTGGTGATTGCTTTAATTTGATCCCTCCTTTTAAAAAGAGTATTATAGTTTAAGCACTTCCATATAAAATGCCATGAACGGCATGTCTCTGAATGTTCAAAGTTCGATCTTCCTCTAGAAGCTGGTAAACTTTTAAGCCCTGACACTTGTCCACGTGATTCCACAGACTGAGGATGACTCACCTTGTTTGTTCTGTCACACGTTTCAAAAGCAGCACAGGCAACAATAACAAAAAAAAAGGCATTTGCAGAAGGCTGATAATGAGAAGAACTATTTAGATGGTCCTTAGGGACCTGTGCTTTTCCCTCTGCTGTTATAACAGTGATTATGGGTCTGAATACTTCCTGGAAATTCAACTTGCACAGTGTAAAATGAGTCAGTGTCAGGATGTGTTATACAAACAAACAAAACAACATGAAGTAAATGATATGCCATTTGAATTCTGTAAATAATTGCACAAAGGTTGCACTGTGTGAAGAAAGTCACAGGACCTATGTGACGCAGTGTATCTACAATTCATTTTCAAATCTAAAAATGGTAGGTTAAATTGATTCACTTGCAGTTTATAGTTTTGCTGCAGTAAGAGCAGAAGTTCCTCTTACTTGATGTTTTTTTTTTTTTTGAATGCATGTTGAATGCTGCAGTACCTCCTGTTCCCCTTTTTATCCTCTCCACCATCTGTCTCTGAGTACATGTAAGTGCTTTGAATGGGACAATGTCTCCTTCTCTCTCACATAAGACTGGATGTAGCATGAGGGCCGGTCACAAAACTACTCATCATTATCTAAGTGATGTTTCGGAATAAAACAGCTGTGAGACATTACACATCCACAGAGGTCAAGATGAAGCTATTACACTCATCGCATCCAATCAAAGCTGTTTGCAGCTGTTAGCTTTAAAGGAAGAGTCTGCACAAACATTGTGTTTATCAGAAAATAAGTGTTTTGCTGTCTGATGCTGATGTGAATGTGTCTCTTCCAGAGCTGTACTACGACAGAGGGAACCACCATGAGTTTGTGTCTCTTGTGAAAGACTTGGCTCGGCCGGGGGAGCTGACGCAGTCGCAGACGTTTGACTTTGAGTTCACACATGTAGAGAAACCCTACGAGTCTTACACAGGGCAGAACGTCAAACTACGGTGAGCTCTGCTCTGTGTGTGTGTGGTCAGAATATCACATTTCTTTGTTCGTTGCTTATTATAACCCACTTTGGTGTTGTAGTCTTGTTTCATTGCCACATACTGTCAATGGCTTGTGAGTTAATGTTTGCACGATGTTTGCACTTTGCAGCTACTTTCTGCGGGCGACAGTGAGCCGGAGACTGAACGATATCAGCAAAGAACTGGACATTGTGGTTCACACACTCAGCACCTATCCAGAGCTCAACTCCTCCATCAAGATGGAAGTGGGCATTGAGGACTGCCTACACATCGAGTTTGAGTACAATAAATCAAAGTAAGCCTAAGCAGTAACATGCATAAATTGGAGCTGTGATTCATGTTTACTCAAAGCAAGATAAAATGGAAAAAAGTGTCCAGTATGACGAATTGTGTCATTTTGCACTCACAGGTATCATCTAAAAGATGTGATCGTGGGCAAGATTTATTTTCTGCTGGTGAGGATTAAGATCCGACACATGGAGATCGATATCATCAAGCGGGAGACCACGGGCACCGGACCCAACGTCTACCACGAGAACGACACCATAGCCAAGTACGAGATCATGGACGGTGCCCCAGTCAGAGGTGAAGAGACCGTTTGTGGTCCAGAAATAAACTGTGTTACTGTTCCTAACATGTGGTTTTTGTTTTGTTGTTAACACTTTCTGCTCCTCCTGTCCATCAGGAGAGTCCATCCCCATCAGGCTGTTTTTGGCAGGCTATGAGATGACGCCCACCATGAGGGACATCAACAAGAAGTTCTCTGTGCGATACTACCTCAACCTGGTGCTCATTGACGAGGAGGAAAGACGTTATTTCAAACAGCAGGTACACACACATCCACACACACACACACACACACACACACACACACACACACAGCTCTGCCATATTAGTTGATTCATCATTTGTCTCTATTAAATGTGGCGCTGTCAATCTTGGCCAGCTGCTTGAGCTGGTTTGGTCACGTGCAGAGGAGGGATATGTGATTATATTGGACAAAAGATGCTGAAGAGAAGGAGGAAAAGAGGAAGACCACAGAGAAGGTTCATGGATGTTGTGAAGGAGGACACGAGGACAGTTGGTGTAACCGAAGAGGACACAAGGGATAGGGCAAGATGGCAGCAGATGGTGCGCTAAAGGGAGACGCTGAAAGAAGAAGGTCAAAATCCCTGGATCAGATATTGAAAAATGTGATTCAGAAACCCAAAATATTCACTAAGCACAGAGTGTAAAACGGCTGTGTTGTTAACACTTTAGTAGGTTAAAAGATATGGAATGACTGTATTGACCTGATATCAGTTTCAGTGGATGACTAAGGTTGAGATTTTGGCCACAAAAAAGGAGGTATTGACTCATCCTGTCCCTACTGAGCCTGTTGGTTACTACAGAATCTCAATCATTTCAGTCCTGACACTCAGGAACTTCCCACTGATCTTAGGCAAATCACATCTCTCGCTTCTTTTATATTTAACTTATTAAAAGAATATTCCCATACTTGCAGTGAGAGGATTTTCTTTTCGTTGAGTTTTGTTTATATCTCTGAGAAATTACTTTGCCACTTGTTAATTTCTATATCCCAGTACGTGTGTGTCGTTTGTGACGAGTTGTGTTGTAACGATTCCCCCCCCCCGCAGGAGATCACCCTGTGGAGAAAAGGTGACGTCGTGAGGAAGAGCATGTCCCACCAAGCGGCCATCTCCTCCCAGCGCTTCGAAGGCTCCTACAATCCCGACAAGACCCTGTCCCAGAGCAACGCAGAGGACGACGACGACGACAGCTAAAGCCCGGCGCGTGCTCGCTTCCGCCGCCCTGTGTCGTGAGTGTCTGAGCGACGGCAGTGCAGAGGCTGTCGGCAGAGTCTGAATGCACCAGATCGTTTTTTTTGTTTGCATTGAGATAAAAAAAAATGCACTGCAGTGTTTTTTTTTTCGTGTGAGTGTGAGCGAATGAAAGGATTTGGAATATGACCGCGTGCGTTTGTCGAGGGGACAAACAGACAGACCTGGTTAAGGCCTCGAGTTACATGCAACTGTGAGTGTTTGTTTTAACATCCTAGAAAAACCAGCCGGGTGGAGTTTAACACCTCATGACAGATTAAACAGTATCGGCTTCTTTTTTTCTGTCTGTTTATGAATTATAAAGAATTTGTTTATAACACAATTGACGCAAACTCCACCTATAAGATGCACTTAAAAATCTGTTGGGCCTTTACCTTTAATTCAACTTGTGTACGAATGTATAGAGCGTGTCAGAGAGCCACCTCGGGTGTTTTTTCTAACGCAACCTTTCCCTCTGTCCCTGCTTATTTGGCTGGACGATTGCGCTGCAAGTTTGTAAAAAAAAAAGAATCACAAAAAAAATATATAAATATATATATATAAAACTTCCATCTCCTCATACTAACGGGACATTAATTAATTTAAAATCATTTTCCTGCGCTGATGAATAGCTTCTTTTATTTAATTTCTTTGTTTTGCTTCAGAAAATATAGGAATGCATTTACATATTTGACAAAAAAAATATTTTCATACATTCCAAGACTCTCATCAGAAATGATCATGGCTACAGAGTATTTATTTTTGAAAAAAAAAATTATCCATTTTAATACAGGATTTAATATGTTAGATGTATTATTAGGTTGTGGGCCAGTGTCTGTGATGTATCGCCGCACACACACACACGAGACACTGTAGTGACTGCGGTGGGGTTTTTTCTTCCATCCTTCCTTCTTCCACTCTCGGATCACTTTCTTATTTGCACTATAATCTCACTCTCACTTTCTTAATAACCTGCTCACTGGACATGGGACAGAATAAAAACTAGCATCACCTCCAGTCGAATAAAAGACAGTATTACACCTGTGCTTTAGGGACAAAGCCGACACAGATACTGACTGCTCTGTTGGTGACGCAGCTTTGTGCCTGAACGTTTGTTGCCAAAACATTGAAGTGCAATATGACAGAAAGATTTTTAAAAAAATGGTGGTTTCAGTGAATGTATGATTAAAGCTACTCCGTCATATTGAGCACTTCATTAAAATTCAGAATTTGAAGAAACGTACGCGTATCTTGTCAGACAGAGACGATCATAGAGTTTTCTTCTTTATTCGATTTTATTGTCCATACTGGGTAAAACAAAAACATTAATACAGCCTGCAGCCTTTTGCCTGACATGCTTACGCCGTGCACCTTTTTGTAAAAACCCCCATCACTGTGTCTCATAAACGATTTAGACGTTTTTTTGTTTTTTTTATGTTCCTCGCTTTTCTCTGCAGTGCAGTCGGGGTCAGACTTTCACTCTTGTTGTCTCCCCGTCACCGGAGCGATGTTCAGGTATCTGCTAAAATATGGACAACTACACACCGCACGTGCCTGCGGTGTGTGTCGATCTGAGCCAACAGGCAGGAAGCTTTTATTCAGGTTAATGGAGCTCGACTAAGGAGGTTTTTGACATGGTGGCTAAAATCGCAGCTGTGTGTTTTCCACTCTGCAAAAAACTTAATTTGCTTAAAGAGGGAGAGTATGAAAAGTATTGTGATGGAATGGGACGTGCTCTCTGGTGTTATCAAAGCTTGTTTAATTATTAATAACCCCGTTAATAGGGCTGGGCAATAGTTCAATAACATGAGTTAAGAGATATCAATCGGTTTATTAAATGTTTTGCCTGGGGTTATGCAAGTGTTTGTTTTCTGTCCACAAAGAATCGCTCCACACGTTAATTTACTGCACCCTCCTCTCGAATTTGTCATTCTTTACAAAGTGTTGACAACACAAACGAGGGCTGCAACTAATGAGTATTTTCATTTTGACTGATCTGTCTATTGTTTGGTCCGAAGAAAAATGTCAATCACTGTTTACCAAACCTGGAAAATGATGATTTTTCGTGATTTCTTTGTTATGTGGAGCAAAGAAACCAGAAAATATTCACATTTAAACAGCAGAAGAATCAGGAAACACTCAAACAGATTACTAAATCAACTCATTTGATAATGATGACATAATGTGAAATTCATCCAGACAGCCAGACTGATGAATGTAGTCTCTGAATGTTCAGAGAAGACTAGGAAATTGAGAGATGAGATGGGCAGTAATTGGAGAAGTAGAATTTCTGAGTCTGAGGATAAGTAAATAAACTCCAGTCCCTACAGTTTATAAAGATCCACACAGTTTTATATCATCATGGTAGAACATCGTGTTATCCAGTTCATAGAGAGGTGACTGAGAGGCAAACACAAAAGCTTGCATTCAGACGTGCAACTCAACCTGCACCCCAGAGATTCTCTGGATGGGCCGTACGCGTGAAACACAAATATCTGCCGCGGTCACGTCAGACATTCTCCAGAGATTCCACTCCCGCTTTAGTGAGTCACACACGCTTGTGTCAGTTATACGTGAACGACAAATTCCTCCAGGTAATGCCTGCTTTTCCAAATCTCCGCACGTTACCCAGTTTGTGTTTCAAAAGCGGCTTCAGTCTTACTTAACTACCTCCTAAATAATAATAATAATAATAAAGAAAGAAAGAAAGGCTGGATAGAGAAACATGATCACTGTCTTTTGCGTCTGCATCCATGTGGCACACAAACAATGATTCAGTCCTTTCAAATTAAACTCTCCAAAACAATCCAGACGCTGCCCCGATGTCATTTTCATACATGTCTGTATAATTCTCTTTTATTAAGTCTTATGTACTTTATTTCTCTTCTCTTTTTTTGAAAGTGGCTGTGACTAACCATGTTTGTGTAAAAGAGACTAAACTTCAAATGAAAAATGGAAAAAAGAAATGTACAGTATGCTATACGTGCACATGTGTAAATTCAGCCACCTCGTCCCTATTTTATCTTCCAGTCTACAAAGGTTGATTTTAATCCTTTTTTTTTCTATATTCCTGTTTTACTTTGCATTAAAAAAGGGAGTAAGTGAACAAAACAATTTGTCTCGCCTGAAGTGCTTTGATGCTGATCTCGTGCATAAGCCGCCGCCGTCGTCGCTCAGATCTGCTGATCTTCACATCTGTTGTGTCTCTCGTGCTCGTTCGCACATACAGAGACAGAGAGGCACGAGGTCTCTCTCTCTCTCTCTCTCTCTCTCTGTTGTCGTTCTGCATCATTGTTTCTGAATATAAATCTTATTCGCTCATGTCTTTCTTTAGTAGAATGACTCAGACTCTAACTCAACAATAGCTGCACGACATGATTAATCGTGATCCAGACCTTCTCAAATTCTGCTTCTCAGTGTTTTAGACGTTTTTTGTCCAAAATAATAAATTAAAGCTGCTATATGTGAGGTCATGCTCCGGTTTTCTGTCATTAGCATTTATTCCCTGACAAAAAAAAGCCTCTTTGCGGAGTTCTGGCTTTTTACACTCGGCTGTTGGCAGAGTTGGAAAGAGTACTGAAATATTCTACTCAAGTAAAAGTACTACTACTTTGATCACCTTTTACGTAAGTACAATTAAAAGTACTGGTCTAATAATGTACTCGCGTTAAAGTTAAAAAAAAGTAGCTTGTTTTAAATCTAAAAGTAAAAGTCACTTTATAAAAGGACAAGGGGTCACAAATCTCACATGAATTGTTTTTTTAATTAAAGCGCCACATGTAAAAATGTGGCCAAAAACGGTAACTACACTCAAATTCAAAATACTGAGGTCTTTTAGGTCTCGTTTTCTCCGCCATTGCGGCTCAGACGTCACTGGCAACCCGTGGTTGCTCGGCAGCTGAGACTCTGCTGACTGCAATGATTGGTAGATGGTAGATAAAAAAATATTTTTTTTAATGTGTCTATTTTGGCTGTATTGTTGTTGTTGGTGAGTTCAGTATGTTGTATGAACATTATTCCTGAGTTTCTGTGACATTTTAGGAGGATTTTACAGCTAGTTGCTTTAGATTTATTACATAATGCACATTTAAAGTCACACCTTTACAAATTAAAGTGCTGACAAAATAAAATGATGTAAACACATAATGTATCCGTCAAAATGGGTCGAAGGTCGCAAATGCTTTAATTTTCTCTATCAATTCACCTTTAATTAATTCACTACTTTCCACCTCTGTCTGTTGGTCATATTTGAGTGTTGAGTCCTTCATGTGGTCCATAGAACTCACTGTGTGGAGCGCATGTTGCCACTAGGGGGCAGGTTTGGATCAGGTTTCTGTGCAGTTTGTGTCAGCTAAGGCCATTGATAAATTTGAGAGAGTTGAGAGAGCAGTTACCTAGACATTTGTAGAAGATGATAACCTGCACTGATTACATCTGTCACACTGTTACAGCCTGTAATTTAGCTCTTAAAGCAAATCCTTGTGTAAATCAGCCTCGCCGAAGGAAACTGGAAGCAAAGCCATTTTTATTGCCTCAGAAATATATATAGAGATAAATAAAGAATGTCACTCCCGAGGCAAATCTTATTCGCTTTTACGAGCGCAGACAGTGAAAACCGTTCCAAATGACTCGTTCGTCTTGTTAACCAGGAAGTGAAGCGCTGAAGAGGTTCAAGTAGGAACGGAATCATGACGTGATCAGTTATGTGATGAAGGAGCTTAACTGTCAACGTTCAGGAAGGAATGCATGCAATGCAAAACAACATCAAAAAACCTTGGTGATTCATTTTATTTGCTTATCTCTTGAAACAATTAAAAACTACTTGAGATGATAGGTAGTAAAGCTCAATAAGGGATTTCTATCTATTATTCTTCAGATATGGATATAATTTTTGGTGTTTAAGATTTTTCAGATTGTTTGTGTTTTTTATATTAAATTAATTTTGTCATTACAATTGCCTAGTCAAAACTTCTGTTGTAAAGCCTAATCCTTGACAAAATGTGCGTAATTTGCTATTAAAGACGTGAAACGTGGGATTGAGATTATTAACTCCTCAAGAATGTGATAAATGATGTCATGATGATAACTCTGTTCTAAGTCGGGATGTGAATCTTCGGGTGGCTCACGATTCGATTCCGATTCTTAGGGTCACGATTCGATTCAAACGATTCTCGATTCGATTCAAACGATTCTCGATTCAAAAATTGATACAACGCATAGTGTGTTAAGGCAAGTTAAGGCAAATTAAGGCATCAAAACAATACAGTTTGTATAAGATAATGTGATAATGTGATCACACAAAGGCAAACTTAAGACAAAAGTTAACATTTATTCATTCAAAACAAATAAAAACCTGTACAAAAAAAAGTACTGTACAAAAAATAACTTAAATAAACATAACATAAATATATAAAAGGCAAAAATAAACTGTAATAAAATAACACAAACTGGTGTTTTGCGTGGTTTTTCAAAACAGAAACTTTAAAAAAGGATATCATTTATCTCCCACCCCTAGTTTTAATGGAGTTGTTTTGCTACGTTTAGTTTACATTTTACGTTTTTTGGTAGTGCCTTTGTCCCTCTCGGCCACCGTAGTGCAGGGATTCACCCAGGGCACCATACACGCTTGAGCCGCCACTGCCCCCCATCTCCCCCCATCTCCTTCCCATGTTCCCAGCACTGAGTCCACTATTTCCGACAACACGTGAAGGCAGCGCGGAGAGACCGACCGTGCAGCTCCTCTGCTGGGTTCAGTCACACGAGTAGCGCACACACGGAGAAGCCGTTGCCCGCTTCACAAGTTTTTTTTTACCCTGGAAGCAGCGCCTGGTAACTCCGGAGAAAAGCGAGTTAACTCGTACTTTAGTTACGAAACCGGTGAATGCCTCAGAGAGGGTGAGGAGTTGTATTTTTCCCCTCTTACCACAGCAACAGTGAGTTAGTGAGTGAGTGAGTGGACGCTGCCTGTTGTCCCCGGCGGAGCAGCCTGTTTTTTTTGTTCAGGCTTTGACCTAAAGCCAACACAGCCGTTGGCGCGTTTCCACCCACCGGTCCGTGGGGGACGAAGAGCAGAAAACATGTCCTCATATACTTTTGTTGTTCGGCGTGTGTGTGAGTGTGTGCTGGGTTAAGCTGCGATGAAGGCAGAGTTTAGCAGCGGTGGTGAGGCGCCAGACGGGAGACAGTGAAAGCTAAGCTCTCTCATCCCAGCAGCAGCAGCAGCAGCGGCAGGAACAGCAGCAGCAGCAGCAGCAGCAACAACGGCAACCGACGCTGGTCCCACAGCACGGACTCCAACAACCGCTCGACACAGGTACTTTGACTGTAACTCAACACAATTACACCGTGCATGCATGTGTGTTAAACCCTCTGCCTCATGACTGTGATAGGTGACATAATTCAGAGCTGCAGCCGGTGTTTAGTACCCAGACCAGACAGTTGATGTTATGTGTGAAGCTCGTGGCGGTTTGCGTGTGTGTGTTTTCGTATTTGTTGTCTCTTCAAGGACCTGTCCGGGTAAATAAAACACCCGACTTCCTGGTCAGTGGCCCTCGAGGGCCAAAGTCTGGTCCTATTGAGGCATAGGACCATTTCTGAGGATGTTAGGGTAAGGTTTAGTTAAGGGGGTTTAGTTAGTAGAGGGTTAGGCATAAACTGTTGCTGGTTATGGGTTGGATCTAAGGTTTTTTGGGTTTGGCTGCCCTAATGAATCCAAGTCAATACAGTGTCGTAACAATAATAGCTGCACAAACCTGTGTTTGGGTTTAAAGGCACCATATGTAAGAATGTGGCTAAAAACAGTTACTACACTCAAATTCAAAATACCAAGGTCTTTTAGGTTTAGTTTTGCTATTGTAGCACAGGCGTAAAGCCCAATTAATACTCCTGCGTAAAGTGCTCTGCATAGGTTGCGTCGACGGAGAGCCTGTCGGAGAGCCTCTGCGTCGTCTCCGGCTGCACGAAAAAAAATATGCAGTGCGTATCCGTCACCACGAGGGAGAAGTATGAAAGCTCGAGGGTTACGCAGTCGGATAACGCATTACGCAGTCGGAGAAGTATAATGTGGCCTTAACTGGCAACCCGCGGTTACTCGGCAGCTGAGACTCTACTGACTGCAATGATTGGTAGACGGCGGTAGGTGGCGCCACATGCCGAAACATGATTTCAAAACATAAACATGATTTGCAGTCTGCAAAAGATGATATTTTTGCTGTACTGTTGTTGTTGGTGAGTTCAGTATGTTTTAGGAACATTATTCCTGAGTCTCTGTGACATATTAGGAGGATTTTACAGCTAGTTGCTTTAGATTTATTACATAATGCACCTTTAAACGTTGACCTTGTCTGGTCCTCTGGACCTCATTGTGACCAAAACTGTGGTTGGGTTATGTCTGTGGTAACCGATGATGTTTTGTCCAGAATGTTGAAATAAATACATGCAAGTCAATGCAGTGTCCTTACAAGAATAGCTGCACAAACCGTTGTCTGTGTGTGTGTGTGTATACCTCTTTCTGAAGTTACCTCTGGCACAAACACTGACCTTGTCAAAAGCATTAGTCCGATTGGAGACCATAAACCTGGTCCCAATGGAGCAGAACCTAATTTCTGAGGAACTGTTGAGGACCAAGATTTAGTTTAAGGTTAGGATTAGTGACACGATGTCGGATTACAACCTTCAAATAATGTCTCTGATAACATATCAACTTACCAACAGGGTGAATGGCACCTCTGTCAAAGCCAGAGTCTGAGCAGGTCTGCAAAGGCCTGCATTTTGGCACGATGCAACTTCAGGTTTTTTGGTCCATGCCATAAAAAAGAAACAGGAAGCAAATGAGGCGACAAAGTTACACAGAAATTCACAGAAAAATTCACAGAAAAAAACAAAGAGGGTTAAAGAGAGTGATAAAATAAGAGGCTGGACGAGGGAGAATATTGGTCCAGCTTTCACTTGTTGGCGTTTATTTTTGCTCTACTAGTGGAGGACAAGGACGACCTGGTGTTGTTACTGTTGGGTTACTTTTCTATTATACAGTTCTAGCTGTACTCAAATCAGCTCTGCTCATCGTTTTAGATGTGACACAAACACTCAAACTAGTGACGATGTCATATTCACTTGAACGGTCATCATAGAAGCCGTTTTAGATATGAAAACACCACAACAGGAAGAAAAATCTTAATTTTCTTCATTTCTTGCTGTCTATTTTTGTATTAAATTAATTTGGTGCACCATGTTTTTCCTCAGGGCCGTTGAGATCCTTGAGGGAGTAACACTACCCACTGCCTCACACCTTAGTTAATCACCACTACAGGGTTTTCTGATGTGCCCATTCCCTGTATTAGTTGATGATTTGAATCAGATATGCATGGAAGCCTGTAATCCGTATTTATCTAGGCACACACCAGGCTACAGACTGGTATATCCACCTCATACATATCTAAATGTGCTGATGTAGAGCATTTGAGGTAGGGCTTTGACAATAGTTTTGTTGTCTTAGGAGTCGACTAAGTGTTTTCTCATCATTTTTTGCAACATTTCTCTGGCACCATGACCGGTTTGTTCATCAACATGCCTCTCAGGCCCATTACACTGCTGCTCTAATATGATGGGCCTGGAACAGTTTACAAGTCATGGTTGGTTAAGTATTTTTGCTGACAGGGTCACGGTTCAGTGCTGCATCTGTTCGGTGCAGCAGCAGCAGCAGAGTGCATACCTTTGCCAGTTGGCTCTTTTTTGTTTTTAGTGTGTTTTATTTGTGTGGAAATGAAGTCTAGCACCTTATCTGCATTGGCACAGCTGTGCGAGCATTCCGAGCATGTTGGTACTTGAAGTAAATATAAGACAGCCCGGCTCTCTCTCTCTAGCTTAATAACGTTTCTTAAATGGAGAAATGTGCCTTATTCATTACTGCCGAATCCCTTTGCTGGGAACTTGGCTTCGTCGGTTATGCACTCTTTCAAGATCTGTCGTTTTGGAAACCTATATGCAGCGACAGAGCAAAGCGCTGCTGTGAATTTTAGTGTTTGCCTAAAGGGATAATTTACAAGTGGAGTGGTCAGGGAGAGAGGAGTGTGCTGGAGACTGAACAGTTAGATTCTCTGTCATGAAATCTGCTGGATACCTTTGGCCAAATGGTACATCGCTCATTGTGAGTACTTTGTTTCTTGCACATCAAAATGAACAGGTGTTATGTAAGACATTGCACGTAGAGGAAGGGACGCAACACAACACACAACCGATGAAAGTATCTACAATGGTACCATGCACTGCTATGGTAGTGACACATATCTTTCACTCAAACCTGTTGCGTGCAAATATATACAAATGTGTTGACAGATCGTGGGGTCTAGTGACATCCTTGAGCTCAGGAAGTGATTGTTTTATGTCGCAAGACAAAGGCAAATGTAACACTGAGCTAGTACAATGAGACGGCTGCAAAAAGGTTGAAACGATGACTTGAAAACACAAAGAAGCACCAGTGAAAGGTTTCATAAGTGAATTATGCTGCTCAATTCAGCAGTTTTATGGGATAAACGCTTCTTGCATCTTTCTCCAAGCGCCCCTGCTCTGCTGCTGTATACGTACAAATGCTGCCTTTGTCATGTCTGATAGTATTGCTTGACATGTCTCTTTTCCAAGTCTTTGGTGGGCGTCACATCAGAAAAGGTGCAGATTACTCATCGATTAGACCACTAAAATAAACCAGTATCGAAAGAAATCGGTGTCATGTTTACGTTACTGCTGTTCGGCACCATAGCAGATAAAATCCTGTGCCAATTGCAGAGTAATTTGACTCTGAAATGATTGCTGATTGATGACACTGCAGAAAAAACAGCCTGATATCAGCAGATGTTGAACAGGATCTTAAGATCAGGCTTTGTGTCACTGGTTTGCTCATATACTTTAGCTAAGCATGACTAAGCATGTTTTCATAAGCCAGTTTCCACATCGGTTCGTTTTGTAGACTCCAGCAGTCGATGTCAGGCGTTTGCATTCACTTCCGACCGTCAGTTAGAACGTCTTTTGTTGCAGTTTTAGAATATTGCCTGTTACTCGTTGATGTAAGCCCTTATTCGCACACAATGATGCTGTAATTGCAGTTGTGATAATAGGCATTTTTAATTGTGTTCTGTCTTAGCTTAACATAAAAAAAACAAGTCATTTATTTTGATTGTTTTTTCAGCTGAGGGAAATTTTACTGCTAAAAAAAGAGATACATTTGAGATGCATGAATAGCTTGTCAAATCACACAATGTGGATGATTTGTTCTGATTAAACACTGTGTATAAGTCGTCTGATTGATGCCATTGTCGCAATTATTATTATTAGGCCACCTGTAAAATAGCACCATTCAAACTGCCGTGTCTTCCAGAGCAGCTCTTCTCTTCTCTCGTGGCTGGAATGAGCAAAAACTAATTCTGCTTTTACAAGTTTGGACAGCCCGGCTCGCAACTGAAAGAACAACATACTCTGCAGTGCAACAGATAAGGCTGAAGCCATTTCAGATTTACTGCTACTGTAACTTCGGGATTAGCCGTATCTCAACAGATAGGGGGCACAAGTATTTGTAGTTGTAAATCTCGGGGGGAGACTGCGGCACATTTGTCACACATGTGAAGCTGTTGCACTGGAATCTGAGCTGGGGGTTTGTACGAGTGGATGAATAAAGTGAGCATGTAATAGAGGATTGGTGGGACGCTAATAATAACTTAGTTTTTAGCTTTTTATCATTATATGAATATGAATGATAATATCATTGTTATTATCATGAAATTACTACTAAGTTGTCCAGAAGACAAGGGGGCGCTGTGAGCACTGCTTGGCCTGCGTCCATGCTGTCTTTCCTCATCATGAGAAGACAACGGTGACATTTATGTTTAGTTTTCTGTGACAAAGGATGACACACACGCACACTGTAATTCTGAGCACACAATCATCACACCCAAGCATCTGTGCGTGCATGTGTGTGTGTGTGTGTGTGTGTGTGTGTGTGTACAACACTCAGCAAAATTGGGTAAGAAAGCAAATGTCTCTCTTTGTTCACAAAAAACCCCCGACAAATGCTGACAATTAAGTTGTCTGCAACTAATTTTGTCATCGATTTTTCTCGACAGCTCTTTGCAGCCCTACTTTATAGACGAGAGCCTGTGGTAGTCTGAGCATCTGCATTAAAGCTCTACAGTGCAAAACACCAATAGAGATGAGTGAATAAATTTGTTTTGGGTCCACTAAAAAAATAAGATGGCAGCACCTGATTAATAATCACAATCTCATGGTGCCAATGAGCGTGGATTAGAGAGGAAGTTGAGGTTGTTTTAAGAATCTATAGCCGGGAGAAAATCTTGTCACTTGCTACTGTGTCACCTGTTTTTGTTGGCTGTGTGACGTGGGTGTGGTGTAGAAGACCGACGTTATGGTCCCAGGCTATGTAACCTGATGTTGCCTACCTTTTGGTGTTCTTACCAATTTGTGGTCGAGAAACCGTCTCATCTTAATTTCGCTTGTTTGTATGAGACGTGTGAGTTTCTACTCGCGACTGGTCTGTTTAGTTTGCAAAACAAGATGCCGATTCTGCATCGTGTCACGACTCGTCGTATAACTGCTATGCTAATGAATAGATACGACTTCATTTATACAGCTATGTTTGTATATAAAAAGTAGAAAAGCACCCAGAGAGCACAGACCTCCACCAAGGCAGCTCAGCCCCCCACAAAATAACGATAAAAAATAGTGATAGAGTCTACAGATCACCTGTTCCTGGTCCCTTTGTGGACATTTCCTGACAATTTCATCCAAATCTGTTCCCAACTTTTTGAGTTATGTTGTTAACAGACAGACAAACAAACTCCTATGTTTTCAAACGTGTTCAGGTTAGCATTGCAGCTCTGTATCCGGAGTAATTTGAGTCCATACTAAGACACGTAAAATTGCATATCATGTGACCATTGAGTCAAATTGGACATGCACATATCTGTGTAATCGGAAACCTGATTTTATCCTCTCTGCAGTGAAGTGGTTTCCTTAGTTTCAGAGAACATGTCGCTAATGAGAAACGGTAATGGTGAAACTTCAGAGCAGGGATCTGTTTTTATGAGACGTACGACAACCATGGAACTGAAAGTAAGAGTTCAGGACACTTTGGTTTCATAGCTTTCACAGTGTGTTTTTTGTAAACAGGTAAAGGTGGATCAGGTTTATCCAAATCACTAGTAAACTTAGTTGACCCCTGTTTCTACAGACATCTTACAGGCAGCAGCGTTTGATTTAAGAGACTATCATCTGTTCACAAGTGTTCATTTAAATTCATAGCGGTGCGCAGACTGACTATTTTCCTCTCGCTCTCATTCTCTCTCCTCTCTTACGCAACCAACTGCTTTCTTTTGTTTCCTTGTTATGTACATGAAACCCTCCTGCGCTCTCAAAGGTCTCCTTGTTTTTGCCTCCGTCTTCTTCGGCCACGCACAAAGCCAGACACGACCTCTGACCCCGCCCCCCCCCCCAGACTTGGATACTGACGCATTGTGCATCAATTTGTGAGTCCCTTGCGCATGTTCATTTACCATGCACAATGCATATGTCGCTTTCCTCAGCTCTGTCCCACACGGTGAAAAAGCCACACACTCTTATATTTCCAATGTGGAAAAAAGGCACCTCTCAGGGCCGCAGCAGCGTTTCCCTCGAGGACGCCGCGACATTCCCAAAGGAGATTCCATTCCCCCATAAACAATCCTAGCATTGACATGGCTGCTGATTAGTGAGTTGCCAGGGGTATTCCCACAATGGCCCAGTGGAAGATAATGAGAGTGGATCGACAAAATGGGGACTTCTCATTCAGCACTTTGTTGGCAGCGAGTTGTATGAAGCTACTTAAAAGGATTCAGAGAACGATGGGAGTTCAGTTCGCCCGTCTTCTCACAAAAAAGTGTGAAGTTTCCACAGCGAGCAGCGCTGGAAACTGCCGGAGCCACTTGTACCTGAGAAATCTGACAACGACACTTCGGCGCTAAATGTTTTGTTTTGTCTCGTTTTCCCAGTCTTTGGTGGTACGTGTGACATTTCCTCAGGTGTTGTTTCCACGAACAGATGCAATGTCGTCACGGTGGCTACTGTTTTGTCACGGCAAAAGCACGCACCAGAAATGAAGCCATCACTTCTGCCGCATTGTACAAGAGGTCTCCAGAAGTTGTGGCGGCTCTGTCTCGCATGGATGCACCAGGTGAAAACTGGCTGAGCAGATTTTTCTTTATAAGCAGCCCTGAGAGGCAATCTCATGGTTGTGGAGATTTGACGAGTAATTAAGAAAGCGACACGGGGAAGAAGTCACGTACGCTCTTTTCAAACACTGTGTGAGACTGTTGCTGCTTCAATATAGCGTAAAGCCTATTGGATGTGTAAAAAACCTGTATTTCCGGATCGTATTGCAGTGTAACCGATATATACATCAGCAGACATTATCTCATTGACTTGCTGTTTATCCAGACCAGTTGCTTTGTGCACTGCCTTGAGTTTTGGAGCATATCGACATCACGGCGACCATAAACGCCTCTGTGGTCGCTCGTAAGGGCACGCGTCGTCTGCGGAGGTCAACGCTATAAACAAGGCTTCATTCAGCAGGAAAATACCGTATGTGATAATGTGAAGCCTCGCCGGAACCAGAACCAACTATTCTTTTGCGAGGCACCGGAGCATTCCTCCTGTTCTAGAATGACTGTGTTACGCTTGAACGTGTATAAATATTGAGGGGAGGAAACTGGGTCATTGCAGCACATAGCGGTGCCAAAGGGAAAACGAGTCGTCAAATACAGACGTAAGAGAAATATGTAGTACAAGACGCACATGAAACAAAGTAATTAAAGTTGCAGTAGGCTTGAGCACTAGAAGGCGATTGAAATGAACAGTTTCATAATTCAAAAACGGTCTGAAATGACAGTTTTAGACTATCGACATTGGTAGTTTGTGATATCAGTATCGGACACAAAAAAGTGCTATTATCCCATCATTTATATCCTATGATTTCATTGATGGGACAGAATTAGCAAAGACTGTAAACTCACCCCAGGGGAGGAGTCTGTCTCTCTCACTCTCACTCTACTTGATTTAAATTAGTCCGAAAAGTTATTATGGAAGTGTTGATTAATAATGCCAAATAAAGTCCTGCTCACTCTTAGATGGAGCATACTTAACTGACTTGAAAAACATATTTAGCAGTGAAGCAGCTGAGTTAGTCCAACCCTGTTTGAATTCACTTTGCCACGAAAAGACACAACCAACATAAACAATTCCTGTAACTGAGGATGATTTCCAGCAACCTTGTTGCCAGCACACTTCAAATCTAAGCTAAAAAAAAGTGCTTCAAGTACATCTTAAAATGACCTTTTAAAACCTTTAATTTCACATATTCGCATATCAAGTAATTTTGTTGCCTCGTAGTTGATTTATTACGAATAATTTCAATGTTATCTTTAAGTTTTCATTCAGGAAACTGTCAAATCGACTGGCCTGTCTGAAGCCTTGCTCAAAAACAGCTGAGCAGTCGTAACCAGACACACGGGCCTGTCGAGCTTTAAATTTCCCCGTAGAATGAGGCGGTGTTAGGCTGACGCACTCTTTCTTAATACTTCACAGCACTGTGGCCTTGTAACGCCTCATTTTTATTTTCTATGGCAAAACAGGCAGTGCACTGCAAAGATTAGCATATATCCGGTGAACCAATTACTGTCAAGCATCTTGGACACCAGAGGGAAAGAATACCTAAACTCATAGAGGAGAATAGAACACTAAACAGATTTCAAATAACAATTTGAAGCAATGCAAATCTTGCATTTGGATTTTTGGATTTCCATTTTTCGTCACATCCAACCCAGAGTTTATACTTGACTGTCATTTGTTTTTCAAATTCATGTTGTCCTCCTTGTGTTCCAGTAATAGCTCATATCTCATTATTATTATATTCGGCTACAGAGCAGTTCATATTTTGGTGGTGTCGTATGGTAATGGTCCATTACATTGTAAATCTATGACACAAGTTAGCTGAATTAGGCAGTGCAGTCCAAACTTTTCAAGACCACAAACGGACAGACGTTGACCCCACATGTCTGAAAGTAAAATGTCAACATTCTCCAAAGGAACACAATCTGGCATCTGTGTAGACGAGGGAGCTGGCAAATTCTGCTCCCGATAGCAAGGAAGTCGGTGTGAGATGACGGGCTTTGACCCATCATGGCCATCAGAGAGGAAATAACAAAAAATAAGCGAGAGGATGTGAACATTTAAATAAAAAATGTTATGGCCTATAAATGCAAAAATCAAAGCCGTTAAAGTGAAATGTTAAAAGTGACCCTGAACCGTTAAGTTCCCCTTCTCTCAGAAATGCATTCTGTGAGGCCATGATGCAACCTTTTGAGCTATTCAGAAGATTTTCACAGCGACGAGGCTTAAGATAAGAGTCAAACAGCTCCCAAGTTAAACTTTAAACCATTTGTGTCGTTAATATACTTTTTACTGCAGAGGATAGTCACACATTAGGTCTTGTCCTGACCTTGAGTGAGTTTCTTCACAATTCTTTGGAAGAATTACATATCAGGACTGCATTCATTGAGGACATTTTGGGCGGACATTTTTCAATCTGTGCTACGGTTGCAGTGTTGTTGCCATGCCGTCCCTTCATGTGTCTCTATTTAGGGTCGCTCTATAGCCTGGTTTTATTTGTTTCCAGGACAAGCTCTTGAGCTCCAGGATGCTGTAAAAAAAAAAAAAAGCCCCAGGAGCGTCTGGCACCAAAGATGTGGGGAAGTGAGGGGAAAATCTCACTGGGTCAACAAGAGTTGTCTGGTGGGTCACAATTGTGCGTTTCGTAAGTTGGCCACCCACTTTCAACATCAGCCCCCCACCCCATATGACCCCTTTCCTATCCTCATTCCGCTAATTAGGTTGAAGGTTGTCATGTTGTCTGGTTACATTAAGGTCAAGTTCAACTCGTGTGTTGTTACAAGAGGCCGGGCGTTATCTTATTTGTACCAGAAGAAGATCTGCACTTGTTCTTATCGGTAAAGTGGTGTTTGTATATAAATTCAAAGGTTTGGAGATCCAATGAGACGCCTCATCCCCCTCCAGCCCAATCCACCACGTTTAGCACTTACATTGGGATTGAGCATGCAAATTTCTTCATTTTTTTCTGCTCTATTTCTGCCAGAGATGCGTCATTTCAAGCACAACACCAAAGATGCCCGTTCATCTTCCAGCCATGAGCATAGCTGTTAGCATTAAGGGCCATGTGCAGGTCATTATTCCCAGATTACGCATCTATTGCATTTATGCATGTGTTTACAAGCCGGCAGTTGAAAGCACATTTGTTCACTTCGAACTAAACAAGACCCTAGGAAGTGAATAAAGTTGTATGTTTTTTTTTATATTATTATTAATCACAGATTAAGACTACTGGCTACTCTCAGCATGAAATAAACTCTTGTTATTGCCCCTCTCTGGGCGATTACAGCGAATATTTGATCCCGTGCTTCCCCCATGACGTTACGCGACGAACCAAAACCATTCAATAACTTGAAATGAAAGTTCAGCTGTAGTTCAAACCCAACTGCACCACCTTTTCTTAGTGCAGCAAAAAAAAATTAAAATGGTATCATAGTTTCACTGTTAATACTAAAAATGTTGCTTTAGGGTGTTTTAAAGACTGAATGACTCGCTTAATCCCAGCCAGCCCCGATGCACAGAGCTGTTAAATTGTCTATAAAGCGTCTGGAACGTGATACCCAACACCGTCCCTTGGCAGGCAGACTTTAGTATTCATCTTACAAGGGTGAATCGAATGAACAAGGTCACTGTCCTGACGTCTAGCCTCCTGAGGCTGAAGAGAAGGAATCAGATGGCGGTGATGAGGAGGGGGGATAACAAAAAAATGCAATCTAGTTAAAGAATTGTAAAAAGTGAAGTCTGAGTTTGATCTGGGACACTTGATTGCTGCCTGGCTGATGATGGAGAGGTCTGATGAGATAGATGTGGACATCAGTTTTGCATCCTGTCCTATTGACCAAACATGAAATGCTGTGTAATTGTGATTATGGTTAATTTGCCAAGTTGAGGAATGATTTGAAATGTTCTCTACACTAATATTTCTCGCATTTCTCATTCAAACGTCCAACACTGTTTTGGCATTTGCAGCTTCTTAGAACGATATAAAGGTGTGGCGCTCGCCTGCAGTTGCATCCACTCGAAACAACAAAAGGTGTTAATGTCACTCAGGGATGCTGAGCAGACTGCTTGGTCATGGCCTAATTCCTGTAAAGCTCCAAATTGCCTCATGAATATGCACCGATGAAGGAATTAGGGTCATTGTTGCCTGTCAGCCCGATCAATATCCTGCTGATTTTGGTGAGCGACGCAGCAGTAGGAAACCTCTAGGCCTGGCATTGAAGGATGTTAGGTGGGTAACTAGCAGAAAATGTTTGGCCAAAGGGGTCACAGTTGAAAAATCCACTCTCAGGAAGAAAGTTCTGCTTATTTATATATCATTTGAAGGATAATGTCAGCTTAATTATTGTTTTGTTTGTTGCAGAAGAAGTGTACAGCTTCATTTAAATGAGTGAGAACATAGATGCCAGCTATTGTTTAACTGTCTATTGTTTGTATCTTTAGTAACACAAATGAATTGCCTGCGATTTAATGGACAAAATAAATGAAATAAATGACTCTCTGGGTTTCTAGTGCGAGAAGCCCATTCGCTTTTAGTGAGAGAGTTGCACTCTGGCAACATCGCCTGACCTCATTAATCAGAGCCGGAGGGAAAGTAATGCAGCCGCGACGTGCAGGGACGCATCGAGACAGTGAGCCATCAGCTTGTGTCGGTGTGTCTTTCTTCTGTTTTTTTTTTTTGCAAATTGCAAACACAGGATAATTGACATGAGAAATCTTTGTCAGAGGATCAGTTGCAGCTGAACCCACCAGCATTTTTTTTTTCTTTCCAGGAGATTCTATTGAAAGCATCCCTGATGAATCACTTGGTGTTTGTCACAGTGAGTCAGCGCGCCGCGCTGGATGCAGAGTAACTGCTCGCCTTCTGTTCTCATTCCACACCTCAGCAATGCACTTCACACTCAGAATAATTCAATGGGCAGGGGCCACTGCATAGTTGCTCTGCAGAGGCCATTAAAAAAAACAAAAAAAACATGAACACCAGCGGCCTCAGTGAAGTTAGCTCCACGTCTTGTTGTTCGTCGAGTTGGGGGTGCCAAGTGATCAGAACGTACAGCTGCTGCCAAAAGTCAACATTGCAATAAAATAAATAGATTCCAGTAAAGCCGTGGAGTGGATGTAGGTGACGTCTGCCTGGAATAATTAAAAGTGCAGATATAAAAACAACTGTTGTAGTTTTACTGTTCCCCTCAACTGGGCTTGACAAGTATAAGCAACACTGTAAAAAATATGAATGATTTGTTAACACAGTGTTATAAAAATAACTTGTGCGTGGCTATTCTATCTGTGTACTGACTCACTTCTCAATATGCAAGATTTTGATCAAACTTTTGCTTATTTTTACACAATGTTCCCTTTTTTGTAGACACTTTTAGTTGAAGTTTACTGTTTGCGTTCTGAAACGTGGCCAAACTTGTTACTTTTAAATGATCTGCAGTTTCTGCACCTCCTTGTGGCATCTTTCACTTTAGCACTGTCCATGTCGGGTGCTGCAACTCACCATGATGTTCATTATTGATTCATTTGTCAGTTATTTCCTCAATTATACGATAAATTGTTTTGTCCATAAGGGAAAGGTGACTATCATTTGATAGTCCCTCCCAAACCTCAAATTGACCCCTTGTTCATGTCAACGAATTGATAATTTGTGAGTCATTTAATAATTGATTATTTCCCATTCACCACAGAACAGCTATTTAGGACACGTCATGTCATCTTGTGCATCTTTGCAATGACTTTAAAGATGTTTTTTTTGAAAAGAAAATGTGTGAATAGACATGTAATCGAGCAATAACTGAGACACATTGATCCATGGATACAATCTGAGCTGTATTTTTCATGTATGTGCTTTATTTGATTGGAAAATACAGTTACACATAAGATAAATCTCTAAAGAGGATTGGCCAAAACAGCCCAAAATGCACCAAAGAAATCCTCTCAACTGTGCCGATGGACAGTCCGTGTCTTCCCCCATGTGACCGTGTCATGACTTACAAATTATAAACTTAAGTTTTCTCCTTTTAGTTTAAGAGTAACCCATTTTCACCTTGACTCTACATCCCCACATGAGTCGACGGCGCTCGCAGCAGTTGACAGTAAACAGGATCCTCTGCCGGTCGTTGCACTCGCGTCAGCTGATTTTAAAAACACAGCGCGTCGGCATATTGTGCAGTGAGCGTCACATGTGAGACGGCCAGATAATTGTCATGTGAGAGCGGTGGCGTGACGCCAGCGCTGATTCACGATCACACACCTTTTTTTGTTATCTCACACACACGCACGTAACGGTAAACTCATGTAACCGCAGTTAACTGCAGTCGTTAAACAGCTGCCTGCGTGAAAGTGTCGAAAAATATGCGATGGCTGTTAAAATGCAATACATTATTTTATTCTTTTGCATTTCCTCTCGCCGAGCGACTCCATTTGTCAGGACAGCGTGACTCGGTATTGTCTTGTCATCGCTTACATTAATGTGTTTTCAGACAGCTGTCTTCTGCATTTTTTGTTCCCCCCTGTCAACGCAACTGTAAAAAGAAGTGTGACATTCACTGCTATGAGTGATATTCACCGCTCCACCCAAAACAAACAAACAAAATGCTGAATCCTAACAAACTGCTGCATATGTGGGTCTAACGTTGACATCGGTTGTGTTGTTGTTGACATCACTGCTGTTGTGATCGCATGAGAGCTGAAACAATTACTCCATTATTAATTCATTACTCAATCATTAGTCAACTATTAAGTCTGTGAATGGGTTTGAAGCTTTTTTATACTATAATTTTTTCTGATTGTTGCAGCTTCTTAACTGTGAATATTAAGAATAAGACATTATTAACCGATTGTGTAAATAATCGTTAGTTGCAGCTTGAGATTGCGTGAATCCACATATGCGATCGATCCGTGACCTTAGAGTGAATCTCACATGTGAACGCACTGAATCTGAATGTTGTAAAGGATTATTGAATGCATCCGTTTGTTGATTGCAGTGAAAATGTGAATCAAATGTCAACCATGTCATTGCAAAAAAGTCCTTGGAGCTTTGAACATCCTCCTGAGCACTGGCTGTAGATGTGCTAAATCTAACCTGTTTTTACAGGTAAATGTTGCTTTTGGGTGAATTTCTGCCATTTCCCCTCATACCAAAATGTGTCTGCGGTTGACGCTGCTCGATATATAAAGATACAAGTAAATGACCATGTCCCACTATCTCACGCCTGTAATGATTACTGTGGTTGTTGCATAATGAAAGAGTGTGTGCGTGCACTTCATGTCATTTCTGACTCTCCTGGCTTGCTAATTTTTCCAACTCGGCAATTTACATCCACGTATCGCCTTCAATTGCATTATCTCCTCTTCTAATTCACTAAATGTGTTTGCCCTGTGGAGCGCTGTTGTGATTGCATGCCTTATCTGATTTTTTGCCTGCTAATTATGAGGACGAGTTTTAGCACTTGCCTTCGACTCGAGAGCTTTTAAATCGGCTCTGAGGTCATTAATCACGCCACTTTGCCTGAATATTGCAAAAGATTTTGTTCGCTTACACGGTTAAAACTTCGAAAAAAGGGATGGTATATGTCTCCACTCTCTGTTAGAGCCTCTGCTACGCACACAGAATAGTATTTTAATGACCTCATCCCTGGCTATGATGAGGCCACCAAGGTCTAACTGCATATCTGATGGTGATCGAGCACTCGCATTTAGACTACACCCATCCTCAATGAGACTACAGTCAGGTAGTGGATATAGATTAGATTGTGACTTGTTTGGATTGTGTCACAGGTGAGTTTTGTATTTCAGTTTTAGATTGTGTTGATATTTGGCCTCAGTTGTATACGCCAGATTTATCAGCTCTGTTTTCCTTTGCTCTCCCCCTATCTTTTCTGATCATTAAAAGTGGTACAATGCTCTTACCCGAGTGAATTCACTCCCCATCCTGTTTAACAATTGCACTGACGTAGAGAGGTTTAACTTCATCTTCGGCTGCTGGCAGCCTCTTGTGTTCTCCTGCCTGTGAGATTAACTTTCATGATGCTAACCCAAATGTTGTCTCGTTTACCAAATCCTCTGCCTCCTCTCCCGTGCCCCGACCACATGCCGCAGTGCATTAAAAAGGCTTTTATGGCTAACGGGGGCTCTCAAGCACAGCAATGATGTCGCCAGTTTTCAAAGCAACATTGATTTTACACTTACAGAAACCATCAGCTTTGTTGTTTCAAAGTTTGGGGGAGACCAAAGAAGGGGGCAAATGAAGGATCAGCTCTGAGCTATGGCCTGTGGCCACTGGATCAGTGATATTCTCTTGTGTTGAGCATATAATCTTCTGTACACCGAGAGTATCAGTGATTTGGTCCAATGTGTTTCTATTTCATGGCTCAACAATCAGCTTTTCCTCCATACTGTTTACTGTGTGAAAATGACCCACATCTGATGTTTTTTGGCCTACCTCTCATCGTGCTGCTAACTTTCTCAACTTTCTGCCGTAGTGAAGCTGGGTGCTCATTTAGCGTGTTACAACCGATTCGGCTCGTCTCGGCACGGCACGGTTATTACTAGTGCTGGGCACGCCAACATGTTAACGGTGGTTAACAGTGTTAGCGCATGACGCATTTCCATGACGATCATGTGATGTCATGTTTGTCGATCATGTGAGTCCAGGCACCGTTTACCAGTTAGCTCCTTTAGCGCCATTTGCGAGCCTACAGTCGTACTGGAGCGGTACCTGTGTGCCTCTGTTATTAAAGTTTAGCGTAACTTTAGAGACTCATTTTAACAATCGGGAGTCACGTAAACATGACGTCACACGCGTCTTTTTCGTCATGGAACATGCCCAGTACTAGTTTTTACTATTACAGATACTGACTAGAGATAGACTGATGTGGGTTTTTCAGGGCCGATACCGATCCTGATTATTAGTCGTGAAGGAGGCCGATAACTGATATTTGGAGCCGATATTAATTAGCAATAAAAACATTTTGAATAATACAAACACCAACACTTAACTTTAAATGCCTTTAAGCATATGTTTATAAAATAGCTTTTCAGATTTGCAACATTTCAAAGGTTTCTTTATCTTAGACAATAGACATCTTTGTTTTAAAAATCTAACACAAACTGCAGGAAGCTCCCAGGCTCAGCAGCATGTCTTATAAAGAAATTAAAACTTCGGGGGGTATCGTCATTTTACTCAGTTTAAGTTCATATAGTTTTTTTTAGTTTTTTTTATACTGTATATATATAAAAACAGCCTTATTGCAAATTATCCACACTGGTTTTAGTTGGTATCAGTTTGCTTACTGCAGCAAATTAAACTGAAAAGGACACGCAACTGAATGACTGCTGCAGCAAGGTCCAAAATTTAAGTGGCCATAAAGTCTAGTTGTATAGACAGTGTAGTGATCAATAGTGCAGTATGAAGCATAGAGGAGTGTTGGCCTGGAACGCTGCCACAGCTCAATGACTGTAGTAGGCACCCTGCTTTTTTAAAACATTTGATAAGCAAGTAGTACAAATTGCAAGTAGCTGGACTGTTTAGGCAACACACAAACATATTGGTTGGTTGATTGTTTTATTGCTTTGGATTATGAAACCTCAATAAAGAACTGAAAGGGCATTAACTAGTGTAACGGCATGGTTTACTTACTTTGCAACAGTGATGGTTTAGTTTAATCACAACTTTTTTTATATTGAGTTTTAACTATAGATATTTTTTGTACTATTTTGCAAGTTGCTGAACAGTACAACCAAACTATTTCCAAAAGGAACAGAGAATTTAGGCCAAAGAGATCACTTTTTAATCGCAAATTGTGCCAAGTACAGTCCTATTTAACAAGGCTGTAAGACTTTGAAGTACACTCTTGACTGTTTTGTTTAACTCCAGAATTTTTAATTTTAATTTAAAAGCTGAACAACAGTAGGGACCTTTTTGTAAAGTAAAAGGTAACTGTTCCTGTAATCTCTTTCCACCGCTTGCGCCTCGTCTTCTCTCTTTTATCGAATGCCTGTGCTGAAGTAACCTGTTGCCTGTACTGGCTGCGACGTGGCTGCTCCCAGAGCTGTTTCACCCTCGACGTTGTGTTTAGGATGTCGTCTTTATAGGTCGTCGAAAAGGTCCGCCGTGTTGTGCGAACACTGTCTGTGCAAATAATTGTTGTTTGTGGAAAAGCCAAACCATCCATCCATCAATCTTCTACACCCTGGACAGAATAGAAGGTACGATAGAAGGTACTACGACCTTCTCGTCCTTTGTGGTCGAAAAACTAAGTTAAATCTACTCCAGTGTTATTGATTTGCTGATTGTCTTTGTCATATGTTAAACTGAACATATTTTGGTTTGAAAAGTCTGTATAGGAGTCATTATTACTGACAATTAATACAGTAGACTGCAGTGATGAATAAAGATGCTGATAAACTGCTAATCAACCTAATTTCCGTCGCTTTAGATTGGCGCTGCAGGAATCTGCATTGTCATATAGAATTAAATGAGGAAATGAATAATTAACAGCAATTGTAACAGCGAGCCCATTAGTCATAATCTGGCCCCGCTACCAGTCGAGGTCTGCAGTCAGACTGATGGTAATGGTAGCAGGAGTAAATAAAGGTCATTAATTGTCACACACCATCTGTTGTTTGGGGCCCAGTGACATGTCAAATAGCTTTTCCTTCAGCCATCAGGGGAATTAAAGCAAAGATGTAGGACTGGTGATTCATCTCTAACACCGGGGGAACAGTAATCACAGTTGCCGTGCCTTAAACTGAAGAAGGTCATGTCGGTGAACTTTTGCTTCCTTGTATTGATTTCATGCAGCGGAGCCTGTGCGCATTTACATTGACTGCTGAACTGCAGAAACCAAGAAGGAATACACATGTATCTTTCACGATGATCTTGCACCTCTGTAGTCTTAACAAATGTTCTATATATATATATACAAAAAAAATGTTATCGTCACTCTCATTATGTCGCCTATATTTGATTCTTATGCCCACTGAGCATTCTGAGGCACAAACTGTTACAACCTTTGATGTGCGCTGTTGCCATGGTGACACATGTTCTTGTTAATTGTGAGATGAGCAGAAAAAAGGGTCTTTTTAAAACTGTGTCCAAGTCGCTCTACTCTGCTTTGCTATGACACGACAGACTCTTCTGCCTCCATGATTTTGTGCTTTGTACCCACTTGATTTTCGCTCGTAGATTAATTCACTTGAGGTTCATCTGAGGTAACGCTGCCAAAATTCGCCACTCACTGCCTGCATTTAGGCACCTCAAAATCCATTTAAGTTAAGTTAAGCATGTCATCCAACTATCTAACAGCCATTTAGTTAGTCACATGATGCATTTTTGCAGCAGCTAATATGGCTATATATTGCATTTATTCAGGTTCGAAGGACAAAAATGTGTAAAGTACCAATTTAAAGCATTCAAAGTCATCAAAATCAACAGATGCCAATCACAAAGAACCCCCAACAAAAACTTGTTTAATCTGAAGCGCTGTCAAGGTCGTCCATTTTTATGGCTGCGCCAGGATGGATTTATGGGAAGCACTCCCTACCTGCCACACACACACACACAGGTTTGTGCAGCTATTCATATTAGCACACTGCACTGCACTTCCATTCATTTTGACGGCCTAAATAAACCTTAAAAATAGCCAGTAAATACCTAACCACAATTCAAATATTAGCCCGGTACTGCCAGGTTTTCTGTCTTCATGAGGACTGATGGTCCTGACAAGGTCGGCGTTTGTGCCAGTAAAGGTCCTAAAGAGACACACACACTCTTTACACAATAAAAGTGGGTGATTTAAGAGTGTGACTTCACTGTAGCCCGAGGACACGAGATGAATTTCAACACGTGGCTTGTGTCCACAACTCTCTCTCCCCCGTCGATGCTCGTGTCGCATCTTTCACCGGCTCGTAGCATGTGCCGTCGTCGTTCGGTCAATACGGAACGGGCTTAAATCGATGGACTCTTGTACCGAGGCTCAAATTGAGCCGCGGGAAGTTGATCATCTTTCCGTCCACAGACTCACAGACACTAGCCACGAGGCCTGGGATATTCTCATGGCGCAGACAATCTCAGGTCAAAAGAAGGTGACGCATTAGTTTCTAATAGATCCAGAGTGAGGATTAATCACTCATGATTCATTCTATTGCCTTGTTATTTTTGGAACGCTTCAGGGACCTGTAATCACTTTGAGCTCAAAACATTATTGCGGGATTTCAGAAGAATCCTTGCACATTAAAAGATCTGAATTTCTGATTAGATTTATTGCATTTTTTGCGCGACTCATGAAATATACAGTATGTTATCTATGATGCTTTCCTGCACCACCATGAGCTCAGGGGATGATGTATGCCGTTTAAGTTGTCCCTCACCACTAGAACCAGCTGCTTCTCTGTGGCTTTTGAGGATTCTGTCCTCCCACATTTTCCTCGAGCTCACTCCTCTTTGCGTTATCCTTCTGGGATCACGGCTCTTAGCCTCCGATGGCCACAGAAAACCCACTATTCTTCTCTCTTCCGTGTTTTATTGGGTCATCCCTGTGTGAACCTGTGATTAATGTTTCTTCCGCTCACAACAACATGACATTTTGGATTTCACCGGACTGCGTTGCACTCACACAGCAACAATTCTAGAGACGGAGGCTTTTTTTTTTCGCCACTGTGGTCACCGTACAGTGATGATTCAGTGGGAGGAGATGAGTAACTGTAATGACAGTAAATTATTAGGTGCTGAACAAGAAGATACTAAAGCACACAGAAACACAAAGACGTGCTCACTGTAGTTCGCGCGAAAGCTCATCCTTTTTTATTGCGAGTAGTGCAGCCCAAGAAAGTAGTTACCTGAGTTGATTTTAATCGAGTCCTTGATTAAACATTGATGCTCACAGAAATGATTGGCATACTCAAGTTATTCAATTTCCTTTTTAATATTACAGACCAGTCAGTCAAACAATCAAGACAAAGTAGATTCATCAATAATGAACGAGCCCATTAGTTTCAGCTCTAAAGCACTTAAACCACACATGCTGATGCACACAAAGTGCAAAGTAAACCTAGAGTTAAGTTTTGTGAATGGCCTTTGGAAGTGGGATGCATAAAACAATCTGTTTTGATGCAAGTCCATGAACAAATTTGCCGATTTTAACTTGATCTTGAGGGGTATCCTGGTCTCAATCAAACGTTTCAGGTCTTTTTGTAATTTTTTATCCTATTTACAGTCAAATGGACCAATAAACACGGCATTTAATGGGCGATGTATGTGGCAGGAAGTGATTGACGGCTAGTACTGTGCAACAGGTGCATGGCTGCGTTCAAAAAAAGCCCAAACTCGAGGCTTACTATGCTACCTCAAATATGCTTAAATCCTTGCAGGAGCTCTTCTTTTAAAAGGGCAAAATCATTCCTAAGTCAGGGAAAAGTTCTGGTTGAACAGAGAGATAAGAAATGATACTCAAAGGGTCAAAATGCCCCATCTTACTGGGTTTTTTAGTTAATAGGAAAACATAACATGCCGTGCAATGCATTGGCAATGAGACAAGGTTGTGAATTGTATTTCCAGGGTTACTTATGTGAAATGCTTGAAATTGTGATTGTGTGGTTTTATACATGGGGAAAACAGCACTAACTAAAATTCGGCATGTAGGAAATTCGGATTTTTAAATAAAAAGTGTCCGATGTGACCATTGAGTGAAGAAAGAGATCACAGGCTGTACAGCAGAGCAGAGCAGCCAGTGTTGCTGTTTGACTGTTGATTCACACTGGAATGTGTGTGCCAGAATCTCCATGTGTTCACACCTAAGTGAAATCCCGCCTCGTAAAAGCTCCATCAGCATGACTTGTTTGATCTGCAAGACACACAATCGATGATTTTGTTTCTCTCTCCCCCACCCTATGCTCTCATCCTTATCCCATGCCAATCTTCCCGCTCTTTTTTTTTTCCATCTTCAACACGTTTTTTTTTTCTTCTTCAGTCTTATCTAATCTGTCACACTCCTTCCTCCCCGTCTGTTTTCTGTATCCCTCGTCATCCTTCTTTCCTCTACATGTGATTTCTCCTACCTCATCTGTCTTTCTCCCTCCTGATCTACCTCTTCACACTCCCTCCCTCCCTCCCTCCCTCTCTGCTTCTCTGGCAGGCTGCTCATTGCAGTGAGTCAGTATCATGGAGGCAGGCAGCGGGGCTGCTGCAGCGGTGGGGAGTGCAGCACTAGGACTGCTGGGAGCCACAGCCACGTCCAGCCATGACATCCTGGACAGGTAAGCCCACCGCTACGCACACTCTGTGTGAGTGGACTTCCCCCGAAGTGAACGGGGGGGAGTGTGTGTTTGTGTGTGTGTTTGGAAAGAAGGACCACACCTTTGAGGGTTGAGAATCTTGTTAGTTTGTTGATAGTTAGTCAGGAATGCATGTAGAGTGTGTGCGAGTGTGTGCACACACACAGAAAGACAATATTCCTCCTCTCTCTTTGCATGTGTGCGCTTCATTCCACTCACTGTACGTGAATCCATGCGCTCTGTTCTGACAGTTTGTGGTTGTGTGTGTGTGCTCATGCATGCATATGCCTGGAGTGTGTGTGTTCATAATGATTTTTTTTTTTGGGGGGGGGTTATTTGGCTTCCTCCATGCCTCAAGGAGAAATGACAAGGGAATGCGCATGCAGAGGAGGCGGAGGGGGGGGGGAGCCATCGGTCGACGTGCCTGAGCTACAGCCGAAGCGATAGGATGAGTTTGCACAGTCACTACCCCACCCCCCTCCTTAACCCACACCCACGCAACATCCTCCCATAGCAACTAGGTGACTGCCATCACTTAACCGCCACTGCTGGAAACCCTCCATTCAGTTTTTCCTCTTCCGTGACGGAAGCCCCCCCCCAGTTCTCAGTTCTCCGACGACCACCGCTACCCTCGCACTGTATCAGCTTTCAGGCAGTTACGTCATCGCTACAGCTGTACACCCACACTCACAAGCATGTGCATTCACAGGGATGTTTTTAGGGCAAACATCACACAGAGCAAATGGTGATATATCTTTATTATTATTATTATTATTATTATTATGGGCTGGACTACAGGTGCTGTCAGGGTTGTCACTCACCCCCTCTCTGCATTACAGTCATGCACTCTCCGCATATAAGGATGCTGGGGATCTCCTTTGACACCGAATACAATCAGGGATGCAAATTAAAGGCTGTGACTCATTTATTCATCACTTCCTTACTATTTTCCGTGAGTCACCGCTAACCTCGTCGCTGCTCGGCTTAGGATGCACTTTCAGAACACAAGTGTTCTCCGTGTGCCACGTACGTACACCTGTTCCTGTGCGTCCGTCCAGGTAGCCAATAACGCCTCCCCCTCCCCTCGTTGCTGCATCAGCATAATGATGTGGGTTTTCCCAACTGCGCTCTGTGTGTGTGATTTAGTCATTTTTTGTGTTGTCACGAATGCATCCTTTTTTTGAAAGTGGGAGGGGGGGTATTACTGTTAAGGATGAGGCTCACATGCCGCCCCACATGCCTGAACTGGGTCTCAATCCTGCACTGTGGTTGCCATAGCAGCAGCAGCTTAGCATACATTAGACAGCAGTCCAATATTACTATTGTGAATGAGCGAGGGTGGATAAAACGGATAAAAAGGACAGCATGGAGGAGAGAGGAGTATGAAAAAGGGGAGGAAAAGAGATGTGACCAATCTGCTGTATTGTTTCCAGATGATGTCACTGTACTGTGTACATGTACACAGGTATGTGTGTGTGTGTGAGAGAGAGGACACGGAGGGCGTTGGGCCAGGGGGAAGTTCTTTTTAGAGAAGATGTCCGGTGAATCTTGGTGGACGGCAGTGGGGACGTGCAGCGTCCAGGAAGTGACACAAATAGAGAACGAAAACCCGCTGTGAAACTGTAAGCGATTTCCAGACCCAGTAAGTCACATGGCAGCAGAAGAGCTGCACGAATATGGAAATAAGTAGAGTGTTGGAGCTGCTAATTTAAGGTGTGCACTGTCTGTTCGGTAACACACAGCTGTGTCGTTTTAGTATCTAAAATGGTTCTTTTTTACTTAACATTAACACCTCACCAGAACAAGGGGAATCTTCTCTGCTTACATTAATCTTCTTGTCAAGCATTTTTGCTGATTCATTCAGTTTTGCACGCAAAGATCAGGTATCTACGACTGAGCTTTCTCAGTCTTCTGTGTTCAGGCCCAGAGGATGTCGCACGCTGTTCTCAGACATTAAACCCAAGGTCATTACTTGAGAAAGTGTCTGGATAGTTGTGCCGTTCACATATGATGAATGTATTGGGGGCATTGTCTAGGTCAGATGGGTTAACAAAACAAGGAGACTCTCTCCAGAGGATTCAGGCAGCCTCTGGCTTTGAGCACGTAGGAAACGGGACACTCGGCCGTTTCTTCTCTGTGGATACAGTGATGTCATCGCCGTCTGCATTTAAAACATGGGTCTTAAAGTTTTTACGACGTGGGGATCAGATCAGGCATAGGATCTTCATGTACCACGGGGAACAGAGTTATCACAGCCTGTGCTGGAAAACTGCTCCAAATAGAAGTTGTTATAGATTCAAAGTTGACACCAATACACAAGAGTGTAATTTGATGCGGGATAAAAAACATTAGCCAGTGTCTCATTTGGCTGCGGAGGTGTCAAGTCATCTGTGTCGAGCTATTGTTCATTGTCACTCTCGCTACACTGCGTTTTACTGGAACACAGTGGGGAAACTTGAGGGTTTCAAAGTAACCACTTTCAAAAGAACAGGGATCTTTTATTTTTCACTGTCATGATTCTTTGTCATAAGTTGTTGGACAAAAGCCTCTCCCTCAGCTTCTGAGGTTTGTCATGGTTTCGGTGCTTAATTGTACTTTTATGTCTCTCTTTCTTTAGACTCCGTTTGACATGACATCCCATAGCTGGTAAAAGCGGTCAGTGGTGTTTTGTGGGAAATGCTCTGTGGCCATAATATGCAAAAAAAAATACAGTTTCGTGGTCCATGTCAGACTCGCCACATCCAAACCACATCCTGAAACAAGAGAAACGTCTTTTTCTGTGCACCCCGTGGCTTTGTCTTGGCTCGTCAGTGTTCAGGATTCCAGCGTTCTGTCATAATCTGTTGCTTTCATCCATGTGGGAAGAAAACAAAGTGCTGTCTTCAAAAAAAAAAAAGGTAGCTGAGGAACAAATACATACATTTATGTGGATAAAACACTGCAACATTTATCTTACTTATCTTTATATTACATGAAATTTTAGAATTACTGAAGCAAGGAACAACAATAACTGAATAATACAGTCACTACTATTATATTACCAATAATAAGAAAAAAAACATGTTTAAACGTAACTCTCTTTGTGTACAAGTGTGCACGTTTATTTATTTAAGCTTTCAATCATACATTATGTCATACTTAAATACTATCAACAATTATTTACTTTTGAATCAATAGTTTGCCTCTTTCCGGTCCGGATCATGCAACATTCATGATTATGAAGTTAATGGAAGGCTCTGCCATCATCAGTGGAGGTGCTAATGTGTGTAATGCTGCTCTTTCGCTTTTCTCCTGAATTATGCATAAAGCAAGAGACGTGGCTTTATGAAGAGGCAACCACTTTCATTAGCTTTTTGAAACCTGGTTTTGGCCACGTTTCCAAACTCTTGTTCGCTGTAAAAAAAAAAAAGAAATTACACTCACGTATGTGTCCTTGCGGCCTGTTTTAGCTGCCTGTGCAGGTTGGGGAGCACCGACTTTGGCTTTCTGTGGAATAACTGGAATAAATTGACAAAATTGCAATTTTTTTACGCTTCAATCTGCACAATTCGGTTTACCGCTCCACTCAGGTGAAGCAAAAAAAAGGATGCAAATGACCACAGTTTGGGCAGCCACACTGCAATGGATCAAATGGAAGTCTTTTATTTTGAAATCTAAAAAAAAAACAGATGCATAAGCAGCAAATCTATTTCAAGAGATGGGTGGGAAAACAGATGAAGATCCCACATCTAACTTGCACAGATACATTTGAATTAGTTGCACAATGGATCCTTCTTGTGCAATACCTGCTAGTATACCAGTTTGGTGCTTTCCAGACAGAATTTTTTGCATTGGAAGTGAAATATATGTATGATCCACAATGGACCTTTGATTGCATTCAGTCCAGGCTATAATAAAACCCAGCGCATATATAAATCCTACAGACTCGACGGCGATGAGTCATACGCTTGCTCTTATCATTCCAGCCTGTTTACTCTTAAAGCACAGCTCGGCGGTTAGAGAAATGATTTTACTCACAATTTTCCTGACCAGTGAAGTGCAGAATTATCTCAAGGCCAGGGTCATTTTAGAATTAACCTGTCAGAAAAACAACAACTTCTAAATAAGCTGTACACAGTCAAGATTATATGACTTCCTCACTGAGTAAGTGACAAATATGAATTTAAAAATGATAGCAGAAAACTGCATCCATAGCAACTTATTCCCTTGTCCTTTATCTCCCTGTGCCTTTGATGCTATTTATGTTCCTTGGATAGCATGTGATTGTACATTCGCAGCTCATTTACGTTCACAACTTGCCGACAGGAAAGTCCATACTTTTCATCCTTAAGGACTAATTGTCAATATGAGCTGTTTAGTTTCTTGTAGCAACATGTTTCCACAGAGTCATTTAAATGTATATTCTCTGTCGGCTAAATGATTCACTTCAAAAAAAACACTTTGAATTAAGCCGTTTAATTCTTACAGAGCTGAACGTATTCAGTCTTTCATCCACTTCCTCAGCCTCAGTTGCCGCTCGCTGGAAATATCCTCCATCAGGCCAGTGCCACGATGATACTCTCTGGTGAGTATTATTGGCAGCTCTAAAAGTGGCATGTGTCGATGTGTGTGTGTGTGCTCAGTCCAGCACATAAACACATGCTATGCTCTTCTTAAGTGTCGCTCTTATAAACATTCATCTCAGCCGACCCAAACTGGCAGAGCTGGTTGCCTTCATCTGGCAGGTTTAATTTTATGGATTTGTCCTGTTTTTTTTAAAGCTTTAAAGTGACTGACTGTGGAAAAATTGAAACTTATAAGATACAGTCTTTGTTTCTGAACACCTATTGTAACGGAGATAAGTGTCAAACAGAATCAGACTCACAGATCGTATATAAAAAGTGGACGTAGTCTTCCGGTTTGCTCGTTGACGCCATCCAGGAAAACTCGTTAATCGTTTTTGTCGGGGTTAGTGTCTCGATTTGCTAGTTTCAGGTTTACTTCAGTGGCATTCGGTGTCACTTTTGCAAATTCCATTTACAGAATATAGATAATCTATACCCCATGTGTCAAACTCAAGGCCCGGGGGCCAGATGTGGCCCGCCACGTCATTTTAATGTGGCCCACAAGTGATTAATTGGTCTTAAAAATCTGTGTTAAAATAGGTCTATGCTGTTTTATTAAGGCGTGCGTTGACCATAAACTACATTTCCCACAATGCATGGCGATTGTGTGACCCGCAAAGTGACGGCACCGCAGCTTGATCACAGTGTATCATTGTATATGCATCATGCGACGAGTGAAATTGAATAAGTAATAAACAAAGTTATTTAGCAATATTTTACAGAGTAGTTACCTTTATTTACATTATATTTGGTTACATTTATTCTGTATGACAGTTACATCTGGCCCTTTGAGGGTAACTATTATGCTGATGTGGCCCTCAGTGAAAATGAGTTTGACACCCCTGATCTATACAATAAAGCAACGGCACATGGTACTGTGCATAATTTTCACGGCAGTTTCTTTTTTTTCCCGCAAGCTGAAATATACGTACAAACAGGATCAGATTTACCGCTACACATCAAGTGTAAGTGTAGGTCACACTAAATACTTGCATGTATACAATTAAGTGATTCAGTAACAAATCTGACTCACATCTCCATCAGCCATTTCTTCTCCGCTCTGACAGAACTTGACTTTCAGTATATGTGCAATTTGACAATTTGTAGCAGCGTCTGTGTTGATCTGTTATCTGGCCTATTCCCTCTATCATTTCCTTGTCCTCTACCCCCTCATGGTTTAAAGATTTTAGAGTGGTCAGATTCGAGTATTTTGGCTCCATTCAGCCGTCTTTTTCGAAAATGAAAGCGGTGATTTTTGGGAGGGACGCTCATTGACTCTGTGGTTGTGGGTCATGTCCTCGTGGCTCCGCGGAGAAGTGCCGGTGTTTACGTTCCGCGACCTCTTTCTTTATACGTGACCTTGTGGTCAACGTGTTGGTGTGATGCAGTGGGGCAGGACGGGGTTGGAGCACAGGGCTTTTCCCACTGTGCTCTGGCAGGTGTCCATCATACAAAAGCTTTATGTTTTATTTTATGATTTTTCAGCGTTCTCGCAAACAGATTGAACTCTATTTTGCAAATATCTATAGGAATAGAATGTGACGGCTGCAAAAGCAAACACAATTGAAGCTGTTCTGGAAGGTTAACTGGTGGCGACACTCCACGCGATGCAGTGGTGGTTGGTGTTTCACAATCTTTTTCACAATCTACAGTATTTAATATTGTGGAAAAATCTCAGGCAGTCGCGGAATTTTAGTGCACAAAGACCAAGGCCAGAAACTACCGCTGAGAATGCATGAGAAACTCCTCAATCCTTAGACTGCACACATGAATGCTGTAATGATTTAATTTAATCCCAAAATGATTTGTGCACCAAATTATTCCGACCCAGTTTTAAACAAATATGCAGCTCAATAAGTATGTGTTGGTTTATGTGAGGTTTATATATATAAAAAAGGGCCTGTGCTAATTTAGCCAGCCTGTGACAGCTGTGTTGAAATATTGGTGCGTGTAACCCACAGGGTTTCTCTTTTGGGTGCTGAGCACATGTTGACATTCAGTGGTGGGAACGCTTCACGTCGAGAGGCGTCCATACCTTTCCATCTTTTTAGAGCTTCTGTTGTACCAAAATTGAGAAGATGTTGGGAAAACGGTGGAGATAGAAACACTCCCGCCCTGCTAAATAGACGGCCTTCTCTCTTGTTTCTGACTGGAGCGAGAAACCTTCCACTTTACTGCTCCTTAACGCCAGCTTGAAGCACCCTTGTCTTGTTGCTGGGTGTTTTGGAGCAGGTGCTGCAAGGGGAGCAGGTCCTTTCTCCAGACATGCCTCCTTACACCACAGAATGCTGGGAATGTCAGCTTGCACTGCACTTCTGAACAGGAGGAGGTGATACTTGGCAAGTGAAATGCAGTGCTGAAGCGTGGCCTTGCACACTGTGCGCCTGACAGTGCTGCTTCATGCTGTCAGCCGTTCTCAGACTTTCCCCCTGGTGAGTGAGTGCTTCAAGCATGTCATTAGGGGTGACAGTGGCTAAGGAATATGTCGGTTATTTTTCGCCCACTCACAACATTCGGCAGAGAAACCGCCTCTTAGATGAAGATGACTCACTGCTCTCCTGTGTCATTAGATAAACAATTGACATTTATGGATTTGAAAAGTGTGCACTGCATGTTTTTCTGCAGCCATAAAGAATGATTTAATTTAGGAAAAAACATAATCATTGTGTAAATATGTGTGTGAACACTCACCACATCTTTCAGCATCTCTGCTCAGCCTTAAAATAATATACATATATGTATATGTATATATAGATATGTGTGTGTATGTATGTGTATATATATGTGTGTGTGTGTATGTATGTATGTATGTATATGTGTATATATGTGTGTGTGTGTGTGTGTATGTGTGTATGTGTGTATGTATGTATATGTGTATATATATGTGTGTGCATATATATATATATATTTATATATGTATGTGTGTATATATGTATGTATATACTGTATGTATGTATATATGTGTATATGTACATATATGTATATACATATATATATATATATATATATATAAATATATATACATATTTCTTTATATATGTATATATACATATATATTTATATATACATATGTATACATATGTGCTTTATACATATACAAAGCACATTTTACATGAGTTGTTTTTGCTCCAAAATAATGAGAGGAAATTCAGTGGCGACACATTTTGACACCAGATGTGAACCGTCATGATTGGTGCTGATGAGCTCTCTAAGGACACATGTTAATCCCAATCCCAATCTGAGTGTTATGTGGCCTATGCGGTAAAGTTATCACAGCAGAAGACAGTGGCCCACTCCAGGGCTGTGACTGTCCATTTGTCTTATGTGAAACTGTTGTGTTAGGCTGAGTAAAAGTGGCATGGTTTTTGGCAGAATGATGAAGGAGGTGTCATGAGGAGTTGTGTGAGAGGGATTAAGGAGTTTCACAGAGACTCGACTAACTTCACTCCCGGAGACTCTGTTATCGCCGGGGTACAAATATCTCTATGCAGAGTTTCTGTGTCTGCTGCTGTTGTCCTGCAGCTGATATATAACTATTATCTTTCAACAAAACAAAGCTCTAGTATCTACTGTAGTGTCTAATCTACTTTACTAGACTGTGTGTGTGAGCTTCATGAACTTCTGCTGTGTTTCATTTCCTTCGCTGTTCTTTTCTTTTGCACGTCCTCTATAGAAACAATATATATTGTTGAAGTCACTGTGTGTATGCAGAAATCCCATCTACTTTTTCCCGCGAAAGGCAGCGTTAACTCAAATTTATCATCATGTTATTACCCGTTGTTTGTGCTGTATTTCATTCTTTTTGTTGCTCTCTGGATGCTGAGCTCACTCGGCACGTCCTGAGCTGAGCCCTGCAGCTCCTGATAGGGTTGAACTAGTTGTTTTAATATAAAACCAAACACAGGAATGTAGCCATGGAGTGAATTTCCAAAATTAATTTTTAATAATGATATTAGATTTAGTGCCGCGACACCTTCAGATTCATGTATGACCAAGTTAGACATGGGACAGTGTGAGAGTCTGACAATATGATGAGCAAAAATATCTCCTGCCGTCTCAGAAACTCGATGAATGCACCTAGGTCGGCAACATCCTATTTATTTGACAAATTGCGTTTTACACGGTTGGCGTATTTGATTTAAAATATATAATCGCACTTCTTTGCAGACTCAAACTGCAGACTGGAGAGACGGATCATAAGTGTTGTGAACAAATTGTGATTTATGTTCAGCAATTTTGTGATCATTTGTTATAATTACTCGCATCGTGCGAGTCTCTGAGGTGTGGACTTTTACTTTGAAATCCAAGCAATTTCAAGGCATGTTGCCACCTTGACGTTACAGATCGTGCAAGTGAAAGTTGTTCTAAGAGAGTGTGTGTTTGTTTGTGTGCTGCAGGGGTCTAAGGCCTGGACGTCACCTGGAGGACGACGATATTGTGCCCGAACTGGCTTACATCCATCCCAGAGAAAGACCAGACTGGGAGGAGACCATCAGCGCCATGGTGAGACACACACACACACACACACTCTCGAAAGCCTGTAATGATGTCGATGCTTTCATCATGCATGTCCCGTCTTTATCGCAGCCCAGCTGAAGTGTCGGTCGTGACATCTCAGATCCTCCGATAACGGCGCGCCGATCGGCTTGTCCGTCACCGTCTTATCTGCTTTTCCCGATTGATTAGCTGTGCCTGAAACTGTGCCTCCTCTCCTCTGCCTCTGAAACACTATCGCGGACTCATGTTTAATGCAGAGGGACTGTTTACGTCCCTGAGCTACTCTACTCCTCGACTCTTTGCATAGATAGTCATCTACCTGCCATCTGTGTGCTCGCGTATCAACGCCTCCATTCCATTCACCAGACAGCATCATTCATTATTTCCTTTGCTCCCATCTTTAGTTTGGGCTCTGCTTATTGCATCAACAGCATGCTGAAAATGAGGCCGTCTCCATGGTAACATGCAGAGCCACCCGTGGTCGGTGTGTGGTTGTAGCCCTATCGCATTTGCTTACTTGAATTGGGCCTTAGACAGAGAGAGAGAGAGAGAAACAATAATCTCAGCAGACTAATGAATATTGATACCAGAGGGTGAGCTTTTAATTCAGCGTGTCTGTTATTCTTTGTTCAATATTTGATTCAAGTGGGACTTTATACTCGAATAACATGCATTATGTATTATATATGATGGTTTCAAGAATTGATGAGAATCACAAGGCCAGGATGGATCATAATCTGTGGGGAAAAACCTTTCATTCTCTGCAGTTGAAACCAAAGTAGGGCTGAAATGATTACTCGATTATTCGGTTTGAGTGTTTTCTAAAGAATTAAAACCAGTTTCTGTGATTTTTCAGCTTCTTAAATGGGAATATTTTAGTGCTGGGCACTAGATTAACGCACGGCACGTTTCCGTGACAACTGACCGGAAAAAGACACGCGTGATGTCATGTTTACGTGCCGCGACACTGGAGTCCAGGCACCGTTTACCAGTTAGCTTTGTTAGCTGCATTAGCTCGTTTAGCGCCTACAGTCCAAATGGAGCGGTCTGTTTATCAAATGAAATGAGCAGCGCTACAAATAACCAGCGTACCTGTGTACTGCGTATGTGAGCCTCTGTTTTTAAAGTTTAGTGTTACTTTAGAGACTAATTTTAACAATCCGGAGTCACGTAAAACATGACGTCAGGTCAGTTGTCATGGAAACGCGTCATGCGCTAACGTGCGTTACCGTTGACGCCATTTTCCTCCGTTAACTGCCCGGCACTCATTCAAATCATTAAAACTCATTTTGGTTGTCTGGACAAAACAAAGAGCATTTGAGAGCATCGTCATCTGCAGGTTTGACAAACACGGATCAATATTTTTCAGGATTTTCTGGACCAAACGATTACTCCATTAATCAAGAAAATAATCGACAGATTAATCGATTATGAAAACAATCTTTAGTTGCAGCCTGGTCGCACAAACCAAAGTTATTCATTTTATTGTCAATGAGATAGATATTAAGGCTGCAATAGTAATTTCATTATTAATTATTATATTGATTTTTCATTTTTTTTACTCCTGTCACAACCACACTCATTAGCCATGACAAAAAAGTTGGACAGTTTATTTTTTATTTTTAAGATTTCGATGAATCATAGTTAAGTAACACAGAATTCACACTGACTATAACTAAAGAGTTAACACAGCGAATGCGGGGGTTAGATGTGTGGCTGCCAGATCCTCAGCACAACAGGGACAGACTCTGGCCAGGTGCTCCAGCTGTGTTAATAAACTCCACCCACATACCTGCCAAAAAAACAACAGGCGGACGAGAACCGGGGGAAACTCAAACACAGCAGGTCTCCAGCGAGAGCAGGAGGGACATCGCAGTCTTTTTACTGGACTGGTTTAAGTAAATCAAAAACTGGAATAATTTGTTGGTAAAAGGCCCGTAGTTCACCTGCAGCTGCCTCAGGTTTGCTTCCTCTTTGCTGTGTGCGCCAAAATCTGTTCTGCCAAAAAGAGAGACGAAAGGCACAGTGTCCCCGAGTAAATTGGCAAAATTACTTTACTGTCAAATAAAATGACTGTTGGTTTGAAACATCTGCTGCCCTCATGTCCTCCTCTCGTCAGCCACGTCAAGTTTACACCTAGAATAGAGGTGGTGGAGACTGTAAAGTCTGACCTCATCTGCATATTACCTTTCCTGTCACTGACCGTCTGGCTGTGGAGTCACAGGTCCACCTTGAAGTTATTCTCATACATGAACTCAGAATAATGTCAGCAGAATTGGGTTCATTAACATTGTCCAGACTTCACACGACACTATATTTTTGTCTTTTTCATGATGATCTTTTTGTTTTGTCCACAAACCAAAATGATTGATTCAGTTTTAACGATTTCTTTGTTATGTGGAGCAAAGAAACGAAGAAAATATTCACATTTAAGAAGCTAAAACAATCAGAAATCTTGTTTTAATAATAAAAAAAATCTTCAACCGATTACTTAATTATTAAAATAGTGAAAATCAGCCTGAATTTAGCGTAGCCTTATCCTGGCATTAACCGTTCACACATTAGAGCGACTGTCTGCCTGAGTTGCTTATTCGTGTTTTGTTGACCACAGCTGTGTTTTCAGCTCAATGTGTTCCAAATGAAGCTGATAATTGATGCAGCTCTGTGTGGGGGGAGCCGTAGATGTTGTTTCAGCAGCACCACCATTCAACTTTAAGCATCTTTTTCAATTACTGTGTTGTATTTACAGCTATTATTTGATGCCTGTTTGTTTAATAGCGTGACTCGGAAAGACCTTGCAGTAGAGATGCTCCCACACAATCTGCCGGATCAGGTATCTGTCGGGCGTGACGGCTCACGCCCACTGATCGGGATCTACATTACAGCATCCACCTTGTCAGTGTTTGCTATGAAATCCAGAGTTTTTGCTGTCATCGTGTCAACTCGACGCGCACTTCGTCGCCTTAGGTTCAATTTATTCCAAAGATATGAACACACAGTGAAGTGAAACTATTCTCTCTTTGCTTAAAATAGTTCCAGAGAATATAACACTTTGCCCTCACTCATATTATTTACAACCGATTGAGTGAACGTGCTTGAAGTTCAAAGCCTGATGCCGCCGCGCAAAAACCACCAAATGGAAAACATCCCTGATGTTAACGTGTGCGTTTCTGTGTTGTAGGCGAGGAGCGCAGAGATCCCCGAGCTGCGCAGCGAGCCCCTCATGCGCTCGTGCAGCAGCAGCACAGCCAGCATGAAGGTCAAGAATGTCAAGAAGTGAGTTCACACGCACTCAAACGCACACACTGCCTGTCTCCTTCACCTCTCTCACATCCCTTCTTTCTCTACATCTCTATTGCAATTAACTGGCAGTTTAGCGCCTGGAGTTCCTGCTCCAGCTCCTGCCATTCCTTATGTCTATTTCTGTGTCTTCCTCCTCCTTTCACTCCCTGTTTGCTCTGCTTTGTTCCTACTTCATCATACACACTCGCACATGTCAATCTTGTGCAGCAGGTGGAGAGAACTAAACTAGCTAACTAAAAATGAGAATATATGTTGTGTTTTCAGACTTTGCTTCACCAAGGGCCACTTCCCCAAACTGGCCGAGTGCGCTCACTTCCACTATGAAAACGTGGATTTTGGCACAATTCAGGTAAATTTTCCTTCAGTTAATTCACTTTTATGTCATGTTAAAATGTGTAAAATGGCCATCAGAGCAGTGTGTGTGTGTGTGTGTGTGTGTGTGTGTGTGTGTGTGTATGGCCTTGAACAGTTCTCTCACTTGTTATTTCCCTGCAGTGTTGGGTACGAAACTGAAAGATTCTTATGTAAACAGGAATATGACTCACATGTCTCTTCCAGTTGGTGATGAGCAGGTTTTGAGGCTGTTGGTATCAGTTGGAATTTCTTGTTGATTTGCATATGTTTGGTATTGTTTTTCATAAATATCCCCGTCAGCTACGACTCATCCTCGTTCGTTTAAGCTTGGCACGCAACAGAATTGGTCAAATTTGCGTAGAATTCTTGGGTTTCCTGGTTTGTTTGACCTGTTGTCAGCTTGACTGAAAGAGCCACAGACCGCAAGCCATACGCTGAAACTGTTCTTTTTGCACGTTTGTGACACCTTACCATTTTAATTTAAATGTGTTTTGAATCTTGGAACCAGTTTTCCCCCCATTTGACAGCAGAATACCTCTGTTAGCCACAAGGACCTTTGATATAACTTATCGTAGTAGTTGTTTTTTCTTTCCTCCACATATACACAACACAAAAACAATCAAATTTAATGCCTCGGATGTCTTATATTTCACTTATATTTCGCATCACCACCCTTTTTCCTATCTATCTACATCATACATGACACTTGCTTCCCTCAGAATTAGTTTATTTTCCCAAGGAAAATTAATACCTCATTAATTCTAAAACATATTTCCATAGCTAAATTATGTGTAGTGTTATATATACAATCCACTGTGGATCTTGCATCAACAGGCTCATCTTGGCTTGAGTTCAGGATTTGCGATATCTGTCAGAAAGCCTCAGTTTACAGACTGAACAAGACATGAAGGCATGACCTTTTAGGAGGATCTGATAAAAACACCTTTATAAGATGCATTATGGGAATTGTAAGATCCAGTGTCAGTATTCGTTTGTCCACATTTTAATAGGTTTAAGGTGTTGGATAGCTTTTGCTTTTTACAAAATAAAGTTTGAAGGTTTATTTTCTTGTTAAATCGGTCTCCTCATTATACTCTGAATTCCATGAGCTTTGTCATTATGTTAAGGATCCAGAAGGGGTCAGCAGTCAGCTTAGTTTACGACACGTGCAGCAGTAGAGTGAGAGTGTGTGTCTATGTGTGCCTCACCTGCAGGGTGTTTGTTGATGGAGCTCCGGTTACACCACATAATCTATCTGTCCATTAACAGCGTGCATAGCAGAATCCCAGGGCCAATATGAGCTGCTCTTGGGAGATTGCTGCGTCTTTTGTTATCCCAGCTGTGTGTGTGCTGCTGGCAGCTCCACCGTCTCACCCTTTGCGGCGTCCCTGTTGCTTTCAACCAGCCCTGCCTCTTTTGTTTTGCTTGGTGTGTTTGCTGCCGTTCGGTTACGGTATTCAGTGCAAATTCGACTTAACTCACGTTCTTCTGTCTTCATTAAAAGGGCTCTTTATTCTGTTTGTTCCCACTGTCAGTCGAACTCTTTATATATTTCATGTATAATCTCATCTTAGTCAAAGCAAACATGTTTGCTTGATCAACGAGCTGATCACAAGTGGATTCCTCTCATTTTGATTTTTGTCCGTAAATACTGGACGACGTGATGAATAAAACTGCTGTGGAGTTAAAGCATTCAGCGTTTCCTGAAATTGAATATTGATTTTAGATTAGGGAACACATATTCACCATTAACCAGGCGCTTACTAACATATTTATGTAGCATACTAGCCCTTTATTAGTTAGTATTAAGTAAGTATTAACACCTTATTCTACCTTTATTATGACTTAAATTAACTTAAGGTGTAAATACATGCTTAATATGTACTAATAAAGAGCCAGTATGCAACTTATATGCATGTTAGTAAGCACCTAGTTAATGGTGAATATGTGTTCCCTTATCTAAAGTGTTATATAATGTTGAGAATTTAAATTTCACATGAAATTACGCCATTAAAGTTGTTCTTCATTAATCCTCACAGACTGTGTGTGTGTGTGTGTGTGTGTGTGTGTGTGTGTGTGTATGTGTGTGTGTGTGTGTGTGTGAGTGAGATCACGCTGAGGACTTGGGTTCAGACCGGGCCTTCTGCTCGAAGACAAATTATTTCATTTCCATAATAAAAAAAATAAAAAAGTACCCTGCCAAAGGAGAAGTTGAGTCAGGCAGGGGTTTTGTTGTGGAAACATTAGTCACTGAAGTCCAAGAAAGAGGGTTCCTGCATACAGAGCAGCTCTTGTGTGGCAGTTTTTTTTGTCGCTGGAATATTAAATGATGTTTGACTGGAAACAGGCAGGTTCTTTTTGGCAGAGGAGGTTGTTTATGGCAGGTTCTGTTCCTCGCCGACAGTGACATCAGTGAATTTTCATTTTCATAACGCTTCGTTTTAGTATAATTCATTCTTAAGTGCTGGGTGTGGATGGTGAGAACGAGGTGACTTGATCAGCTGTCGCTATGATGAACAACAATGTAATGTGACCAACTGACTGTACTGTTGCTTTAAGACGCATCTCAGCTAAAGATAATGAATGAAATCAGCTCAACAGGTAATTGCCGACTTAAAAGGCTGATTCTTATTTTTATGAAACACAGTTTGTCACTGTGTTCTTGCAAATAGCATCAGTCTGTGAGTCTATTATCGGCTGAGTCTCTGGCAGCAGTTCAGCTCCGTCCCTGTGAATGCACACATGTTGTTTTATGGTGATTTGCGGTAAAGTGTGTGTAAATGACATATGCTACATACTAAAGTGTGTGTGTGTGTGTGTGTGTGTGTGTGTGTGTGTGTGTGTGTGTGTGTGTGTGTGTGTGTGTGTGTGTGTGTGAATTTGTGGGTGTGTGAATTTGTGGGTGTGAGTCTACAGTGTAAAGCATGGCAGACTGTATGTCTGAATAAATAGCAGTTCCTTGTCTAACAATTAGCTGTGACTTTAAATGCCCACCAATATCAGATGGCCTCATGTATTACTTATTGTAGATTAAGGGTAGTAGTGATAAACTATTTAATGAAATTTCCTAGAAGCATGACTCCTATAAATATATGCAGACTGTCCTTTTCCCTCAGGATGAACCTTTTCACTTCGGCTTAATTTGCTACCATTACTACTATGATAAATGATGAATCCAGATCCGAGATAGCAGCTTATTACTAATGCAGACAAACTATGGAACTTACTGTCTGTGAAATGTGAACTACTTTCACCACCTGTTTCATATTAAAAATCAGTGTCTCTGGTCAAACACCAGCTCCTGCATTCACATTTTGCCACAGGCTTTCTTAGTCCACTCTTGCTTGACTGGTACACTCTTTCATTGTCCCAGACTACTTTCCACAGGAGCTGTTGCTCTGTCACCTTTCGCTCTCTCTCGCTCCACAGTGTGAGCAGCTGCAGCTCCAACTCAGTGTCAGGTTTCCACTGCCTCACCACGCTCCCACACTCCCTCTCTCTCTCACTCAGGTGTCAGCCCACTTCGTTGGCATTTTTCAAATTCAGGAATTGGGGCGGAAGATGGGATTTAGTTACAGTTGAATCTAGAGTGTTTTTTCAGTGACATGGGTCTCTCAGCCCCCCCCACCCCTTTACACCTGGCATGAAAATGTGTTTTCTGTGATGAGATTGCAATCTGATAGTACCTGACCACTTATAAGTGTAAATGTGAAGAGACTCGAGATGGATTGAGGACCGATTGTTATCTGATCTTCCGACAGGTGGTCGGAGATGCATTGTGACCACATGGAACAGAAGTGTAAACGCAATGAGTCACCGATGCATCTCCAACAGCATTTACTTGAGTGGAAATATGTAGGGGTTTTCTCCGGGTTCAGATAGCAGTTGAATCTTGATGTGGACACCGGAGACTCATGATAATACCAGGTGTAAACGCTATCCTAGCACTTGCACTGTTCATGAAGTGGGGTAGGAAGGAGTGAAGGGAAATGACGGCAGTAACAAACAGGAAGTCGGCCAAAAAGCCATATGCTCTGGATCTCTTCTGTGTCATCAGTGGAAGTGGTTTATACTTTGGATTGGAGTTGGTTTTACTCATAATCCAAAAGTGTGTCATTGGGGGGGATTGTTGTGCATTCAGGATGTTTTCACAAAACGTGCATACATTCTTAAAGCGCAGGAACAAAGTGATCAATGGAACCCAGATAAATCCGAGGCTCTCGTGTCATTGTTTCGAAGAGTAAGTAATTAATGGCTATACAGTTTCTGTGAAAACAACTTGGCTCCTCTTGGCGGATACTCCAAACTCTGCAGCTCTCATCAGTGCAGCTTGTCTGCCTTTTCTTTTTGGCTCAGCTTGCTCCCAGCTGTTTTATGCATCTTGTGCAGACTGAACATCCGAAGACGTTGTTCATGTTCATCAGAAACATATAGAACTGTAAATGATGAATACAAAATGATTCCTAAAGCAAACTATGAACTGATTTTGAAAGATCTGGTTAGACTGATCGAGATTAGATTCAAGTACTATTGTATTTTGTTGCTTTAGCTCTGTTCACATTGGTCGCCAATTTGATCTGATTCAGTTCTGATTCAATTGTGAGACCACTCTGTGTTGGAGAGGGAGACTGGCCAGAAATGGAAGGCATCACAGTGGATTTGTGGATGATTTAGCTTTAGTGGATGACACTGTCCTATGTACCATTCTCACTTGCTTAGTGCCACATTTTGGATATATATCTGATCCAGGACCACATACTGAAGTGTCACAAATCTGATTTTAAAAAAATCTGAATTGAAAATCTAATCTATGTGCCCATGCAGACCTGAATAAAATCAGATCTGAGTCACATCAATGGAAAAAAAAAATGAGATATGAGTCACTCTGTAATATAAAAGTAGACCTTCTCAGAATCGGTTGGCTGTCAAAACCATTTCAGGGATGAATTGAAGGGCTGTTAAAATGATGAAATGTTATTGTTGAAACTTTTTCAACTTTTTTTGAAACACATTATTTTGTGCCGTCGCTCATATTTCTTTCTCAAGTGCAAGTTCCCTTTACAAAAAACAGGAGTAATAACCATTGTCCACATGCTTCATAAAGTAAAAAAAACAGGAAATAAAAAAATAGTGAAGGCCAAACATTTGGCAAAAGAACGTCCACATCGGACAGCAGAGTAGATTTACACAGTATACTGTTTAAAGCGTCTCTACCATCAGTTTGTCATGCTGTAGTGATACATTTTCCCTTCTCTGTGTTGTATTAAATAAATGCTCGAGGGAAGATGGAATGGACTTGCTGTATCTGGCAGCGAATAATCAAGGCTCTCATTTGAACGTCTGCTCGAACAGGAAGTAAACTCGTTGACCCTTTTCACATGCTGTTTAGATCGAGCTGTAGCTGCAGCCACTTACGAGGTGAAACGTTGGGTTACTCACGTAACCCCGGTTCTCTGATAACCGAGTGAGGTATCTCACTATGGGAAACGCCCTCTGGCGTGACCGATCATGGAAGCTCCAATGACACCACGTCTGTCATATGACAGACCAATCATCTCGAGATGCACGGGCCAGCTCGCCCCCCTTATAAGCGCACCTGTGTGCTGTACCCGCCATTCTCAAGCGTATTTCTTCCACCCCACCTATGCAAGTAGGGCAGTGTTGTGAGATACCTCACTCGGTTATCAGAGAACCGGGGTTACGTGAGTAACCCAACGTTCTCTTTCAAACCTCCCTCGGTATCTCACTATGGGAGATATAGCCCACTCCCGGATTTGCATGCTCCGAAGCCCACAAAGCCGCGACCCACAGTGGGTCGACACCCTAAACCCTCCCAGGGGCTAGCACGCAATTAACCCGAACCCACACTCAGGACTGAATGAGCCAGAGAAGTCTTGGTCACATCCAGCCTGTAAAACCGAATGAACGTGTGTGGGGATGCCCAGCTGGCAGCGGCACAAATATCCCTCACTGATACGCCCCTGAACAGGGCCCAGGAGGTGGCCATACCTCTGGTGGAGTGGGCTCGAAGCCTCTCAGGGGGCTGCAACCCACGACTCTCGTACGCCAAGATTATAGCCTCCACAACCCAGTGTGACAGGCGCTGGCGCGTCAGGGCCCTACCCCTGTGAGAAGGAGCCCAGGACACGAAAAGCTGGTCGCTCTTCCTAAATTCCTTGGTCCTGTCCACATAGATGCGTAAAGCTCTCACAGGACAAAGTGCATTGAGCCGCTCTTCATCTCCTCCTGTAAACGGCGGTGGGTGAAAAGCGAGCAGCTCAAGTGTGGAACAGCTGTAGGCAGAATCCCTAACCTTAGGCACAAACGCCGGGTTAGGATGCAGCATCACCCTCCTATAATCCGCGGAGAACTGCAGACATGAGGTGTGCACAGACAAAGCATGTAATTCACTTATCCGTCTAGCTGAGGTCAAAGCCAGCAGCAGGATAGTCTTAAGGGAAAGTACCTTTAAATCAGCAAATTGTAACGGCTCGAATGGGAACCCTGAGAGCGCCTCCAGAACCGTGGGTAAATCCCATGACGGGACCAGAGGTTTATTCACGGGCCGCAGTCGACGCGCACCTTTCATAAACCTCCTAATTAGAGGATGCTGCCCGATAGGCGCACCTCCAAAACCCACATGACAAGCTGAAACAGCGGCCAAATAGACCTTAATGGTGGAAAAAGCTTTATCACCGTCGATTAAGTCCTGCAAGAAGCATAACACATCCGGGACAGAGCACTGAAACGGAATAATATCCTTAGCCTCACACCACCGCTCAAACACGCTCCATTTATTATCATATAATGATCGCGTGGATGGCGCCCTCGCGCATTGAATAGTCTCAATCACCCTACAAGGGAGACCAGACTCGTGTAAATTCACCCTCTCACGTGCCAAGCCCAGAGAGCCAGCCTTTCGGGATGTGGATGAAAAATCTGCCCGCGCGCTTGTGACACCAGGTCCGCGCGTAACGGCAGCGGCCATGGCTGACCGTGGACAAGCTGCATCAGGTCCGCCATCCACGCTCTGCTGGGCCAGTAAGGAGCTATCAGGATTAGTGATAGCTGCTGTTCCCTCACTCTGATCAGAATCGGAGTGATGAGGCCGAGCGGGGGAAACGCGTAAAGCAGCCCGTTTGGCCACGGATGCGCCAGTGCGTCCGCACCCAGCGGTGCGTTCCGGTCTCTTAACGAGAAGAACAGAGGGCACTGTGCGTTTTCGTGCGATGCGAAGAGATCTACGGACGCTCGGCCGAACCTCTCCCACACCCGGTGAAGCACCTCGGGGTTCAGTCTCCACTCTCCGTACAGGGGATTCCCCCTGGAGAGTAAATCCGCCCCGCTGTTCAGTACACCCGGCACATGCGCCGCGCGTAACGATAGCAGGTGCTCGCTGCTCCATAATATCAGACTCTGAGCCAGCCTGTGTAACCTCACAGAGCGCGTGCCTCCCTGCCTGTTTATGTAAGCCACGGCTGTCGTGTTGTCTGCTCTGATCAACACATGACACCTTCCTAGGAGAGGCAGAAAATGTTTGAGCGCCAGGAAAACAGCCAACAGCTCCAGGTAGTTTATATGCGCCTGGTGAAGCGTCGGGGGCCGGGTCCCGTTCACTGACCTGCCCTCGAAAACCGCTCCCCACCCCGTTAACGAGGCATCCGTTGTAACTGTCTTCCTCATCACCACGGCTCCCAGTGGGACGCCGGTAGTGAATATCCCTGGGTCTCTCCAGTAACGGAGAGCCAGGAGGCATTCCGGGGAAACCCTCACCATACGTCTGAGGTGACGTCGTGCGTCCAGATGTAGGGAGGATAACCAGCGCTGGAAATCCCTCATTTTCAGCAGCCCGTGCGGAACCACAGAAATTGACGACGCCATCAGCCCTGACAGCCGGAGACAGTCCCGTAAAGACACTGAATTTCCCCGTTGAAATAGAGCCAGGTGACGGCGAAAATTCTCCGCCCGAACCCGAGACAGAAAGACCCGAAACGAAACAGAGTTTATTTCGAGACCCAAATACTCGATATTCTGAGTGGGAGACAAAACACTCTTTGCGTGGTTTATACTGAAGCCTAAGCTGTGCAGCCTGGCTATCAGTCTCTGCGTATCTCTCTTCGCCTCCTCCCTGCTGGGAGCACAAAGGAGAAAATCGTCCAGATATGCAAACACTCTGAGGCCCGACGCTCGCATCGGGTTCAGGGCTGCTTCCACACATTTGCTGAAGACCCTCGGGGCTAATGAGAGCCCGAAAGGCAGGGTCTGATACTCGTAGGCTGCGCCTTTGAAAGCAAACCTGAGATATTTCCTGTGTGCTGGATATATGCTTATATGAAAATAAGCGTCCTGCAGATCCACAGAAGTGAACCAGTCGCCTGGTCGGATGGATCGGAACAGAACATTGTGTGTGAGCATTTTGAATTTGTATTTCCGGAGGTGTAAATTGAGGCAACGCAGATCTAGGATCGGACGTAATGAACCTCCTTTCTTTGGGATGAGGAAATAACGGGAATAAAAACCCTGATTTCTCTCCCCCTCCGGTACTGTTCGAATCGCCCCTCGGCTTAATAGAGAAGATATTTCTCTCTCTAAAGCCTCCGCGGCTTCCCCCGTAGCTTCTGTCGGTAGCACCCCGTTGAAGCGAGGCGGCTTCATTGCAAATTGCAGCCTGTAACCCTTGACAACGGTTGTAAACACCCAGGGGTTGACTGCGCATGCGCGCCATACTTCCGCGTTGACAGCGAGAGGACCAGGGGGCCTGAAGCTTAACAGTGGACCAGCTGCGCCCTCTGTCGGCGACAGACTGTCCTGCACCTCTTGGTTTTCTTTTTTGTTTTGTGTTCGCTTTGCCCTCGGCTTTATGAATGAGCCTGGTTGCAACAGCGTGTTTATTAAAAAACCATGTGAAGTGCTTTGTGTGAACATTACACGTTTTCCCACTTCCCTCTGAACTCTCCCCGAGGGGTGTTGAGGGGGGGTATACAAACTCTGCACTGGGGGAACGAGTGCGATTTTTCTGTCTCGACTGTGAACGGGACGGCAAAACGGTGCCGTTACACAGCGCTGACCGGAACATTGGTCCAGCATAACAGTCCTCCGTTTCTTGGGAGGAGAGGGTAACAACCGATCTGTTCCGTGGGGGCTCAGAGCAGAGATCTCCATGAGTGCTGACTGCTGAGCTTCTGTCCCCGCGCACCACAGCACCTATGCCGACCGCTTTTTCTTTACGTCCGGGGGGTGGGACGGGCGGTTCGGCCCTGCGCCTGGAGCAGCAGCTACAGCGGCAAAGGACTTTCTGGGCCAGCGTTTCTGGGGCTGAGCTCCGCGTTGGTGAGACGCCGGCTGCTCAGATGACCGCGGCTGGGGCTCCTTATAACCGCTGCTGCGTCCTCTCGCCGCAGCCGCAAACCCCTGACGTGGTGGCGGTGCGGGGCGAGGAGTGACCTTGCGTGGAAGGCAGAGATCGAAGGCTTCTCCCTGCTTCTTCCCTAGGTCACTGGTTTGTTGCATGGCCGTAACAGCCTCACCAAACAAGCCCTTAGCCCTGGACGGGTCGAAAGGAGCGTCAATAATAACCTGTTTGTCCTGATCCGGCAGGCTGGAGAGGTTTAGCCAAAGTGCTCTCTCTCCTGCCACCGCAAGCCCCATGACGCGGCCGCTGCCTTGGACAGCACCTCTGGAAACCCGGAGAGTGAGATCTGTCACGACACATATCTCCTCCCAAATCTTCGGGCTTGGTGAGCCCTTGTCCAGGAGGAGACCCATCTCCTGAAAAAGCTCAGCCTGATAGGCCATCAGCAGAGTGACAACGTTTAAGTTTTTCACTGACTGGGCTGCTGACTTGTACACTTTCTGGTACATGGAGGCGGCGAAGCGCTCCGTCTTGCCCGGGAGGGCGGGGCCCGCCGCGGAGAGCGCGGAGCGATGGTTAGGGTGGAGGTGGGATGCCACCGCCTGCTCCACTGCTGGGGGGTCCCCAAGACCCCACTCCTCGTTGTTAACGACCTCCAGGCCAGAGTAACCCTTAACGGGAACTCTGTGGCGGAAAGGTTTATCCCAAAACCGCTTCATCTCCCTCATGCATGCTGGAACGGCAGGCATGACCTGATTCGTCGGTGTACGGCGAGAAGGCAGAATTTTCCCGTCATAAAGGTCCCTTTCCTCACCCTTGTCATCCGGTGACGCGGGCCAGTCGATACCCAGCCGGGATGCTGCCCGCTTACACACCTCATGCAGGTCGATCTCCGAAGGCGCAGGGGTGTGTTGGATTTCCCCGCTGACGGAGCTGGCGGGGCGGGATGTCTGGGCTGGAGGGAGGATGGCGTCCTCGTCATCATCCTCGTTCTCTTCGTTAAGAAGGTCCAGATTATCATCCTCCTCCACACACTCTCCTCCGTACTCGTCTTCCGAGTCGAGGAGCTGGTCGAACAGCGGTGGGAAGTCCTCCACCGGGAGGTTATCCCAGCTTGCGCTAGCTTTAGCCGGCTTCAGCTTAACCGCAGTATCGGAGAGACAGGGGTCGGCTTTAGAAGCGGCTGAAACTCTGAGGCGCCGCTGTAGGATCCTTGCTGGCATGTCGCTGCAGTGCTGGCAGCATTCGGAGTCCGCGAGTGATGCTTGCGCATGCTGGACTCCCATACAAGCAATACAGAGAGGATGTGGATCTCTCCCTGAAATTGTAAAACCGCAAGAGGCCGGGCACTGGCGGGACCCGACGTCCTTCACCTTGCCGCTAGCTGTTGTCCCCTTAGAGGAAGCGGTAGTCATGATGACTAACCTCGACGGTCAGTTGCAGAAACACCACAAGTTAAACCCTGACGGCTAACGTTGCAGTAATACACACGGCTTTCGCAACGAAAACAGCGATAATAAAAAACGATGAGCAATCCTGAATATAAAATATTCACGCTCGGTGACTACCTTTACGGCGCGTCTGAAGAGCAGTTAAATGAATATTCCGAAAACAGGAAAGCTGAGGAGCTCGGTGATCTTCACGTGGAAGAAAGCGAGAATGGCGGGTACAGCACACAGGTGCGCTTATAAGGGGGGCGAGCTGGCCCGTGCATCTCGAGATGATTGGTCTGTCATATGACAGACGTGGTGTCATTGGAGCTTCCATGATCGGTCACGCCAGAGGGCGTTTCCCATAGTGAGATACCGAGGGAGGTTTGAAAGAGAACTAACAAGCACATGTGTCTAATAAAGAGGAACTCGCTGATTGGTCAGGAGTGTTTTTCAGTGCTGTATTTTCTCTTATTATTCTCAGTTCTCTTGGCTCATGTCCTCCTTTCATCTCTCTCTCTTCAATGGCCTCCGGCTTCTGCAGCGAGACACCAGGAAAATACATTTATTGACTTCACCGCGACTCTCTCTCATATGGTTTATCTACAACCTGCCATTTTGTCCCATACTGTTGCGCACAGGCAACTCTGCGGTGCGAGCTCTGAGAACGGGTTTTGCTTTTAATGGAGAGTTGTGTGAAGCCACAAAAGCTGGTTCTGTCCAAACACTATGTCATCGTTCGTCTTTTGTGTCTGATGAGGAAATATGTTTGGGCGGTTGTTGCTCGGGCGTGTGAACTTCAGCCTGGAGAGAGTTTGATATTAAATGTTTGTTTTCCCTCAGAGGGAAAAGATTCTCTTATGTTTACCACGTGAACGTCAGATTTTGATTTATTACAAGCAGTTTGGTCCATTATGCAACTTTTCTGATGCTGAAACACAACATTCTCCCAGTTGTTCTCTTGTTTGGTTCAATGGATTTAATGACCACCTCTTTTTATATAAATGCAAAAGACACACTTTGTTATACCAATCAGGGCGACTATGGACATGACTGGACTCTTATTAAAGCATACATAGCCACAGGTGTGCCCAGTGGGAACAATACACCACTTTTATATGGACGTCCTTACAAAATGCATTTTTTTATCGTCTTATGTGGTGTTGAGTATGTATATATATATGTATATATATATACATATATATATATTATGTAAGTGGGATAGTGATAGTTGTGCAAAAGTCACAAAAAAAGGTTAAAAAACAGATTTTTGTTCATAAATATGAGCCAAGTAAACTTTTAAATGTGACGTATTCCCACATTTCACAAATGCAATCAGATTTTTTGGAATATTTTAGTACTTTTTGCTCAAGTGTGTTTATATAGTTGGAGAAAATGGAAAGAAAAATCATGTCATCACACAGCTTATAGGTTGTGCTGAAAAAAATGATATAAAACACTATATAGCACATTCTAATAACCCCTGTTTATATGTTTTAACAAAGTCATCAAGCAAAAATAATGCTCTGTCGTCTAAGGGTTAAGAACATCATGTGACTCATTAAGTTTTGTCAAGCACCTATTATCAAAAGTGTTGAAATTCTATGTGTAGATGAGCAATTTTTGTTATTCAAAGCAGTGTGTATTTATTAGTGATGGACTTTTTCTTCCCCATTTTAAAATTCATTGGCTGAATTTTTTTTTGATGTAATTGGCTGAATACTGATGTCAGAAACTTTAGAAATGCTGCTAAGTGACTACAACTTCATCTTTTCTTTATTAACTGAATATATCAGCCAAACAAACTTCATATTAGGTCACCGGCTGCATTGAATTCTAGTTTGTGGAGCATATTTTAAAAAATCTTTTCCACATCTGGACCATATCATGGCTTTTCTACTTATTTTTGTTATCAGATGTGTTGAAGTGCAGCTGCGCCTGTGGGTTTTAATTACACTGCATGTGAGGTTGAGAAGCGACAGACACAGGAAATGAAACAAGACACTGTCGCTTAATTAATTATTGCGTCTGTTATCGGTTCAATTATTAATGGCAATTAATCACCTTACACTTAAATTTTTTAACACCTCTTCTACTCTTACTGCCTTTTGCAGAGTACTGAGTTTAAACATTGCTGGCTATAAATAAATTACTCATGCCACGGCTTTTCAGTGTCTCGTCAACGTGACACACACCACACCATCCTTCTTTCCCTGTGTTTGCTTTCAGGGCTCGGTGCGTTTTGGCTCCAGAGATGTAAGATCGCAGCCAAACAGACAGACAGACAGACAGACAGACAGACAGACAGCAGCACTTCAACACAAAAGGCTCTGACCCTCTGGCTATGTGTATGTGCAGACAGACATTCACTGGCTGTGTGTGTGTGTGTGTGTGTGTCGCAAACACACAATGAAACCAAGGGAAAATACAGATATGAAGTGGGGAGAAAAGAGGAACTTCAGTGGCTGACGCAAAAGCAGAGTTGATGTTGGGTGTTCTGAGACGTAGATCAATAATAAACTTGGGTGTGTGTGTGTGTGTGATCTATGTCGTGTTTTCGTGAGAGAGGGAAGAATGGAGACAAAGGCATAGAAGTGTTTGGTGTATCCAGCCTGTGCGCATCTATCATGGCAATCAGTCAGAGTTTAACAGCTGTGAAGGAGTGTCCAACAACAGTGCGTGCACTTATAGAGAGGGTACGGGCTGAATGACAGCGGCGGGCTGAATGTATGTGTGCGGCCATGCGTGTGATGAAGGCGCACGCCCCCTCCTCTCGGTCGCTTTAAGTCGCCGTGTATTGCCATTTAGCTGATGTGTGTTTACAGTCCGTATGGGGGGGGAATTCTTTGCTCTCACCCATCCATATATACATATTTCTATCCATCCCTCCATCACTTTCCTGCCTGCAAGCTGAGCATCATAATGCAATATGCTTCCACTGCCCACTCACAAAGGACCAAGAAACCCCCCCTCCCCCTATCTCCAGTGGGACCCAATCCATCAACTGCAGCACTCCACTGGAGACCGCACTGGGCAGCACCCCACCCAGCAAGGCTGTCCTTTAAAGGCACAGCACCCAGTCAACATTATGTATGACAACATTATTATTGAGTCAGGGGGTCGGTTAGTTATTAGCCTGCTGTTCTGGACATGAGATTTGTTTTAGCTCCACGACTCTCTTATGATTCCACTGTGTGTGGACAAGGCAAACAGTGAGCCATGCGAGTGCAAAGAGATGATGTCAAAGCCTCCATCACATGTTCATTCACAGGACTCTCTCTCCACTCCCTGTAAGTGGCGCATGATGTAACGCTCAGACTCATTGTCCTTGTTGGAGGAAACAAAAGACCAGCCTGATACACACACACACACACACACACACACACACACACACACACACACATACACGCATAGCCTCCCTCTTTGTCATGTTCATGGTCAGAGCACAGCTCAGTTGTGTTTGAGGGATGTGCGAAGCATATTTCTACGTAGAAAAATCCAACAGCTTCACCTTGGGTATGTAATTTTGTTCCCCCCCCTGTTCCCATAGCTGTCAGTTAATAACCGATGACTGGGGGGTGAGCTGGTGTCTGTAGCCCTAGATATAACGTGGTAAACACAACCGATCATTTCATTCAGATGACATGAAATGATAGGCTGTCGTGCCCGTCTGTCACGGGCCACGTTCATCTAACATCTCTACACAAGCAAGAGAGTTGGAATGTGCAACTGAAATTCAGTCACACTACTGATAACAACTTATGTTTGTGTTTTTGGGGATGGAATTTGACAAGATAGGCAAAACGAGGACTTGGGATGCAAGGTTGCATTTTATTTTTTGATGAGTGTTTAGCTGTCTCTTCTAGATGTAAACTTAAATTTGCAACCCAGTCGGAACAAGGGCCTTTCTGCATGGAGCTTGCATGGGTTTTCTCCAGGTTCTCCGGTCCAAAAACATGCAATATATGGATTAGGTCAATTTAGATAATGTAGGTTGAGCGCAGGTGAGATTTTGAAAGTTTTTCACTCTATATGTGTCCCTGTGATGGACTGGCGAATTAAGGATAAAGTAGTAGAAAATGGATGGATTCGCTCCACATGACTCCCTGTGTGACTTGTGGAAGAAGCACACAGAGTGAGTAAAGCAAGACGGCTTCATACAAGTTCGACTTCGGATAAGAACCGCAAACGGCAATTAAAAGTTTCGGCAGTGGACTTTATTGCTAAAAATAAATCTGGATGTTCAGTGGGACTTCACAATTGTATTTTTTCGTAATTGTCCAAAATTGGAAATCCATGCTCTGCCGACATTGATCCCCCTAAACTACCGCCTGATTACGTGCTTGCATGAACCAATCGGTCTGAAACTTGGGAACTACATTCTGGAACAAGTAGCACTGAGGTAAAAGACCCATAACTCACTGGAGTAGTGTAGAAAAAAAATTATTGACTTAACAAAGCAGATAAGGATGATTGAAGCAGACAGCGCTGCTCTTTATTTTCTCTCTCTCTCTCTGCATTAGGGGTGAGTGGAAAAAACAACATCGGAGAGACCGCAGTGTTTTGATAACTATTCAGAAGTAGACTGGGGGCAACAGAGGTTCCACACCAGAGCTTTAAGATATGGTGCAAGAACAGCAGTTAAGTTACTACTCTGTGTCATGATTGAGTTCCTTGAATCTGATCACTTGATCCTCATCTTGACACTTTTTGACAGATCTGTAGAGAACCATGTGTAAGATTTGCTTAGCGGTGGGATGTGATACTTGGTCATGTAGAAAAAAAAAGTACTGCTTCTTTTTTTATATCACAATAAAAATGCTCTCTTTCCACCCATAGCATGCGAATGTCCTCGTCGCAGGCTGCGTTGCTGAGAAACACTGACAAAAATGTCACCGAATTCCTGCTCTGTAATTGCAGGCCATATATTCCACTCTGGTCTTCTGTTGTTGTCTGCTTGGAATGAGGTGTTAAATAATATTGAACCATGCAGAAACCAGATGTGTCTTTTAAAAAAATAAAAATAAACTCTCAACACTTAACTCCCTGCATTTGTTTCTTGGATTAAATTCCGGGAAAATCAAATAACCATAAATATTCATGACTATATAAACAACAAAGTACTGAGAAAAACACCAATAGGTGCTGTTTAAGTGTTAAGAATGTGTCCATAGCTAGTGGGTGTTATGCTTTTAGTTGTTTCTTTTAAGCCAAAGGCTGTATACAGATGTACAATGTCTCCACTCAAACATTATGGGCCCTAACTCTGCTGCATATGGCAGTTGCAGCTCCTCCACACTGATTTGTTTCCTGTTCCTTCTTCACATTTTGACAAACTATCCTCTCCTCACCAAGCTGACCTGGGGGGGTGGGGGGCCTCTGGGGGGCAAACAGCCTGAATGTGGGACGTGGGAACATTATATAAATGCTGAGTGTGCTGGAAGGAGTTGATGGAGCACTGGATGCATGTTTTGAACATCTTACCTCTTTCTGGCCTCATGGAATTTTGAGTTGGAACAGAGAAGACAAACTTACTTAAGTGTCCTTAAGGAAGACCTTAAGTCCAGAACTGCTAATCAGGTGGTGACGGATTAGAAAAAAAGTAATGGAAGCAGAACATTTGACATTTACCTTTGTATTTTTGATGTTATGCTATTGTTTGGTGATATTGCACAGATACAATACAAGGTTTATCTCTGATAAAATAAAGCTTTTCAGCATTCAGGGGATTAAACTGCCGACCTTCTGGTTAGAAGATGACCCACTCTACCTCCTGAGTCACAGCTGCTAGAAATAGGCTCTGTATAAGTTGGGGGCACCTCATTAAAGACACAAAGTCCTAAAATAGCCTTTATTGTTATTGCACTCATGTGCTTATTGGTCCAGGCTGCCAGAAAAAAACAGAGCATGTAATATTAGATATGCATCAAATGACTTATTTGGAAGTAAAAGTGGAGCGTTGCCTTCAGCTGGAGGATTTCAACTACTACTTTCTGCCACTGATGACTTGAGTAGTACTGGCCGCGTCTACTGCAGTGTTCGAGTGGAATTGGAGAACTATGTAATTACGACATGGAAAGTCATGCACAGGGTATCCTGAACTCAGAGCCCTCTGAAATTCTAGAGTTAACAGATTGTGTTTATGACGGTGGGGAGTGTTCAAATGTGCTTGTGTCTTGTGGAAACAATAAACAAACTTTGAGCATATATTAATATACTGGGTCCAAAGGTAGCTCGACTGGCGACTAAAACCGAGGAGTGTGATGTCACTGTGCTCAAGACATCTTTACTGTATTATATGTTATATATATTTGTTTAGTAACTGAATGTTGCACCTTGGACCTTTTATTGTCATTTTTTTGTACATACATGTGCGTGATCTAACACAACAGTGTTTGATTGTAAACTGGTGCTGCAGCCAACTTCAAGGTGAAACGACAGCAGTTTGCAGAGTGGCAATAATTAGTAGGATCCACATATTGACCGTGCTGTAAGGTGAAAATCCATTTTCACTCCCCACTCCTTGTCCTTTACGTTCTTATAGGTTACTGCTATATGTGTAGATATATAGTTTTCATGTTTCCACATTAAAATATGTAGTACATGCACGTTTGAAACAGGTCCTATATTTAAGTGTTGACCTTAAATTAGAAGATGTTGTAATATTTTGAAATCACATCGCAATGCTCCATCACAATTCAAATGGATTAAAGTCCGTATTCAACTGAAGTGCAACTTTAATTTTTGTTTTATCGCACATCAAATCAAAGCCACAATAGCCGTCAGAACAATTGCAAGATATATTGATATTTTTCCCAAAATGTTCAGCCCCAATATACAAGTCTCTATGTGAATGCTTGTAAGCAAATATTCCTCATAATAGGATTTGCTTTGTGAACCTCCTCCAAGTCGTGATCTCATCCCCTTACAGCGATCCCTCGCTCCGTTTTTAAATCCCATTGTTCTCCTTAGTCCCCCGAGCAGAGCCATGTTTATAGCTCGGTGGGTGATGATTTTTCGATGGAGCTCAATCACATTTCTTCGCTCAGTCAGCCCTGAAACACTGCAGCGAGGCCCCACAGGCAGCTTTTAGTTCGGCAGTCTGATAGAAACACCATAGTTTATAAAATAATGTCATTGGAAAGCAGCTATTATTTTTAATCACTCCCTGACATCCCACAAATTCCATCCTCATGATTGTGAAAATAACAAGTCTTTAACTTGTGAAGTTTTTTTGATATAATTACTGGATTTGAACATTCCTTAATGAGTCATTAAGTTCACATTTTGTCATTGATCTTTGTTTTCCTCAGTGAGACGCGATGCCACAGATATTGCAGCATGCGTAACTTTTAAAAAGTGGACTTTGGTTCCTTGTTGTTGCCATGACTCACTCGGCGTGTCTCAGTGTAGAAGCACCCTTCTTTACATTTGAAGGTTGATTTAACATCACAACACCTTTTTGTCCCGTTTAAAAGGCTTTTCCAAATGGCGCTTTTCCATTATACAGTTCTAGCACTGCTCGCCTCATTTTTTTTGCTTTTCCATTAGGGATAGTAGCTGGTAGCTTTTTTTAGTACCCCGCTCTGACGAGGTTCCAAGCGAGCCGAGCCGAAACTAAAATGTGACGTCAACAGAGTCGCGGCCAATGTTTGGCAGAGACAGTCGTGACTGGAAGAGCAAACGATTCTTCGAGTTATCGTTAGTTGCAGCTCGAGTCTCAACCAGCTGAAGCTGTTACTACGCAACAGCGGTAATGCTATAGCTAATCCTTTATGACTAGACTAGAGTGGAAGGTTGGTGCGTTACTGCCACCCACTGATCTGGAGTATGTGCATCAGGTTTTGAGATCAAGTTTATCAAATGTTTAAGTGCAGAACGTGTAGCAGTGGCGTCTTGCAGCTTGCCTGCAGCTGTGACCCCATAATCTCCATCCGAGTCAAATTTTCTGAAATTGTGCAGTGTGGATAGAGGACACTGAAACTTTTCCTGGTGCACCTGGTGTCATAATACGTGCATGTAAATGGTCTGACCTCTGTGAATGTGGTCTACCATGAATCAGTTGAGCTCGTCGGTGGCAGAGCAGAGAGAGCTGAATGAAGTGGGTCATCATTGGATTATCATTTGGTATTCATAAGTAGAATGATAGTGGGAATTGATTTGATGCTCTGGCATCCCGACTGAGGTCAGGTTCACAGCTCGTCCTGACCTCTATGTGTTAAGAGTAATCGTGGTCTCAGAAATGATGGTTTCCCCAATGACAGTAAGTTAAATGCTTGGTCTGTTTTGAATCCACAGCTCGCAGTCACAGCTGATGAAACTTTTTCTCTCCCTTTTTTGTGAGGTATTTGGCTGCAACCCGAGAGCTCACTTTTCAGCACGACTTATTTTTGGTGAATCTATTCCTACTTTGCAAGTGTGAGGAGGTGCGAGCTCTAGCACACAGTACACCATGGGTTATTTACTGTGAAGTGAATGTTTAAACGCAGGCTTTGCTCATCGGGCACTGAGGTGGCTTCCCATTAGTAATTTGAGGTGCAAATCTTATCTTTCTTTTTTATTGTCATCTACTATTAATTGCATGCAGGACTGCACTTTTTCCTTAATTCAGCTCTTTTGTTAGAACACGAAAAAAAAATGCTCTCCTGCAATTGCATCCCCTCCCCTTTTTCCTCTATTGCCTCTTGCCCTCTCCTCTGCTTGGTCTCTTTCTCCTTCCCTCCCTGCATCCCTGCTCTTTGTCCCAGGAACGTACCAACCAGATAGGGAGTGGAGGAGGAGAGAAGGGGGCGGGGTGAGCCAGCATGTCAGACAGCGGGGGGAGAGAATTGTATGTGGTTAAGGGACACAGAGAATCAGTCCGAGAGGTCGGCAGAGGAAGGAGAAGACAGTTTTTTTTTTGTGTGGCTTTTTTATCTGGTGGTTCCCTCCCCGTCATTTCCTCCTGCTAATCAGACAGTTAAAGTTCTGGTGAGTGGCAGGCATCAGAGGAACGGAGCTAACGACCGAAAGAAGGCAAGAACGCCAGGACGGGGCATTGTGATGACAGGATGAGAGATAGGCCAAAATGGAGGAGATGAAAGCAATCCCACTGAGGAATCCTTCAAAGCACCACCACCTCGTGCTCCAGCACGACTGCTAGTGTGCTGCTGGAAATATTGTTGCCTCCCCCCCCTGGCTCTGTCTCCCACACCAGGAGAGCTGCATACGCTGCATGCAAAAAAGAAAGTGGAGAGCTGACATTTACGTCCCACTGAGGGGGGAATTGTGTTCCGGACACGCGAAACAGGACCCTGCGAGACAGGATGTACATTCCCACACTCTAGAAACGCACACTCGCACTGGGAAATAGAGAGCTGGGACAGGTGTTTGAGACTTGAGGAGGAGGTGGGGGGGGCCGGCAAACTCATGAGCATGAAGCTCCTCTGCACTAAGGCAAGGAAAGTGTAGGAGCTAAAACAAGAGGGGGAAACAGAGCTGTGAGTAAAATGTGTCTTTTAATCTTGCTGACCATGCTGTCTTCTTCTCTTTTTCTGCACCTGATCTGCAGTCGTGATTCCCTCTTGTTTTTTGTGCAGCTGTGGGGAAATTACACATGTATAGTGAGGTTTTTTTTTCCACCCTCCATCTGCAGAAACCTTTGTTAGGAACGTGCTACTGTGACGTGTTCTCTCTTTGAAAGCTGACCACCATGCATGGTGCTGTTAATGGTGCAAGCCTGGTCTTACAATGATGTAAATAAGATAATCTGTTTCTGTTATGACCATATACAAATGGGAACCAGGGAGAAACTTGCGATATAATTCCACTTGTTTTCATTCGGATCGGTCCATTGTTGATATTTGTAGTAGTAGTAGTAGTTCACTTTCCTTATTCTGGTGCTTCTGGGAAAGAAAATGCAGTATTGTTGTCGACAAGCACTGGCAGACCTCTATAGGGACCTCTATAGGGTGTGCAGTGCTGGTTGGATTGGAATCAAATTATAAATGTGGTGTGCATGCATTGCAGAGGAGGCCTGGAATGGTAGACGAGACGTCCTGTCTGACATGCCATGGAGAGGACGGACGTGGTCCAGGCTCTGTGTCGCTCATGGCATAAGTTGTAATTTGGATAAAAGCAGAAGCAGTCGCTGAAATGTTTCAGCAGCCACTGGTTTTTGTGTACAGTCTTCTACACCAAGTACTAAATATAAAATAGGTTTCATGCTGACAATATGACAAGTGTCTTCCTGCACCAGAAGCCGAGGTACATGCACACTGCTGACGTAAAAGACTGGCTGAATTATTGTCATGCCACGTTCTGGTGGTTGTGTTGAGGGTTTATTATAGTGTTCAGCCAATTGCTGTGAGAAATGATTATACAGCGCACAGCAGTGTAATCCAAACTCTTTAACAGTACGTCTACATGTCTATAAATACTGAAGTTGTTCTTGAACGCTTTCGGTGCCGTTTTTTCGCCCCGCAAACCTGAAGGTCCCTCGTAAAGTCGACCGCAGTGTCGCTGATATTTACAGAACTTCCTCGCCGAGCTTTAAACAGTCAAATGAAATATTTGACGGGATTGTTTATCGGACATCCCTTTAATTTGTCTACATCAGACATCATTATAACAATTAGAAATTGGAATAAAGACAATTAAAAACACATAGAAACACATGTGGAATGCATATTCTCTATTGTCCTTGGGAAGTCTGTGTGTGTGTCCATAGTTGGTACATTTTTCTTGTCCCGCAAGACAAACATGTAAGTAAACATGTAAATCATAAGGTCATCTGTATACATAGTCATTTGTGCCCTTTCCTGTCTCCACACACACTACACTTAACATACATCTGATCTTTTACTTTTACTGTTTCGTTGTGGTTCCTGCAGTATTATAGGATCTCAGTGCCCTCCTCCTTTTTTTTTTTTTTTTTTTAAAGCCTGTGTCACATAGTCAATCCACACAGTGGCTGTGTAGCCTTTCCAGAAGGCATTAGCGGGTTTCTCAAATCATATTATTAGCTACTGTCTATTTTCATCACGCTGCCCCACGGTGATCCCGAGAGGAGAGGCCAGATGTTATGTCCAAGGGGCCTTATGGAGGTCATAGTTTTATGTTATTTTTAAATAATGTCAGATAAGCTGTTGGGACACGAGTCTCAATATTGGCCCGAAAATCATATAATGGGTTGTTTAATTGCAGACCTAACCCTGTTGGTGTATTTCAGAGTCTCGCATTTCATGTTCAAAGCCCCTGGAGTGATGTTTTTCAATTAATGTATGATTTTTATTGGATTACATTTTCTGACTGGACCACAATTGTATACGACATAGTCATCCCAACCAAATGTCATACATCAAAAAAACAGCCTAGCATCACTTTAATGCATCACAAAGAAAAACATCCTGAAGAAGTGGAAGAAAGAAGCCACACCCTAAATGAAAGTTTAGTTCAAAGGCCAGTAGCTGCTAAAAAAGAGGAAACAAACAGACACCGACAAAAGCATTCACACCAATAAACCAAAAGTGTCACAGAAACAAATAAGATGAAGTATGAAGACCTTGGATATCTGCTGGTGTCACTTCTTGCAGGATGGTCAAAGTGAATTTATGACGGCGGTCGACTATTTCTCCTGTCGAGGGCTTTTTACATTTTCAACTCCAGTTTAGCATCCTTCAAGGTCATCAAACACATAAATCAGCCTCTCTAATCTTCCCAATGTGATCACCAAAATGGCTTTTTGCCGAGGTGTCTGGTGTGTGTCTGATGCTATTAATGATGATGGCGACGATCACTGCCCTGCTCAAATAAATCCTCGCCTTTGCTTGTGCCCTCCGTGACATGTGGAGACAGTAATTCCCCCCTTTGTATCAAACTTGGCAGTGATCCCACACACAGACATGACAAGGTGTTTGATTTCTTTCCTCCTATCAAATCAATAATCGTGCTCTGTGACAGTTGGTCAAACAGCGACGGGGGCTCTTTAACAAAGGTTTCACCTTCTTAGCTATTAGCTGTTTGCATTTGTCCTTGTAGGTCCATGCAGTGAGTCATTCTTGAAAAGTTTTAGTTTTCCAGACTGTAATTACGAAACTATTAGATCACATAGAACATAGAAGATCTTAAAGTTGCGGCCCGGGGAGCACATCTAAACTATATCAAGTTATAATGAGTCATTTTTGTATGGGTTTTTTTAATGAATAGATTAGTTTTGCATCATAAATGTTTTTTTTTATTGTGAGCTAAATATTGCTGCATATTAAAACAAACACTTTTATTTTGAAATGATCCAATCCAGCCTTATTTATAAAGCTCTTTAACCCTTCTGTTACCATCCTGTCGTCGCAGACAGGATTTGGCATGCGTTCTTCTCATTACCTTAACTCCTACACTCTTAGAAATAAGGGTTCCAAAAGGGTTGAGGTTCTACCTGGAACCATTTGCTTCTGAAAAACCCTTTCCCACAGAAAGGGTTTTTCAAGGGTTCTTGTTAACACTAATGGTTCCAGTAAGAACCATTTTGATCCAGAGAACCCTTTAAAACCCCTTTCCTGAATAAAGGGTTTTAAAAGGGTTCTTGGTGGGTTCTACCTGGAGCCAAAAAGGGTTCTTCTATGAGGACAAGCTGAAGAACCTTATATGGTTCTACTAGAGCTTTGCGCACATGTACTTGTCATTACGGTAGCCCTCAGGACCTCCGTGGAACGTCCAGTCAGTTCTCTCAGTACCGTGTTTCCTAAATTGTTGAATAACCAGAGATTGAAAGTGAAAGTTATCTTGGAAAAGGTGGCAGAAGAACTCACTCATTGAACATTTTTTTGACAATTCTACAGCCATAAAATCAAAATAAATACAGACGGCCTGATTATCATGATGGTCACGAGAGGGTTAAAACAACCACAGTGGAACCAAAGTGCTGTACAGAATAATGGATAAAAGACAGAATAAATAAAAGACGTTCAAACGTATCATATCATCCACCCCTACAACTGTTGCTTTTCCACTTTCCTGGCCTCCTACTGACCAGACTAGACATGCAGGTAATTTGAGTTTGAGTGACTTAATAATGTAGAAAGTCTATGACATTGATGGACATTTTGTCAGTAGTAAAACACGACTTAGGGACATGGCTCTCTGGTTGCCAGACTGAAATATCGAAATAATTATTCAATGAATGGCCATGAACTTTTGCAGGGACACGTGTTTCCCAGAGCAGAAACCCCTAGTGGTTTCCCGCCCTAACTTCATTCACCTCAACACGGTCGACAGTTGTGTGTGTTTTTCTTTTATTTCTCAATAGCTTTTGGATGAAGGGGACAGGAAATTTGGTTCAGACAATCGTTTTCCTCCTCATAACTTTTGAACTCATAACTTTGGTGATCCTCCGGCTTTTCATCTCGAAATAACTTGAGGCTGACAAACATCTGAGAAGTCGTCGGCAGTTACGGACACACACACAGCAGATCCCTCACAATGAAACAAACAAACAAAAGAGAAGGCGATGTTAAAATTTGACAGCAGCTTATCTACAGGGGCATGGAGGATGGAGAAAAATTGCCTGAATAAAAGATTTAAAAAAAAAAGGAGAATGAAAAGGTGATTGTCAAAGTTGTAATTGTCTCTTTTTATGACTTAAAACCAGTGACGGTCATGGTAATGTTGTGAAGACGATATCTCAAGAATGCTCGAAAGGAATTTCTCCAAGTTAGCCGTAAAGATAAACTGTTTAGATCTGGAGGTTAAAGGTCTCGACTGTGAAACTCCTTTTAAGTCAACTTGTACGTTTTGTGTATGGAAATTTTTTTTTTGCATAGACGGAGACTATATTGGTCAGTGAAGGCATGCAACCACTGGGGTAATTCTAGTTCTTTGCAATAGAAGTGATGTCAGTAGATCCAAACAATAATCCCTGTCTCCTTAGTTGCCGTTGGTCACTAGGCAGCTGCTTTTTCCAAAACTATTCTGCAGGTCCAAACCCATAAACCCCCACAATGAAACAGGATAAAGCCTCTTTTTGCTCTCCGCACCACCACGATGTAGCTGTTTCTAACTTCTTTTTTTTTGCTTTTATAGCTTTTGCTGGCTGCCTTTTCAAGGCACGCTTGTCTTTCATACAAACCCACTTTAAATGGTCACAACAAAACACTTCCATGTGTTTCTCTGTGTGTCTCCCTTCTGTGATACTGTGCTCCACATTATCTCTTTAGTGGTTATTGGGAGTACGGTTTTTTACGCGTTTAAACCATGATGATGAAAGTACAATAGAGTTAAAAAAAAAAGTGTTATTCATGCAGATGTTGAAACTGGTGCTGTGGTTAGCTCTGTCGCTTCACAGCAACAAGATTCCTGCTTTTAAATCCTCATTTTGAAGTCTCTTCTGTTTGGAGATTGCACGCCTGTGTACTCTGGCTTCCTCCCACAGTCCAAAGACATGCAGAAATGCAGCTTTAATGGGATTGTGAATGGTTGTTTGTCTCCGTATTTTGCTCCTTTTGATGTCCATGGAGAACAACTGCCTCTCACCCACTGTCATCTGCGTTGGCTCCAGCTTCTGCTTCCTGAAGGATTTGAAGGATTGATTCACGCAATAAATGCATATATATGTGAGTGTGTTTTGACCTTGATCAAAGTTAATGACACAGTTAATAATTAGTTTCTTATTTATAGGACTTATATAAGATGTTTTTAAGGGGAAATACAAACCAAGAAAAGTCTAAAATATGAAGTAATATGGTGTTATTCTATGTTATATCTGAAGACATGCATAATCTTTCTGAAGGACAGCATTTTATATCCTGATATAATTTGATACATGTATATTTGTATATGTATATATATATATATAATATATATGTATATGTATATATATGTATGTATGCATGTACATGTATATGTGTGTATGTATGCATGTTCATGTATATGTGTGTTTGTATGCATGTACATGTATGTGTGTATGTATCACGTGTGTATGTATGCATGTATATATATATGTATGTACATATATATATGTATGTACATATATATATGTATGTACATATATATATATGTATGTACGTGTATGTATGTATGTACATATACATATTTACAAACATATACACACATATATGTATACAAAATACAGATACATATATATGTATGTGTATATGTATATTTATATATACGTGTGTGTATATATACATATATATATTACCAAATAGTATAATATATATTTGTATAGTAGTGTTTTTTTCTCTGGCTAAATCACTGATGCAGCAGCATTGCAGCACAGAGCTACGACCGTACTCTGAACTGTATGAGGTCAATTTTGAGGTGTCAGCAGGAATAATCCAAATCCATACCTTAGGGCAAAGTTTATTTACTTATTTTAACACCGAGCTGTGATCGTGATTGTTTTAAAGTAAACGTACACCAACTGTAACAGTGCTCTTCCTTCTTCTTTCCTCATTTATATTTTGTCCGAAATGGAAAATCCACTTAGTTGTCATGAGTGTAATTATCTTATACAACATCCGTCTTCTTTTGTTTTTTTCGAAGCCTCCTGTCAGAGAAGAGTTGTTCTGTGTTCTTCTCTTGTGTTTTCCACGTAGAACAGATTGTTTTCAACCTCACTTTGACACCGAGAGTTTAAAACGTGATGTCGGATTGGATGATTTTGTTAATATGAACCAGAATGTTTTACACTGTGATTCTAAACTCTGATTGACACAGTCGTGGCTGCATCATTAAAAAGAAATGGAAATCAGTCTGTGCCCACTCTCCTGCCTGACATATTTATTACAAAAAAATTGTGAATAGAATTTGAAGTGAAGCTGTGAAGGTTTTTCACGCTGTAGTGTCATCCACCCACTGTCCGAATGAATGGACCCGTCAAAGGCTGAACGTGTGGAGGTCAGAGTGAACTGTGTCTCTTGTACTGTGAGACACACACGTTTAAAGGCTTTGTTTTATAATGAACTGTTTTTCTTGACTGCCACAGTCTAACTCAGAAAATGCTTCGTTTTAAGACTCTAATCATGTCCTTTCTCTCATTCTTCCAGTTGTCCCTTGGAGACGAACAGAGTGAATCGACGAGGAATGGCTACGAGTCTAAGGAGCTGGTGTATTTAGTCCACATTTACTGCCAGGTAAGATGAGAATGGATTTGGGGGTACATACAGAAACATACCACAAGCTCGTACTTATTCGTAATTATATGCCATCTCCCATGTAGGCTCCACTTCACTGAAAAACACCCACACATTTTGTAAAAATGTATTCATGCTTTGAACTCGTCTCTTAAAACTTTGTAGGATGTAATTTCCATCCCACGGATGCTGGTTCATTAAGCCAGCGCAGATATTCAGCGCTCTTCCCCGTGAGCAGCAGGGGCTTACAGGCTCAAACTTAGGCATTGCACAAACCGTGTAACTTATTGTTTTTCAAAAATCCTAGTTATGTGGGAATTTGGAGCTGGATCGAGAAGAGCTGTGGATGTGTGCCAGGATGGGCTAGTGATTGTAAATAATGCTGCCTTGGAAGGACTTAGGAGTGTGCTCAAACTCTGATCTTTGGCCATGTTTTTTTTACATGAACATGTTCTGTTCTTTGAGAGGATTGTTTTTTGAATGTTCTTTTTGTCTTGCATGTGTTTCTGAAACAGTCAGCTATGTTTGCTTACGTTAGCATTAAAGTGCGTTTTCTGTGATCGGACAGTACTTGACCACTTGTAAGTGCAGGTGTGAATGCACACGAGGACGGATTGTTCGGACTGATCTGCCAAACCACTTCAGGACAGAATAGACGTCTAAACGTGATGCTGTACTTGACGGCTCCGAGCACAGCTAACGTGCTAACTTTTGTCGGGTTTCCACAAAAACTTCTTCCCCTGCTTCGAAGAGGAATCCATACAATTGCACGATCTCATGTGCAACACATGTTGTTCCTGAAACAGTCAGCTCTGTTGTCTGTTGGCTCAGTTTCTCTCTGTTGCTTAGTTAGCATTAAAATGCGTTTTCTGTGATCGGATTGCAATCGGATAGCGCTTGACCACTTGTACAGTACAGGTATAAATACACATAAGGAGGAATCCATACAATAGCGTGATTTCATGTGCAACGAATGTTGTTGTTAATATGACGGGGTGATGACTCTGATAGGATAACGATCAGATCTTAATGTGGACACAGGAGACTTACGTTAATACCAGGTGTAAATACATGTGGTGAAGCACAATCGCAGTCAGAAAACACATTTTGGTGGAGTTCTGCCTCCTGATTGGATAAAGTATTTGTGTGATACTTGAAAAGTTACTTCTAGATTTGCTGTCAGAGCCATACGACTGAAAGACCCATGTCACTGACCCAAAAACTGAAGTATTTTACAGATTCTTTCCGTCTTTAATGTCGCTGTTTCCGTCAAGTTTTCCTTTTTACAACTAGTTGAACATTCCTTGTGTAGTCTCACAGCAGAGGTCTTGTCAAAGTTGAAGAAGTTGGCTCAATCGTCTCCCAAATTCCTTTTCAAGGAGGGCTCTTGGTGAAGTTACAGCCAACTTATTTATGATTACATCATATGCAAAGTTTTGCAACAAATTTGATTTATCCAAATTTGGGCAAAGCCCTTTTCAGTAGAACACACACACACAGACATTTCCCCCAGCTGCTCAGAAGCTTTGCCTCTGCCTCCTTCAGCGACATTTTTGATTTTTGGTTTTCATGCATATTCCTCTACAGATCATACTCTATTTGCACAACCTTGGCAATGCCACACAAGTATGCAGCTGTCTGCTTGGAAATTCTGACTCCTCGCAGCCATCGGAAAAAAAGAAAAACTGCTAAATCTAAATTCTGTCTGGAAAAGGACAGAAAAGCTGGCAGAGAGGTGTCCCTGAACTCTGCAATCAGCTTTGAACAGAGAAAACTAGCACAGAGCGATGAGGCTGGTTCAGCTCTGAAAACCCAGAAAAAGGGGGTGACGAGAAGAAAGTGGGACAGGAAACCATAAAGACCACAGAGCCCTCCCAGCGGCGTCTCTCCGAGCCAGCACTTTTCAAATAGTACTAGAATCAGTGCAGGGCTGAGTGGTGCACTGCAGTCCCAGTCACACAAGCCCTGGCCTCGGCACAGACACATTTTTCTAGGCCAAATCAAAGCAAATACTTTTTTCCACCACCGGTCTCTCTCGGTTGGGTTTTTGAGGTCTGGAGCTCTTTCTTACTGGATGAAAAAGAAACGAGATATACATAAAATCACTCGTGGATATTTGTTTGAAAGAAAAGCTAAGTTACATTTAATGTGGTGGACTGTGGGCAGAATTCTCTCTTGGTTTGCACTTGCACTGTTGGCATTTAATCACTGCTTTTCACGAGGAGGGGCTGAGTAAGCCAGTGATGTGCTTTGTTTATAAAGTATACAAGCCAAAGGCAGACTTGCTTCCCTTTTTTTTTTATATTTGAATTTTTTTTGAGACGGTGCCATTTTATCAGAGAGGAGAGTCTGTTGGGATATAAATACAGTGGATGCCAGAGAAAAATAAGTGCAGTGAGAGCTGATTATGGTTTAACCGAGTGGCCTTTTTCGCTTACAGAGACTCTTGATACTACTTCTGTGATGTCATTTTACAAAGTTTCCTCCCAACTTCCATTGAAATCAATGAAATTTTGTTTACATTTTCTCTGCATCAGGCAGAAGCACTCATTTTATATGGAATATTAAGGCTGTGGTTGGCAAGACATCTGCAAATATTGATGAATAATTCCCTAATTCAGCATTATGTAAAGTGGTGTTGTTGAAAACTTGGTGGTAAAGTCACTATTTCTGCATCTTAAACAACTGCCAACCTAGAGAGACACTTGGACAATAAACACAATAATATATGCACGTACTGTATGTCCATGGACATGTGGTGGGAGGGGCCTTAAGAAAGTGAGCCTCCATCCCAAAACAATTTTAAAGTTGCCATATGTAAGATTGTGGCCCAAAACAGTTACTACATTCAAATTCAAAATACCGACTTTTAGGTTTGTTTTCTGACGTAACTGGCAACCCGTGGTTGTTTGGCAGCTGAGACTCTACTGACTGCAATGATTGGTAGATGGCGGTAGGTGGCGCCACATGCCAAAACATGATTTCAAAACATAAACATGATTTGCAGTCTGCAAAATATTTTTTTTAATGCAACTATTTTGGCTGTACTGTTGTTGTTGGTGAGTTCAGTTTGTTATATGAACATTATTCCTGAGTCTCTGTGACATATTTGGAGGATTTTATGGCCAGTTGCTTTCAGATTTATTACATAATGCACCTTTAACAACCTGGGGTTTTACCACTAAATGTCCTACATAATTTGTGTACTTTTACTCCAATACATTACTCCTAACTACCAAATAAAATCATAAGAAGAAGACGAAGAAGAAGACTTGATAAATGGTCCGTATTTATATTGTGCGTTTCCAGTCTTGATGACCAACCATTCACACCGCGACATTCATACAGTGCATCCATGTGCAGCGCATTTTCCATCCCATATCTTCCATATCCATTCACATGCTGCCAGCACAGCCGACAGGAGCAAATGGGGTTAAGTGTCTGACCCGAGGACACATATAGACTAAAGAAGCCAGGGAATTGAAACCCACAACCTTCCAGTTGAAAGCCTGAACTGAAAACTACTTACTACTTGAAGATACTTGAAGTTTAATTAGCATTTACGTGTTATGCAACTCATTTCCTAAGTCATGCAGTCCTAAAATGTGGTTAAAACTATCCAACATACAGTAGGAGGGACCAAAAAATAAAATATGCACAGTTCAGAAGACGATAATGTGATTAAAATGGTATGAAAATGAATCTAATCTTGAATTAGGGCTACAATCGGTCACAGTGAGCTGTGATCTGTTACAGGTGCAACACAATCTTCCTGCCTGATAACTGAGGATAACAGAAATCTGTGACATGGAAGTAAGAAATACAGTCGCTGAAAAAGTTCAACGTCTTGGTCGAGGCGTCGGGTCTAAGACTGTTCTTTTGATCCTTCTGCAAACTTTAAACTGTACTGCTGTGAAAGCATGTGTACAGTATTTGGGGGGCGGGGTTTGGATGCTTCAGGCCTTCAGTTGTATCTCGTGGTGTTCAAGGATCAGGTTTGCAGCTGAATTTCTCGCTTATGGAAAACGAAGACAACCCAGACCAAACAGCATCTGACGATGGATGAGTTCTATGTAAACTATGGCCGTGCAATGTGATGACGGTGAGAAGCAACTGATGCTTTACAACACGTGTCAAACTCGAGGCCCGCGGGCCGGCAATTGTATTCAGCTCGCAAGATAATAGGCACATGGGGCGCGTCCTGCTCCAATTTTGCGATTTACATGGTGCGTAATCTTGGCACAAAGGGGTCGTATTCAGTGTCTGAATTATTCATAGGTGTGTTTTGGATGTAACGTCAATAAAGCCAATCAAAAGCCAGATGCACCTGTGCTGCAAATGAAGAGTCAAAGTCAAATTTGATGATCAGGTTTGCTGTAAATTAGTTATGTTTTAGCCCTTTTTTTTTTTAACGCAGCAGTGTGAGCTGTGCAAACAGGCTTATACGGCAGCTGCAGTACTTAACGTGATGGAGTCTGAGGTTCTTGTGCCAACACGAACTGACTGCAGTGTCAGGAAATCCAGACGAAAAAAGGTAGAAGGATTAAGAGCGAGAGGAGACCATTTCGTCGCTAGTCTCCGGAGGATAAAACTAAAGCATGTTATTGAAAGTCCAGCTGAAATCTGTGTGCTATATTCTTACATAAGTGGAGTGATGTGTGCAGAGTGGAGGGTATTGCATCCTCTGTCGGAGCTGTAAGCAAACTGGAATTGTATAATTGGATGTAAATCATTAAGAAAGAGAAATTAACTTAACTGCCCCATTTGGCTTTACCTCACTTTTTTCATCGTTAGTTTTACGATATATGAGACAATCTGCAATTGATCTCATTAAAACTCCCATAACTGATTTTGAAGACACAACTAGGCTAGAAACTGTGAGCTGTAAACACCAGACTGATGTATCATCACATTTTAAAATTGCTGTCAGTGATATACTTCTCAATATTGTGACATTCATCATTGATATTTGGTGTTTGGAGCTCTCTGTGAGCAATGTCTCCGTCTCCTCACCTCATTTTGTCGTTTTTGAAGGGCCGGAGCTGGATTGTGAAGCGCAGCTATGAGGACTTCCGTGTCCTGGACAAGCACCTACACCTCTGCATTTATGACCGACGCTTCTCACAGCTGCCTGAGCTGCCTCGATTGGAAAGTCTGACTGATTCGTCAGAGGTGAGTTCATTTATGCAGGTTAAAGAATAAAATCCACTCTGAAACGGACTCTGGTCTAAATATAGACGTTTGAAAAGATGTACATTATTCAGCATAATAATTATTTTTTTGCATTTTGGAGAATCTTGTTGCTGCTTAAATCCCACACAACAGGTTGATATGCAATGCTATCTACCGAGCTAATTTCTTAGGAATGTGCCATCTGATATTGTGTCAGTTAGTTCCTCTTCAGTCCACTTTGAGAACGTTATTCAGAGCCGAGTCAGGTGAAACCGTACGGCTTTAAAAAGAATGCACAGGTATCAAACAGAGTGGCCAAACCAGTTTGTGTGTGTACGTTTGTTTAAGTGTGTTTGTGGAACAATAGCCTTCGAAAGCTGCCTGCGGGCCACGTTTTGCTTTCACCAGTAGCTGAATGTGTAAGCTCCATTGTCTTTCCTTCAGGTTTAGACTTTTTTTTTTTTTTTTCCACCAGAGCTGAATTTTACATCCCAGCACTTCACCTTTAGTAAAGTTCCGGGAGTCAACTTTAACTCAAATGTGCAGATGTGTGGCACCAGGAACTATAAAACTGAAGTTTCCCTTGTAATGTGAAGTCATAGCCACAGATGTCATTTCAAGTGGTTCGCTGCCATGCACCACTCTTTAGCTGCCTAATTATTTGCATTTGTCCTCTAATGGCACATAACAACAGGAGCCAGAGCGTTCCAATGGGAGCAACTAACGTTTATAAGTTGTAAGTTTAATATCCAGTAAATTATTGGTGGATGACTATAGGCCTTTTTCTTGCCAGTCATTCTGAGCAGTCACAGTCAGGGCTGTCACAATCTTGACATTTAGCTGATAAATAATAATTGTGCAAATGATTGGGATTCATTTTAAGCATTTGAGGAGCTGCGTGTAAGAAATCTATCGCTTTAAGTCATAAAATGACCAGGATATGTCATCAGAGATTAACTTAAATACTAGTTTCACTGAAAACAATTGTACAAAAACAATTTTTCTCTCCTTAAAATGTTATTTACAGGCTTCAAATTCTGTTTATGTCGCAGTACCCATTTAAAACTCTGTTTAATGGCCCCTTTAAGCATTTTAGCATAAATTTTTTAGCAGCAGCAAAGGAAAACACAAGAGTAAAAATAGTGTTTAAAAACATAATTCTTCTTCATTCAGCTGCAAAACTGGACTAAGTCAACAGAACTTAACTAAAAACATGTCAAATATCTACAGTGAAAAAGGCCTGTATTACATACTGTACATACTAAAGGATACTACTGTAAATCTTAAGTCAGAGTAATGACTCTAACTGGCCTGTTTTTGTGTGTTTTTGCTCCACGTTAGTCAGTTTCCCAGATGTTGTTAGCCTACCTCTCCCGGCTCTCAGCCATCGCTGACAACAAGATCAACTGTGGACCTGCCCTCACGTGGATGGAGGTAAGCAAGTCATGTTCTGTCTGTGATATCACTCTGGATACATTCGGATGAAATGGTAACCGTGGAGCTGCACAGTATGTTGGCCTGAATTAGTGGAGCATTATGTTCAAACACTGCATCAAAGGGAAACATCTTTGATATATTGCACACGGCAAAAACCCTAAGCTCAAACTACCTGTGGCCTACTTCATTCTGCTTTGCTATAAAACTTTAACAACTGTTTTTTTCTTCTAGAATCCAGTATTAGGTCGCTTATCCATAGCAGCTTTGTCTTTTATACTGTATGATTTTTGACGTATTGTGTCCCATAAATCCTGCAGTTTGCATCCCCATTTTGGATATTTTTTGGACTATTTTCATCCATCCTAATTAAAACAGCACACAGATTTATGCAGTCCTTCATTATTCAGTATGTTGGAGCACAGATGCACACCTGGATCTGTGACTGGTGTTTATGCCGTCTCTGTTTTCACAGAAAGGACCAGCTTTCAATGCAACCTCAGAAATAACCGTCGAATGAGTTCATCGTGCGATGGCTTCAGTCAAACCACGTTATAATGCAATAAAGCAGATGAGCTTTTAAATGCAGGATAATCATATGCTGTCATATTTTTCTCACTGTTTCTGTGTTCCGGGCCTGTGTTTGATTTGTGCTAGGTTGACAATAAGGGGAATCATCTGCTGGTCCACGAAGAGTCGTCTATCAACGTGCCAGCGATCGCCGCCGCACACGTCATCAAGCGATACATTGCCCAGGCCTCGGATGAGCTGTCCTTCGAGGTGATGACAACATGACCCTTCGGTGTCCTCATTTTACTCTCAGTTTCTCAAGATTCCATAAGAATTCCTAACACATGTGTCCGCGTTTTTGTTTTTTGAACATTGACAAAAAGACACAGATGGGAGGGAAAAGATCTGAAAGGGGCACTCACGCTATCTTTTCTGGCGCAAATTCCTCAGTTGAACAGGGAGATGACATCATAGTCTGGTTTAATCCCACTGACCACAACAGTCCACAGAGTGTGTGTCATGCATTTGAATGTTAAAGCTTGAGTCTGTAAGTCTAGGCTAGCAATAGCAGGAAACTCACAAACTTCTCTCATGAAGAAGTAAAGGATAGAGTCAGGATACATTTCTAATCTCCTGTCTTTGTTGTTGTGCTCTCTGCAGGTCGGTGACATCGTCTCAGTGATTGACATGCCTCCTAAAGAAGACACCACATGGTGGAGAGGGAAGCACGGGTTTCAGGTACGCTGCACACAGCCCGAGGCCAAAAAAAAGATTTGGTGTTTGCTCACAAAATCATTTTAATGATTTGGTGAGTGGATTACAGGCCTTCTCTGTAAGTGAATAATTACATTAATAGTCTCCAGTGTATAACAAGTCATTTAAAATTGAGCGCAAAACAATATGTTCATGTTATGTATGTGCAGCTGTGCATTGTTACGCAAAAAATTATAAAAATCCTTTGTGGGTAGATATTAAAGCACTTTATTGGCTTAAGTGTCAATGAAATGCAACACAGGAAGTACAGATTAATGATTTTAAAGTCTTAAGACATACCAGAACATGGCACACAGGTTTATAATTCTTCTAGAAAGCTCTTAACAATGAGTCAGCATTCAGCGTTTTACTGTATGTTTTGTTTGCTGAAGCCCACAGAGCTGTGGTTGTACAATATATACATCAAACTGAGAGCCGTTACTAATGGGAACAAAATGGATCTTACAATAGACAGGGTGTTATGATATATCTTCATTAAAGAAGAGTGTTTTCTTAAAATAACATTCTAGCGCCCGCGTTGCTTGCACATCATTCAGTCGTTATTTTTGCGTCTCGCAAGCCGACCTGAAGTTTTACGGGAGGTTTCAGCTGTTCAGAGTTCGACAAATCATCTGGATATCTTCCAAAAATACTGTGTTTTTTTTAAGTACGCACGCGTCCATCATGTTTTTATCATCCCTCCACCACATCTCACCATGGAAACACTATGTGAGAAGACGGGGGGGGGGGGGGGGGGACCGTGCTCTCGAACAACTTCAGCTGTGGAAGATTTGATTCAAAATGTCTTTTTTATTCTCTTTAAGTCCCAACCCATTCGTTTTTTGTGACACGAAAAAATGATATTGGCCGGATTAAAGCGGAAGTGGCTAAAGTAAACATTAATTTCTCTTTTTGAGAACTATGATCTCAGTTAAATCTCTGCAGGCTCAGGGGCCCCGACTGTGTAATGAGCTACTCCGTCAGTAAATCAGGGGGAAATCACACATGTGGATTTGTGCTGTAAATTCGATGGAAACTCCAGTCCTTATTTAAGTTGCATGTTATTCTTCGTAAATCTGATCCTGTGTGTTATTGAGACATGAAGCCCCAGGGGGGACATTTATAGCACGGCCTATATATATTTTTTTTTAATGGCAAATATTCGTTTAAGGCAACTTCATGAACTCTACTGCAGATATCTTCTTGGTTACAACAGCGATGATGCTGCGTTTTGCTGCTCATGTCTGGCTGAACCTCTTTTGACCCTCTGCCCTCTCTGTGCGCCAGTGTGTGTGTTTGTGTGTGTGTGTGTGTGTTTTGGCTCTGTTCCTGTAAGAAGTATTCCCGCCATTCACGCTCACGAGCAGCCGACAGGCATGAGTTACATTCAGAGAAGTTCTCATTGGCTGCATACATCTCTACTGTGTCTATGCGTCTTGGGCATTTCCATAATAAATCCACACTTAAGTCTACAGTAAACTTTCTGTCCAGTATGTAACATTTATGAGCATTTATGGCAGAAATTGAATATACTACCCATAAATACTGTTTGTATGATCACTTTAAAATTAATTTCTTAGCATTAGAATGAGTCTTTGTTATATACTTTAGCCAAAGTCTGTGTTTATGGAGGTTTAAGTTTAAAATGGAGGAAAACTAATCAGAAGGACATTCTTTCTGGTATGTAAAGGCCAGTGAAGTTCCCTGAAATGTTTAGATGTCATCTCTGGACCATTAATACTGAATATTAAAGCTCAAAAAGTGTGTTTGGATAGTAATTAAGCAATAACACAGCTCTCTCCAGCAGGAGTGAACGATACTGATGTGTGTTTCTGTGGCCTTTACCAAATGTGTATTCTCATGGATAATTATGGACCTGCACTGTATGTGTAATATAAATTAATATACATACAAGTACCTAGCAGAAAACACTGGTGGAAGTAATACTGTATGATTTTCCCATAGTCATTTCCATGCCATCTGATCCATAAATGTGTTTCTAACCTACGATAGATGTGTGTGTGTGTTTATTATCTGATTGTACTTCCTTCCTTGCACCTCACCTGCTCGTCTCTCTGCTCTGTCCAGGTTGGCTTCTTTCCCAGCGAGTGCGTGGAGCTCATAAATGATAAGGTGCCACAGTCCATGACCAACTCGGTGCCAAAGCCAGGTACACATCCTCCTCCTCCTCCTCCTCTGAAATGATTCACAATTGGCAGGAAGTTATCCCTGTCGGCTGTTAATGTCTCACTAATATTGCTTCATGTTCAGGAAGTGGTTAGGTGTGTGTGTTTGTGTGTAAGTGGATCCATTTAGTGCTATAATTCAATAACAGTGTCAAATAATTCATAATTGCGATGACTGTTCTGCCTCGGAGTTGCAAAATGTTTGTTGTTTTCAGTCAGTTAAGAATTTTAAAACCACAATTAGCTTCTTAAACCTTCCCTTTGGAGCAAATCTCACTCATTTTATCATGATAATTATCAACAAAACACAATTTTTCGATGATTTTGAATGACTGAAGTGCTTGGAATCTCATTATGTTTAAAACCTTAGTTCAATATACAGAGCCCAGCATGACTTTTATATAAATTAAGTGTAGTGAAAGCAAACCCATCATTTAAACACATCTTTTCCCTGAAATAGCTTACCAATCATGCTATTGCTTCGGCTATTGACTCAGCACTATGCAAATCCACTGCAGATAGCTGCGCTAATCTATGACCATGTAGAGCAAACAGGAGATAAGCTCTTTAGCACACTCCCGAGCGTCTCAGACAAATGTACAACATTATCAAACGGAGCACTTTATGTGGCTGTGATGTCGACTTGAGCTGAACATTAACTTCTCCCACACTGCAGCTGCTGTCGAAATTGGCAGCTTACATCACATTGCTGTATGAGTGATCCCTTTTTGATCAAACCTCAGCGTACGAATCCAAACCGGAGACTGATTAAAACCAGCGTGACTCACCATCACAGCCATCCGACTGGCTTTGGGGCTGGGTGAGCCTGAGTCAGGCTTCCCAACCAGTGGAACGCCACTGGGAGCGGGATTAAGTGATGGCACAGAAACGCGAAAAGCAAAAAAATCTCACACACACAAACCCCCACAAGCTCTGCAATTATGGAGAGAGAGAATATCATATGTGCGAGGTTTTTGGGTTGCTGCTGGAAACCAGTAGTATCTGTCCTGCCTATCAGCTTTTTAAGCCTCTCAGATTGTGTGACTGATCAGAAATGATCTTGTGTTCAGTGTTCAAGGCTGGATTTAATGTGCCTTTTGCATGTCATGGCTTTTTATTACAGAATAATCACTTTTAGTAAGATAGAGTTACTGAGACAAATGGAATTTGTTATTTTAAATGTATGATCGGTGACAATGCTGCTGTTGAAATCTGCCTGTGTGTCTGCTTGTCCTGCACTGCCCGAGTGCACCTTTTAACTCTGTCATTGTCTCACTGCACAGGGATGTACAATTGTCTTATAGCATGTGTCTTGATTTGTTGCATTTGACTGTGACTCCTCTACCTCAGCCACCCCCAGCTCTGGCCTGCAGCCCGCTTCTTGGAATCTCTTCCCCCCCTGTGCGTGCTGGTACACACTCTTCATCCACCAAGTCCACTCACACTGCTCTCACTCACACCAGTTTTTATCGTTGTTATTATGACGTTATGATCCTTAGAGTTTTAGTCCTGGTTGTTTAGTTCTAGTCATACTTTAAACTGGGCAAAATTATAATAAGAAGAATAGAAGTCACTGCACTCTGTTGTTCCATGTGACTGATTTGCCCTCTTGTGTTTTAAAATATAAGCTGCTTTTTATTACTATTATTATTATTATTATTGCCTTTAGCAGTGACTTATACATCTCCACACAACTGAACAATAAAGACAGACTGGTGTATATGAGGAAAAAGCTTTTTATGCTATTTAAATTCCATGTGCCTCAAACAGTGAAAACCATTATATGGAGAAGTAATTACAGAATGGAAATGTGCTGAATAACTGAATGCAGACAAAGTATAAAAACTTTAGGATTATGACTTAAAAGTTCTGTCATAAAAAAAAACTGATAAATGTAATGTTTCTTCATATTGGCTGTGCTTCATTTCCATATTTTTTTTCTTATCTCACCAAGCACTTTATTGCTTTGGCATCAAAAGTATGACTTTCTATGCAAAGCATGTGAACCTCACAGTGCCACAGTTGTCTCTGTTTGCTAACTTGACGTGCTTCTCTCCCTCTGCTGATTCTCTCTCATGCCATCCATCCATCCATCCATCTGTCTGTTGATCCATTTGTCCATCGGGCCCGCGCATGCAGACTTGGAGATGGAGAGTGTAATAGAGGACAATGCATGGGTGGCCGACCCGCTAAACCACTACAGCCTAAGTTCAGGTAGACACAAAAAGCCCCTATGTGTGTGTTGCACTGCCAACCCCTAACCAAAACCTAACTCCACAACCCCTGAGTGATGCATTTGAACTGTGTGACCCTAATATGACTACTCCCTGTACTTGTCACAGTAGTAATGGTAGTTTTCAGTAGTTATAGCTCTTCACATTACCTTTGTATGATTGAAAGTAGTCTCACAATCCAGTGATGTCTGAGTGTTTGTATCTGTGACCTTTAACTTCCTGATCCACATTTTCCCCTACAATCTGTTGGTGCCCCAGAAAACATTTTGGTCCATTGGTAGTGCAGCTATTTTAGACGATGTATGAGCAATGTGAGACAAATTCCAGTTGTGAAGCCTCAAAATTGTTTGATTAAACTGGAGCCATGTCAGTTTGTGAAACCAGAAGTTGTCAAACAGCTGTCAATCACACTGGTGTCCACTCATGTGCTGTGCTTTATCATCCATTTTCCTCTAAATTGAAGAGAAGTAAGGCTCATTTTCCATAAAGCCGTTTTTCCACTTAGTAGAACAGTTCGGTTTGGTACAGTATAGTATGTATTTTTTGTGTGTGTTTCTATTAGGAATAATACCAAAATAACCAGCCTCAACCTTTCCATTCTTTGGCACCCTTCTCTTGGGCTACTAGAGTAAAATGGTCCACTATGGTCAAACTGAGCAGGAAAAAGAAGAGCTGCCAGGTGTCCTCTATTGTTGTCTGTTGTGTAGTGTTCAAGGTCATCATTTGTTGTGGGTCGCCCCTCTTCCATGTAAAAGTATTGTTCTCACCCAGGAATTTACCATTCCAAACTGTACCATACTGTACCAAACTTGAATCATACCATGATGGAATCACAGCTTCAGACCTCTATTTAAAATAAGTTATTTTTTGGGACCAGAAGAGACTCCCCTGTGGTGGGCGGTGGCTAACGTCTACATCTGTCCTACCTCCGTAGGTGTCACTTTGTAATCCGAAAAAATATACAGTGTCCGGTGTGAGGACATGTTTTTGTCCAGTGTGTGTTTTTAACTGTCCTTCTCTTGCTTTAAAAATCCTTATATGATTAGTTTTGGGGATTAGTGGTGAGAACTGCGCTTTTTGAAAACCAGGGCAAACATATCCCTGTTCTGTTTTTGTTCCGCCGCCATCCAAGGTGTATGCAAATGACTCCAGGGGTGAGCCAGGTTACTAGAGCGTTTCTCAAAGCTGCTGAATGTACCCTGTGTCTGGATGAGGGCCAGCTGTGTTTGTGTGTGCGTGTCTGTTTGGTTGAAGCCGAATGGCCGCAGCAGGGGTGCCGTGGTGCTCGGTCTCGACCGACCTTGATTTATTTAATCCTTTCACAATGAGAGTGGGGCCTGTAAACCCATCCATTGAGCGCTAAGCTTTGTCCTGCAACAGTAAGAATCTCTGTCTCCCCTCTCCATGGCGACTGAGAGAGCACATTCCTGCAGGCAGCCACACGGCATTGGAAAAAAAATATTCTTGCTCTGCTCGGATCTTCTATGCTCACCACTAACCTTTCCTGCCTCCCAGTAAAACCATGGAAATTGTTAACACGCTGCAGCGCTACCATTTAGAAGAAGGCAAAAGAAACCAGACGTTACCCATCCTTCCATACATGTTCTTTGTGATGTCTCAGGCACAAAGTCTACAGTAAAAAAAAAAAAACAATTGTCAACATCAATTAGGAAATGAATGGACTTGGAATGGTTTTTCAATAAAAAGAACTATTATCAGACTTTCATTCCTCTTCAGACAGCCCAGTAAACCTGCCAGTTACTCACCCAGATGTACGTCGCCACTCGTTCGTTGTTCTCCTCAGTTGCAGTGTAGGCCTTCATCATGTCTGGAGTCCAGAGATTTCGGCAGCTGTGAGCGTGCATGAGCCAAGACAGCTGGTTATGTGAGGCAGGGAGGAAGGAAAGTGGGGAGAGAATGTGCGAGACAGAGTAAGATTTGTCCTCCTGTTCCCGAGGATCTCCAGTCATTTCCTGGTGCTGTGAAACTATGCGAGCTCCCTTGTGTAACACTGGAGCTTCAATAAGAGGCTGCTGTTGTTGTTGTCGATCTGTTGATCGCAATGTTTGCGGCTGCATTTGTTAACCTGCTAACAACGATGTTATAAACCAGGGTTTCTCAGTCCGGGGTCCTCGGGGACCCAGTGCCCTGCATGTTTTAGATGTCGCTCAGGTGTTGGAGCAAACTGATTTACGATAAAAGAATAAAACTTTGCTCAACTTGATAACATTCTACAGTCAGGTGTTTCAGGCTGCAAGGTGAGTTCTGCTCCTTTAGGCTGAACTTGGCATTCAGCTGCAAACAACACTTGCTCATGCTTTCCTTGTCATTTGGATCCATGCAAAACAGCAACGTTATGATCACTTCATCGAACATAAAGCACCCATACTGTTGTGTGACAGCCTCAGCACTTCCTAGATGTCTGACTGTACTTTAAGTGTATTTGCTTGTCCTAATGGAGCCTCCACTTGCTGCTGTGTACTTCCCCTCTTCATGTCATGGGCCGATCATTGTTCTAATGCCAGCACTGAATATTGTGTGACAAATGAATCAGGGAAAGAACTCCTGTTGACTCAGCCCAATGCCATCTATTATAGCTTTCTTGCTTGTTTTCCTCAGCAGCTCTATTGGTGTAGGGCAAAAATAATACATTTATATGGGGAACATTCTTTACATGCTGTCCTCTGGTGCGTGTCCTGCATCTATATATGCGTTATATGCAAAACCTACATATATTATAAAGAGAAAAAGGAGATGTGTACATGTTAATGGCTCATGTGACTGATATGATGATGTGTGAAGTATTAGATTGTTACAGCTGACACATTTGTCATCTGACTGTTGGATCTGCTCAAGGTGGAGCGGATTGATTTGACTACTTTATGAAAAGAAGACGAAAGCAAGAGTTCATCTGCTCCATCCTCTTGGACTAAATCTTTGCATTTCTTTTGTAAATAGGCGACTGGGATTACGTTTTTGCAGCTTAAAGTCATCATCAGCGTCTGAGAAGTTAAAATAACTGATCATTTGCTAAATAATGACTTGAAATACAATGATCAGACATGTCCAATGATACCTAGACCAGACATACTCGAGTAGAGGAGTTGCGTGTCAAAGATGTGTCCCCTGTCCAACTTTTTTAAAAGCCTGTGAAAAGTAGAAGTGATCACATGTAGTGAAAGGAGACTGATGGCAGTCTTGTGATTCTGGGGCAACAACAAATTACCAAATGACTGTGACTTACTGTGTTATGACAACATGTCCGCTCTGGGACTGAGACTCTTCAACAAGTAATAGTGTTATTCTTGCTGGGGGCCTGAGTTGATTTTTAATTTAATACTTGCTTACAAAAAACCTCCTTGTGGAGAAAATTGTTGGACCACTGCTGAAATAGAAGTTGTCAGAGCGCGGTGTTGATATTTCCTACAGCACGTGAAGGCAGCACGGGGCTGGCTGTGGAGCTGCGCGCGCGTGTGTGTGTGCGCGCGCGCTGAGAGAACAGACACACTCCGCTCCTCCTGTCATTTATTGTTCCTCTCGTGTGTTAAAGGCAGCTTTAAAGACTCTCAGGTGAACTTTCCCCCGCCTCTGTTAACAGGTGAGCGGTTAGAGAAAAGTCTAAGCGGCGCTTTGTACTTCGGACGGTTTTTCTTTTTTTTTCTTCCTCGTCTTTTTAAATGCTGTCATTTCAGTCCAGCGCTATGGACCTAAGGTAAGAAACTGCGTCTGAATGTTGTTTTTCTGCTCAAGAGTCGAAGCGTAACATTGAATTCTGCGAGTTTCAGGAGCAATAAACTGTGAATGATGGAGTGTGGAAAATATTTGTCCTTCTCTGTATGTGTGACCGCAACTTTTTCCACTTTCTCCTTTTTTTTATTTCACAGTCTTACAAGAAGCAGATGTAGCTAGTTTAACCATATCTCAATTAGCTAGGAAGCTAAAATGGTTAAATGTTGTTATTCCTCTATTTCTCTCTGAGAGTTAGTTCAATTAGTGCTGCTTTTTGTGGTCAGATTAAAGAGATTAACGAGATTTTCCCGGATAATTAAAAGTTAAATTAATGAATAATACTCATAATATCCCTCTTATGTCGTTGAACAGACTAGAAAGCATTTGAAATTACATGTTTATTAAACACTGAAAACCTCATGGACACCATTCAAATATTAAATACTGCACCTACTAAATGTTTAATTGCAATAACACACAAAAATTAAAAACAATGTGTAAAATTGAGCTTTAGGGATTTGCTTAGAATTTGCCAAGAATACTGAAAGCATTTGAAATAGTCATGTGAAGTCCATTTGTGAAACATGTGACATGCATGTAGTCCATCATATCAAAGTTTCCCCTCATGTTACTGAAACCCAACGATGGCTGACACTTCCCTGTCTGTCCTCACTCCTCTGCTGATGTTGTGTGCTGCGGAAAACAATTAGTCATTTTGTTCCTATTATCTTTTGCACACTTAGGCGCCTGTGTCCAAACAGAGGTCAGTGTCTGCTCTGCTGTTTACTCAGCCAACGACCATCCACAAACTTGCACTGTCTCTCTTCCCCCTCCCTCCCGTTGTGTTGTCTTAGTTTGATGAGTCGCGCAAACATTATCTCTGTGGTTGTTGCCTTTCGCTCGAAAAAAAGTGTGTGTGTTGTTGGTCGTGAGCAGGAAAAACAACTGGCCTGTTGACTCATGAAGCTCATGTGGCTGTAAAACAAGGTTTACTGTGGCTACAGGAATGAATGTGAAGGACTTTGTGCCCAATAATCTCAATTATCACATTTTCCTTCAGATACAGAGTGAAAGCGTTTGCATTGACGAGATGAATATCCTCTCACCTGTTATGTGTCACCAGGGCAAATCTCTATGGCAAAGCCCATGATGTCATATCCATAAATGAACTCTTGTTCTCGCAGGATGTGGACATCGGACACAACATCATAATAATAGCCACCATCAGAGGAGGGCAATTTGAATTTCCCACTCCACTGCTTGTGTGTGTTAAGGAGGGGCCACTCGTCGTAGTGAAACGGTTGAGTTGAAGTCCCACAGAGCCACATTCATGCCTCTCCTGGTGTATTCATGGAACACTGATGCGCACAGTAGTCGTATCAAATGTCCCGGGCTGATTGGCTCTGATGGTGTCGCCGCTCGGCTTCAGTGTTGCTAAGAAGTTTCCTCTGCGTGCTTTTGAAACGCTCCTCGCTAACTGGGTGGAATGAGGTGGTCAGTGTGGAGGTGAGTGGGGGGGGAACAGTGCGTGATGTTTACCATTACGTATGCAATTGTTTCTGCTGTAATGCTTGGCCCCCTGCTTTTCATATCCCAGCCCCTCACTGGGCTCTCTGAGGGAAAAGACTCGTCATGCATATACAGTGGGTGAGTCCAGGGCTGCAGCTGAAACCGGTTAGAGTTGATTATGCAGGAACCATCTTTCTCCGTGCTGAGTTTTATATGGCCTCATCTGATCTGTTATGACAGGTACCAGCTTCAGCCACTTGGCTCTTATTTCTCTCACTGTAAATATCTCAGCCCGTATCACCTTTTCAGTGAACCCTGTGAGTCAAAGACATGTCATGAGAGTTTAGAATTTTTGCAAATATATTGTATATTCTACAGAAACCACTGTCAGCTGTTTGTATTAAAGGGTCACTCCTTGAATTTCCCACATGAAGTTCAGTTGAGGTGTCATGGTTGGCCCCACTCAGCTGAAGTTAAAGTTAAAATAGTTTTTAAAGTACTTTGTGTCTTTCAGGTGTGAAAAATATAAAATAACAACAAAAGCCTGCATGACAAACTATGGGAAGTAATATTCCAACGTTCACCATATGTTATTTGCATTTATATGAGTTTCAATTGTCAAAGGTTATTAAGAATACTAAAATAAGTGATCAATATGGAGCTAAATGGAATGGAAAAACCTCAAAATGTACAATTTTTAAGTCTTCTGTTACTTGTTGATAATGTCACCACACAGCAACTGTTTACTGTGTTGCATTCTTCTTTGTTGAATTTTTTTGGCACTGCTACGACGTGACGCTCCCGCCAGCTGACCTTCATACCCCCATGGTTTATATCCAAGCCAGGTCGGGGGGGTTTAATGTTACATACCATTTCATGGTGAGCTTAACGGCACTGTACCACTTGATAGAAACACAGAATTTGAGTGTCACCCCTGGGCAGAGTGGATTTAATGAAATGCTGTATCCTGTTGCATCATGGGAACTGTAGGATCCTTTGTCTTTCGATTCTGCTTGTTAGGACACCTTGGTCTGTGCTGTTTTAGATTTAATCTTCTTTTCTTTTTTAAATACAATCTTTGCTTGTCTCCTAACTTTGTGAACGAGCATAACTGAGTCACTGTACCCTGAAGCTCTAAATCTTGTAATTAGTGTCACAGAAAGCAGCCTCTATCAGTCCCACTCTTCTTAAATTAAATGCCTTTTAGCCCAGCTGGATTTCAGCAGTGAGTGTGTCAGCAGCCTCACTGCTGAGCATGCTTGAATAGCTGCTGGCCCTCAGGCTGTCATCTGCCCGCCAGTAGGCAGATGGGAGTCTGTGTCCGTGCTCTGGAGAGTCGTACTTGTCATTGCACTTTTCTTGTTTACGCCTTTCCCCCTGCATGATACTGTGAGCCACTTTCTTGATGCATAAACCGTGAGTAAACAAAGCCTGCCTCAGCTGTTTTGTCTCCAGTTACAGCAGTACAGAAGGAATTTCTCCCCGAGGGGTTAAACTGTAGCTCCACATTTTCCCCTGAAAAGAAACACTGGGTCTTGTTTACAGATACTGGCTCAGTGACAAACAGTTGGTGCTGAATTGCTTCATTAAAATAGCAATAGGAGTCAAACGTATGTATTTACTATGAGGAGCAAGGAGTTTACAAATTGTATCTTTTCCTTTTAAGAAAGCACTGATGTTGATATGATGATCACATGGTGTTGATTAAGTATCTTGTTGAAGTGAATGAATTGGATTTTAATCTAAAAGGAACTTATACATAATATTTACCTCTTAGCTGTTTCCAGAGCTCCATCATGATATGTTTGATAAAACACATTTAAATGAATAGAAATTTACTTTATTCCTCTCAAAAGTTCCTCTCAAAACTGTAAAAACACTGGCTGCTTCACTCAGTTTTCCAATAAGTGAACCAGAGGACATCTGGTGAAAAATGGTTTTTCAGAGACTGAATTCAGCCACAAAGCATCTTTCCAATGAGCTTATTACCTCTACTGTGGTCTTGATGTTTTCACTTAAGTCTGCTGCATGCATTTAACTTCCGTAATGTCACTTAAGCATGCAGAACAAAGCCTCTCATTCATTTTAAGTAATAGTCTCGAGCCAAGAGTGCACTCACACAGTGGCTGATTGAAATAATCGTAATAATAATATTCATATGTGTGCTTCATGATGTAGAAGTATAATCACTAAACGCAGCAGGAAAACACTGCTGAGACACTTGTTTTCCTGTTATCTCGCACAGATATGCAGCTGCGTTTTCTTTTTTTCTCTAACTGGCTTTGTTCAGTTTGTGCAGATTGAGTTTGGTGAGCTTTGACATGCATTTAGCTGCGTTTCATTCACAGCAAAACTCGGCTCGACAGCAAAAGAGCACTCGCAACTTTCAGGAGATTAGTTATCGATTTGACCAAATGTTAAATGTGTTCCTCTTATTTTTTGGCCAGAGCAGATAAATTGAATATGATGTCAGGGTCTGTGAAATGCATCAGAGAAGTGGAAAGGCTGTGATTGTGACTGTTAAAGCAGTTTTTCCGCTTCAGCCCAGAGCAGCTAAGACAGGAGAAGTTAGTGCCATCACTTTGTTATGAGGGATTTAGTGAAGTTCCAGATGTTGTGGCTGAAAGAACACAATGATCAAGATAGGTATTGCACATTTTACCACTGTCCTCAGTAGTGAACTTTAAGCTGTTTTTTTCTGGTGTTTTGATTTGTTTTCTTTTCTTGAGCGAGACCATCTGCACTGTCATTTCAAATGTTTTAGATTCCAGGAGTGTGTGGGCCCATGTGGCTGTGGGGTGCTTTGTGCTCTTTTATTGGTTTGAGATCCAGAGAGGTCGGCTGTACTGTAGAAGAGGGAATGTTGTTGTTGTTCTGAGGCGATGTGAAGGACTGCACCGCGCGTGTATCTCAAGACAAATATGTATCCGCATACTGCAGCAGTGATGAGGATCTGAGGGCAAACGTGGGACTGGGACTGAGTTGCACTTACTCCAGTAATAATGAAGTGCTTTGAGAGGCTGGTAATGACACAGATCAAGAAGCTCGTTGACATAGCAGCTGACTTGTACCAGTATGCCTACGGGCGGAATTGTTCAACAGCTGACGCCATCTCGGCTGTCATCTGTCAGTCCCTCGCACCTCTGGAGAGTAAGAACACCTATGTGAGGCTGCTCAGAATTGGCAACATCACATCCTCACCTATCATTGGTTCCCCCAAGAGCTGCGTCCTGCTCACACACGACTGCAGCTACCTTATAGTGAAGTTTGCAGACGACACTGCTGCAGTGTGGCTTATAACCAACGGTTACGACTCGGCAGGAGGTAGACAAACTGGGACTGTGGTGCAGGGAAAAACAGTCTGATCCTCAATACCAAGAAAACATTGAAGTAGGTGAGGGAGAGAGCACACAATATCCCTGCATCATCACTGTGTGGTTCTACAGCTGCAGAGAAGCAAGCACTGCTGCTGCAGCGGGTGGTTAAATCTGCCCAGAGGACTTGACTACTAGACACAGCTTTACCCTCGAACCCCCCCCTCTCTCTCAGATGTCTACACCAGCAGATGCAGAGCGCGAGCAGTCTGCATCATGAGAGACAACTGCTCACTCCACACACAAGCTGTTGGCCCTTCTCTCTCCTGTCAGGCAGGAGGCTGCGCAGCATCCGGGCAAGGACCACAAGACTGAAAAACAGCTTCTTCCCCGGATGCTGTGTTGAACTGGTCCACACTGGTGCTCCTCTATTTTAGAAACTATTGCGCTGTAAAAGCTGCTGCACTTTTTAATTATAGTGATATTGCTGTTATTTTTTGATTTGTTGGTTCTACTTTTTAGGTGCTTTATTGCAGACATAGACCTGGGTTCCATATCTAGGTACTCATGTTCCTTACATGTTGAATGCCTCAAAGCTTCATATTTGGCTCTTTAGGATCTAAACATATTAAAACAGCGATTTGAATAAATTGAAGCTTCCACCAAATTGAGTAAAAAGTGGAAGCAAAGTGGAAAAACACTCTGGAACTGCCGTCTTCCCAGCGGCTGTAAGTATGGGCGTCTCGATGAGAACAAGTGTCTGGAGGAGAGGCCAGCTCTATTGTTCCTCCCTGCAGAGAAAAAATCACATTGTTTGATTCCAGTGATGGCCTTTCCACATCTCTCAAAAGCAGAGAATACAACTGGTGTGTAGTTTAAGAAGATTACGACCCTTTCCCAGGCAAAGTGTATGATTAATGCGGGTTGGGTTTTTTTCTTTTTTGGCAAGACGAACTGAGGATACTGGTATTGGATGTTGGAGGATTCCTTTGTAGTTGCCTGGGAGGTGGTATTTAAGAACGAAGCTTTTGCTTCAAGGAAACCAGACATGCATAAAGGAAGAGTTTGCATTAGAATAAGGCTGAAATGCACAATGGGACACGTTGAGCACCTTGTATGGGGTTTCACTCCAATGCATGGATAGAGCTTGTGAAAGCTGAGCCCTTACTCACTGTAGTGAAGAAAACATGTGTGAAGAATCCTAACATGTGTCCTTCCTTCCTTCCTTCCTTCCCTCCTGTAAGTGTAGAAAACGTGTTTAAGGGTCTAACCTGTGTCCTTCCTTCTCGCTCCTCAGTGTCTAAGAAGCACGGGAAGCTGATCACCTTCTTGCGCTCCTTCATGAAGTCCAGGCCCACCAAGCAGAAGCTGAAGCAGAGGGGCATCCTCCGGGAGAGGGTGTTCGGCTGTGACCTGGGAGAACACCTGCTGAACTCTGGACATGATGGTGAGAAATACTCACATACAAACACTTCTGAAAGTATACATGTTCCCCACTTACACACCACTAACAGAGAAAAGAACCTTGAATTGTATATGTATATCTGTCTTTTATGAAGCTTAAACTTAAGTTAATTTGACTAATGGTTACCAAAGGAAATGGGAGATAACGGTTATTCTGGCTCTGTTCGAAGGCCTAATCTGTTAAGCAGCGTCCATAAAGTTTGTCACATTTGTTTCTTAAGTCTGTTTTTTTTAAAAAAAGGTTATAGTCCAGCTATAAATGTGCACAGCTATTTATGGCCTGTGTGCAGTGACTTCCTGCATTCTCTACCTGTTGCCTAGCGAACTGAAAACTGTAGGAAGTGGCCGTGGACAACAACTTTTCCCCCCAGCTATAACTAGATGTATTTATGATGCTAATCTGCTGGATTAAAAGTGCCACAGCTTACAATTGTTGTTTACCATTGTGATCCTTGAGGCTCAAATGCAAATTAAATTGGTTCTCTCGCCTCAACGAGTCTGCTGACCTTTTACCCCGTTAGATTTTTAGCGCAAATAAATCACACAGCTCTACATGAATATTTATGACACAGCATATCGGCTCATTCTGGTTGTAATTAGGACGATTGTGGGGGCAGAAGTCTACAATAATCAGTTTCAGCGTTCTCTCAGCAGCGTGGTGTCTGAATGTCAGGTGAAGCTGATGTGATGGTATTGGTCACAAAGCAGGAGAATCATGTTAATTTTGACTTTATCTTGAAAACTTGATTCATGTTCCTGGATCATCCGAGTCGTGGCAGCGCATTACTTCACTGTCACTGTCACACTAAGTGTGGTCCATCTCATTTGTTCCGCATAAAAGTCACACCTTCAGTGGAGAAGGAATCGATCTTGGACCTTTTGTACAAACCTGCTTCACCTTCACACGCAGGGATGAGACACTCTGTAGTGGGGGTCAAACAGAGCTGTGATGTTGTGAAGGGAGAAAAACACAATTAATGATCACCAGCAGCCAACTCCTTTTTGCTCAACACTCCTTTACTGCCACATACTCTGCCACCATTCAAAGATATTGAGAAGACTTGACTGTAATTCAACTATACAATGTCCCCTTCCCCCCAAAAAACTAATTTTGATTCACCAAATTTGGATCATTGTCCAAATCTGCACCAAATTGAATTTGTTTAGTAGATATCACCACTCTACATATGCCTTATTAGTTATACAGTAAATGCATTATTTCTTCAGAATTTAAGCAAAATGAAGGAATGTACATACTGTACATGTGATGCATTCACCCACTTCTGCTCAAAAAATGAGGTTCAGTTGTTTTTGAGTCGTCCTGCTGAAAAGTGACAGGAAAAACAACTGACAGTGAAAACATAATAATGACGATCTGCAGTGTGCGAATAGACAATCAACACTCTGTTGACAGTGTTGCAGGCAGACGCGGACAACCTGTCGTTAGAGAGGTGGCGTTTCACTGGTAAACTTGCGTTTAACTCTGTGTATGTGAAGGTTCTCACTTTTAATTTGTGCATGATGTACTAAAAAACATGTGCTTTAAGTGATTATGCGAAGTTATTTAGTTAGTAAATAGATGGCTACATGTTTTTCCACACAAAACAAATATTACATTTATAAATCCACATTAAAACATCATGTATCAATCATGCTAATGTGCCTGCAGTCTGTGGGACAGATGTTGCTCCATTTCCTTGCAGAAATTCCATCTTAACATGCTTGTGTGTTTCAGATTTTTTTTATTAAATGATTTATTTCTTTTGATTGCAGTACAAGAAGTTTGTTTTTGATGTGTTAAATTGTAGGCTAGCAAGTGAATTATTTCCCCGCTGTGTTTAATTACTATAGCTGTACCAGCATTGTCACATCCAAGCTGTAGAGTTTGTGTCAGGTGCTTTTTTTCCCCCCCAAAGCCTGTTTCATAACCAGTTTCAGACTCATTCTTAGCGACTGAATAGTAATAATGTTCTAATATGACACCTTTGTCAGTAAGAGGAGGCAGCAGCCAAACATCAGTAACCTACATGTTTCCACTTTCAGTCAGTCTGAACGCTCTGAGGTGAATTCTATTTCAAAAGGGGTAAAAAAAAAATGTCACAACATCAGCTTCTGTTTCTACTCGTGGGGGAAAATGTTATTTTACACCAACATTTTGAAGAATCTTCTACGTGAGCATTTATCTATTTAGCCTCTCTCGCAGCCTAGTCTGGAATTCATCTGAACAGCTGCTTCAGTGAGTGTCCCACTCTCTGTCATCATCTGAATGATGTGCGAGCGGTGGGAGGCCTGGGAACCTCCTCACGCACACACTTGCCATCCTTATCGCACATGGAGAAAGAACCATGCCTCCGTGATTCATGGTTGCAGAAAGAAGCTCTGTGTTTTTTCTGTTGTTGTGGGTTTTTTTTGTCTTCCCGTCTTTAATACACAAACACTGCCATTGTGCTTTGACGCTGACTCACAGATAACAAGACATCTCAATGTTTTGTTTGCGTAGAAAATAGATAAACTTGCCAACAGCGACGATATATTAATAGCTCTTGAATATTTCTCTCCACAGTACGAGGTTTAAAGGTTTCTGCCCTCGGCTTAGAAAAGGCTTTCCTCCCACCGAAAGCATAAAACGTGTATTCATACTCGGTGTGTTCCCTCCAAGAAGTGTTTACGTGACGACACATGGTTTCTCTCTCTTCACAGTTCCCCAGGTCCTCAAGAGCTGCACCGAGTTCATCGAGAAACACGGTGTGGTGGACGGCATCTACCGACTCTCGGGAATCGCCTCGAATATCCAGAAACTGCGGTAAGAGACGCTTTTTCCACATCGATAGCTTTGACTAAATTAGCTTTTACATGTCCACGTTGTTGGATAAGGGAAGATGGTGCCATGTAATAGTGTTAGTTCTCGTGTTTCAATTTCCCTGATTATCTCTTTCTAGGTCAACTGTAATTATTGCTGCCAGCTCGCGCCAATATTTACAACTAATTTGTTAGCTTTCAGAAGACACCAAGACCAGTTTAATTTAAATTTTACAGCCTGTGATTAGATTAATTTTAAATGTAGCCTCATGTTTCCTCTGTCTTACACTATTGCTGTTGCTTTGTTAATTGCTTTATTTAATACTTTTACTGTGACAAGATGAATTTATTCATCACTGCTGAATGCTCTCTGGAGATGGGGCTTTGTTAGATGTTGATGTGATTTTTGTAATTTAACTGAATTGAATTGAATTAAACCCTTTGTTAGTAAAAAGGTCACTGAGTTGACTTTGTCTTTGTCCTTTTCCTCTTTCTAAAGGCACGAGTTTGACTCTGAGCAGATCCCTGACCTGACCAAAGATGTTTACATCCAGGACATCCACTGTGTGGGCTCGCTGTGTAAGCTCTACTTCAGAGAGCTGCCCAACCCCCTGCTCACCTACCAGCTCTATGAGAAATTCTCTGTAAGCAAAACCCACGGCAGAACTAAACACTCTCTGTGTGTGTCCCTGCAAGTCTGTGAATGTTCAGCGCACGTGACTTTATCGGCCGTGTACGCAGTCGCCCCAAAGGACGCTGATTGCAGAATGACGTATTGATTGCAAGACTGTAGCGGAGAAAGTAAATTCCCTTCGAGTTATTCTGCACATTTATCTTCACTGAGTTTGCTGACACTTCTGCTAATGTGAACGCATTATACTTGACACACCCTGTCATTACAAATGAAGCAAACCACTCTGTGTGTGTGAGACTTGGAATAAAAAAAACCTTCAGGTCTGTCCCTGAGGATGAAGTAAATGTTTGGTAGTTGTTATGGCAACTGAGGGGGGGAGCAGAGGCTGTGTGAACCAAGAATGATGAGAGAACTTCCTGTTAATACAGAGACACATCACCCCTCTTCCTATCTCCCCGTCACTCGCTTTGTTTTGACTCTACAGGACGCCGTATCGGCTGCGACGGATGAGGAACGACTCATCAAAATCCATGATGTCATCCAGCAGCTTCCTCCACCGCATTACAGGTCAGTGTGGAGGCACACTGCCCCCTGCTGGCGGGCTTAGTAAACAGCAGATTACAGATGTGCATGTTTGTTAGTGTTCATATCAAGGGCTTTTGTGATGTCACACTGCATTCAATAGAATCATTTAACAGGTCCCAGATGACTTTTACATAGCTGGCGATGAATAAACATTTTCTCGTCCCTTTGTAAAAGTGAATTAATGCAAATTCCCTTGAGCACACTGAAGGAACTGTACTGCTGATGCTCTATAGAAGTCGCTCTATCAATCATGGCAAGTGTACACATCAGGATTGGGAATCCATTTAATCTGAATTACATGAATACTTGATTTCCAGGACCCTCGAGTTCCTCATGAGACACCTTTCCCACCTGGCAGCTTTCAGCTACATCACCAACATGCACAGCAAGAACCTGGCCATTGTTTGGGCTCCTAACCTGCTGAGGTGAGAACGTCTGACTCCCTGTTCCCTGCTCGTTAAAGGTCCAAAAGTGTGCAAAAATGAATGACATCTAACTGTGACACTGCAGTTTGTAACAAACCAAAGACTTAAATACACTCACACCTTCCTTTCCCAAGTGCTTCAAGGAATTATTGTGGTCCTCACATATACCAGAATGGGTGTCATTTCCTTCTTTTCGTTATGACTGATTTGTCCATTCAGGCTGCTGTAGAAACACGGTGGCACAAGATGGTAGCCTATGTCAAGCAACACTTGCTCAGTGTACAATTAAAATTAGAATTCTATGAAAACCAAGTTCTTTTTTTTAATTATTTAAAGCAAATGTAAACCTAAAGAAAATACAATTTAAATTCTGTTTCTACCATTAAACCTTACTAAATGTTAAACTCTAGAGCTTGAATATTTATAAGTTCTTCCTATTCGGCCTTGACTCAGCTGTGATAATGGGGCCCTGTGCAGCTCAAACGTCCTTCTTTAAATGATTCATTCCGTCTGAGTGGAAGAATCAAAGTGCTCGCACAGTATCAAATGCAGAAATGATTTTACTTTGATTATAATTACAAAAGGCAGACTTTGTTTTAGTGTGTCATGATTAAATCAGAGCAAACTTAACCTCTTTCCTTTTTACTCTTCTGTGTTTTCTCATCTCAGATCAAAACAGATTGAGTCTGCGTGCTTCAGCGGTACAGCAGCTTTCATGGAAGTCAGAATTCAGTCTGTGGTGGTGGAGTTCATCCTCAACCATGTGGACGTTCTCTTCAGCACTAAACTCAGTTCACTAATACGAGAGGGAGCAGGTACGTACACACCTACACACATGGACATTTCACTACCCAATACTACTTCACTTTTAACATTCATTGCTCTACTCCTTCTTGCCCTCTACATTTTCAGGTCACAACTCATTATCGCGGCCCAAGTCCCTGCTGATTTCATCGCCCTCCACAAAACTTTTGAGTCTGGAGGAAGCCCAGGCGAGGACACAGGCTCAAATCAACTCTCCAGTCACAGAAGACAGCAAGTACATCGAGGTGGGCGAAGGTCCAGCCGCCCTGCAGGGCAAGTTCCACACCGTCATTGAGTTTCCCACCGAGAGGTTTGTGAAGTCTTCATAAGACCGACTTTATATAAATTTTACAATGTAATATAGTAATGAATATTCATACGATTGCAATGTCTGCTGATTTTACTGCTGGAATGTGTCTCCCCCTGCTGGTTGCTTTGGTACTGCAGGAGAACTCTAACTACAGGTTACAGTTCTGCAGTTGTATTAAAAACTGTTTTTACATACAAAGACATTTACAAAGCTGTGATGTACTGTTACATTGCTGATAGTCATTCTGTAATTTATAACTAACTGTCACCACTAATAACCATAGGAAGAGGCCTCCGATTAAATCCAAGAAGTCTCCTGTTGGTAGCTGGCGTTCTTTCTTCAACCTGGGCAAGTCTTCCTCCATGTCAAAGCGCAAGCTCCACCGCAACCCCAGTGAGCCCAATGAACTCAAAGCTATGGCTCTCGCTGGTGAGTCCTCACTCCACAAGTGATATTAGTTAATTTAGTTACTGTAAAATCAATGCTAAAAACCCCTGTCAATCATGATGTTCCCAGGAGGAAGAGGAGACACAGCAACGTTACGATCGGCCAAAAGTGAAGAGTCTCTGAGTTCCCTGCATAATGTTGAAGGTAATCAAATGTTTCCACTTCACTTTGGCTCAAAGTAAAGGAGTTCAGATAATTTATGCGGTCCATAATGTGCTGCTCCACTGTGACATTAGGGCTGTCACTTTTTCTGAAAATCCAGTTCAGACTAATATTACGTGACATGCTGTTCCTTCCAAGATATTTGGATGTTCCCCCGCCCCTTGCCCTTGCACATAAATGTGATGACATTATTTATCATTACATGTACGATTAGTCACACAAGATTGATCACTTGTTGCACTGTCAGTTATGCTTCTCCTGCAGCTTCACTCAGGTTTAACCAAAAGCTATGGTGTAGAACCTGTAATACTTAGTTTGTTTAAGACTTGCTTGTGTCCTTCATTTTGACAAACTTAAGGTTAAGAAATGTCGTTTCTTAAGAAGTGAATACTCTCTGATTTAAATGTTTTTTTCCTTTCTCAGGAGAGTCCAAAGTCTACCGTCCTCGGAGGCCGCGTTCGAGCAGCGACGCCCTTTCAGCTTCCTTTAACGGAGAGCTGCTGGACACCCGGCAGCACTGCAACTCTTACGACAACCTGGATGCCACAGAGGAAAGCGACGCAGACGATGGGCCCATCTGTGTGCCTGCTCTCATTTCGCCGCCTCGCTCGTCAGGTGAAGAGGTGGACCTCAGCCCGCCAGACATCGGCATGGCCTCCTTGGACTTTGACCCCATGTCTTTCCAGTGCAGTCTCCCCGACACGTCCTACGCCTTCCCCCTAGATGACTCGCCAGGAGGTGCCAAGGCCTCCACGTTAAAAAGGAGCCCTGGCAGCGTTTGTGGCAAGACAAACGGCTCTGACATTCCCACCTCCTTCTTGGGCTGCTTACCCTCGCCCTTGGTGTCCACAGACCTCAGATCAGCTGCTGGAGCAAATACAGAAAACAAGAAATTGACCACTTCCTATTCATTCACCGATAAACCCACACAGGCAGTGTCACCTATTAAATGTGGAAAGGCTGTCAGTATGACACCTTTTGCCACTTCAGAGCTTTTCTTGACGGATATGCTTGACAAGAATGCAGCCGGACATGCTGTCACTCCACACCCGTTACCACCTCCTGTAAGACCCAAGGACTCTCCTCCCCTGATGGGCAGTGTGCTGCTCCGAGCAGCCGAGCTGTCACTTGGTGAAGCTTTCCAAAAGGAGCTGCACTCGAAGCTGGCGGCCTTTGACAGCGCAGACAGCCACGAGCTGAGGGGAGAGGACAGCCTGCAGCAGGCACCAGCTGCCAGTCGCCAAGAGCTCCAAGGTAAGGAGGAAACGATGATTCTTCTTAAAGTGTACTTTTTGGCATGTATCTAAGTAATAATAACATATAAATTGTTTCAGTTTAGATTTAGTCAGATAGGTTTCAATGATTACATCAATAATAAAAAGTTTTTACAGTATGCCTGACTTAATTTTTCCCTCTTTTCCACTCGAAGCACCATAGACCTGCTTGCTTGCTGTCATTTCTTCACTTTACCTACTGTTCTTTTGCTGAACAATTCTTCAACCACAGATCCTTTGTGTTTTTTGCCCCTGATAGGAGTCGTAGCTCTGGACTCTACAATGGACCTCACCCCTCATTCCCTCATCTCTTCGGCTCCCTCCTCTGCCCCTCCTCCTCCCCCTCCTAAAAACGCTGCCCGCATGTTGGCCCTGGCCCTCGCCGAGTCTGCCCAGCAGGTCTCCATCCAGTCGCAGTTACGGTCCTCCGAGCCTCCGACTCCTGTATCCTCTGTGCAGTCGCAGGACGCCTCTGACTTCCACGACACGTCGCATCCACTCGCATCACATTTCCAGACTCCCTTTGAGGAGAAAGCTGAGCATTCTAGTCCCTTGTCTCAACACACCAACTCCACAGCTGTCACCATAGCCTCATCATATCCCTCCACTTCCAGTCCTTCAATTAAACAGCAGCAGCAGCCAGAGTTACCAAGCACGGTCAACAAGGCTGCAGAAAGCGCCCCGTCCTCGAGAAGTCCACCTGAAACACAGCCACGTAAAGGTTCTACCCCACCAGACACTCCTCTGTACAAGTTTGCTCCAATCTCTAGTTCAGTCAGTCCGACTTCTCCAACCAGGAAAAGTCCAGAGAGGCATCAGACTGTTGCAGGGCAGGTGCCAGTCCATACCAGCTCCTCTACAGCTGCATCCACTCCCAGCGTCAGCTGTAAAGACACTGTAGTCACACAGCCTGGCCCTGAGGTAAGTGTCATGTCCTCTGTACTTGTATATTATTAAGCATCATTTTAAGTAGACTTTGCCTCCTGGAAGCATTATCTAAATACATACACTACGTAGTATATAATGTATGCAGAAAAACATTAGTGAGTAAGCTGTATCTCTGTATCTGACTACTAAGGGAATGAGAAATTGATTTGCTGTGTTTTATTCAGGTTAAATCGGAGGACTCTTCGCTGCCCGCAGTCTTTCCAAAACCACCAGAGCAGCCACCTCCGACAGCTCAAAAGCCTAAAAGGCAGGCCGTTCCTGTGCCCCAGCCTCGGAAACAGCCTCATCTGCCGACACCTGCTCAACCTCAGGCACAGCCTCAGACACAAGTCCATCCCCAGCCTCAGACGCTCTTGAAGGCCAGTGCAAGAGTGGCCCCCACTTCCGCTGAGCCTCTTGAGAAGCCCTGGGAGGCCATTAAGCCAGTGCAGCCTTGTACAGAGTCTGCGAGATACCATGACTCACATGGGCCCAAACCTCCAGCCCCTCCTGTTCGCACAATTGAGAGCAAACTAGCCACAGCAGCCCTCAGCCAAAGTGAAGCCTCTTATCACATCGCGGATGAAGGCCTGGCACCTGGCCATATGGACGATTCTCTGCCTCATCCTGTCTCTCCTCCTCCTCATAAATCTTCCATGCACCAGCCAGCATACCTGTACCATCCTAAAGGAGAGGCAGTGTTTATTGAACCTCCAGGAGCTGCTTACTACCACCAGAAGCCTGTTACTCCAGGCCAGCAGTCCATGCCACACCACTACCGACCAGACAGTGTCCCCCCACACCTCGCCTATGTGTCCAAGTCTGAGCCTCAGATTCCTTACAGTGCCAGATTAGACAACAGATACAGCACTTTAGGCCCAAGGTCATACCACCACTCCATTAAATCCAGAGGAAACTCCCGCAGTGTGTTTGTGTCTCCAGGACCAGGGCATCCAGGTTACAGCCACGACAGACCCCAAGGCTACCCCACCATCCGCAGAGTGCACTCACTCCATGTTCCTTCCACTATTCGCTCAGTGCCCATTCAAAGAACAGAGGTTCCTCCAGATGACGACATGTTCTTCTACCACAGACCCGTTTATCAGTGCAAAGCCTACCAGCAGCCCAATCTGCAGTCCTCACAGACAGACTACCACGTCACACAGCTGCAGCCTTACTTTGAGAATGGGCGGGTCCAATACCGATACAGTCCGTACTCTGGCTCGGGCCCATTGGAGGCACCGTTCTATGATATTGATCCTTACGGCACGATCCGAATCCGCCACTTCCATTCCCATGGCAGCCGAGATCCTGGAGCTGCTGCTGCTGGTCGATCAGGTGAAAAGGCTACTGGGTACCACTACCTCGCTCGCCATGTTCTCCCTCCTGGTAAGGAGCACAGCTTTGTGAGCAGGGATATGCCCCCTAGCCATGGGGCCAAGGAAGCTGCTGCTTACCTCTCATGGGACCCAGAGGAGTTGGAAAGGCTACGTATGCACTCCATCCGCAGGGAGAGCAGGGCAAGACAAAGGATTAAAGGCCCTGTCCTTTCTCAGTATGACAATGTTGGCTTGTTCGCACCAGCAGATATATCTGGTTATGAAACATTACACCTGCGTAGTAAATCTGACCCCGGTAAAGCTGTGCTGGTTGTAGCCGAGAGCAAAGATGGACACTACCTCCCCAGACATATGGTGTCAGACCCCGATGTTCTCATGTACATGGAGACTGACAAGCATATCCAGGGCGGTGTAGCGGGCGACAAGTCAGATGGACTTTCCAAGCATAGCAGTTCCAAAAAAGGCCAATCGTCTCACTCCCTTCCTGCAACTCTGAGCCACAGTCTCTCCCATCAGGAGAGCGGCCGATACGAGGCCAAGTACGAGACTGGAGACGAGAAGCTGGGCGGAGACTGCGGCAGGTCCAAACACTGGCAGCAAGAGTATTCCAACAAGAGGAACGTCCAGCCACGGTACGAGTGTCCTGATTCTGAACACTACCAGAGTAAAGGGAAAACATCAAGCGGCTACCACAGCACAGACGACCAACCGTCGGCTCCCAGGGAACAACTCGCCCGCTCCAAACCAGAGAGATCGCACAGTGTCCGCGAGCAGCAGCACTACAGCCAGAGCAAAGTGGACAGAGACTACTCGTATCAGACACACAACACGAATACTACACAGTCCCACTACGATAACTTAGACGATTACCACCCAGTACCTCAACCTCAGGCCCCTGTCCAAAAACGTGGAGGCTCGGGCTCCTATCCTGCGCCAGGATTCACAGTGAGCCAAAACAACAGAGCGTACTCCACAGCACTGGGCCAGGGAGCCTTTATCCAGACTGAGCTGGCCATGCAGAGGCCAGAGACAGAGATACGTACTGAATGAAGCATTTAGAGGAGAAACATGTGAATTTATCTTTAGCTGTGTTGAAGAGAGACTAATGAGCTACGGTTGAGCAGCCTCTGCAGGACAGTGGACTGTCGTATCACCAATATTTTTGCTCCTGTATATTTTTAATGAATTGTAAGACTTTTTACAGAAAGTCCTGAATGTACCTGAAATGACTGTTCCAAGAGGTCATATTATTGATTGATTGAGACGTTAACTAGTCATAAATGTATATGATATGAAAGACTGAAGGTACTTTCAACAGAAACCACAAAAATGTCAAATACAGCATATATATACATATATATGTATATATACACTGTATATAAATATATATGAAATAGAATCTGTAGTAAAAAGGGATTTTTAGTTGTATTTTTTGTTAGGCGTGGCGCTGGGTATGAGGATCATCTGGGGATTAAGGTTTGCATTTTAGAAATGCATGCACTCTCTATCTCTTACAGAACACTTCTGTGTAGTTCACTATCCATTACGTTCTTTTTTTTGGATGTTACAGCACAAGTTATTAAAACAGGAAACAGGTCACCGCCCCCTCTGCTAATATGTACATGTGTCTGTGACACGGTGTGTCCATGTTTGTCTACGAGATTCCAACCGAGTGTGGGCTTGATGAGGATCTGCAGTGGTGGGTTACTTTCAGTTAATATAGTGGTTATCATTCTCTTTCTTTTCCTCTGTGACTGTGCCATTTTTATGTAACTTTGCTATAAACAGATTTCAGTGACTTCTAATGGAATGTTTTGGTTAATTGTCTGTTCTTCAGCAGAAGAGGGACCAAATCACTTGGCACAGTTGTTGCACATTAATGGGATAAAGAGGGGGTGATGGATGGATGTGTGGTGTAGCCTTAGATGTGTAAGAGGTTGTTTTTTTTTATTTCCCTCTTTTCATGACATTCAAGGTACTTTCATAAACTGAACTTAACAGAACACGTGACAACGACGCTCGTGTCAAAACGATATGGTGAGAAAACACGTTGCCGCTGCTTTGCAAGGAAAAGAACTTGGTGACGAGCCTTAAATTTTATTCCTACAGACCCTATTGTGTTTTCTGCCATTGTCATACAAACCCGTCATACTGCACAAACATAGTGACAGCTAGATTTAGGATCACTGTAGATGACTCTTGGTAGTTCAGCGCTGACAAGTGATCTGCTGGGTTATTTCGTTTTCTATCGCCTCACTGGTTCTGAATTTAAAACAGTTACAATGATTTTTTTTTTTTTTTTAAAGATATTTGGGTCCATTTTTTTCTAGATGGAGATTAATACATAGTACATTCATCTGGTATTATACTACATGCCCTTTAGGTTCATCTCATCATAATGGAAAAATTACAATATGTTTGAAATGTCTAAATCCAGGTCGTACTCTGTAACCGTTTGACTTCTATATTGCTTGCAGGTTTTGCTCCTCTTGCCTTATCTAAAGCCTCTTCTTTTTCAGATGGGGTGTTAAAAGTAAGGCTATGTGTACTTGAATGTGAAAACACTCTTGTCCCAAACTAGAGGTATCTATCTAAGTTAGATATGAAATAAATAAAACTGTTCAGGAATTGCTGTAATCCACGTGTTTTAATGCATGTTTCTAATACACCTCTGTGTGTGGTTCAGTGTGACTTCAGGAGATAAAACAAGTAGCCATCATCTCCCTGTGTGTGTTTGTGTGTGTGTCCATGCAAAAGAGGAGCAGAAGCGTTATTCTCCATCAGATCACTTGATTCACACATTGCACAAAAAAATAGATCAGTCTCAATACAAGAGCAAATTACTTTCATTAATGCTGTTGCTGATTTGACACGGCACCTACTTCCCTAGTTAAACTTTAAGTGTCTACCACCTACCTGCTTCCTTATGGCCTCCACATGTTCACACAGGATCAATTATGTAATGCTTCCTACTTCTGGAGTTTTATCCAGTACTAATCTGAGTGGTAAGAACACCCGCAGGGGCACATGCTGTGCCGAAGATAAAACATTAATAAGGCCATGAGATAAGATAAAGTATATTTCAGCTGGATGGCCCAACATGATGCTTCTGTTTCAGCGAACATCTCTGCTACTGAGGACGTTTGGACTCTTAACCTGAACCATGGCTGCTGGAGAACTCCACTTTTACTACATTGTGTAAATGATTTTTATTTTTACAGTTGGTATTCTAGAGGCTGAATTATGTGTGAAAAGGAGGGAACATCACAGTGTTGTCGAAGATGACCACTAGAGGGCCTAACAGCATCAAAACTGGTTGAAATAAAACATTTTGTGAATTAAAAGTGGATTTTAGGTATCGGTGTGGAGCTGATGGATCACAGAAATGCTGATTATGCTTAAATCTCATTGACATGAGCGAGAATAATGTGTTTTTAACATCAACAGAAGCTTTGATCCCGCTGTGATCAAAGGTCAACAGGTAACCAAAGAGTTATTGGAATTTGTGATATGGGCTTATTATTCTTCTATGATTTGCATCTTAACACCTACAGGTTTTAGAAAAATCTTCAAATTTATGTAGTCATCTCCACTGATTACTGCAGACAGTGTCACATGTATGTAATTTTATTTAATATAACTTTTAGCATTTTAATTCAAACATAACTGACCACATGGGCATGTGTCCTAGTTGTATTTGTGTAAACAACACAAAACTTAAATAATAATCCAAAGATACACAAGGCCATCGTAGAAACCCTGTGTGTTTGATCATGTTGCTATTTTACATCAGCAATATTAGTCATTTAAGATGGATCCTTTGGTATAAAAATGTGGGCACATGCTTCATTAACAGAAGTGTAACTAAAACAATTGCATTGCAAATTTAACGCAAATTTCAACAATAACAAAAATTTCCACTACTGTTATGTAACGCATTATATGTGTAATATATTATGTATAATGTATAAATAGTGAGCAACGTGGCAACGCTACTGTCTAACAAAAACGAAATAGAAAACATAAAATTGTTATAAATTATTATAAAGAGGCGCTTTTAATGTGCCTGTATTTTGTTTAAAAAGTGTGTTGAAAACGTTAACTTTTCCTGTTTACAAACGTTGGCAGTTGCATTGTGGGAGACAGATGATTGACACGGCCGCCATTTTGCTCGCGCTCTCCGCTTCCATTGTGTGAGAGATAGTAAATATCTGACGCTGCCAGACAAGCACAACACACTTGTGTCCGCGTGACGACAAAAAGGCGTTAAATTCACCCTCGGTAAGTTTCATTTCGCTCGTAATTTTTACTCCTCGCAATTTTATTCAGTGTTTTGTTGATAAAACTGCTCAAATTAAGTTGTTTTAGTGGCGAAATGGTGTGTTTTTTCGACGCTGTGTTGAAGAGAAGGCAGCTGCCCCGATGCCCGGGCTCACAGACGAGAGCGGCTCACTTCTTCCACTGTCTGAATATCTGCTCCACTTTCAGTCGCCGTGTCTTCGGTGCTGTTTCGCTTCAGTATCGCGTCGCTTCACGCGGCTGTTGCGGTGAATCGATAGCTACGTCTGTCTCCTGTGTTTTGGTGGTTGTGTTGTGCGCTCAAGTTTTGTGTTTTTGTTGTAAAACGTCAAAGTTTACGTCTCGCTCTCCGTTTGCTTTTACGTCGGCAGCTTCATTAAGGTCTGCGGCCATAATCTTGCGGTATGAGGCGGGGCTACGGCGGTTCGCCCCGCCCCTAAACCATGCAGATTCCAATCCCATTGGTCGTTGACTCGAACAAGGACGCAGGGGATTGGTGGGTTTCTGGATGACGTGCTGGTGAGCAGTGTGATTGGTGGAAGTGCGAGGCCACAGTGTCGCGATTGGCCCGGTGCTCTGTTCAGCTGCTGAAGCGGAGGAAAAGTTTCCCCTGATGGGAGAGAACATGTTGAGACTTAGCGCCTGATGTGGGAAAACAACACGTTATTGTCGTGTTATTGTCAGCTTGAAAAATGTGGCTTTTGTTCAGAGCTATTAACAGTGCCTGTGGTAATACAATCACTTTATAATCCATAATAACACTGGTACAAACAGAGATGGTTTATATCAGTGTTATATCCATATCTGGTACTGGAGATAATAAATAAATATTTAATGCACAGCCCTAAAATATCTGTTGACCTGGAAGAAAATTTATTATAATAAAAAACTAGTACAAATTGTTGCTTTTTTAAAATGTTAATCCAACAAACTTACTCGGAGGAGTTAGCTCATGTAATCGCCAAAATGGACGCCAAAATTCAAAATGGCTGCCTTCCTGTTGAGTTGACGCCTTGGTCTTGATCAACTTTTTTGTTCGTCCACCAAGTTTCATCAATTTTAACTTTGCGTCCCCTTTGGTGGCGCTATAGAATCCTTGAGCAATCACAGATCCGGCCTATATCGCATTTTGTGAAGCCCTGAATATATGAACTCTCACCACCTGTCACTTTGTTTGTTTTTCTTAGAATTCCTATCCAGGTGATACTCTGTCGTTATGGCTCGTACCAAGCAGACCGCTCGTAAGTCCACCGGAGGAAAAGCTCCTCGTAAGCAGCTGGCCACCAAGGCTGCCCGAAAGAGCGCCCCCTCCACCGGTGGTGTGAAGAAGCCCCATCGTTACAGGTAATGTTTGATTTCCAGCAACTCTGTATGGACCAGAGTTAAATTCTAATGAGGCACTTCAGAAACTAAATAATTTAACGCTCACAAATTGTCCACTTCTCTGAACAGTTATAAGTTATTCATGTCATGGATTGTGTTTGCAGATAAACAAATTGAAATGTATTTGAACTCAAACCTGTGTGTGTGTGTGTGTGTGTCAGGCCTGGGACCGTGGCTTTGAGAGAGATCCGTCGGTACCAGAAGTCCACTGAGCTTCTGATCCGCAAGCTTCCGTTCCAGCGCCTGGTGAGGGAAATCGCTCAGGACTTCAAGACCGACCTGCGTTTCCAGAGCGCTGCCATTGGAGCCCTGCAGGTGTGTGTTGGTGTGCACACTAATTACATGAATGAAAACACAAATGTGTGACTTCCTGTTCTGTTCACCCTCTAACACGTGTCCCCTCTCCCTTCTCTCTCCCTCTTGCAGGAGGCCAGTGAAGCGTACCTGGTGGGTCTGTTTGAGGACACTAACCTGTGTGCCATCCATGCTAAGCGTGTCACCATCATGCCCAAAGACATCCAGCTGGCACGTCGCATCCGCGGAGAGCGCGCTTAGACGTCGTCCTCTCTGTTTTTTTCCCCTCTGTCCTGTTTTTCTGCTCCTGTCCCATCCTCCCTCCTTCCTTCATCCTCCCCCACCCTCACTCCCATTGCTCCCCAGCCTGCCCAGCTTCTCAGTAGATTTTAGAGTAATCCTGAGTATAAAGAGATAGAAATATGTTGAAGTCTGGTCTCTCATAGGTTTTCTTTTTTTTTTTGTCTTCACCAAATGTAATAGGGTACCTTTATCGTGCATGTAAATGGTTTAGGAGATGAGACACACACGTGCACACATACTCAGACAGGCAGCACCGGGTTAGAAACACGAAGCTCCGCCCTGAGCTCACCTGGATGTTAGGAGGGCGTGAGGTCGGCAGGTGTAGATTGTGTGGCTCACGGAGGCAAAGCAGGAGGACAAAGCTGAGGGACTAGTCTGCTTAAGGGGAGCTGCAACTTCCACAGCAGGGTGCTATTTCAAAACTAGTCCTGAGGCCTGTGGCCATCTGAACACCCTCCCCACTGTCCCCACTGTGGTCCACCTCCCTCACCTCTGTGACCTGCGCAGGGAGAGGTTGCTGCTGCTCTGTCCGTCTGTCTGTGTGTCCACGTGAACCCTGATCTTCCAAACCACTTGTACTCGACAAACAAGAATCTTCTTGGTCGCTTAAGAATATTGATTGTTGTTGTGGATATGGTGTCTATTTTTTTTTTAAATGCATTTTAATCATGGACGAGCATCCCTTCCTTTACCACTTCCAAAATCACTGAAAAAAAGGGAAAAAAAAATAATTGATATTTGCCGACATGGTTGTCATTTTATTTTTTTACATTGATCTGATTTGATTTGAAAATCAGGAAGGGCTTCTTTGTTTTTCCAAGACAGCTTCAATTCTAATGGCAGCCACACGGGGGCGATGGTTTATGACCTTGTCTCGATTGTTCACTGTAGATCAGTCTTTGTATGTTACGCCTGTCTCTCTTTGTCTCTCTCTACTCTTTATCACCACAGGCATTAGGCATTAGACTTGTCACAGCAGTAAAAATGTATATGATAGTGAGAAACTCTGCATGTTTAGACTCTGTCTCCTGCACACACATACACACACATACACTCTGTAGCTCTGAGCATTATAACCTGTCCCTCTTTCAAAATTTGTAATACACAATATAACCTCATTTGTTTTCTTTTATATTTTTTCTTATTCCTGGAGATTTTCAGACGTATAAATAAGCTGATCTTTGTATTTTCCAAATTTCTCATATTATGGTGGTAATAAATAGGTGTTGAAATAAGGCGATGGCTCATTGGTGTCATTTGTTGTGTGGCAGCTGAGATATGGAGGATAAAGCGGTAGAAGGTGGATGGATGGATGGATGGAAGTTAATTTGAGGTGTTCGTCTTTAACTGTAGTTATTCAAATTAAAGGCATTACATAACTGCACTGAACTGCAATTTTATAAATCAGTGTAGGTGAGGTAAACGGCCACAAGGGGGAGACCTTTAACAACTCTTACTAAAGGAGGCGTGATGTGCTGATGCTGAGCTTCAGAAATGGTGGTTTTATGTTTTCTTTCATTCATCTAATTAAGTAAGAGACACAAAACAATTGCCCAACATAAACATATCTTTAAACAACACGCATGGTCTTTGTCTCCAATCTGCGTTTTGTGTTTACACTACAATAATAACCATATATATACATTAAACAGTATATGCATGACACAGGTAAAACACTTAACACTCAAATTATAATGATGATAATATTGAATTGTGTTAGGAGGAGGAGAGTATGTAGTCAGTAATGCAACACTGAGGATGCTAACTGATTTGAAAACACCCATTTTTGGGATTAGAAGGTTTAATTTTTGTTCACTTTGCAGCATTTTTGAACTGAAATTTCTGAAAACAAAAACATAGAAGCTTGCACATCAGTAATTGTCAGAAATGAAAATGCATGAAATAAATCAATCATCTTACAGCTTCTCATGGAAAAGAAGCTGTGACTTTTCCTTCCAAAGTGTGTTCACACTGTGTATTTGAACACGTGTCGCATGATTCAACTAAATACATACATATTTGTTTATTAGTCAGTGATGAATAGAGCAGTTTGTTTCTAACAGAAATATTCCACACACACACAACACTTTTTCTGAATATAAAATAATGATTAATTTACCCTAATTATTTATTGGATTTTTTAAAAAATTAATTTAATTTGTATTCCCTTTTGTTAGTTTCCTGTTTTATTTTGTTGGTTGTTTCCTTGTATGTACGTGACTTCCTGTCTGATTGTCTGATGTGTTCCACCTGTGTCCAATCATCCATGTCTCCCTCATGTTTTAACTCTCTCTCGCTCCATAGTTTTGTGTCTTTCACCTCCCTGAGTCTGACCATAGGTAAGTTTATCAGAGTTTTTGTCCCTTTATTTATGCATCATTTATGTCCTCTTTTCTGCTGAAACTGACAGTTTTATATTGATGACACTGAGCGTATTTATACGCCGCTGAAGTTCACCCCCACCTCGCCCTGACAATCATTAACCCCTCATTATGAAACCAAACCAAATCCACACAAAACAGATAATGAGTACGAGCCAATCAGACACAGGTGTTCACCCACATGGGAAACATCGGTGTAGGTTATTGTAGGGGTTTATATTAATCTATTATACTGAAGAACAAACGTGTGACACAGGTCATGCTCATTAGGTCACTCTTAGTGTATTAAAGTATGAATAATTCATAATAGATTAATATGTGGATTATTTGTACTTTGTTTGGTCCGTAAATGTGATGATGATGATGTTCTTGAATGTCTTGTCAAATTTTTCACATCGAAAAAGCTGAGCAATCAGAAAGATTAAAAAAAAAACTTCTAAAAAGATTAAAGTCAGATTTCTGTCTTTAATCTCAAAATTCTGCTTACTTTTATATTCAAGTATTAAAGAAAGTGTGGGGAAGAGGATTAGGGCCACATGTAAAAAAATTATAATAATAATAGCATGAATTCTGACTTTAATCTCAGAATTCTGACTAATTTCAGAATTTAATCTCTAAATTCTCTCTCAGAATTCTGACTTTTATTGCTGTATTTTTATCCTCACAATTCTGACTTTAATCTCAGAATTCTGACTAATTTCAGAATTTATTCTCTGAATTTTTTAATCAGAATTCTGACTTTAATCTCTGATTTTTTTCCTCACAATTCTGACTTTAATCTCAGAATTCTGACTAATTTCAGAATTTAATCTCTAAATTCTCTCTCAGAATTCTGACTTTAATCTCTGATTTTTTTCCTCACAATTCTGACTTTAATCTCAGAATTCTGACTAATTTCAGAATTTAATCTCTGAATTTTTTCCCCAGAATTCTGACTTTAATCTCTGAATTTTTTTCCTCACCATTCTGACTTTAATCTCAGAATTTCTGACTTTTTTCTGGAATTCTGACTTTTAATTTCTGACTAATCTCAGAATTCATGCTATATTTTTTTTACATGTGGCCCTAATCCTCTTCCACACACTTCCTTTATTACTTGAATATAAAAGTAGTCTGACAGCATTAAAATGTACTGACTGGACTTCAATCCTTATGTCTTCTTTAAGACTTTAACAAACACATTTGACTGTTAAACTAAACGCATCATTTAATAACACAGTATTTGTTTTGTGAGGGAGGGGCAGAGGGGGACAGTTTTCGGCGTGGCACGTGTCCATCCCCATGAAGCCCAGAGCCAGGACTGAATAAAAGCCATGCTGGTGTTGTTTTTCATGGTTCCCCGAACCCTTAACTGTCATGGGGAAGATAAACAAACTTTCTTTATTGACTTACATGAAACTCAACACCAGATATGATGAAGTGGATGTTTTTGAACCAGTTCCAGGGCGAGAACATGTTTAGTCAACCTAACCAGTATGCAGAAGATGACACCGTGATCCATTGTACACACACACAGGGACATGTTTCTATTTTCTGCAGCGCAGGATCTTATTTCCTACTTTTTCTGATCTGAAGTGTAAACTTGAGTTTTCTGGAATGTGTCAGTTGTGACTGTTTTCATTGCGTTTTCTCCAGGGTTAAACACATCCAGGCGTGTTTTTCAAACAGCTGAATCATAGAGAGCTGTTTGAGTCTCACCGGATGCGTTTAAATAATCTCTGAGTCACTTGGATGCAGGCGAGTGAGGCTGTTTGAACCGCCTCACGCTGAAGGCTGACAGTTTTATGACAGTTCTCATATTTTATTCCTCTTTTACACTGATATTTTATGACTTTGTTGATTATTAATAATATCAGGTCATATTAAGTGACGTTTCCGAGTTGATTTGTCTGTTTTTGAGCAATGGAATTCAAAGTAAAGGATGAATTTTGGATGAGGATGTAGGCAGAGGTGGAAAGAGTACTAATATTCTACTCATTCTACTTTTTACTTAAGTACAAGTAAAAGTACTTAGTCTAAAAATGTACTCAGAGTAAAATTTACTTGGGTTATAGGATAAGGCGACACAAATCTCACGTTAATTGGGAGTTTTTAATTAAAGGCAAACCTTTACAGATGAAAGTGCTGACAAAATAAAATATGTAAGCACATAATGTATCAGTCAGCATGGGTCAAAGATCACACATACTTTAACCTAATCATGTACATGGGCGCACACAGATGTAATGCTGCAAAACCCGACCGTTTGCCCTCTGACCTTGTCCTTTTTGCGCATTTTATGTTTAAAGGGCCCCTTCACCCCCCCACCCTACTATTTTCCAGAGATGAGTGTGTTATTGAATCACCCGAGACACATATTGGGGAAAAAATATATAAAATTGACAGCAAGTCGACGTCAAAGTCGCTTCATTCAAAGAAAATCAAAAAAATACATTTTAAAAAGGGTCAAATTTGGTCAAATTACATCAGCATCATAACAATTTTAAGTTTATTCTCCATTTGACCAAACTGCCCTTAAATCTTTTAATCATCAATTCTCAACAAAAGCTTATTTTTTAATACAGTATTTTTTTTTAGAAACGTGTTAATTTGAGCCTATTAAACATCTGCAAATAAAAAAAATAAAAATGAATTTGGATCATGTAATTCATAGTTATGCTATAAAATGAAACATAAGCTGTGTGTTTATAAGCTATAAAATACATAAAACTATGATGATGTTTCACGCAAAGGAAACAGGCCTGAAGTGTTTCTGTCCCACACTGAGCCATGTTTGTTTTTTGTGTGTGTTTTTTTTCATATGTTCACCTTCCTCAAGGTCTGCACTGTGTCGCCCCCCCCCCCCCCCATCACATCTGCTCCTCCCTGGGATTACAGCGCAAATGTCTGTCTGAAACTCTCAGTGCTGAGAGGGGGGAAGATTACAAGTGCACGGGTTAACCAACCAGAGCGCACGGGCGCAGGGATTAACCAATCACACCGCAGAGGGGGAGGGCGGAGGGGATTAAACGGGCACAGAGTGGGATTAAGTCAGCGCTGAGTGCGGGAAAATGGAGTCTCTGGCCTCCAGTTCTACTTCACTCACGCCAGTAAATCTGAATCTAATGTTGTTTTTTTGCTCCTGATGTCAGTTTGTGAACTGTTGTATATTAATTTCGCAGATATGTCGCTTAAAAGGACACATTTACACATCAAAAACATGGTAGATTATGATGGAAATGATGTTATCTTCTTCTACTGCTTCAAATCAGAAAATACACAGACTTCAGCAAAAAAAAAAATGCGATTGCACGCGTCAGAGTTAAGTTCGCAGGGTCAGGGTAATCAGGTCATGGGAAGATTAGCAAGTTGTCGGAGAGGAGTTGGGGAGGTTGGTGAGGAGGGGGTGAACCAAGAGGGGAGGGAGGAGGGGGGGGGGGGGAGACACCAACCATCTGACGAGTGAAACACCAGAGAGTTAATGACAATGTGGGGGAAAAAAACAGTCTTTAATGACTGACATGGATACAAGATGGAACAGGAAGATGGAAAAGATGGAGGGATGATAAAAAAAAACAAGTGAGGAGAGAGCCAGGAAAAGGTAGGCGAGGGAGGGAGGGAGGGAGGAGGCTGAGGTGGGTGAGAGACAGAGGGAGAGAGGGCAATAATCCCGACTAATTCACTTAGGGCATTGCTGAAGGGGAGGCTAAGAGGATTGGGTCACTCCCAGAAACAGATAAGCTAAAATAACCAAGATGGACCGAGTGAGAGCCGTATGACAAACATGACAGGTCCAGACCTGACAACATGGCTCCTGGAACATCCAACACTCCTCAGACTTGACCTCACACTGCAGGATCAATCTATTTACAAGCATCACAATCCTTTTTTTTTTATTTTACAAGTTATATACAGTAGAAACCTGGACCATGGGGAAAAAAACAAGCAAGAATGTAAAGAATAAAACTGCTTTAATATGTCACACAGCTACAACAGAAGATCTAATTATTTGAGGAAACAGATCAGAAAGATTAGAGCTATGAAGGGCCGAGACACAGATACTCAAAAAGGGTTCCAAACACAAAACCAATAACATGTTTTTCCAAGCACAGAATAATAATAATGACGATAAATAACTTCAAATAAATTAAACGTGACATAAAGGACTTTAGAGCGCGACTGTAAAACTGTCGGTTATATGATCGATGAATCCAGTCGTTGTTTGATATTTCATGTTTAAAATACAGACAAAAGTAAATGTAAAAATCAGTGTTTCCCCCCAAAACTCAAAGAAGATAACGTCCTCAAATGTTATTTCATCTACAAACCAAAGATATTCAGTTTAGAGGAGCAAAGAAACCAAAAACATATTCACATTTAAAATGTTCTTACTCTATTAAACTCTACCAAAAACCCTCAAAATTGGCCATTAAAGGTGCCATATGTAAGAATGTGGCCAAAAACAGTTACTACATTCAAATTCAAAATACAGAGGTCTTTTAGGTTTTGTTTTCTGACGTAACTGGCAACCTGTGGTTGCTCGGCAACTGAGACTCTACTGACTGCAATGATTGGTAGACGGCGGTAGGTGGCGCCACATGCCAAAAACATGATTTCAAAACATAAACATGATTTGCAGTCTGCAAAATATTTTTTTTAATGCAAATATTTTGGCTGTAATGTTGTTGTTGGTGAGTTCAGTTTGTTATATGAACATTATTCCTGAGTCTCTGTGACATATTATGGCCAGTTGCTTGAGATTTATTACATAATGCACCTTTAACTTAGTCATCAATAAAAGATCAATTAGCCAATCACTGCAGCCCCCACTTAAGCGCGCTCTCCTCTCACTATGTGGTCGTGTAAGTTTAAAAGTAAATGAGGAAGTGTGGTGCCGAGTCATTGTCTCACGCGGCGTGTTTTCAAACGTACGACCTCAGCTCTGCTCTAATTAAACGTAGCGTGAAGAGAGTTTGAAGAGAACGTGTGAGTGTGAGTCGCTCGCTGACGTCCAACAACCAAAGTCTCTCAGACACACACAAAAAAAGCACGACTAACACGGGTTCAACTTTAGAAAACAAGACGAGATCTTTACAGAGAGTCGATGTTTAACCGCGTCTTCCTGCCTCACACTCTTATCTCACACTGACTCACTCTTCCCTGTCTTACAGAACCTGGAACTTCCAGGAGTTTTGGTCTTTGTGGTCCAGGCAGTCCATTGTGGTGAAGCCCAGTTTCCAGGCCTGCTGGTCCTTGTAGTCCAGGCAGTCAACGGAGGTGAAGCCCAGGGAGGAGGCCGTGCTGTAGCCCTGAGAGGACAGCGAGGCTGGGGACTGACTTAACGAGCCCCCCATGGAGGGCACGGTGATGGGGCTGAGAGCGCCCCCGGTGCCCGACAGCTGCGAGTGCATCGGGGACAGGTAGGCACTGCAATCCAAGCCGGTGAAGTAGGAGGTGGTGCTGGCGTAGCCTTGGGTGTACGCCGACGGCTGCCCATAGCTCATGGGGTAAGGGGACGGGCGCTGCATGCAGGGGGCCGAGGACGAGGCCAGGGGGTCGGGGAGTGGTGAGATGGCCGGGCTCCAGATGGACACGGCCGTGTTTCCGGCGCTGGAGCTCGGCACCAGGCTGGGGCCCGACTGCACCGGGGACGGGCTGTAGGAGCTAGACGGAATAGGGATGGGGTCGGGGACGCCACTGGGCTCCTGCGCGGGGGAGGCCTTCTTTTTGGGAGGGCGGGGCTTGGACTGACCGCTGCTCTGCTGCTGCTGCTGGCGGCACTTGGCGCGGCGGTTTTTGAACCAAACCTGGGGATGCAAAGGCGACGTTATACGGCATGGAAGTGAGGACTATCTCACAGTTTGTCTGTGTAGATTCTTATTCATAAAGGTCATTGAATCAGTAGCAACATGGGTTGAAGAAGTTAGCTTTAAAGTTCCTCACTTCTAGTAAGGAGGAAGTTGAGATGCATAAACAATATGACCGCCATGTACCTGCACACGTGACTCCGGCAGGTTGATCTTGAGGGCCACCTCCTCCCTCATGAAGATGTCCGGGTAGCGGGTCTTGGAGAACAGGGCCTCCAGGATGTCCAGCTGCGTCCGGGTGAAGGTGGTGCGCTCCCGGCGCTGCTTCCGGGGCGTAGCTGTGAGATCAATAAGGACACAAGAGGCAGGGGGACGTTATTTTACTGGCAGAGACAGAGAGGGAAAGTTGTCTCTCCACTTTTAGGGCAGACAGCGTTGTTTTAGATCGAATTTGGAAAGGGCACAGCACCTCATGTGGAGGATAAAGTGGTAGAAAATGGATGAATTTGGAAAGATGTGGTGTTTGTGTTGTTCAAACAGAGACGGTAACTTCACAGAGATGTGTAATCCTGCCCTTTTTCCTCCCCTGGATCCCAATATGGAGATGAGCATTTGTTCATCATATTAAATTACCATAACAGTCACTGCTTCTGTAGAAGATTAAGTTGTTTTTTTCTCAGAGAAAAAAGGGATAAAGTTTCATATCGAATCATTTAACTATGATTATGGTTTCACACAGTCATAGTCATATGTCTACATTCTACGCAGCCAAATGCCTTAGTGTGTTTGTTTCAGAACGAGTAGAGTGAGCACTTATAAGATTTAGTCACCTGAAATCCACATTTAGGGAATTATGTGTCTCCATCTACGGTTATGTGTCAACAACGCGAGAGGAAAATGAAAAACATAAAGTAAAAAAAAAAAAATGTTCTGAGAGTGAGCGCAGATGATGTGTTTCATCATAAACTGGCATCTAAACATTTATAGCTGTATATCCAGTAAGGAACAAATCATTTTTATCGTGAACCAAATCCTCAATTTATAATATAAGATACATAATCTAATCTAATCTACATTATCGAACATTTTAAATCAGTAAATATGTCACAAAAGAGCATCTCTAATTGACTTTTCGTTTGGAGACGCACTGTTTAACGCACGAGCCTGCGCGCTTTTACGCATCAAATGAGACGGCGTTTGTGCGTAAAAATAACAAAATCTAATTTAAAAAACCTAATTAAATTAAAACATGTAACTGTAAAAAGTGAATTTATATACAAGATTTTATACTTACATGGGTAAGCGACGGTCGTGTGCAGCACGTCCATTCCGGGGCCAGGCAAATTTAACCCGTTCATGGTGTAATGAGGTTGCTTTATGTAGGACATCATCCTGACTGCAGGCTTTTAAGTCCTGTCGCTGACTGACTTGTAGGTCGGACACGCAACAACAACACACAGCAGCCGCGTCCTCACTGCTGCTCAGCTGTGGGGGCCAACAAGTCTGTGCGTAAGAACCAGACGCGGAACAAACACACAAAACTTTTCTCTCTTTTCTCTTCTTTTTTTCTTTTACAAAAAAAAATGCGATTTCAGCTTTTTACTGTGCGTCTGTTTCGCAGTGGGATTCACTGCAGCGCGCACTGCGGCTCCGACTCAGGTTTTACGCGCAGTCTAAGTCATCAGACAGGTGAAGTGGCCCCAGGATGCCTGTGCGCTTCAGTGAAGTCGCTCCACTGAGTTTCTTTACTGGCACACGCTGCTAATTAGAGGGAGCAAGTGGCTCCAGAAAACCCCTCCCACACTCAGACGCACACACACACGCACACACACACACAGACAGAGAGCAACAGGCTGCACAATAACGCACTGTTTTTACAGTCATAAGCTATGGATTGAATCATACAAAATAAGACAAAATAACAAACAAAACAATAGAGAATGAAACTTTGGTTAAATTCTGTCCATGGAGACGACCCCACTTCAACTTGTTTTTTAACAAATTATTTAATTAACAAACTTGACTAACATGAATTATCAAAGAAAACCTTTAAACCCTTTAGAATTAACAAAATATAAAACAAATAAGTAAATGTGAATGGTAAATACCATTGTCGCGTCTTTGCACCTTGACCCTTTATTAGTATTAGTCTTGACATTAAAAACAAACACTTCCTGTGTGCAGCAAGCATGGATTTGAGTCACGGTTTAAAGCAAAAATGATGTACAATTTTATTAAGGACACAAAGGAAGGTCAATAGCACAGCATTAAAGAAATAGACAAATAGGTTCAAAGGGTTATAATAATAATTGAATTGATTATATCAACATGTGTCTGTAAAGTCTGTAAAAACACGACTGAACCTGAAATGTCCTCATTTTCTGAATCAATTGCAACTCGATGACATTTCTAATCAGGTCCTCGCATCGACACTGACAAACATTTGACTTGGCAGTTTGTTACAAGCCACATTAAAGGTGTAGTTTCAATTGTATTTATTTAATTGTATGTAAGTATACTTGAGAGACTGGAGTATGATTTATATTCTGTTTTTGATGTGGTTCGGCACGGGCAGAGAACATGTGCCGTATAGACCATTAGATAAGACCCAACTGAAAAACTTAATAATTAAACAATTATACATGTTAGTTTTTCTGCACAAACTGACACGTTTGATCTTTAAAAAGTGTGGTGTGTAAAATGTGGGTGAGTTTATAGAAATTTAAGATAAAATAATGAAATAAAATCACCTGATTGTATGAATTATTGCTTTTTATTACCCCAGAATGAGCCTTTAATATTAATATCATTGTTTTACAATAACCCACAATGAACTTTACATGTTCAGCTGCAACTTGCATACTGTGCCTTTAATAGCACAACATGATAGAAAGAAATCACTAAATATATACTTTTTTAACCCTGATAACCATAATATTGCTGTTATACACATTCAATTTATACCAAACTTAGAAATACAACATTCAAAGAAGCTAAGACTTTTTTTTTGCCGCATTTTAAACCAACATTGTTGACTTTTATTAAAAGAAATAATTCACAAAATAGCTCCTTTTTCATTCATATCAGCTCCAGAAAGAGAAAAACACAATCTTCCCCTCGTTTCTCTTCCACAGTCATGTTTACCCTGTTGCACATCTGCTGTAAATTCACACATAATTAATAGATTACATTTATCTCCCAAACATCTGCATATACACACGCTGTAATCACACACACACACACTCTCTCTCTCTCTTTCACACACACACACACACACACACACACGCTCAGATGCACAAAAGCGACAAAGCTCATTTGATTTATCATAATATGCTTTATCTGAAAAGTAAGTATCTTATCTCCAGATAAAGCGAGGAAAGACGGAGCGATCCGTTCAGTGTTGGAAAGGAAACTGGAGAGAACCACAGACAGGACAGAGACAGAGAGAGAGACACTGTGTTTGACTGAGGAAAATCTTTAAAAAAGAAAAGGAAAAGGAAAGAAAGCAGAGGATAGAGGCTGTGGAGGAGAGGAGGAAAGTGAGGTGGATGAAGGGAAGAACCTGCACACGAGTGAGGATTTGAGATCAAGGAGCTGCACCGAGTGGAAACGTCCAGGTTTAAACATGCAATGGAAAACATGCAATTCCTTCATTTTCACACTTTGTTTTCCTGAGTTTCCAGAGCTGAGGGCAGACCGTGTGTGTCGTGACTGAGATGATCTCTGCCTGTACTCGTTTTATGATAATTTCAACAGACTTTTGTGCTCAGTTATAGCTGTTTTTTTTAACTTTTTGGACAAGTTGTATTGTGAACTGTGAAGTGAATCTTTGCACAACAACCGTATTTTGGTGAATTCATCTTCATCTGCGTGTAATACAGAAGCTGTTGACTCGGATGACGGCGGCGCAGTGGAACAGCTTGTCCTGCCTCTAAATAGGAAAGATAAAATCCCCTGTACGACGCCCCCCCTCCCCCTCCCCCTCCCAAAGCTGTCCTTTATAGACGAGCATCCACAATGATGCATGGAGTTGTTTTTATTTTGGGAATGTTGTGAGTGAGGCCTGGAGAATCTGTGGATTCTGTGGGAATAAGGAGGAAAACTAAGTATGGAAGAGGAAGAGAGGTAACAGGTGGAGAGGACATGAGTGGGATGTGTGTGTGTGTGGGGGGGGGGGGCTGTGTGCTCGTCGTCCCCACTGACACACTGCTGCAGTTAATCCAGATTACAGTGTCTAAAACAGGTCGGCTAAATCTGCAGGGCCCGGGGACAGCAGTACAGAGGCTGCTGTCAACCCCAATCACTCAGTACACACACACGTACACACACATATATTCTCAGTAAAAAAACACACACACACACACACACACACACACACACACACACACACACACACACACACACACACACACACACACACACACACACACACACTGCTCGCTGTAATCCCTTCTGTGCAAACCAGGTGCCACCAGCAGCTCAACACAGACGGGACACCAACCATTCCGTCCACCCCCCTCTTCTACACACACACACTACACTACACTACACTACACTACACACACACACACACACACACACACACACACACACACACACACACACACACACACACACACACACACACACACACACACTGTACAGGAACTCCATCATGGTCACATTGTGGTGTTCAGACCTCATTCGTGTCCTCCTGGTTCTGGTTTATGAGACACTGTCCCGGTTTAGGAGACAGACAGAGACAGAGAGACACAAGGTGAGACGCTGACTCATGACACAGAGCTCGCTGAGTCATCATTAAGCTAAATTTGACCTTCAGACGTCCCGTGTTAGTGAATCTGATCGTCTGCAGGGAGAAGGATCTACAGCTGTGGAGTATATACATAAATATACTGTATATGTTCTCTTTGTCTTATTTTGTAGTTTCTTTCTTTACTTCCTGTTATGTATCATATATTTAGTTACTTCCTGTCCGATTTCCACCGCACACTCTTAGTAATAAAAGTGCTAAGTAGAACCATATAAGGTTCTTCGGCTAGGAGAAACATGTTTGGTTCCAGGTAGAACCTTTTTATAAAGGTTCCGCCAAGAACCCTTTCAAAACCCTTTATTCGGGGGTTTTAAAGATTTCTCTGGATCAAAATGGTTCTTACTGGAAAAATTAGTGTTACCAAGAACCCTTGAAAAATGGGAAAGGGTTTTTCAGAAGCAAATGGTTCCAGGTAGAACCTCAGCCCTTGTAGAAGAACCCTTTTGGAACCCTTATTTCTAAGAGTGCAATTCCCCACACATGTGGACCAGTGTGTAGAACATCAACCCTGTCATGCAGATTTGGAGAGAGGACACTTGTGGATGCAGACATCTGTCATACATGTTCCACCTCTCAAACATATGGGATATTTGTTCCTCAGTCACCATAAAGATATGCTTTAAAGGCAAATAAAACAGTTATTTATCATTGTTCCCTGTAATGAAATGAGACATTTCAAATGTAATGTGTGACTAGATTGTGTCATTTTTAACCACTGGTTGTAGTGGTAGAGTTGTGTGTGTTGTGTCCAAGGAATTGAAGAATTTAGATTATGGGTAGTGAGCTTTGTATCTAGAGTTTTGAAAATGACAGGATATGAAACATGTGCAAAAACAACTGCAATAAAACAAAATAAAAAAATTTTCATGATCGATTCATCTGTCGATTATTTTTTCCATTAATCCAGTACTTGTTTGGTCCATAAAATGTCATAAAATGTTTCCCAAACCTGGAAATGATGACGTCTTGCTTTTGTCCACAGACTAAAAATGATTCAGTTTTAATGATTTCTTTGTTATTTGGAACAAAGAAACAAAGAAAATATTCACTTTTAAGAAGCTTGTTTTAAACAAATAAATATCAAAGTAGTTGACGATTAAATTATTAATGGATAAATAGTCGATGAATCATTTCAGCCCTGATTGCAAAGATGCTAGATGAAGTCCTTATTATATCATTATTATTATTACTATTATCACTATTGATAAATCAATCAATGAGCGGAGCCGCCATAAAAATCCATAAAGTTGTGTGTGTGTGTGTGTGTCGAGTCAGGAAATGCAGTGTGGGCTGAGGTGTGTGTCCGTGTGGAGGATGAGTGATTACAGTGGACAGTAATCCTGCACTTGGATTAGCAGATGGTATTAGTAGGAGAAGTGGGGGAGTGTGTGAGTGTGTGTGTGGCACACTGTTTCCTCTGAACGGCCACAGTGTTCTGCAGCAGCAGCAGCAGAAGAAGCAGCAGCAGCAGAAGCAGCAGTAGCTCCTTTTGAGGGCCCAATCCCCATAGTATATCAATTAGTGCTTAGTTTCAGTAATAGTTTTTTGAGATACTGTCTCATATTCTCTACCCACTATGTTAGAAATGTAAAAATCTTTAACAGTATTGTCACTTGATTTGACCCTGATCCCCCTTTACATTATGTATTTATCCCTGCAGTATATTATAGTATAGCATTAAATATTAAATGTATTCATACATCATTTACTGTGACATGAGCTCCATTACTTCATATGTATATTAATATAAATATGTAGTTGTAAATGTTCAGGTCAGTATCAAGGCATTCGTAAGAAAACTAGTTCAGTACCACATTCAGTTTATCTTCATGAGTTTCTGCTGACATCTAGTGGACATGCCCCAACATTACAGACTAACGTGTTGCTGTGAAAATAACAGGAAACACTAACAATTATTATACTTTCTTTCCATGTTGTCCATGAGAATAGAATGTGTAATTTATTTTCTTTACTGTCCATATAATGTATTTTACTTTGATGGAGATCACGAATAACTGTAAAAAAAAAACGCAAAAAGAACACAAATAATCACAAGTGACCAGTAACAGGTGCAACCAGTAGTGTATTAAACAAATAAACCGATAGGTGGCAGTAGTGGGGGCGTAAAACGTCGAAACGTCTCAATTTAAAACATGAAGTAGAAAAACGCTGTGCTGCCTTCACTGGCAGCGGGAAGCTGTGCGATTAGAAAATATTTCTATTTATTTCTATTTACTAATTTAATATATTTAAAAAATCTATTCTGATTTTTGGTTGTGAAAACGACCCGTGTCACTCATTCACAATAAAACGACGTTTTGCTTCGTGTTCACTGACCAGGAGCGAACTTTTAATGAAATTAAGATGTCAGTCGTACAAAGTATGATAATTTCAACGTCTGTTCAGAGCAAACATTGAAAAAATAACATGTGAAAATGTAAATATAAATGCATAATAACAATGGGGAAAAATTAAAAAGTGATTAATAAAATGGACAAACAATAATCAGTTCACACATCGGAACTAGGAACACAAATATCCGATTACTATGAATGTAGCACACACCGGATGTTTTGTTCCTAGTTCGTGGCTGTTAAGTTATATTAAACTAGTAAGAAAAAGGAAATAGATTATTTTTGTCTTCAAAATAAAATTAACGGCTCATGAATGAATGAGGCGTTTAACATACGGGCTAGTTGTATTTTGAAAGGAACTTCCCTTTTCTCGTTCGTCTTTCCCTGACGTGACAGTGCCAATGACGAGACAGAAGCCTGGAGTACAGAAGAAGCGAGAAACCACTATGAAAGTGTAATTCTGACAACATTAACGCGGTTTATAGAACTTCATCTACAGAATGCTCCGTGAACTGTATCCTTTCGCGGAGGACAGCTTCAGCCGCTTCCCTTCGCAGAGCAACATTTACGGGCTGTGTCAGGCCGGAGAGCAGGAGCTGTTAGCGGCTACACTCAAAGGGAAGGTGGTGTGTTTCAGATACCAGGAGCTGCAGCACAAAATCAGACCCGTGGCCAAAGAGGTTCAGTTCACATACATACCAGGTACGTCAGAGAATAAAATAATAAAAAATAAACAAGAATATTAATTTTGAAGGTACATTATGTTATCAATCTAAAGCAACTGGCCATAAAATCCTCCTAATATGTCACAGAGACTCAGGAATAATGTTCATATAACTTATACTGAGCTCATCAACAAAAACAGTACAGCCAAAATATTTGCATTAAAAAAAATATTTTGCAGACTGCATTATGACTGTATTAATGCATTAAATAATCAGATGTGAAATTTATGAAAATATGTTTGGCTTGTGCTGTTTTCCATGTTTGTTGGTCTATGTGGCTGAGATTTGACCCTGTGTTCTTTATCCAGTCGATGCAGAAATCGTGTCCATTGATGCCTTCAACAAGTCCGCACCCAACAGAGGTCTGGTGGTGGGCATCACGTTTATTAAGGTATTTCCACAGCAGCATGGATATATAGATACACAGTCTACTATTTCTTTTTACTGTGGTGAATGATCTCTATGATGATTGTGCTGCGTTGTCTCCTGCAGGACTCTGGTGACAAAGCCACTCCGTTCCTGAACATCTACTGCGATTACGAGCCCGGCTCAGAGTTTAACCTGGAATCCATAGCGCGTGAGTGAAGGAGTTTTCCAGATGTGTCACAGTTACACACGTAGTTACCCCCTCACTGATTGTCTCTGTGCCTCTCTCTTTCTGAACAGAAAGTTGTCTGAATCTGGAGCTGCAGTTCACGCCCTTCCAGCTGTATCACACCGAGTGAGTTTGCTGTGAAAACCACTCTGTGAAGACAGACACATGACACACACACGTGTTTAGATCCAGACTAAAAACTGATGGAGCGCCACATGAGGTACCATCTAATCTAAGTCTCTCTTCTCTCTCTTTTGCTCAGAGTGCAGTGTGACGATGGCAACAGTGAAACGGTGTTTCTGCTCAGTGGCCATGACCAGAGGATACACCTGTATAAGGAGGTCAGCTCAAAGACTGAGAGAGAAGCTGTTTTCCTTATAGCATCACATGATTGTGCAGGAAACGCTCACTTTGACTCATCGTATAAACTGTAAATTTGAGCATCACTCAGCCTAACTCGTGTGTTTGAAACAGAACGCCTCCCTCCACCAGTTTGAGGAGCAGCCTGTGGAGAAACTCTTCCCTGAACTGCAGCAGCTGCCCAGCAAGTTAGTCTCTGTGTACATTTCTTTCTTTCTTTCTATGACTGTATGCATGATTCCTAACCCTCCATGTTTTTTGTGTTCCTCCTCCGTCCTGTGCAGCGTGCTCTGGTTGGACGTGTTGAATTTAGCTGGTAGCCGGAGACTCTCAGCGTTCGGCTGTCAGAACGGCTGCGTTGGTCTGGCTCTGGTGAACCAGACTGGACCAGGTGAGTCCAGAACACACATACAGTAGATTCCACTCTGATAGCGAGGTTCCACTCCTGAAAACTGCAGTCTAAATTATGAAACATGGATCCTAAGAGGAGTTTTTTAAGACGATATCTCTCATGACTCCTGTCTCTGCAGTTAATCTTAGTCGAAGTTGCAGCAGTCTTTTATACTCTTTCAGACTTGTTCCCGAGTGTATTTTAAGGATGGTGTTTTGCTCTTTAATCAGAGGTTTTACAGAGCTGGCGCGTCCAGTTTGACAGTCCAATCTCTACCGTCCTGCTGTTCCCTCTGAGCTGCCACGCCAACACAGATCCGAGTATGTGACTGCTCTCCTTCTCAAGTCGCTCTTTTTTTTTTTTTTTTAAATCTGCAGCCTCAGCATTGACGCTTTTACATTTTTCAGGTGTGAAAAAGGAGAGTTACAACCTTCTGGTGACCAGTGCCATTGAGATGGCAGTGGTTTACAGGTCAGGAATCAGATTCTTCTGATCACGTTTTTTTTTAATCTTTCTTGTTTTTGTAAGTGTGTTGTTTTACGTGTCTTTCAGAGACGTGCAGGAGTCTGGTCTCTCTCGCTCCGCCTGCCTCTCAGAGAGTCACCACTGTGACGCAGTGCTGTGCGCTCTGGTCATTGACCTGGATTTTGATGGACAGAAGGAGGTGCTGCTGGGCACATACGGACAGGTCAGAGTTTCTATTTATTAATGGTCCTTTATAGGATGTACTTTAATCTCAATATAATTCATGAAAAGAGCAAAAGAGAATGTCTTCTTCCTGCTCGCTCAGTATAATCTGGTAGGTTGGGATTATTTGTAGCCATGGAATAATAACACAACTCTAGGACAGTCTCAGTCAAATGAAATCCCTGTTCATCATCACAAAGGAACATGCCCCAATGTTGCAATAGTGTGGTTCACTGAAGTGGTAAAGGAAATTAATAGACAAGTGTTTGCCTCTAAGGCACATATCTTGTTTTGTAAGGTGTTTTTGACAAGACCTGTGTTTTTTCCCCCATGCAGGAACTTCTGTGTTACAAATTCACTCCAGCAGGGAGCGGGCAGTTCCAGCTGCAGTGGAGGCGGAGCTTCACCAGTCCCTTGCTGTCCGTCATCTACTTAGATTTGACCGGGGACGGCCTACGAGAGCTGGCCGTGCTCACGCTGAAAGGACTGCATATCTTACAGGTGTGTGTGGTTCTCAGCTGCCTCACAGAGATCCAATAATTCATTGTGATGTCACTTATCATAGAATTAATGTAGAATAATGTTCTGATCCATTTATCTATGTTTTTTGCAAAGATTATAATGGAAAAAGGGGTACAAATTCACTGCGTCCTTGCAGGGTAACAATCGCTGACCTCTGCTGGTCACCATCAGAACTACATTTTACAGGCAGTTAACCTGTTCCCATTCTTTGCGTAACTGATAAAACAATAAATTACACATGTTTTTATACTAACAAAAAGTTTTTCAGCCTTTATTTTATTTTACTCAAACAACATATTGACTGTATTTCTGTTGTCTGTGCAGCACAGTCTCACCTGCACTGCTGATCTGGTCCTGGAGAGGATAAAGCAGAAGGTGTCGGCGCTGACGGTCGGCTCTGAGCCGGAGTCGACCAAAGCTCCGGACGCCGAGGAGATGACTGACGCTCCGGCGAAAAGAGAAGAGTGTTCAGCTCATGCGTCGACAGAATGAGATGTGCAGTGTCGGTGGTTTTCAGACTGAAGTTATGGGCCTTGTGTTTTCTCCAGGTCAAACACTGATCACAGACAGCTCTGGATTTAAAAACTCTGCCGAATGTTAATGACGGAGGATTTCAGATGAAATTAAATGAGTACAGTTCAGATTTAGACTGAGTTGAGCTGCTGTAGATAGTGTACAGTAATGTAAAGATAATAAATGACACATTTGGGTCACGACACTTGAATAATCTTTGTTTGATATTTATATAGTATTCACACTTCCTGTGTGCATGTTGTTGATTTACCCCCTCTTCTTTTTGACAGATAAATAAACAAACAGAACCCCAAAACTGGGAAATGCAGGGATTGAAGCCACAAAACGTAAACAATCTTTTTTCCCCCGTAAAGACGCCATCGTTTCAGGGAATCTAAGTTGTGCTGTAACACCAAAAACAAAGAAGAAGACATTGTAAACATTGCAGATTTAATTACAAAAACAGAGACTGAATGAACAGAACCAGGGGAAAGAAAGGAAAATAATGTCTGTTTGTTTAAGTGTACGTTTCGTGCCGTTTCCATGTTGCATATTCAGCGACTTTACAGACCTTGTAACTTTTTAATTTTAATTTTTCTGAGATTTTATGCGATGAGATTCGATATTGTACAGCATAGTGACACCTGGAGCTAAAAAAACAACAAAAAACAAAACAGAAATCATGTATAACTACAACTACCACAGGTATAATTAAAATTTCTTGAAGTGTGGAAGACAAATTTGACTATTTTTGACCTGACCTGTCACTCTGACACATGTGGTGCTTATTTATGGAGCTATTCATGACATTTATAGTCAAATATACGAATTCGCCTTGTTCTTCACTACATTCTGACTGACGGTAAATGATGCTACCGTTAATGTGGCTTTAGGTTATGAGCTGTTTTTGTTTTTTTTGTCATATCTTTTTAGCTTTTACATTGAATTCACTTTTGTTTTTTAATAATGAAAGTTGATTTTTGTTTCTTTGTTCCAGGACTCTTTCCACATGTCTGTTTTTGTGAACACCAGCCTGCAGGGCCTTTTTTCCCCCGATACAACACACATCTGCTAGAAACATGTTGTCGCTACGTGTCCAAGTACCTTTGATCGTTAGCTATTTGTGAACAGTGTTCTCCAATATGTTGTCAATCCAATTAAATGTGAAGAGAGTTTCCTGTCACATTTTCACACGGACAGAAGCTTAATCTCACAACTAGAGGGGGAATGTCTTTTATTTTGAAAAGCTTTGGCTACTACAGTCATGTGAAACGTTTCATAATTTCCTAAGTTATCATTGCCGTGCTAATGAAAGGTATTTTATCTCTATACAGGAAGTCTTTTTTTTATACGGATGTACGTAAAAAGATTAGGACCACGTGTTTTTGTTTGTTTTTTTCTTGGAAACAAAGTTTGTAATGTAATGTTATGTAAAAGAAAAGGTCACAATTAAAGTCAGAATTCTTTGAGAAGAAAAAGTAAGTTTGAATTTTGACTTTTCTCCCTCATATTCTGACTTTAATCTCTGAATTAAATCCTTGGAAACATCAACTGTAACACTCTTTGTTCACTTTGAATTGAATTAGCAGTTGAATGAGTCAGAATATTTAAAGGCGCCATATGTAAGAATGTGGCCAAAAACGGTTACGGTTCGTTTTCTGACGCAACTGGCAACCTGTGTTTGCGCCGCAGCTGAGACTCTACTGACTGCAACGATTGGCAGACTGCGGTAGGTGCCAAAACATGATTTGCAGTCTGCAAACTGTTTTTTTTATGCAAATATTTTGTCTGTACTGTTGTTGTTGATGAGTTCAGTTTGTTATATGAACATTATTCCTGAGTCTCTGTGACATATAAGAAGGATTTTATGGCCAGCTGCTTTAGATTTATTATATAATGCACCTTTAAATGACTATCAGTAAAATGTTTTGTGTATAAGCTCAAACCAAACGCGTCTAAATGGGTCTGTGAAGAGTGGGATTTTGTCTGAATCAGGTCGAATTAATATTATTATATTATGACGATACTTGGGTGGAGCAAATACTTCCACACATTCATTTGCGATCAGATGCGTTGGTTTACTAGCTTGTGTCCTCTTCGTTATTATTTAAAAAATGTTATTATTATACATATTATTATAATGGAAAAGCACCAAAAAATGAGTCTCAAGCCAAATTCACAGCGCTCTCTGCTGGACCGCATTGTAAATCATCGGATGCATTTCTTCTAGGATGTTTTTGCCTTTGATAAATTAGAGCATATTTCCTAGTTCCAGATTAAAAATTAATTGAGAGTTTTAGTGGTTGGTGGTTTAGTATTCTGTCATCTGGATAAGGGATTGACTGTTGCCCCTAAAGTCCTTTGAAACGCCCCTGATCTGAGGAATAAAAATAAAGAAGAGTGGATATCAAAGGAGGTTAGAGTTAAAGAATTAGTTTGAAGTATGAAAGGCTTTTTTATTTCTTTATTTCATTTTATTTATTTAATTAATTAAATGTTACCAACATCCCTGCAGTGTTTCGGCCGGTCAGTGGCACTGTAGTCCCTCCTCGCGCTCTCTCTCTCTTTCACTCAAACTATAGTGTGTGTGTGCGCGCGCGCGTGTGTGCGTGCACTACAAAGGCAACAATAACAACAGCTGCACTTATCACGCGGGAGGACTCCACGCAGAAAGGAACATGGCGTGAAAAAGAGAAGAAGAAGAAGAAGACTTGAGGAAGAGCCTCTGTGCGTGTCGGTGTTTGTGCGCAAAACTGTTGCACTTGTCTCTGCGCCTGATGCGCTGCTGCGAGTTCTTTTCTTCTTCTTCTTCTTTTTGCGCGTCAACAATAAGGATCACACACACCACACACACACACACACACGGTGACTGACTGCCGGAGCGACGCGTTTCAATGAGCGCGTTTTTCCTCAATGGGATTCTTCTATTTATCCGCGTGAGTGTGTGAAGGAGCGCTGGCTGCACGAGCAGCGGGAACAAGGGGACACCCCCCGATCCACTGTTTGGTCCAGAGGTTTTTTTTTTTCTTCTTCTTTTGATCCTTTTTCGCACCAAAAAAAAAACTTGCCGTTCGACATCGCGCTGTGCGTAATCGATCGATGGTGTTGTGAACGCACTGCGTGTGACTGTCTGTGTTAAAGCGGGGGGAAGGAGGCTTTAGTGCAAATTTATCTCCTTGTGGGTAAAAGATGATGTTGATCGGCGGTGTTGGTGTTGGAGCAGCAGCAGCAGCAGCAGCAGCAGCAGCAGTCGTGGACCATAACGGGATTTACTCAATCCACAGCCTGCAGCAGCAGCAGCAGCAGCCCCACATGGAGGCTGATAACCCGGACTCCCGCAAACGACCGCTGGAAACTCCTGCTGAGGAGGCCGGCTGTACCAAGCGCACCAACATTGGAGGTAAGAGACACAACAACACCAACAGCAGCATCATTATTGTCATGTTGTGCATGCAAAAACAAAAAACATCATCAACAGCAACAACAACAAAAAGAAACAGATCTGGGATCTGCATCTGAGGCCACTGCAGGCTGTGTCACACACAGCTTCATATGACAGAGATCACACACACACACACACACACACTGAGTGTCACCTCCTCAAACTCCAGCTCATCTCTGAACTCGAACCCAGTCACCTGCTGCCTGCTCTGACGTCACTCCTGACCTCACTGCAGTCACTGCACACTGAGGTGATGCTATGGCACCCCCCCCCCCCTTAATCCCTCGTCTTGTGCAGAGGTCACACTGGAAAGTGTGAACATCTTCTCGTGCTTCAGCAGTGAAGCCAAAACATCTTGGCCCTCTTCACCGTCTCTCCCACAGAAAAGTAATAAACCGTAGCTTTGAGATGCTTAAACAAAGCCCAGTGTTAAAGAGAGCTTGCCCTTTGACCCCTCAGCGTTTAAGTGATGCTTTGTGAACCTTGACAAGAATCAGCAGGTATCTCAGCATCAGTGATGCAGGGAAGGAGGAGGGGAAAGGAAATTCCTAATCTGCTCCAGGGCCCTGAGAAATATGCAGATTTTTTTTTTTGTGATTAATGAGTTAATTAATTAGCAGTTCCAGGAGCTAAGTCTACATTTGAAGTGCAAATGTTGAGGCAAATTAAGCAGGAGAAACCGGCGGCGTTGTATCGGCAGCCGAGATCTCGCAACTAATGCGAGATCTTTTGTAGTTTGTGGGGTGAGACAAATCTCCCAACTGGTTTTCACAGTCTGTCATGACGACGTGAGACCAGGAAGCCTCTGCTGTTGTCACAGGTTAAAGCATTTATTTAATTTTTTTGGGGGAAAAAAACAATTCTTCACAGAATATGAGTGATTAATGAGGACTATGTAGTGGGTGTGGGAAGAAGAGAAACACCATGGAGCCATTTTAGCGACTTAACCTGTGTTTCTCAACGTGTAGGAGAAACATCGACGTGCACAGACTGCTGTTTTAGTCAACACACGTTAAGATGATGGCTGATTTCATTTGTCAGCTACTTTTAAGTCTTATTTCAGTGCTGTGTGCTGGTGCACTGGGACCGCTTAATTCAACGGCGTCGTGTTAATTAGACGTCCACAGAGAGAAAGGCCACTTCCTTCACCATATGTTGCTGAAATTTTTTTTGTCTCTTTGTGTCCCACACACACACACACTCACACTCACTCTCCGCCATTCAGTGACAGCACCATTATATCCCCCCGTTTTCCAGCAGCAGGAGAAGCATCTTTGCCGCACCTCGCTGCACCTCAGAATTGTTATTTCAGCAGGGCACACGAGGACCCTCGTGCCAGCAGACATTATTTTAGAGCGCGTTCAGCCTCCGTATGTCGCACGTTAGCTCTTGAGCATAATATCAGGGGTGACGTGAGAGGTTGTCTGGTGTGAAATAGCTTCTGGAGAAAACCTGAAATGCATCATTCACACAGCCAGTTGCCACTTTACGGTGCTGTAACTCATGTCGTGTTAAGTGTGACGCCATGTTCTGTGAAGGTATCGCAGAATCTGGAGTAATTTGTGGCTGAATCTGAATCTTCTTGTTTATATATATACACAGGGATTCGTATCAGAATCATGAAAATGTGCAGTGTTTAATAGGCTGTGTAATATCATATTTGCCAACACAGTCATGGAGAATGGCATTTGTTTGGCCTCGGCTGATGAATTTGCAACGCAGATCTAAATCGTTCGACGTAAACGTCGCTTCAGACTCTCTCGTGCTCGCTGAACTGCTTTGAGATGGGTGTTTCCCCACGCGCACGCTTTATTTAATGTCTATGTCCGTCTATACCGTGCACCCTGACGTCCACTGGTCTGCAGGAGACGCATTCGAGGCTTATGTTGCAGATGTCTGACATGAGATCATGTGCACGCAGCGTCAATGTTTCATTAAAACCTTGTTAGCCGCTGCTCATGTGTGTGTTTCATGTGCCTGCCCCTGTATGCATCATGCGAAACGCTGCAAAAAAAAAACCCCACAGCACAGCCTGCAGTCTGGCAACACAGTGGTAGTGAGCCTTACAATCATTAGCCGTCCCTGTAATCACCAACCCCTTGACTGCGTCTGATATTGATCACGTTATTCCTTACGAACTGATCATTAACGTGACTGGCAGCTGCAACAAAGAGAAGAAAAGACCGTGGTCTTTCAAAAGCCGAGTCCCCCTCATTGTGCATTAAGGGCTGTGGACGCTGAATGACGGAAATTACTCGTCTTTTATCAGCGCTGCCCCTCTCGCCTCAGAATGAGCATCTTTCATTTATTTCTCTTTCTAATTACCCATACACTGAGCCCATGTTTCTGGCAAGCGAGCGTCCCTTCTCATAAGGCTGTGCGGCTGAGGGATTAGGTATGATCTCGTACTGTTGCTAATGGAAAGGTTGGCACAGGAATGCGAGCTGTATTTCTTTTTTTTTTTTTAATATATTTTTGGTGGGAAGGACACAGGTGCCCTTGCAGAGTGATGTGACGTGAGCGGACTGTGAATTTGCCAGGTGGCAGTGAAAAAGAGGAATGGACAGAAAAGGAGAGAGAGATAGACCATGAGAGGGAGTGGAGACTACAGGGAGGCTGTGTTTCTATATACCAGAGCATCCCTCACTGAATGAGACTGGGAGAATTTTCTGGAAGGCATTTGATGCTGAATAAAATGTGCCACGGTGTTAAGGTTTGATTTGTGGATGAAAGCTCTCGGCAGCCGGGAAATAAAATAGAGCTTCTCTTGAAGGCACTATTAAATGAAGTAGGACCCCAACATCCATGTCCGCGCACTGACACACATACACATTGCAGTTGCACACACACTTAAGATACCTCTCGGTGTAAGATTTATTGGCGTAGTGATTGGCTTCATCACCCCCCCCCCCCCTCCACCATTCTGCGGCACTGCCATTTGCAATGGTTGATGAGCCCCTCCGCCCTCTCAAACATGGCCGTCTAAGGGATTGGGGGTGGGGGAAAGGAGTAAAGGAGGGTGGGTAGCGTAAGGCACGTTGTCTCGGATCACTCCTCCTCCACCTCCTCCATCATCTGCTTATGTTCTCCGTACACCTCTTCAGCCACCGCTGAAGGTCATTCTTGCACGCCTGCCTATTCACCGTGGACGCTCCGCTCACTCGGCCACTTCACCTTTTGTCACTTTCCACAAGGAAAACGTGAGTGAATGGACTGCTATACTTTATAGTGCTGCGTCAAAAGAGGCGGAGCGGAGGAGGAAATTCAATTTTTTTGGGACCGGCACCAGGAGGTGGGGACATGACGTGCTAGAGGAAGGAGGCTGCCCATTGGCCGCGCGAGGTGTCAGTCCTGCGTGCTGCTGCAGACGGACAGGCCACTCGATGAATATGGATGAGAGCAGTGAAAAGGGTGATGCGGCAGGGAAGACCCCCCCCTTCAAACCGATGCAGGCTTGAACAATGCGTGCCGTCTTTCACTGAAAACACTGAGAGTCTGCATTAGCATTTTTCCAGACAATTGAGGCTCTGGCCAGCTGCAGGCATGGCTCGGATGCTGCGGTGAAATCTCTTTTTCTGCGCCCGCTGATGAATTAAAGCTCGGTGAAAAGGGTTGACTGGCCGCATTCCTCAACACTACCATTGCACCTATGCCTAGGCTAACGTTCAGATCCCCTTTAGAGATTGTGCCCCGGCATTGATGGCGATCTGACAGAGGACTTGAGAAGCAGCAGATCTCAGAATGGGTAAGCCTGAAAACTCTTTTTGTCTGACTTGTTGAATTTATTCACCGTGAGATGGACCTGACGTGCACGTTTCATACACCGAGCGCTCGTTCGTTTCGTCGTTGCTCATTTTTTGTTCCTCCGTCCTTCGCTGTCGATCGGGGGCACGTTAATCCGTTGAATTGCAGAATGCCTATTCGGGAAAAGGGTAGTGAGAAAGGAGGGAGGACGGTCACAAGGCATTTCCTCCTGACCCACCCCCCTTGAGTGACTTAACTAAACACATTTGGCTCAGCGTCTGTGTCTCTCCTCCAAACCATCCTTCCAGTATTGGAGGCAGGGGTTTGAACTAACACCCGACTGGCTCGGCTTCCCGGTGTGTGCCCCCCTTTGCTCCCGTTCCCTGGCGGACTGCAGCAACAGATTGTCGTGTTTACTATAGCACATGACGCGATTAAAACCTGTTACTGTGATCTCAGACACTAGGACAGAATTAATTATTGAGTAATGACAGCAAACGTGGCTGTGAGGGGCGATGCAGGGAGTCTTGGCGGCTTCCTCCCCTGCTGGCTTTACTACGGGTTGAAGACGAGCAGAAAGTTACGCAGTCGATTTGGGCTTGTCTGTCAACAACAGGTCTTTGGATGTTTGGATCCTACAGTCGGCGTTATTCACGCTAAATTCGTTGTCGGAGCTTTAAGGCGACCACGTCAGTCAAGCATGATCTTTATTTTTTCACCAAGGTCATTTTATTGTTATTCAGTGTGAGAAAAGCGGCGAGCGTACTGCAATATAGAGAAGAAAATCCAAAGACAAGACAATGGCCAGTGATGATGAGAGCTGCCTGTGTGAGGTCCATGTAAAGGTTTATATCCTATTTCTTTTGTTTGGAAAAAAAATTTGGCGAGCACTGACTGAGCGTTCAACTCAAATTTGAGCACAATTTGTGCTTTTTTTTCCCCCCCACAACTACGACCAATTAATGGAAATTGCACTGACAATCGCATTATTGTCTCAATATTGGCCAGAGCTGTTGGTTGTGGGTGATGTACACGAAAAACAAGCCTGTGCCTGAATGGAACATGAGGGGCATATTAATGCATTAAGGAGAAGAGCGAACTTGTAGGCTGTGAAATTCGTCCATGTCACAGTGCCAGTGTTGATTCACGTCTGGATTTGATGAATGCGTTTATATAGAGGCAACAGGTTGGTTTTGAATAAAGCGTGATGACATATCCATTCATTTTCTGCTCGCTGTCAGTCCCCCCCCCCCCCCCCTCAACAATGTCGGTCGGACACCCTTCAAGAGAAATCTGCAAAAAAAAAATCAATAAATGTGTGAATCTTCACCACGAATCATACTGGAGATCTTGTCATACAGATGTGTACGGGCTCTTTTGAGTGCGTGAACACTTCGGCGGCGTCACCCTCGAGGCAAACATGACGTCATCGCTTCAAAAAATCAACATGGAGCAAGTATTTTCGCATCAGTGTAGTAAGTGCACACCTGTCCATGACGTCATGGACATAATATTTGGAATCGTGGATGGTCCACATTTACAAATGGATTATTTTTGGCAGCTTTGCTGATTATATTTAGGTCTAGGCTCAATATGAGGTTGATTGCCTTTTACTAGATTAGAGCACTCGGTGTGATCGGGGTTTTCCGAGACCCAATACTTCACCCACATTGTTGCTGATTAATTCTTAATTAGAAAATGGAACTTTCCCCCACACACAGAAAGGTGAAGCATGTTTGGCTGTACATGTTCCCATGACTGACATGCTGTCAATCATGCTATTGCACAAGCCACTGCAAGCCAGGGAAGCCTCCTTCCAAAATGGAGATTTAGACCGTCTTGGCAGTATATCCTATGAACAAATCTGCAGGATTGGTTCCCATATGCTCGTCTCACGTCTGCTGTTTACAAAGGATCACTTTGCATCGGTATTAATGAACCACGCGGATAACGTCTGCGTTTATCCTTTGCCTCTCAGGATACATTTGACTTTTTAGAATGAACTATCGATTCCACATTCCTCTGATTCGTGTCTGTGTGTGTGTGTGTGTGAACACTGATTATTAACACTGGACTTGGCTTTGTATTTAGCCCAGAGGTTGCTAAAACTCCTTGAAAACAGTTAAAATTAGACCTCTGCAAACTGGAAAGGAGGTCATCATTTTTACTCTACATGAAAAATCTGGGACAGGACACAGAGCATGTCACCGATTTCTAATAAAATGTGAATGTGCTGAAAACTCAAAATGGGTAAAAATCTTCTTCACCAGAAAAATGTATGATTGTGTTTCTCCTTATAATGAACTATTATATGTCAAAGCTGTGTTTCCATAAGGTTTACGTGGTTATGTCCACAGCTACTTTACACGATGTGACCCTCTCCTTCTTTGTGTGTGTGTTCCCCCCACCAGAGGAGGGCGAGTACTTCCTGAAGGTGCTGATCCCCAGCTATGCAGCCGGCTCTATAATTGGCAAAGGCGGCCAGACCATCGTACAACTGCAGAAAGAGACGGGAGCCACCATTAAGCTGTCCAAATCCAAAGACTTCTACCCAGGTAAGAATGATCGCAGCAGCTACGTTAGACAAATAAACACCCATTTTATTCAAACCGTTGTCAAAAGTGTCCACAAAATGCAGATTGATCCTATCACACGACCCTCTTTTGTTGTTTCTGTCCATAATAGCATAAATAAAAATAAAATCACTATTAGATTCATCCTGGTGCTTTAAAATCAATGTATTGGTATGATAGGAGGAGTAATGATTTGGTACAAAAGAGCTTTCCTTCCTTTCATTTGGCTTTAGGTAACCACATCCATAACAGGAAATTGTTATCGTCACCCGCATTTTGCGTATCTGTGCTTTGTGGCACTATTATCGATCCTTTTAATTATTGCTTTGTCCTTGAGGAACGAAACATGCGCGTAGATGTTACCGCTGTGAGATGCTGCATTGACGTCCGCAGGCTTTGTCAGTTTCTGTAACGCTGCCAAGCCGGTCGCATCTCCGAGTATACAGTAGGTCTCATCTTCGTGCAAAAAAAGAAATATGCAGTTTTTCACAGACCAGCCAGCTGACTTGATCTATGACCCTCATTTTCACTGAGGGCCACATCAGCATAATGGATGCCCTCAAAGGGCCAGATGTAACCGTAAGACAGAATAAATGTAAATAAATGTAAACACATCCTCAGGAAAAGACTGAAGCACGGGGGATTTCTTCAGCCACTTTCACTGCCGCATCGTTTTTTGGCTCCTTGTTTGGTGTCAAAATGCTGACGTAGATCGTACTCTTTGGCGACCGACACCGTCTCATAACACAAAAGACATACAGTTGTTTCTCCTTGAAGCACAAACACGTATTCACCTTCCCATCTTTCTTGAAACTGCCTTCCATCTGCATCAATCTTTCTCTTCCTGGACATTTTGGGATCATTTGTGATGCATTGTGGGAAATGTAGTTTATGCAGTCAACACACGCCTGAAAGCAGCATAGACCTTGCGGGCCACAAAAAATTATGTGGCGGGCCACATCTGGCCCCCGGGCCTTGAGTTTGGCCTTGAGTTAATCGTCTCGTTTTTTTTGTCATTGAGTCAGCGATATGGGTCAAATTTTGTTGACGATAAAGTATTGCTCATACGAGTGGACGCCAGTCTGATTTACAGCTGTTACCCTGCCACCTCAGAGAGTCAGAGTTCAGATTCTCATGGGTGACGTCACAGTCGGTTGCCGCTCGGTTCTTTGTTTTTGCAAAACAAGTATGATGTCACCTTTACTGCACATTTCAGTGATGCAAACGACGTCTAAAACAGCATTAAGGATGCTCGCTCAGCTCGGTGACCCCCCCCCCCCCCCCCCGTCTCATGGAGGTCAAAGGTGAAGCTATCTTATCAACACAGGCCTTTCTGTGTTGTAGAGCAGTCTGGGCGTTTGTCCTTCATGCCTCAGAGGATTCCTTAACTCGGTGAAAAAAAACAGGTGCTCGCCGTCTCACAGCTTATTAGGTCCAGATGTTTTGTGCGATAACACACACACACACACACTAAACAATCCTTGTGTAGTTGTTGTAGTAATAGTAGTCGTATACATTTACATATTTATGATATTTATAGCACAACATTTACTGCAGAGGTTTGAAATGATAGCCTTCACAGTCATAATTGCGACGTTGACTGTATGTTGGACATAGTATTAGTTCGTTAGGAGTTCTTTATTTATTTTAGGCTAAAAATAAAATGAGATATGTTTTGTTACCCTCTTCACTTTGGAGTAACAGGTGATCTATTAGACAGAATGACCTGCAGCAAAGTGTTACTGAGCTCTGGAGGAGAGGAAAAGACAAATAACCTGGCAGATATTTGAAATTTTTTTTCCCTTTCTTTTCTTTCCTCCATGGTTCTTTTAACCATGATAAAATGCCGCCGGCTCAGAGGGGCATCCGCAAATTCTCCAAACACGCGGCCAGGCTATGTTTGACGGAGTAAATTATGGCTTCTTGACTGGCTTCGGACCAAATGAACGAAGGGGATACGTTTCTCTCCTTTAGATTGTAGAAATGTTCATCGGGGCCACCACCTGCTCGGCCCATCCCCCTACTCATTATTGTGATGAGTGAGAAGAGGAGTTCAGGGAGAGGGAAGCTGGCGAGGATTTGATTGGGTGGTTGTTTCCGGGCCCACACATGTGAAATGAAACAACTGGTATATACAGCAGACTTCACAATAGATGATGTGGTCTCAGAAGTCAGTAGAAATCATTACACGTATGAATAACGTGGTGAGATTACAGCAATACGTAGCATGCAGATACAGTTCAAACCCCGTACTCTGATCCTGCGGCAGGCTGAGCGCACTCTTAACTAACAGCACAATCACACACTAGAGAAATCAAGGGACAACAAGCAATGCAGCCATTTTCCTCAGCGAATCCTCTCTTTTCAGTCTGACTCGGACTCCCCCCACCTCACACCTCACGTCTCTCCCCCCCCCATCCGTCAGTGTAAGACATGAAACTGTGATTTCAAAGGTCTTGACGGACACTGTACGAGCCGTGGCAGACAGAGATGGATGAGCGGAGATAGTTGAAGGGTGTGGATGATGCATGATTGTATGCGAGCGAGGGGACGGGGGGGACGGGGGGGTCCAGGCCCAGAAATAGCCCCGTTTCAATCCCTCTCTGTGGACATGACCCCTCTCCCAGCTGCAATCAAGCTGCTCCAACACAGGCCAAGTTTCCTCTCTCCTCCTCCTCCTCCACTCACTGTTTCTCTCAAGGCTGGTTCCTGGTAGTTGGGGAGAGAGTTCAGGCCAGATAAGATTACATCACACTTCTCTTAAACTTTTGTTTGCATGTGTGCTTCTTAACGAATGCCTGCATACTTTAGCGTAAACCCCCCCCTCCCCTCTGAAGCGATGCATGGCCCGACCGATCTGAGTGTTCATAAATGCAGCGTTCGGTGCATACACACCTCTCCTCACACCCACTTACACACACATCTGCATCTGCAGCGAGGAGAGCCGTGGGAGTTCGCGATCCAAACATAAACCCAGAAACAAGACTTCAATCTCGTTTGCTTTTTGCAGCTGGCCTGCAGCCAAGTGCGTGTATTGAGTTACTTTGTAGAGCACGCACAAACGGCTGTGTCGTGATGTCACTGTCGCTGTTATTCATTATTATATCATTAAAATAACAGTCACAACGGTGAGCTCATGCCTTTTTAAAAACACGATTCCTCAGAGAAAGATGCCTGCCTGTCAATTCTCTGTGACTTTTCCCAGCTTTAACCAGTTCCACTGTGGCTGAAATGTTGTTCTGCCCCAAGGTGCTAACACGACGTTCGAGAGCAAGAGAGCAAAAACAACTACGTAACTGCTGAAATGTTTGCTGTGAGGCAATGTCGGTTCATTTAAGAGGCAGGGGGACTTGTGAAGCACTGACCATTTTTTTTTTTGGATAATCTCAGTCAGTGGCACTCGAGAAAGCTCTGGCGCTGTATTTGCGGTGATGTCATCAGTGTTACTGACTGCACATTTTTAACAGAAATCATGTGTGTTACAAAACTGGAGTTGTGCATTCTGAAAAATGCTGTCCAGCAGGTTTTTGGGTCCACGAAGGGAAATAAAAGTAGGAATGTCTTGGCCCACTCTGCTTTAAATGTCAAAAGTCTCTGAGGGAGCCCTCTCTGTTTTTTTTTGAAGTATTAAATTACTCTTGAAATGATCAAGAAGTCCGCTGACTAAATTCATCTGCAGGTATGGTGGCCAATTGTAGAGCACACAACTCTGGATTTGACAGCAAATATAATATATTTACCACTATTATGATTTGATTCATTTATGATCCAGCTCCCTAAAATTCATCTTCATGAATCTTAGAGCTTAAAAACAAAGAAAACGGTTATCAGACCTCTGTTGTCATGGATACAGTAACAAACATGCAGATTGTACCCAACCTTCACTGCAAGGGATGCAATAAGTACCATGTTTATGGAATGTTACCACTTAGTCGGGCTGAGCGAAAACACGGTGATGTTTTGGATTAAAATAAGTACTTCCTTGCGGTTCGAACAGACCTTTGTTGTCATGGTTACCCTTGTAAGCACAGAGGGTTGTGCAGCAGTTATGAAATAGCAATGACAACGGCTCTCGCATGCCAAAATCCTGTTTTTTGGGGATCTATCTATCTGTCCACCCAAACATGGACCTCCTCCTCCTTCAAAGAACGTCCTCCTTTTATTCCATCATAAATATTAGTATACAAGAAGTAAGTTGTAAAAAGCTGCTGCACAATAAAACATATGGGCTCATTTGTTATTATTACACTGAATCATAATTCTTATCTTTTGTTGTCATGTTCCATAATGCTGCAGTATACTCGTACACTGGAATTTAATTCAAAACGTGCATGTTCTAAAAGCCTGTTCTTGCTTGGAATATAATTACTACAAGCTGTGTTACAGTTTCACGTAATAAACCAACATCTACCAGCCAGGTGTATGTTGACGATGCACCATTTTGGAATTGACATCTTTTAAAAAAAATGTACGACGTCCTCATTTTTGTACAATTGAAATGATTCTCATTCACTTTGAACTGAGTGGCATTGAGTGCTGCATTGTGGGTAGTGATCGGACAATATGGGAGCATGAGTATCGCTTATCGGGATTAAAGGGACTGACAATAAGTTAATTGTGTTAATCGTGCATGAAGAAAAACATCAATATTTCACCTGAGTGACTTCCTGAAAATCCTGTCTAGCTCGCCAGCATACAGTCCTTGTGATTTACCTTTTAATATGACACGATGGGAGCTATTCATTGTCTCTCCCAGACAGAAGATTTAAGATTCAAGATTCAAGAGTCTTTATTGTCATTATACAAGATAACATTTTCTTTGGCTCACGGCTTAAAAGGTACACATTAAAATATTGTGATTATTATTATTATTATTATTATTATTATTAAGGTTTATTTAGATAGGGACAGATACAAAAACATAGACAAGTCATCTGATGCATGCATCATAGTGTTTTTAGCTAAAGCTAATTCACAACACTTGTCCCTAGTAGGGCTTTTGAATAAAATAAAAATATTAAAAAATAAGACATACATTGAAGTAAATAGAATAAAATAAGAAGGAATGTACTCATAGGAATAAAAAAGGGAATGTATTGGAGTTAAAGAAGAGTAGAATAAGAGTGTATATCTATATACAAAACAAATATTGGAAAATTTTTTCAACTATATTGTAAGTAACAATTATTTTGGTCAGGATAATAGTGACTTGTAAATCGTCCTATAACGAATTGCGGGTTCATTGCTTCACTTTATTCATGTTGTGTGATGAGTACTGACCGATTTTAGTGAGCAAATCTTTGTCATGAACTGATTCTAGTTTGTGTTGCATATAAAACAATGTAATGGCACTGATACCAAACAAAGTAAAGCCATGTAGTGCCAGAACTGTATCACGGAGAAGCGCCATACGTCCATTTTTATATACAGTCTGTGCTTTTTGCAGCTCCTCCATGTTCCCGTCATCATCATAATCAATTTTGCTCTTTTTAATCTATAAAAGTCTTGTTCTAGCCCAGATTAACGTCTTGCTTTCAGTCGCTTTCGTCACAACTCTGGAGCTCGTATAGCATTTGATTTGTATTTCTGTGACACAGTTCATTTCTCATGCGCGCTATCATACACATAACACTCTCTAAGTGCCAGCAAATGAAAAGAGCAAACCAATAATGAAAGTAGCCAACGATGAATGTATTGTCTGCGTATTCTCAGCTCGAGGTTGCTTATTATTCTGCCATGAGCTCCATTGTTGCTCCAAAAAAAATGATTAGGAAAAAAAAACAAAAAACAGCAACACATCAGTGCGCCACACTCTTGCATTGGGTGACATATTGCTTCATAACCATTAACACGGGCACCGTAATTCATTTTGAGTCATTACTGCAGTGAGACCACCAACACTGCTCTGCTGCTGTAAATACTCACCAGGGGACCAAATGTATATTCAGCCGTCGCTAAAAATAGTCCCCAACAAATACAGTATGTCCTGCTGTCTAGATATTGATCGCTTAATACCTCGGTGACCACCTGTTTTATTTTAAAAGTCAAAGTAATCCACTCTGTGTATTTGTGAAGTAAAGAGTTTGGGATTGAGAGAGACAGACGGAGAGCAAGTAATCGATTGATAATTCATTTAGTAATCGATTAATCAAAGCTTTTTTCATTATTAAAACAAGATTTCTGATTGTTTCAGCTTCTTAAATGTGAATATTGTCGTTGTTTCTTTGCTCCACATAACAAAGAAATCATTAAAACTGAATCATTTTGGTTTGTGGACAAAACGAGACATTTGAGAACGTCGTAATTTCCACGTTTGAAAACACGGATCAACGTTTTTTTTTAACATTTTATGAACCAAACGAGAAAATAATCGACAGATTAATCGATTATGAAAATGCTATGAAAAAACTCATTTTTGTTTCAGGGCCCACATGCAGCGCAATTTGAACTCAAGTGGGCCGGACCACCAAAATAATAGCATAATATCCCATAATAACAACATTTAATGAAGTATCTTTTTTTACAAAATATGAGAAAAAAATGAGGAAAAATAACTGCAATTTCAATAATATTATCCCTAAATTTACCATTTCCACATCACAGAGGAAGTTTGGTATAGTTTTTCAACAACAAATGAATCCTGCGGGCCGGATCAGACCCTCTGGCGGGCCGGTTCTGGCCCACGGGCCGTATGTTTGACACCCCTGCATCAAGTAAATGAGGAGATTCAGATTCAGCTGGATGCTTTGAAAACTCTTGAAGTTGTTAATATAATTTGGTGAGTCATGCTCAGGACATCGTGAACTCAGAACCTTTAGAAAACTTAGAGTTAACAGGTTGTAAATGGGTTAATGTCATGACATCTCCATCTTAACACAGCATATTTATATACAGTGTCCTTTTCTGTTGGTTACTCACAGGCTGGCCACCAAAACAGAGGCTATTTACATGGGTAATAGTTATTTCCTGGTATAATTCAAGGCTATATGGCTTATTTATTTGTGGAAAAACATATTTTTCTTTTCTTTCTTCAAAATATAGAAACACTGATCAGGATCAGGATATGACAGGGAACTGAAAATGTGAAATATATGAATAATTTAATCCATGTTTATGTTTTGGTAAAACTTTCCATATGGCAACGCTGTGAAATGATGAATAATAATCTGAGCAGCGGGGATTTTCATCTCAAGCATTCCAGCTCAATTTGTAGCGTGAATCATTATTTCATAAATCTGCCGACGTGACGAGATTTGTACTGAACGTGTAGAAGAGCGCACACAGTGGAGTATAAATGAGACCCAAAGCAGAAAAGCAACTGCAGTTTACTGTAACTTCCTGTCTCCGACATCAAGAGAACAGATCTCGGAGTCGTTGGTCTCGTGGGGGAAGCGGCAGGCTGAGGTGTGTGCATGCTCTCTGGGGCACTGACACATTTCTGTCCTCCACCTGCCAATGAGAGGATGAGCTATCTCCTATACTGCAACTTGGAGCGCGGAGCGTTTATTATACAATTCATCATGCTCAAAGAGAGACAGGAGGCAAACGCTGATGCAAGCACTTTAGGAAGTGAAGAGAGTGGAGAATGGAACTCTAAAAATTCAGATTACTTCTTTGTCCCTTTTATGATTCGTTTTTTAATGAGTGACAGAATTCAGTTAATAGTTTCAGCGATTACTGACCTGGGAGCTGTGTGCATTCACTGTTTTTAAACTGCACAGGTGATTAAGTTGAGGAATTTCCCGACTCGGAGTGAAAATAAGAAAAATAAATGCAAAGACTACTCTAAAATACATATTATAACTGTATACGATGGCTAAGCTTTGTTACATCTGGAAAAAGCTTGTTGGAGGTAAATTCCAATAAGTCAGACTAATGTGATATCACTGTGAGAAAGTTCCAGCTCTTGTGTCGTTAGATTTTCCCCACATGTTTCTCCTCAGATCATCACATTTTTTATTGTTTTGGTCTGTTGTTTGTATCCATGGGTGTATACACAAGGAGTATGTCATTTACAATTTCCTTCAAGACACTTCATCTGGAGAATAAGAGCGAATAGATTGACTCTTTTTTTCTTTCTGGATTTAACTTTTCTTTTTGTAAATATCCAGTTCCCTAATGGTGCGTGAATGTGATTATTTTAGAAATAAATCTTTGAGGAATGCGTGTTCTGACAATTGATGTCAGCTAAAAGGCTTGTAGCCGCGGGCTTCCCCTTATGACTTTTTCATAGTTTGTTTGTCTTCCTGTAGGAATAGCATTAACAGGGGCTGCACTAGTATTTTGCTAACCTGCATATAAGTAGCACACTAGCCCGTTATTAGTAAATATTAAGCATGTATTAACACCTTAATTCATGTCATAAAAGAGGTAGAATAAGGTTATGTTGAATAAGGTGTTAATACGTGCTTAATGATTACTATTAAAGGACTAGTATGCGACTTATATATGCAAGTAAGCACCTAGCTAAAGGTGCATTATGTAATAAATCTCAAGCAACTAGGCGTAAAATCCTCCTAATATGTCACAGAGACTCAGGAATAATGTTCATAACAAACTGAACTCACCAACAACAACAGTACAGCCAAAATATTTGCATTGAAAAAAAATATTTTGCAGACTGCAAATCATGTTTATGTTTTGAAATCATGTTTTGGCATGTGGCGCCACCTACCACCATCTACCAATCATTGCAGTCAGTAGAGTCTCAGCTGCCAAGCAACTATGGGTTGCCAGTTACATCAGAAAATGAAACCTAAAAGACCTCAGTATTTTGAATTTGAGTGTAGTAACCGTTTTTTCCCAAAGTGCAATATGCAATACTCTACGGATGCTTTGAAGAGCAAATGGTGACATTTTGTTCTATTGATTATTCAAATCCATTATTAGTGATTTTCGTAGCATGAAGCCAGTGCAGTTTCCTGATTTATTATGAGAGGAAGTCTCAGCAATGCTGCAGATTATGTCCACACATTGAGATATTATGTATTCCGATCTATGTCATCTGCGAATGTTAAAGGCAGCGAGGCAGGAAGGTTGGCACGGAAGCGAGAGGGTTTTAAAAATCTTGTGAGGGAAGCATAAAAGACTCGCTATTGCATCACCTGTTTCCACGACACAGCCCTTTTTCCATGGTAACGGAATGCCTGTTGGTTTGTCAATGCCCAGAGCAGGACTGAGTGTGTGTTTTGTGTGCTGGAGCTGCTGCTGGGCAGGGACAGGCTCAGCATTACAGCACTGAAAGAGTTACATCATCGGGGTGGAATGAGACACCCCCCCCCCCCTCCGCCCCACCCACCCCCATGGCTCAGTAACCGAGCATGGTTCCTTTTTTTCAGTGATTGTGTAAATGGAAGAAACGGGAAATCACTTAGTAATTGCTCTTCTTTATAAAAATGTCAAGGGACGTATTTCATTGCCAAGACTTTTTTATTAATATAAACAGATTCTGGTCCAACCCGAGCAAATCCCACAAATCTGCTCTTAAAGTACATTCTCGGCGATCGCAGTAGTAACCGCTCCCACTTATGTTGTCCTTTTCTTCCTCTGTCACCACAGGAACAACAGAACGCGTCTGTCTGATACAGGGTACGGTCGAGGCCCTCAATGGCGTTCACAACTTTATCGCGGAGAAAGTGCGCGAGATGCCCCAGAGCGCCCAGAAACCCGAGCCAGTCAGCATACTGCAGCCGCAGACCACGGTCAACCCCGACCGGGTCAAACAGGTGAGATACGTACAGTTTACGCTCGGTTTGTCTGAGGGTGTGTGTGTGTGTGTGTGTGGTCTCAAGATGGAAGGAACAGTTCACTTCCAGGACACCTTGTCTATTAGTTGTTCTGTGGGCCATGACCCACAGTCTGGAAGGGTCAGGGAAATATGAGGGTATGTGGTTATTTTTACCTCCAGTCTTTCATACCTAGACAGAGCCATGTGGCAGCTGCAGCCTAAACCCCTGGGATTAACAAACCGCTGAGTAAAGTGGGGGCTGGTGTAGTATTCTGACTCAGTGTAAGGTATCCCACTCCCTGTCGGCCATTTATGCTTTTAAATCTGTCTCGTATTACCTTTTATTGCTACTTCAATCTTTCTATTTCTCTGCAGGCCAAATTGATTGTGCCCAATAGCACAGCCGGGCTGATCATTGGCAAAGGTGGTGCCACAGTGAAAGCAGTCATGGAGCAGTCAGGGGCTTGGGTGCAGCTCTCGCAGAAGCCAGAGGGCATCAACCTGCAGGAGCGAGTGGTCACCATCAGCGGGGAGCCCGAACAAAACCGCAAGGCCGTGGAGATCATAGTGCAGAAGATCCAGGAAGACCCTCAGAGCAGCAGCTGCCTCAACATCAGCTATTCTAACGTCTCCGGCCCAGTGGCCAACTCCAACCCCACCGGCTCACCCTACGCCAACACGGCCGAGGTCCTACCCAACGCTGCCGCAGCGGCTGCCACCGCCTCCAGCCTTCTGGGCCAGGCCGGCTTGACAGGAATGGGCGCTTTCCCCGCTGCCATGTCCAGCTTCTCTGGCAACGATCTGTTGGCCATCACCTCAGCCCTCAATACACTGGCCAGCTATGGTTACAACACTAACACCCTTGGCCTCGGCCTCAACCCTGCAGCTGCTTCTGGGGTCCTCGCTGCAGTAGCAGCTAGTGCTAACCCAGCTGCTGCTGCTGCAGCCAACCTGCTGGCCTCCTACGCTAGCGATGCTTCCGGCAGTGCTGGCCACCCTGCCGCGGGCCTCGGTGGGTTCTCCCTTGGTTCTCTAGCAGCTGCGACAGGGGCTTCCAATGGTTACCTAAATGCTTCGTCCCCGCTGATGGCCTCCTCCCTATTGGCAACAGAGAAGCTGGCTGATGGGGCCAAGGACGTGGTTGAGATCGCTGTTCCCGAGAATCTGGTGGGCGCCATTTTAGGGAAAGGAGGGAAAACGCTGGTAGAATACCAGGAGCTAACGGGAGCCCGAATCCAAATCTCCAAAAAGGGAGAGTTCATTCCTGGTACTCGGAACCGTAAAGTTACCATAACAGGGTCGCCAGCCGCTACACAAGCAGCGCAGTATCTGATCAGCCAGAGGATCACTTACGAGCAGGGTGTGCGCGCTAACAACCCACAAAAGGTGGGCTAAAAAGGAAAAGAAGAGGAAAGGAGGAAAGGATGAAGACAGAGATAGAAAGGAATTGAGAGGGCCACGATGAATAGAAAAAAAAAGAAATGTCCAAATATCTGTTCAATATTTCAGTATCAAATGAGAGAATCACAAAAGGAGGAGGTGGGGGAGACAACCAAGAGTGTGTGTGATATGTGAATGTGTTTTCAGGACCGACGTCCTGATGTTTTTTAAAAGTTTGTGTCAAGTCCTTTTGACGATGGCGATCAGAGTAAAGCTGAACTGGTCCACTGCCAAGCTGCAGATTCAAGGGTGAGGCCGCAGAGTTTCACCCTCCTCCAAAACCTCATAGCTGTTATTTTTTTGTTTGGTTCCTTTTTTGTTTGGTTTTATTGGTTTTCATTTCAATTGCGAACTTCAGCTCCCGGTGAGTTGAGTATGTCGGATGAATTTCCAGTAAGCTTAACAGAGCTGTTCTACAAACCTCACTCTTCGTATACAATGCAGAAAAAAGGCATTGTTAACAGGGCACAGGTTTTATGACAAGCACTTGAGTGTCCTCTCAATCTATGGGGAACCAATCTGAGTAGAACCATGTCTACTTTCACTCGTATTTAATTCTGGCTCATATCATAATTAAAGTTTCTAAATTTGGGTATTTTATATTTTCATCCTTTATTTATTGATATGATTCATTCAAACACAAATAGATAATTTAAACCCGTGAATGCGGGTTGATCTGAATGTAAAAACAATATTAGCCTGTTGCTATTTTTTATTTACAGGGATCAAACATTGTGTTGCATTGAAAGAAAAAAATGTATAACGCAAAAACCCAGTCTGAACTCCACTGTTGCTGCCTGCAAGACTAGTTCAGGGGTTAAATAATCAATGTGAGAGGATAGAGGAGACACACAGGAATGTATAAATATATTTACATGAAAACACATAGAGAACGCTCCCACAAATGCACAAACACTAAAAACATATTTGCATATCCAGCCACAGCTACAAACACACAGAAGTACATTTTGTTGTTCGACCCTTTCTTGGTGCTATAGGATAAGGTTTTTGGCGACCTTTCTCTTTAGAAGACAAAGGTGATCATCCAGCCATTAGTAGCCCATTGGATCTGACCCAACCTAATGAAATAGGACTGATTTCAGCGCTCCAGGATAGAAAGTAATCCATCTCACTACTTTTAGTACACTCCTAATGCAAGCTTTCTTTCCCCCCCCAAAAATTAACCATATTAAGATTTAACCTGACACTATTTCCACCTCATTTCTAATCTAAAGTAAGCTCAGCTACATTGATGGAGTGTCCAAAACAGTTCAGATCACAAAGCACCATGAAAGCATTTTATTATGAAAAGCTGTATGAACCAATATCTGTGAACAAATAAACGTTTGCCTTTACATTAAGGGTACCAAATAGTCACGAGACATGAACTTAATGAAAGGGAAGTAGATCGACACTTGAAAAGAAGGTTCGGACTCACTTTTCCAGCGCGCCATCCTTCCCAATTTGCATCGACGCTCACTCACTTGATGAAGTGGAGCACATTATTATGAAAAACAACAAAAAAAAAATAATGCATCATTGTCTGTTATGGGCAATTTGCCTAATGCAGGGAGGTTAATTTTCTTGAGCATTTACAAGCACGCAAAGACTACCTTGGCTTCCTTCTGTGCTGCTATCCATAGTGTTCATCCTGAGTACACTGGGTCTCTGAAGACTGCACTGTGAGACATTAAAGAACACAACGTAAAGCATGTCTGTCCCTGTTTGGGATGTGAGTATATTTTAACGTGCACATCCGTGTCGCATACACAACAAAAACAATACCGATATTGAAATTCCCACGAGAGCATTTGTACTTCGGCGTCTTGCGATGTTCCTGTTCCACCAGTACCAACGTACCGTAAAGTAAACGATCGGACGTTTTCTAATCGGCGCGAGCCACAAATTATTCCCCCACCTCCACATACTCCTGCACTGTTATCCTCCCGCCCTATTACGTCGACCGTCTACAGACATCCTTCGATTGTCCCCCATCAACCCAAGCTCTATGATCAGCTTCCTAAATACAACGGCTGTGAGGGTTGGTGCTGAGTAGTGTCCAAGAAAAATGAACGACTAGCCTTGTCTCTTTTTCATTATCATTATTCATGAGAAGTAAATGGATTTGTGACTCTTTGTGTCCTGAGCATTACACGTGGCAATCTGCAATAGTGAGCCTCTTCTTCCGAACTGAAACCTCTCCTCTCACTACGTGTTTGGAAGGGCTGTTTCGCAGTCATCATTAACTACGATGTGGCCACTATAGTGAAATCATAGCGTCAAAGTTTTTACTGCCCAAGATTTTAGCATATAATAAGATACAAGCACAAAACAAAGGGGGTGTTTTATCAATGCAACTGGACTGCTTGCCTGATCAATACGTTGTGCCAAATACGATTTTTCTCTGTGCCCCCTCATTCGCTTTCCTCTTTCTCTCAACATTTTATTCCCAACCATTATTCTGAATCGCCCTCCTGTCCTGTTTTCCCGATCCTCGTCTTCTTCCTCCACTGTGCTCTCCCCCTCTTTCTCCTTCCTCCCGTCTCGTCTATCTCATGGGCAGTGTGTCGTGCGTGCTGCTGGTGGGAGTTATGCACTACAGGTCATAAGGGTATGAAAACATTTCCCCCCCCCCTCCCGCAGGCTGCAAGAGTTCACAAGGCTAAAATGCACAGAAAAACACCTGCCTCCTAAACTGTGACACCCACTAAAACCAACCAGCAACATTTAGTTCAAAGTATCAAATTCCCTCTTTAAGAAGAACATGTAGAAAAGTTTAGACTGTGAACTATGGCCTTTTAAAGGAAGATGCGCGCGCGTGAGTGTGTGTGTGTGTTTTTTCCAGCAGAAGGCAAAAATCTTGGTTGAATAAATACTCACATTTTGGCTGAATAAACTGAGCTCTATGTTTCAGCCTCGATAAGCAAAGCATAGTAAGGACAGAATGCGTACGATACCGAGTGAAAAGTGGGAAACCCGTTTGTGACCTCAAGCCGAAAAACAATGACATCCTTTATGCATATCCTCTTATCTGAAAATGACTAGAATCCATTTCTGTGGAAAACAATACGTCATGTCATATGATCTATATGTACTTTATTGTAGCTACTCTAGTTTGTAGTCCAAATGCAGTCCAGCGTTGTCGATACAATGTGAACTATGTTATATTTGTGTGGATGATGAGAGTGCCAACTAAGCCTGACTAAGATTAGCTTCGCGATTTGTTTGTGCATTATGATGACGACTCATCATCAACTGGTGGTGTCCATATTTCTGTCATTGATGATTTAGTTTGACAGTAAGAAAATGTAAAGATATTGGAAGCAATATAGTAGCATGTTGTCCTGTTTTGTGTTTTATGTCTGTTGTATGAACCTTTGAAATTACTAAGATTTTGAATGAATAGGTTTACATGTACTTTTTGTAAGTTATGAAAATGCTGCTATTTGATAAGTAAACTATACAAAAATATTTTAGTTGAAAAGATGTCTGGTCTGTTGATTAGAAATATGCTCTCAAAGGCTGGAGCATACTACGAGGTGTATAGTGTATCTATACATTATTGGTAAGATAGTAAAAGTAATAATAGACTCCATAGTACATCCTGTGCCAAACTAGACCTCTGCAGCTTCTAAAATTGTAGATGTGCGATCAAATGTTAGATATCAATAACTTGTTTAGAAGTGCTGATCAAGTGCCAATCAAACACTGTCTTTTTAATTTAAGAAAAGATAATCAAATACATTAAGAAAAACAAAGGACAAATAACTTTTTTGTGCATTGTTTTATCCCATAGGTACATAGAATAAGAGTAAAAGATTGTGATTTTTATGGATCCATGTTGTTTTACACATGCATACATGCATCCCTTGTGTGTTTGTTTGACCTGTGGCTTAAGTACTGCTGTTTTCTCACAAAAATGTCTCTATAGGCCAGCATGGACTAAAGCATAACATGTTATAAGCATTCATAACATAGCCATTAACAATCAAAAATGTGTTTGTGGAGTTAGGTGTTATCTTTTTGCACGTCTTCTATTGCATGGTATCAAAGTAAAATTATGGAGGAAAAAAAAATCTACAAAAATTGTGCGAGGTGTCGCTCGCAAAAACGTTCAGAAACATAACGCTGCATGCAGTCAAATGTAAAAGCACTTAAGTTTTATTCGCCTCATGTGTTTCTGTTTTCGTTCGTTTTGTTGTTGTTTTTTGGAGAAAAAAAAAAGAAGATGAAAAAGTTGTTTTATTTCTGTTGTGAGTTGGGAGGGAGCTCATTATTGTCATGTTGGCCCGAAATAAAAAAAAAAACAAAAAGAAAAAAAAGACCGACACATACACACACACAGACACACACTGACGTCTCCAAACAAGTTTTCATCACTTTCATCCTCTCTACACATTATCAGATAAGATGTTCATTTTAGGTACAATGAGGAGTATTAAAAATGTGAAACAAGCAAACGTGAAAATGTTATTCAGTGTATTGGCTCCTTGTGTTTTTTTCTTTTTCTTTTATCAGGCATGCTTTTATTTTGACAGGTTGAACCTCATATAACCTGTCCCATGATGATGTTATTTTTTATTTTATTTTATTTTTTAAATGTCACAGCTTGAAAGCCCAGATCTAATCTATGAATGTACCCATATGTTTTTTGGGGGTTTTATTTCTTTTTCTGTCAAATGTTATTTAGTCTTTTAATGTCAATTCAGGGCAGGATTGTGGAGAACATTAATATCTATGTCAATAACAGACTTCAGCTACAGTATAGTCAGGTAGGCCTCACATGGGCCATAGTCACGAAACCAGTTATGTTTTAACACAACTTCCGATTCGCTGTCAACATTATCTTGTTTGTTTGGTGTTGCATAAATGCACTTTACTGATAAGTGGTCATATTGGCTGTGAAATGAAGCAACGCTCGATTTAGTTGTTTGTTTTTTCTTATGTTTTTCTTTGGAATCCGTTTATTTATTCCCTGATCCTATTGGGTCTCATGAATGATGGAAAAGGGCTGGAGTCTCAGACAAAAAATGGAAAACGTTGCACCTGTACCCACTCGAAGGTTCTCCTTCACATTCCCTTCAGCAGAGGTTTGTGTCAATTACTGAAATGCTGTATTCTGAGATATAACGGGTGAAACCACGAGGGATGTGTACGACTTTTGTCACTTTATGTGATGTCTTTTCCTTTGTTTGAAAAATTCACACTGGGATTGAAGCACTGGGGTGGGGGGAGATATTGAGGGATGCAAACTCTCAGGCTCTGGCTGATATTAACTGTCAGATCTGAGAAACATAATTGGCACCAGCAAAATGAAAATGATCACCTCTGCTATCACAATAATAAAAAAAAAAAAATCACAGAGGGGAAACCTGCTAGACTTTGAAAGTCCTAGTAACATGAATTATATCTCTGTCTCTTCGTGTTTCAACCCCCCTGGTGTCGCATTTACTGCTTCACATACGAATGCCAAACGAACTTCATCATTCCAAGACTTTCCAAGTTCTGTTTCTCCACTTTTTCTGGACGCTCATCCAACCCTCATCGACGCCCCTCCATGGAACCCTTTCATAGGTATAGCTACAACTGGTTTTATTCACTCCAAACTGGCTGCTCACTCCTAAAAAAAACCTCATCTACCTGAGCGTCACTCTCTCAGACTACACCATGTCACCGTTTGTCTTTCTCGTCACGATGAGCACCTGCTACTGTGTCCCCTCTCTTGGAATGGACTGAGGTATTTCTGAGCCCGTTCGTCTGAGAACATGCAGGACATGAGGCCGTTTTTCTGTTTGTGTTTGTTTCCTTTGACCCTCTGAACCTCCCGCGAACATAGTTGACCTCCATCTCTGAGAACTGTCTTGAGTACTTTTACGCCATTTTTATCCCGTCAAAAGTATTTGTTTCCTGGTTCTCTGGACTATTCTGCAGGGGGGCTGAATGCTTGCTTAAGTGTAAATTGAAGAAAGCATGCCAGTACCTTGCAAACATTGTCATGTCATTGTCAGTTTGTACCTTCTTTTAACCTCTGTTCTTTCCATATCAGAAAAAATGGACTGACAGCATAAGATCGTATATTCCAAACTAATCAAATTGATGTTTTTGTTGATTGGGTACATCTCTCTTGGATACTATAACGAGTGGTTTGTTTGTTACAAGGAGAATCCGTGATAGTCCAGCATTAATGGCAAACAAGGGCTTTCGAGGACAGCATTTATATGTCTTTTAAAAAAATTCAAATGTACTCTTGAAAAATGAGAGGAAAATGCCTTCTTGTGCCATTTTAGAAAAAGTGCAAAAAGCTTTTTAATGGCAAATATTTGTCAGCGAGCGTGCCAAATAATTCCATACTGAGCCAAAAGGCTGCCAGCCTACATAACTAAATGTTAGATCACAGGAATGGGTAATGTCCCGTCTCCACTCCTCTTGAAAAACATCACCCTAATTGTGCGACGTTTGAGCTCGTGTACCATTATTGTTATGCTGCCAGTCTGTTTTCTGCTTTTGTCAGAGGAACATCTCAGAAGCAGTATATTTTCTAAATGACACACTGTTGATTAAAAAAAAGAAACCTTGAAAAAAAAAAAACAGCAGCTACTATGGTGAGGGAATGAGAGGATTTTAAACGTGTCATTGTTTTTATTATTAGGTTTATTTGAACATTATTCATGAATAGATTTAACGGTAATGACTATTTAATGTAACTGTAGTACTGTGTTTGTAAAAGAAATTCAGTGAGTTGTGTTTTATGACTCGTGGACTACCAGTGAAGTCAGCATTTCAGTGTTAATAATTGAATTGTTTTTTAAAGATTATTTTTGCGACGGCAACAAAGAGTCATTATAAATGTTCATTTTAACATCACTTGTCTTCCTTTCCTTTTATTCTCCACCTCACTCATCACATGACTTATCTATATACGTGTATATCATAGCAAGTGTTTTAGCTGAAATGAGGAGATTAAAGTGATAATAACCATTATCTGGTTATGATTATGGTACGGTTTAGGCACAAAATGCAGCTGGTTAGGGCTAGGAAAAGATCATGGATTTTCTAATAGTGTAAAAACAAAGTATTATGGGAAAAAAACACATTTGACATTTGGCTTCAACCTGGTTTCACTGAACCACCAACTCCTTCATCTCCACGTTAGAATTTAGCCTTTAATACTTATCGTTATGACACGTAAAGACATAAAGACATTTTTTTATATTCAAAGTGTACAAATTCAACATTTCCAAAGGGTTTGCAGAAAAGTAAAATAGCAACATTTCTCTAAAGAAAACCAGGCTGCTGTTTCATCGTAAAAAGTAAAAGCTGGACAATTTATATAACTGCAATCATAGGCCGTATATATTCAAGGCGCCATATGTAAGAATGTGGCCAAAAACAGTTACTACATTCAAATTCAAAATACCAAGGTCTCTTTTAGGTTTCGTTTTCTGACCTTACTGGCAACCTGTGATTGCTCGGCAGCTGAGACTCTACTGACTGATTTCAAAACATAAACATGATTTGCAGTCTGCAAAATATTTTTTTAATGGCTGTACTGTTGTTGTTGGTGAGTTCAGTTGTTATATGAACATTATTCCTGAGTCTCTGTGACATATTAGGAGGATTTTATGGCCAGTTGCTTTAGATTTATTACATAATGCACCTTTAAAATTGATTTACTTCCATTTGCTCCTTAAAAGCCAACCAGGAAGTAAGAATATATTGATTTGACACCAGAATGTGACCCTGCTGGTTGCAAAAATAACTCAATTTGAATAGAAGTCTATGGGAAAATGAGTCTACTTTTCAACTGTTATTATCAGCTCTACTTCAATAGAAGCTATATTTAGTGAGAATAAAGCATGATACATGTGAATGGATGAAGTTGTATATAAGAGTCAGTTATGTGGTGAAAAACAGCATTAAATTCACACCGGCGTATAGCTGGGTGTTAAACAACGGACCCTACATTTAATTCCCCCCATGGCATCGTTCGGCTTCAAATCCTTTTGTTGTAATGGCTTCAAAACAGCAGTAACTTTGGCGCGAGTCCATCTGCACAAACGCAAACATTTTGTTTCAGTTCGTGAATTATCTGAGAGACGGCGGGGGCTTCAAATGTTTCTCTGTGATCACAATCTGAACATGTAAACAAACCCAAAGATGATGGGGTTTGATGGGGCTGAGAGCACACGCCCATACAGGTGTTTCCTGTTAACTGGGCTGATTAAAGGCCTGCGACTCCACTAATGACTGGGTACAACACAAGGACGTCCTCACACAAGGTATAGTGGAAACACCTGTGTGTGCATGTGACTATTTTATGGTATTGACTTAGGATGAGATTTATTTGTGATAGTTAAGGTTCAGGAAATGGAGAATGCATTATGTCCTCACAACATGTTCATATTATCTGAATATGATAATCTAAAAGCCATAAGGTAAAAGCTAAAAGCTAAAATGTGCATATACTAACATACAATATCAGTTTTAGAGAGCTAGTATGCAGCTTATGATCCAAAATATTAATTTTGGATCATAAAAACTATTTTTATCATGAACAACGTCAACGCAAGCACTTTTATTTTGAAATTGGGTGAAATATCGTCATACAAATATTGTCATTATGATGGAATATCTTGATTTAATATCACCTTTACTGGACAATCAAACTGTACCTCACTCTAATATGAATGTCAAACCTAATTCCGGTCCCCACAACTTTCAAGCCAATCCATCCAATTGTTGAGATTTCATTATCTCAGAACTAATCATGTAATGATGATGATACCCACTTTTGTGCTGAGCTATCCAGCAGATGTTTTATGTGATGATATATATTATAAAACTTTGCTGACACTCGTCAGGAAAAATAAATGAGAAGCTTTCATTCCTTAAGTGTTTGCATGAATATTATAGTATGAGCCAAAATGGAGGAGCCGCTGATAGACTGACACTGCAGTCATGTTTCTGGATAAAAGAAAAATTTTAAATTTTAGTTTTCCTCAGCATTTTCTTCTGTATGAGCAGTCGTAATATGGCTGTAAGCATTTGCAGGGCACTGGAAGCCTGATTATACAAGTTGAATATATTAAATTTAATTTGAAGATTCTCCGCAGCAGTGGTCAGGGTTGATATCGGGTGTGGGCACAATGAAATGTAGCCCGTGTCATTTGGTAGCTGCATGGTATGTGATAATTATCGCTTCACCTCAGCTGGAATCCGACTCAGTCCAAGCTGACACTGACTCATCTCTGCTCAAGTAAAAGTGTCCAATGAAAGCGCAGCCATAAATCACACTGCGTTCTGTTCCATTGTTTCTCTCAGTCATAGTGTTACATGAAACATACGCGTTTGCACCTTTGACCTTTTTCATTATCCGTCAAATTCACTCCTAATCTTCTGAGTCCAGGAAAGTGACATCACACGCACACGGCTCTCGCTGTGCCGAGATCATTAAAATAAATGGGCTCTTTTTAGCGGCACGAAATGCAAGCAGTTGAGGCAACATGCATTCGATTCTTTTAAAGGTTGGTCTCTGTATTTTTAGCCTTAGTGAGTGGATAAATTTGACCTGTTTGGAACAAGACAAAGAGATAAGAATGAAGGTATGTACTGTATCACAACCAGAATGTTATTTCTGGCATTGTGAAAGGGATCGAGGAATCATTTACAATACAAAAGCATGTGTGGAACTAGATTAATCATAAGAATTAAATCCAAATTCTGTGTTTGTGGGGGTAAAAATCAAAAATGCTGTGGGTGTGGATGGTGAGCGGCTGTGCAACCTTGTTGTCAATTTGATTTGGATTTTTTTGGCAAAACAAAATCTTTTCCTCCCAGGACGCTTGTGAAATTCAGCGAGGAATCGAGAACAGCAGATGGGCATGATCATGACTCGCATAACAATGGTCAGAATGAGAAACTGATTATAGGCATATACCTGCAGTCAGTGAGTCAGTCAATGGAAACAGTAACCACACTAATACAATATTTGGAAAACGCACATAAGAAATACAGCAGCTTTATCTTTAAATATCACATTCTTCTTTTTACTGTACAACATCATTTCTGTTAAGCACTACAGAGCAAACCCTCTTTGCTATAATGGGGGGCAAAAAAAATCCTCTCACACAGTCCAGTGTACAGTGTTTATGAAATCAAATCATGATTAAAAAAAAAAATGTTCTGCACATCTCACAGCCCATCACGTCTCGTTTCTACCTTGAATTGAGATGTAGACGCCTGCAGCGGTATACATTTAAGGCACATTTCATTCCTGTTGTGAGAGAAGGTAGCAATGGGCTTGAATGATAAAATTGTGTTGTCAAGGTAACAGGTTGTTCTGAAGATTGCAAATATGTCGTATTGGGGATGCTGCTATACAATATTTCTTCCCGCAGCCCCCAGAAATTTGTGCTCTGTGTTTCCCTCCCTCAAAGCCGTGCAGGTGACTGCAGCTGTAATGTGGTTTGCATTCATAATTCACAGACATTTAACAGCCGGGTCTATCTCTATCAATATGATTAAAATTACACACTGCAAATCTCATTTGCAAAACCAAATCATAAGCTGTTGGATACCTTGAGGTGGCGCGGTGATTTCTTTTAAATGATGAATGTGGGGGGGGGGGAAAGGGTGGAGACTGCTGGAGAACAGAGATACACAGAGGCACCCTTTAACACGGCTCCTGATGTAACCATGGATACCTCTATTTCATGGATGGAGTAATTTTAGCTGGAGTGGAACCTGAAGGACACATATCACTGTTTCTGCAGTGCACGTTATGTATTATCACTTCTTAAATATTGGGTTACAGGTGCACTCACAACAGCTCAACAATATCATATATAGACAGTGTATATATATATATATACACACACACACACACACACACACACACACACACACACACAGGGAACCACTTACATGGTGTGTTTTGTTTGCAGAAACCATGGTGCAGTGTCTCAGAAGGTGTCAATACACCATTAGATGACCATACTATGCAATTTAGAAACCAAGTAAACAGCAGTTATGACCGTCTAATCCATTGTTTTCAGTGCACAAAGAATATTCTCTCTGGGGAAAATTGCAGAATAATCTAAAATAAACAGTTTTGAGGTTCAAAAACCAGTGGGTGCTTTCAAAGTGAATGTTACAAACTTATGCACAGTTCACCGACGTGTTGTCGTTGCATAAATGAATCCTATTCCCTGTGTGGTGAGCGTGTGGGATAGTAGTGCACAGACTTTCTGTTGCACAGAGAAGTGCACCGCACTGTCAAGGCAACCAGGATAGTGCAGACCAGAGGGGATTAAAAGGAGATGTAGCTGTGATAAAAACAGAGCAGCGCTGAGATGAGCTCACCCCCAGTTCCTCAAAGTCAAAAACAAGAGAGTCGATTGTCACGGTGTCACAGAGTCAGAACTGTAGCCAGGAAAAGAACATGTTTTTGCCAAATGCTGCCATAAATCTATGGGCAAAAAAAAAAAAAAAAATCATTGGAAATCGACAGTAGGAAATGTTACATTTTCCTCTTACTGAATTTGAATTTGAGGATAATTTAATTAGATTGTAATTGCTACAGCATGCACTGTGTGATCATTGAGGTTGGAGGGCTTCGTAATGTAAAGCAGATTGTTGCTGTGTGTAGTATAGTATATAGAAATAGTATAAAAATATATTGTAGAATCTTTATATCCTACTATTTTAACATATTATTAATACAGACAGAGCTGTTCAGTGCTGATTAAAATGTAGTGCAGAGGGTTTAACATCTGTGAATGAAAATAGTTATTATTATATAATTATATAGCACATTTTGGACATATTTACACTCACTAAAATGTAAAATGGTTTATTTGCATAGCCAATGCAGAGGATGCCTTCTTTGCTAAAGATCAACTCAGTCAAGTGTTCTTTGTTTCCACCTGCTGGTTTAATTCAGCGTTGACACTTTACACAGCTGTCACACTTTTGTTCACTCTCCTTAGATGGTGTCATGCCATTTCAGAAAAGGACTGCAATAAACAAGCAAGTCTCTGTTAGGACAGAGCGATCAGAAACACAGTCTGCACCGCTCGCCCTGAGGTCTGTGTGCCACATGAATGACATGACCTTATGAATACACCCGGCTCTTCTCCATCTGCACAGACAAAAGCATTTTTTTTTCTTAACGTCGTCTCGATCGCTGAACAACAGAAGGAAAAAAAGTTCCTCTAACAGTTTTGCTCACTCACGTCTGAGTCTGGGGTAATCGCTGCTGATGTGACCCAATTACCAGAGAAAAGGATTCTGTCAAAATAAATGACAACGCAATTTTCTCTCCCTTCTCATTAAGCTGTGTTCAAATATTCATTGTGCTGTGATCAATTTGAAACTCAGCCCATGTCCACTGACAAATCTCCTGAGGGAATGTCGGGCTTCTTATTAGTGCTCCACTTAAGAAATGCATCTCTTAAGAAATCTTTAAAAGCTTTCAAAGCAAAGCTAAACGATTATGGCGTTACTTTGCATAAGATGCACTGCAGAGGAGCTAATGGAGCTATGGATCAGTCACAGATCACAACACAAACAGACATATACACATATCTATTATACACAACCTATGAATTAAACACTTGGTTGCTTGTAGTAGTCATTGAGTTAAATGCAGATCAGAGGTATTATTTGAAATTGGTACTTAGTGATGGTTAAAAATAATCCCAAACTACTATAGATCAGTCTTTTTAACTGATCAGGTATTATCCCTTAAGGAGATGTGGTTTAGTGTTTAGTTACACTTATGTACATGTACATGCATATACTTACCATGGATGTAATGTAAATAAAGTAAAATGTTCAATAATATAATTTACATTGTAAAGGTGCTCTCACACTGCAGTATGATTTTGGAGGCATTCGCACCATGGATGTATTATCAGTAATTCACATTGGGGAGAACACTGAGGTTACTTCCGTTTACGTCACTTCCTGTATGCAGCGTCAGTCGGGGCGTGTTGTTGACGAACAGCCTCCCACTGCAGTTTGTGCCAACTGTAGTTCAGTGGAACTTGCGCAAGCTCCCCCACTTAACTTCTCTGTGTGCTGCAGACCCGAGGTAAATACTAATGTTAGACTAATAACGCATCGTTTCCTGTAAACTCGGTGTAGGGTTATATGGGTGTTTACGTCAGTAATTTCCGAGTGTTGCTGACTTTGACAGATAGCATTCTCAAGCCGTGTCAGTTAGCTAAACGTTAGCTTTGCTAACGCTGAAGTTATTGGGATTTTTTTTTTTACCCTAGCCTACATGCTAGCTCGAGTACGCCCCTCCTTAAACCCCCACGGCTGATAGTTTGCTTGGTTTAGAGTATTTGACGCACGCTAACATGGTAACATGTCGTAGCGTAATAACACTGACATTAGCTGTGTCGTATGTTGAGTTCCTTCCTGGAGTTAGCGTCTCCAGGGTTTAACGCCAATGCGTGTAAAGTGGGCATTTTAAACTTCATATACAGACGGGATACTTAGTCATTAAGTTTCCGCAGTCTTTGTGTATCTTGTATGTTTCCTAAACAGGAAATTGTCGGAGAAGCTAGTGGGTGTGGCTGTGGCTGTCTAGCAACTGTGTCTGAGTAATTAAAGGAAATCCCGAGGCATGTTGTTGCTTGATATAGAAGTCGAACCAGTGCTGCTGCAGCTGCTGTAACATTTAGCAGGTTAGCATGGCATAAACATAACTGCCACTCATAATGAATGGCGAATTATTGCCGCTTTTGTACCTCGATCTTTGTTTACAATATGCATTTTTTACGTCATGGGTTCTTTTTAGCGAGTATGTTTTAAAAATGTTCACTGGGCTGGTGTTTATGGTATGAAGGTTTTCCCTGACTTGTTTTGCATTTTGCCTTCACAGTTAGTACAAAATGTTTTTAGCCAAATCGCTCCTCAGTGGCATCATTAAAGCTGTCAGGTAAAAATCTGTTCAACGTACACTCTCAAGCCAAACATCTTTTTTTTGTGGTTTTAATCTTGTCATTTCACCTTTCTTGTCTCTGTAGCGACATTGACCCGTCCCAGTTTGTGCCATCTGACCCTGTGAGTGATGGACATTATATGACCAGATTTATTTATTTATTTCGTATTGCTAATTCTTGATGATTACAGAGATGTTAAAAATAAAAACTGTGATCCTTCTGCCCTTCAGCCTCCACCACGTAGGCCACTTCAATATGCAGAGCAGCATGAGAGTGATGAGGAGAAACAGTTCCGCAGAGTCTTCCAGCAACTTGCTGGAGATGTGAGTGATGCATCTGCCTGTACTGCTCTCTCAATTTATGTTGTTCTTCTATTTATTAGATCTCATTCTCTAAATTCGAGGAGAAAGTCATTCTAGACTTGGTGTTAACTGTCCCACAAATGCTTCTTTATCACCCATTGTGACGCACCATGTCTGCACAGCTTACTGCAGGCTTTAGAATGTTTATACTATTGCATACTTGCTGCAGGACATGGAGGTGAGCCCAGCTGAACTGATGAACATCCTGAATAGAATCATTTCAAAGCGTAAGACATGTTTTCATCTATCAATTTTGGAGTCTTGCTCTCACTTTCTACTTATGTACTCTGCAAAAGTCTTCGGCCACCATTAGATTTATTGTTTTTGCAATGTTACCCTTAATTACACTTGAGCAATAGCACAACCCTGGCTTTCTTAAACCTTGAGTGGAACCCTAATTAATGTTATTAATCTGTGTTTGTCCTGTGATTTCATGTCAAGAAATATTCAGTCACATCATTCCAATCCAAATGCCAATGATCACAGAATTTGAAAGGCACAGAAACAACAATAATTTTGCACGATACTGTGTATATGTGTATGGATTTAATTATTTGTTTTGTATTTATTACTTTTTTTTGTTCTTTCAGATGGAGATCTAAAGACGGATGGCTTCAGCATTGAGTCTTGCAGAAGCATGGTGGCAGTCATGGATGTATCCTTGTCATTTTTAAGCTTTGTGTGTCGTGTGATTGGGGGTAACAGTATACAGCCGACAGCACAGTGGAAATTCATAGAAAAGGCGTTTGGCTATAAAAGGAGTTATGTTGACTCACCACATTCCATCACACCCACAGCTCATTACAGCAAGGAACATGCGTTGATACCTTCTGACCATTATTTGCTAAACAAGAAAGGTGTAACATTTAACATTTGTTTTCATTTTGTCCTGTAGTTCTGGATTGTCAGGTTTAATGACGTTGATGGTTGTGAGAGTTACACACTCAGTAGAAGTCAGAGCTCATTGGGTACACTGCTGTAAAATAATAATACACCTTATTTATTATAGCATCTATAATACAAAGTTTTTTGAAAGATAGATCATGTGCAGGGTACACAAAATACACGCATAAGCAAAAGTGATGCCACATGAGGAAGACTTATGAAATACACCCTGGGCAAACAGAGTGTGCACACAGCTACTGCTGTTTGTTGACACTCGAGTTAAATGAGGAGACTGTTGTCCTTAACGCCGTTTCAGAGTGACAGTACTGGCAAACTGGGCTTCCATGAGTTCAAACACATCTGGAACAATATCAAGAAATGGCAGGCAAGTAAAGCACGCCCATTTGAAGGTTTTTTTCACAGTGGTCTCTTGTTGTACAGTTACATTCCTGTGGTGAGTCTGAACTGCTGTTTCTAACAGTGAACACAGACAACGCTTTATTGTGATGATTTTTTTAATCAGCTACTGATTGTAGCTACAAAGAACTCAGACTTGGCTGTGCAGGATCCCAAATGTGTCATTGGATACTGCACACTGTCTTTACTGCAGCTGACTGATGTACAGTCTTATTAAAGTGGCTACACTGAGGGACAGATCATGCAATTTCCTCTCAGGTGATGGATTTGGTGTTTGATTCTTTTAGCTTACCAGTGTGAGAAAATCAGAAACTGTCAATGACATTAGATTTAAACAGAATTATATTTTTTTAATATATCAATTTAGGTTTCGCAATAGATTTGGTGGCTCTTTGGGTTGATGGGAAGCATCAGTTTGCCCTTCTTTTTAGGCGGTAAATCAATGTGACATTACTACACTAGTTAGATTCACCACTTCAGATGCTGGTAGTGTTTGAAATAATCTTATTGTTGTTGTTATTAAGGGTGTGTACAAGTCCTATGACACGGATGGCTCTGGTGTCATTGGTGCAGATGAGTTGCCCAACGCTTTCAGAGCTGCTGGTGAGTTTCTTCTATTTAGTTGTTGTTTTAATTTTTGCACAGGTGAAAAGGTGTTACTCACTTGACTGCTTCTCCATTAAATAGATTAGACATTTTTGATAATTTATTAACTGGTTTGACTCTCTTTTTTCAGCTTCCAGAATGGTAACATTTTCTAGTTTCTTTGTGGATGTCATCATTTTTTAATTTACGAAACACCGATTGACATATATTCAACCAAGTATCTAATCGAATACCCAAAGATCATTGGAATCTGATTACTTGACAGATAAATCACTTGTGAAAATAAACATTTATTGCTGCCTGATGACTCTCATAGATGTAGTAATAAAAAAAAATCATTGTTGATTCGTAGTCTATCAGACTGTAGTACAGGAGAAGAAAAAATAATGATCACATAACCTGTTTGTTTTGTTATAAAAATGAAAAAAGAAATCCCACTTCTCAGTTATCAGAATAATTGCTAAATAATTTAGTAAGTGTTGCAGCCCTACATTGAATACAAACACCAGAGAGAATCAAAGATGATATTGATTTGAGTACGGTAATTGTTTCATAAGCCGGTAAGTTACATTAGTCCATTAAATGTGGAATTGGTGATGTCTCTTAGGATTCTCGTCTGCAAACACTTTGGAAAACATGGGCAACATCACCAGCTGCTGTGTAAAGGCTTGATGATTTGAATATCATTGCAGTAGTTTGAATGTATTTGTGTAAAGAGGAGTGCAGTCATAATCTCCTCTTCAATGTGCACGTCAACCTATCTATAAATAATCAGTAACAGTACAGTGACAGTGGTTTCTTGTGTCCACCTCCTCTCCAGGCTTCCCTCTCAATGACCAGCTGTTCAGCATGATCATTCGCAGATACAGTGATGAGGACGGCAACATGGATTTCGATAACTACATTGGCTGCCTTGTGAGGCTGGATGCCATGTGCCGTAAGTCTCAAAGACCACTCGTAAAATGTCCAGATAATGTGGGCCTTATCTGTGTGACAACATTGACTTGGAATTTAATCATGTGAATGTGTAGTGGGCTGAATATCTGTTCTGATTCAGGTGCCTTCAAAACCCTGGATAAGGATAACAATGGGACCATTAAAGTCAATGTTCAGGAGGTAAATTTGACTCGGATGTTTTAAACATTTCATGGTTTTTACTTTATTGTCAGATCAGTTACCTAAAGGTCATTTTCTTTACTCTTTTGTCTTTTCAGTGGCTTCAGTTGACCATGTACTCTTGAGTACAGACGATGTTACTCCCGCTTGTTGTTGGAACCACTTTGTTTGTCTGTGCATTACACAATATTTTTTCTCATTTAACCCATTGATGTCCTGTGTTATTCGGTGAATCTCTGATGCATGCAGGCTTATTTAGATTTAGATTCAGAATATTAAGGCCATGCAAGAGTTTGGGAGATCCTTCGTTGTTCTGCATTACTCACCAGACCAGAATTAAAAGAGCCAAAGCTGCTCTCACATTGGTACCTGGATAAGTGTGTAGCCAACATGATTTAGGTTTATTAAGATGTTAGTATGTTTCATTACCTGGTCACCTTCTTTGGCATCTGATGATTATGACCTGCTGTTTTCCCTCAGGTCAGAATTATATGAGAAGAGACAGGCCAACATCCAGATGCTGAATGGCATTGATAGCGTGATAATGTGAAAATAGAAAGCTCTCGTTGTTTTTGCGGCTGGGACTGGTTTCACAAAGATACAGTCAACAGGTTAAATTGGTGAATTGAGCGATGCTGGACACTTGAACAAAAAAGGCTTAGTAAGGAACATACACTCTGCTACTGAACTAAACCTTAACTACACTCGGCAGTGGGCACACCTTTTCTCACAGAGCAGACGTTGAAGGTGAAGGTGTGTTGTACTAGGTCTGTTTTCTTTTCCCCCCCAACACAGCTGCCACCTATTTAAGATCATTCTTTTTCTCCCCTTGGCTTGGGTTTGGGCAGTGTTCAGCTTTTAGCATTTACATTCTTCTTCTGTTTCTAATAATCCCCAGCAGGCCACACACTTTAGAGGTGCAAGTTGTGCTGATGTAGTTACATCTGCAATGTCAAAAACCTAATTCTTCAAATGTGGAATAAATATTCTCCTCCCATGCGGCTGAAGTTTCTTTTTACCGAAACAAGAAAAATAAACACTATTTTTCACTCCAAATAACTCCACACAGCAACTCTGTCTTTGTGAAACCAAGTCTTAGGCAAATGGTGAGAGATCATTTACAAAAATGTGAGGAAAGTGCATGAATTGTGGTTTATTTGCACCAAGCACATAATAATTTGTACACTCTGTTATTCTGCATCATTCTGCACCACTAACCCGAACCCCAATGCTCTCTACAGCAACAAAAAGCAACAAATAAATCCTTAAAATGTACTTTTAAAGTGAAGGTTAAGGTAATTCATTAATGTACAGTATATATTCAACACATACAATTCCATTATCGTCTCTGTAATGTATATTAACATCCTGGGAGGTAAGGTGGTGTTCGGGCTGGCTCGTGTTTTGTTGTGGAATATTGCTGGTGGCGAAACCGTTTGTCAACTTATTAACTGATCACTTTATCACTTTTTGTCATAGACTTATCCTAAATACCTGCATCAGAGATGATGCCAGCACAGTGTGTGATCATATATAACTGATGTGCGTGTGTGTGTGTGCCACTAATGCATGTCGCCAATAGAAAGAGTTTTAACCATGCAGTCGCAGCCGCCATCATTTTGTTATGTATCGTGTATGTTTGCTAAAATTACCTGTGCCATATTTGAAATAAATGGTATATTAAATGTTTTAGCATCACATGGCTGCTTTGTTTTTCTTTCTTTTTTTTTACTTAAAGAAGGAGTGTATGTTATTTGTATGTAATGAGGCTGGGGTCACTTTCCTTTTTGGGATTAAGAGAATAATATTAAGGACTACCATAATAAATTATTTCACGATCTGCTGCCAAAGGCAACGTGAGACGTCTTCTTCTGCACCAGGAAACCATATTACGATCAGACGACAGCGCCCTCTGCCGTTAAGATGAAACGTGACGATCATTATTTCTTTATTTTTAAATTATTATTATTATTGTATTATTACTATTTTTGTGCAACGTGCACACCAGCATATTTACTGCTAGTACAGTGACAAATACCAAAGCAAAGCTAATGTCTGCACTCGAGAAGAACCCGCGCGTTTGCATGTTGTTGTCTGGTTGTCGAGTAAAGCTTGCAACCGACACCGGAAGTTATATGTTCCCCTTAGAAATAAAACCCCACATTATGACGAGTTTTATGTAAGGAAATAAAGGAACTTAACTAGTGAAATCTCAGATCATCGTAATCATTATTGTAAAAGGTACACGTGTAACCACCAGTAAAACGTCTCGCAACACCTACTATCATGTTAATGTCAAACTGGTCAGCTATGTTTAGCCACCTGCTCCAGTCCACGCGCCACCGAACCTCACTAGAATTAACCGGACATATTTATTGCTAAGCGTTAGCTTCACACTGGCTAGCTTGACAGAAGCTATTCTGGTGATAAGGAAGTTAATCTTCACGTCTTTGGACTCAATCCTAACTTCTTTGACTGTGGGGTATGTTCGTCACATCGTCACACATTTTTGGATATCAACGCACAACTCGTCAGCCGGGGTTACGTTGCCGAAACACTTCCTTAGCCATTTGTGACTGCAACGTAGCGTCAGCTAGCACCTTGCAGCAAGGAGAGCTAACCCGGTGTTAACTGGAGTATATAACAGTAGAATGCGCTTTGACAAATGGATATATCCTACAGTGTGTAAATAAACGAACTGTTGTTTATTTGTAATATCCGTGGTGATATAGGTTGTGGTATAACTTGCTTGCAGCTACGAGTGCCCTTCCCTCCCACCGAGCTAACCATGCTATCGCATGTGCAGTGATGCTAGCATCATCCATTGTTCATTCACTCAGTGTTTAAACTGCAACTGTTCTCGTGTGTCTAAAACCTGTACAATGTCTCTGCTGGACCGCATGAAAACAACTCTACGTGCAACGACGCTATGGAGAACACGTTGATAATATTTATTTATTTAACTAGCATCAGTTTCACTTCCTCGCATGGCTGAGTAAAGAGTCGCCACTGTGTCAACTGAGCTCGTTATTATAGTAATTCCAAGGCCATTAATCAATTAAAATGTAACGCGTGTGCAGATGTCATCGGTGAGTAGTACATGTCAAGTCTTTTGTTGGTGTAACAATGACACCACAGCTATTCAGCATAATGCACCAGTCATATAGATATAGTATGTACATTATTGATCTCAGACGGAAATTGTATCGTGAATTAGTTATTATGTCAATAAAAGTGCAGTACCAGCCCACTTCATTCACTGATCAAGACTAAATGTAAAAGTTTCACGGTGTAGGGTCACTGAACAGACGCAGAGAAATCAAGATGTTAATTTGTTGTTGTTTAGGTATGTACAGTATATAAGGAACTATAAATAGCACATGATGGTAAGATGTGTCCACAGATCTGACTCAGACACATTTTTTGTCTTTTGAATGTTGTGAAGCTTGAAGCGTTCTTGAAGGGCATTTTGTCGTTGTAGTCATAAAAAAATGATTCATTAGCGATGCAGATTAACTGTTAACTTTTATTTCTTTAACTGTGTTGTTAATCAGACTCGTCCCTCCTGGACAGACGGCTGGAGAAGTCGAGCACAGAGGTGACTACAAGAGCAGCTGGACACCACGGTTGTTGACAGCGCGTGTGGACGATGTCGTCGCCATCACCTTCGCCATTGTACTACAGCCAAGACAGCGCCATGCGCTTCAAGAAGCGAAAAGCCCGCTTCACTTTCAGTGAAGTCCACATACTGCTGGATGAAGTGAGGAAGCACCGCACAATTGTTGTGGGTATGTGTGTTCTTCCCAAATAACATTATGGTCACATACTGTCACAGAATTACATTTATGAAGAATCAAATCTTGGTTATCACTTAACACACTCTTTTTTAATTATCTCCTTAAGGCAAATTCAATCGTGGCGTGCCAACAGACACCAAGAAACGTACATGGGCAGAGATTACTGCACGGGTCAATGAGATTGGGGAGTGCCAGCGAGAAGTCATCGAGGTCATCAAGAAATGGTCTGACCTCAAGTGTGACACCAAACGGAAAGTGGCTGCCATGCGGTCAGGGACAGTGCCCAACAGGGGTCTCAACTCGCGCCTCTCCAGAGACCTTAATCAGACGGAGAAAATAGTGCTTCAGATCCTGGAGATGGACCAGGAAGACCAGATCATGAGTGACCTTGGCCCGCTGGGAGATGACGACGATGTGCCAGATGAGGATGAGGAAATTGAGGAGGAGGATATGATGGGATTGCAGAATTCGCCAAATGGCGAGATGGCTATGCCACCACCACCCTCATACAACATGAGCGGACTTGCACAGTCAGGTAAAAAAAAAGAATGTATTTTATGTCATGAGTTAACAGTTAAACTACAACTGTTTTTGTTTTTAACTGGTATGTATTTCATCATAGCACAGCTGTGCAAAAACTGCCGTGACATCTATTTGTGACACACACACAGTGACTTTTTGGTGTACTGAATCAGTAGAATCAGTGAATTACAAAGATTCATTCACTGAATCGTTCAGTACTTCCTGCATGAGCGGAGCACAGACTCCGTCTGACCCTGTCACTGAACAGAAAAACGGCTGAACGGGTTGTGATTTGGCTCACGGTCGTCAGCTTTCAGCAGTGCTGTTGCTAAATACACCAGACTCCTCTGTTAAATTTCCTTGCATGTTTTTAGTCTTTTTTACTGATCTACAATTCATAGGTAGCGCTGTATCGCCCTATAAGCTAGTGCATATTGAATCAGTTTCCTGTTGACCTTTACATCACAGAATAACAAACAGTGAATGGCGAGATGGACGGTGAGAATCGTGTTGTGGATTAGGATGCGGTACATGTTAATCCTTTGTTAAATCATGAGATTTTAAAGATTTCCTTTTATAAATATTGGAGATTAATTCCTGTTTCCGAAATTTTATAAGTCTTTTTAACTGATCTACAGTTCGGTTTGATTCTTGTGTCAGATGTTGCGCTCATCCAGTGACGACACCGTCTGTTGAGTCAACGTCACATTTTAGTATTCTACAAGTCGTGTCAAAACGCAAGCTACGTGAACTTAAGCTGTCATTTTTCATCTTGGAAAACTAAAACATAACAAATATGTAGTCATATTTGTATAAATACCCGAGAGCACATCCCACATTGTGTAACTTAAAGGTGCATTATGTAATAAATCTAAAGCAACTGGTCATAAAATCCTCCTAATATGTCACAGAGACTCAGGAATAATGTTCATATAACAAACAGAACTCACCAACAACAACAGTACAGCCAAAATATTTGCATTAAAAAAATATTTTGCAGACTGCAAATCATATTTATGTTTTGAAATCATGTTTTGGCATGTGTCGCCACCTACCGCCGTCTACCAATCTTTGTAGTCAGTAGAGACTCAGCTGCCGAGCAACCACAGGTTGCCAGTTACGTCAGAAAACCAAACCTAAAAGACCTCGGTATTTGGAATTTGAATGTAGTAACCGTTTTTGGCCACATTCTTACATATTGCACCTTTAAAGGTATTGTTTCTTCATAAAATACATTAAGATTATCGCAGTGATAGCAATTATATACTTTGACGGCGGAATTACGAGCTTATTTAGGTGAACTTCACGAAAGTGGCTTCATCTGAATGTTTTAAATGATGCAGGAGACTCGTCACAACCTGGCTTTGACGTGCAGTATGAATTACCTGCACCAGAAGGTGAGGTGCTGGGTCTTTGATGCTTAAACTAAATCCTTGAATTAACAGTGCCGCTTTTTTAGGAATCAGGAATCGCTAATGTGCTCTCTTCTTTACCTCAAGACACTGAAGCTGCATTTGTAGACTCGGACGAGGACCAGCGGGAAGACTTGCTTCCTTCCACACCGGCAGCGAAACCTACGGAGGACCATCAAGGAAACAACGGCATCCCAAAACAAGGACAACCTCAGATGGATTCCGAACCGTCGATGCCAGGTCAGGCCCCGCAGAGCACGCGGGACAGCATGCTACACAACTCTGCGCTGAGTCTCCAAGAGCAGCACGCCACCAACATGCTGCTGGAGACGGTTTCCCGCTCGCTGGAGCTGCTGTCCGAGTCAGTGCAGCAGCTGGCCGAGACTCAGCACGACTTTGTGCGCGAGTCGCTGCAGCTCCAGCGGGAGATGGTGCAGGTTCTCAGAGACTTCACAGGGGGCGCCATCGCGCTCATGCATGACAAACTGAACGGACGGCCAGCGTTATAGCAACCATGCATCAGAGTTGTTGAGTTGTATCACTGACTTCCTCCATGGCCTTTAGGCGCAGGATTATTTTTTTTGTTTGTTTTTAAAGTTCTGTCGGACTTCACTGCTGGTTACTGTATTTTTTGATATAACTCTACAGATTTTCCATGGCTATATTTGAAAATGGAATGGAAACATAGTTACATGAAAAGGACTGAGGAAGAACCAGTGTTAGCTGTAAAGAAAGAACATGTGGAGCGTTTGATTTTCTTTTTTTTGTTCTGTTGTTATTATTTTTGAATTTTTTTTGCTACTGAAAGTGAGACTTTCCACTCACGTTGTAAAACACTTTTTATGATTCACCACTTTTAAAGCATTTAAATAGTTTTAATGTTGACATTCAGAGAGTTAGTCTTTACGTTGGAGCTGTCGGTCAAATCCATTTGTGTGTCCTTGCATCAGTGTCTGGAGATTATCACATGTACTGTAATGGTAAGTGGATTTCTGCATCTGACCATTATATGGTCCATTTGTCTGAAAGCTCTACAAGGTGTGTTGAATACTGTTGTTTGAAAATTCCTGTAACTGAATAATTTGTGATTGTCTGGATTAGTTTTTGTTTTTTTAGTTTTTAACATTACAAACACTTGAATATAAAAGTTTCAATTATTTCTTTAAAAAAACATGGAATAAACTACTCATGTATTTAAACAGACCAAAAATCTATTGTGGCCATAATTCATAGAAAGAAATGCATTAGTTCAAACACTGTCTATATGTAGATTAACATTTGTGCCAAGTAAATAATCTTAAATTTGACGATATGAGCTGTCGGGAAAAAGATAACTGCTGGAGATTTAGTGGGAAAACTGATCCTCAAATGTTTTTTCAGTGTCAAATATTCAAAGACCAAAACAAACTAGCAAACCAAAGTATTGTGTGTATCCTGTGTCCTTTAGTCTTTGCTGTCGTGAAGCTATTAAAGCAGATTAATGAGCCAACACTGTTGCACTGGGTGACATGTTCCTTCACAACGATGAACATGGGCATTGTAGTTTTAGTAGTTGAACTGTGTTAAAGGAAGTGTGAGAGGTGATTACGACTACTAATGCTAGTGATGCTAATAATAGCCCTGCAACTGGATCTGGATCCTGCAGCCTGGGGGTCTCACCTGCAAGACGGTTAACGGTTAATAACTTCTCTTTTTTTGTTGTTTTTTCACATGAAAATGATGAACCGAAAAGACAAAGACCTGAACCTGCTTTTATTTTGACGACGAGGTGAGTGTTGTACATCCTGTTTTGGTGTTCTCTTAAAACAAACAAAGTGTTTCTATCAAACATGACTTTTCGCCCCTTTTTCATGCATGTCATCCATTCACTTATACATTCATTCATTCCTTACAGTGGGGAGAGGACCATGTGTGAGGAAACCTGCAGCACAGTCGTCCATTTGTAACTCCATCATTTCAACATTCACCTATTTGGCAAGTGTTTTTTACTTTTATTACGAGCTCTCAGCCTCACATTTTTTTTAATTATTTTTTTTTACTTACTATTCAACATCATTTTGACCCATTTGTCTGTTGGACAGAGGTGTAGTTTTCCTGCTAATCCAGCAGGTGGTGGTGTTTTATTTATAAATGACCAGTTGAAGCGACTGAAAATGCTGAAAATGAAATAATTCACTTAAGCAGCACAATTGTCCTTTTTTTTTAAAGACCAGAGCATCAGTCAGTGGAGTTTTACCAGGTTTGCTTCTCACATAATTACATTTGGAAGACAACTGGCAAAGTCAGGGAGGAATAAAATCCTGTTTTATATCGCGCCAGACGCCAGCTGATTCTAAATTTATAATTAGCCACAGATTACATTACTCTGAAGTTAAATAGAAGTCTGATGGGCCGAGGTGAGTGGTGCTGTAACTGTGTGGCATGTAATGGAAAAGCGCTACAGCAGTGTTTTGGCAAGAGAAGTTACACACTGGAGCTTTAACGTTGACTCTTTCAGGCTGGGAGTTGTGGCTCATTTTCCTTTCTCATCTCATTCATACGGAGCGGACGTTTCATTTTGTCATAATTTTTTTTGCCCGGTCCTCACAAAGATACACATGTTAGAAGACACAGAAGGGGACAGAGTTAAGTCAAACTGCATTGTTCCCCCCCTCCTCTCGCCTCTGTTGGTTAAACAGCTGCTGGCCCGGGATGCTGCAGCAGGAGGGGAGCAGGGGCGGGATGTAGCGGGAGTTCAACAGTCTGCTGCGGTTTCCTCCATGGCTGGAAGGCAGGAGTGGGGGGGAGTGGGGGGGGGGGGGCATTAGAGTGTGCATGGTTGGGGGGCTGGGGGCTCCTGAATAGGCAGCTGTATTCAGTTATTGTGGTCTGGTCGTCTTTACCTTCAGCTCTTTATGGAGCCCTTAAACCTGAGACTTAAGCCCCTCTGAAAGGGCATTATTCACTCTGAATGCCTATAAAACTGTATTCTACTCCATCCTAGCTGTCGTACCATCTCTTAAGAATAAAATACGACTTTTGTCTATTGTGCTGAACTGAAAGTGAGCCTTTACACTAAGAGCGTTCCTGGTTTAATTCGGTAAAAAGAATGCCTTTACAGGGCTGCATTTGTCTGTATTCAACGTGATGCTAAATATTTCTGTTCAGATGCCTCCCTTCTAACAGATGCTATTGTATATTAAACTGGGTTAAATGTCGGCAAAATAGGTTTAAATTGTTTAAAATAAATGACTTAGTGTTACAGTGACTGAAGAAAACAACACAGCCATTTTTATTTTTGCTCAGTTCTTCATCTTCTTCCAAACCAAAAATGTCCATGTGTCGCAAAAGTCGCTCGACATCTGGCAAAAAGACGTGGATGTAAAGAAACACAATAAAATAAAAAAATCATTCCATCGATCTGTCCCTATGCAAGTCTATATGTACGTTTCCTCCCCCTTTCTATTGGCCCAGTTGACCCCTGGTGCCCTTTCCTTTTCTTCCGTTTTAACCCCCACCTGTTCTCATTCCCTCGCTCCTCCCCCCTTTTATCTTCCATCTGCCACTGAAACTGCTGCAGGAGTCGAGGCAGCGGCCTGAAAATAAAGGTGATGAAATAAGGCAGAGCTGTGATCCTCAGGCTTGGACGAGATTCTTTCATTGTGTTGTCCTGACAAAAAGACTAATTGCAATCCACACATTTACATTTCATTGACTTCACCGCGACAGGTTGTTTCTCTCCATATGTTAAAGGCTCTATAATCACATTTTGTCTGAGCATAACCTCATACAAATACAAAGTGTTTGTCCGGCTGCCAGATACATAAACACAGTCACAGCAGAGGAAAAGGCCTTTTGTAACTCATTTTTGACTTATTGCTTTTTATGCCTTTAACCCTTTAAGGTACTACTCAACCATTTGGTTGACCACACTATATCTCATTGAACAATGCATCAAGCTGAACTCACACGAACACTTAATGTGACTTATGAATTTTGTACTTTATGAATTATGCAAACCAGGTTTATTATGAACAGACGTCTCAACCGTTTGGTAGAGGCCTGTATCTGAAATACTGTAGGTTCCATTAAAAAAAAATATATATATTGATTTTCATTATTATCATAAATAAATAAAATAAAATAATAAAAAATGCAAAGAAATCATTTTCCCTTTGCTTTTTTCTTGGTGTGTACCTTAAAGGGTTAATGTACAATCTTACTTTGCATGCTTTATTGTTGTATATGGATTCCATTGTTGCTGTTCATCCCTTAGCTTATGTGCTTTATAAATATAAGTGCATTGGATTAGATTGTCAAACCCCCTCCTATGAAAACACTCTACAACACCACTTCAGTGGATTTATAACGACATCCAGAGTCCCGTTCCTCTGAAGCATGAATCCCCTTTCAGAACCTTTCAAAACCACCTGGAGAAACTCAAACATATGTGGCCTCTCGCTCTCAGACCTCATTTACCCTGAGACGTTGGTTCTGTTTATTAGAAAGCACGAGGGATGTGTCGGAGACATTTCTGCTCTGTTCTGAGATTATTGTGCTTTTTCTTATTTCTAGCTCTATTCCCGGCAGCCAAGCTCACTTACTGGAAACTTTTTTTTATCGATAAACACAGCCATTTTTGGATCAATAGGTCATTATACCTTACATAACTAGTCAAACATCAGCGCAGTCCAAAGATCTTAGTTTATGTCCAAACTGTTAGAAAATAATATAGTTTATAGTTGAAAACACTCAACATTTTTCCAGTCTACCTCAATTTACCTATGCACTTGGATCCTATCATGCTGGTTCCCTGACCTTTGACCTTTATATAATTGTCCTTCCACAACGGATGGATCAGACCCACGACCCTGAGGCAGGGAAAAAATAATAATTGGCTCTTTAACTCTAATATGATGATGATGATGAAAATTGTTGCTCATTAGTCATGGAAATCACATACGGGTTGGTTTAATGGATTTAAATAACGGTAGAATAAGAGAAGAGAAATAAGTTGGATGATTCCACTCACAGTCGATGCATTCACTTAAAGGCGCCATATGTAAGAATGTGGCCAAAAAACGGTTACTACATTAAAATTCAAAATACTGAGGTCTTTTAGGTTTCGTTTTCTGACGTAACTGGCAACCCGTGGTTGCTCGGCAGCTGAGACTCTACTGACTGCAATGTTTGGTAGACGGCGTTAGGTGGCACCATATGCCAAAACATGATTTCAAAACATAAACATGATTTGCAGTCTGGAAAATACTTTTTTTAATGCTAATATTTTGGCTGTACTGTTGTTGTTGGTGAGTTCAGTTTGTTATATGAACATTATTCATCTGTGACATAGAAGGATTTTATGGCCAGTTGCTTTAGATTTATTACACAATGCACGTTTAAATAAAAATAAAAGGATAGGAACGATAAATAAATACAGTAATGTCATTGAACATATGCAAATATTGCTCTGACGTGTTGTAGTTCTGCCAGTATTCCTGTCAGTGCCATTGTCCTTTGGACTTTTGAGATTTGTCTTTCCTGCCTGGACTTTGCAATTTACTTTTTTTTTTTTTTATTCTGCAGTGGGAGAGTTTCCTGGCTGTCTCTGTTTTTCTGTCCACCTCTTATTTGTGTCTGGAGTCTCCCTGTGTGATTGGCCCTGCCCTGATGTGTATCACCTGTGCTCAATTTACCTCACCTTCCTTGTGTATCCAGATCTGTATCTGTGCCTCCAGAGTGACTCTGCATTTATGTCCTCATTTCTGATTGTCTGTGACATTTTAGGCCTCTCTCTTTCTCTCTCTAGAAGAAGAAAGGAACGGTCGACTGCAGCACAGATGGCTGATGAAGAACGAGGTAAAGGACTTAAACATTTTCAAACCACCAATTTCATGACCTGTGACCAGGGACAGTAAAGAAACGTCACAGAGGGACACAGTATTTCTGTCACTGTTATAATTAGTCAGTCATTTGGCTGAGTGTGCGCCTCGTTCCTCCTCCTTTTGTCTTACCCATAAATTTGCTGAGTCGGGAGGTGGTGGGGACTGTGTGTGCATTGTTTAGCACCGGACGGTGTTTCTGCGTCCAGCATCTTAATGAGATCGACTAATCAAACAAATGGCATGCATAAATTTGAGGCTGCATGCACACACTGAAATATACACACACACACAGTCAGGACGTCACACCCAGTTCACACCTCCCATTGTCCCGCAGTCCGACAGCAGGCTGGGGCTGCAGAAGTGGCCACAACAGCCCAACTTCTCCCTCGAGGGCCTGCTTGGGTCAGATTTGCAGCAGCCCCCTCCGTCTCGCTGCGTTTCCACGCGTCCTCAAGGGAGAAGAAGGATCCCCAAGCTGCTGTGGGCTGTGGATGAGGCAGATGCCGGCCTCTTCAAACTAATGGGAGGTCTGAGGTGGTGGTGGGGGGGGATGACATGACTCCTCTTTGGTTCCCATGCCCCGTGGCACGCTCGTGTCACACTCCTGCAAGTTAATACTGAGGATGGCCGCAGAGAGGGCTCACCGTCCATCTGCTCTCCTGACACAAAGGCGCACGGACCACACTTCCTCCATCGCAGAGCGATGCAGCAGGTAAGCTGTGGATGTGTCCGCCTGTCTCTAAGGAGCAGGAGAGGAGGAGGAGGATGTGAGGTTTATGTTTATGTGACAGGTGATGTGTGTATGGAAACACACACTTCATAGTCACAAGTGTCAAAGTGCTGTTTTGAAAATACACCTGATGTGGCACATGATATGTTCATTTGAAAGGTTGTATGTTAAATATACCCTACCTTTTCAAAAAGTTTGGGGTCACCTATACATTTTTTTGTGTTTTCCATTAAAAGTCACACTTTTATTCATCAAAAGAGTTGCAAAATGAAGAGAAAATATAGTCAAGACATTGACATTGGGTTTTTAAGGGTTTTCTAATCATCCAATAGCCTTTTAACGTGATTAGCAAACACAATGTACCATTAGAACACTGGAGAGATGGTTGCTGGAAATGGGCCTCTATACACCTATGTACATATTCCATTAAAAACCAGCGAGAATAGTCGTTTACCACATTAACAATGTATGTATTTATGATTCATTTAATGTTATATTCATTGAAAAAAAGTGCCTTTCTTTCAAAAATATGGACATTTCTAAGTGACCCCAAACTTTTGAACGATAGTGTCAATTCAAATTGAAGCTAAGGCTTCAGGGTCAGTTCTATCACTCCTGAGCTGAATGTTCTTCCCAACTGTACATACTGTAGTGTATGTACAGATTCAGAAAAGATGGGTGCTTATTTTTTCTTTTCCTGGAATAAATTTCAAATTTTCATTACACTTATTTGCATTTAAATACGTGTAATCTTAAGTGATGCTAACAGCAGCCCCAGTGTCTAGATGTGCCCATCTGAGGCTGGATCTGTCATATGCACTCCTTTTACCTGTTTTTGTTTTTTTTTGTTAATAAACTGGTCAAAAAATGGCTGTTTTTATTAGGAGACTCAGATGTAGGCACAATAACAGAAAAAAAGAAGATAAAGAATGCAGGTATGACCATGTTACTTCCATAGTTTTATATTGTTTTTTTTTGTACTGTAAGGCCTCCTATAGAAACTTTTTACGACTGAAAGTTTGACCAGAAAACTATCACCACACGTGTGCCTGTGTTTCCTCCTCTTTGTCCTGCAGGGAAGCGTGTCAGGATATGCAGGGGGGGCCACTGCAGGCACGCGTCCCTCACTCTCATTGTAATATCAATGGGGTCCCCCCCCCCCCTTTCCCCTTTCCCCTCCCCCAATCACCACCATACATATGCATGCACATAATCCAGCATGTGCAGTGTGAAATTTATAAGAAGCAGTTTATGACACCTCTGGGGTTATCCCCCCCCCCATTAAACTATGTATTATTCATATTAATTCATGCAGATTGCACCAATTTATACTTGCACTGCATTTATATATATAAACTTTTTAAAAAAGGGGCTCATCTGTGAGTGTGCATTTGCTCAATCTGCTCCAGTGTCAACAGCAGCTTAGGTGTGTTTACTCCAAAAAACCGCATCCCTGCCAACGACAGGTGCTCGAACCGAAAGCCGAGCAGAGTCCTTCCTAAAAATCAATAAGTGTGTGTGTGTGTGTGTGTGTGTGCGCGTTGGTGGGGGGAGTTAAGACGCTTTGGGAGACAATAGCAGGGGTTGGAGCCCCCACAGTGTCGACCATGTGCCGTTGATTACCATACAGCTGTTCATATGAGGTCCAGACAAAAGCAACATGATAGTCCAAACCCTTGCACCCCCACTCTCTCTCTCTCTCTCTCTCTCTCTGATTCTCGCGCACACACTTCATGGCACAACAGCAGGGGCCCCCAGTAGCCGCCCTATAGACGCGCACAATGCGGACCTGCCAAGTTGTGCGCCAAACTCTCCATCACCTCACACGCGTCGGAGCAATTATAAAGTTGAATGTAAATAAGACGAGGCCGTCTGCTATTCTTCTCCTCCACCGTTTGATCTTTGTTGTGTGTGTGTGAGCTGCAAAGACAAGAAAACAAATAGAAGGCACTCAGAGCTCCTGAAACAATCAAAACAAGAGTTCTGCTTCTCAAAACAGACATAATCTTGACCCTCTCTGCAAAGACAGTGGTCTTAAATGTCCAAATATCTCAATGATTTGATGCTGTGTTCTCAAAATGAGGATATTGTGCTTATTCTCTTATACTAGTGCTCAAAAAACAACTGACAAACTTGTATAATTCATTGTTTCCATGTTTGGAATGGAAAAAAAGAATCTTACCAACCACATTATTATTTCATATCAAACTGTTGATCACTAACACCAGAGAATGTGTGGATCCAGTTCCATCACTTTTTCTGGATGATTAAGATTCATGCATTGATCGCCATATCTGCCTCGCGCCAGCTCCTTATGCATATTCTATATACGCTCCAGATGTAATGTATGTTGTCTAAATCCCCAGGCAGACCTGCTGTGTCAGGCTGCTCCCCTGAGGGTCCCGTCTCGGCTCCACCTCTCTGTCTGTGACGCGCGCAATCTGACTATATAAAAGCCCCGTGCGCTTTTACGCACCAGAACCAAAACAAGTGCCAGCTGCTGTAGGACGAAGAAGAGCGTCAGTCAGGAGAAGACGGATTTAAGGAAGAGCAAAAGGATCATATGTCTTAGTTTTTCACTTTTTGTTGAGATTTTTTTCGGGAACTTTTGGGAATATTTTTGCGCACGACGAATGCTGGCATCAACTTCTTACTTTTCACTCTTTTGCATTCACCGGAGAGGAAGAAATGGCGCAGCTCCTCATCACATACTTGCTGGCTCTGACCTTAACGCACACAGTAAGTTGTTTTGCGTAAAATAAAGTTACCTCATCATGTGTGTGTTTTTTTTAGGACGTACAGTGTTGTCTGACATCATTCCTCTGTCGCTACAGGTTTTGTCCTCTGGTGTCTTTGAGCTCAAGATCAATTCGTTCCACACGGCGCAGCGCATCTGCAGGAGACACAGGGACTGCCACATCTTTTTCAGAATATGCCTGAAACACGCGGAGGACGTGATCTCCGCCGAGCCACCGTGCACCTATGGCACCGGACACACCAACGTGATCAGGGCCGATCACACCTCCATCTCCAGCAGCGCGCCCATCCGGGTGCCTTTTCACTTCAAGTGGCCGGTAAATAGTGATTCTCAGTTGATGTTTATTAAGCTTTCATGTGTTTTAATTGTTTGTTTATTCATTTAAAAACATAAAAAACACAAGTTAATATATGTATTTGTTTGTTTCAGGGGACTTTTTCCCTGATCATTGAGGCATGGAATGCTGAATCTCCAACTGAATACACTGGTAGGTTAATTGTTCACTCATTCACTGGACTGATTCCAGTCAATTAAGCACCTCACGCACATAAGTACTACTTAATATTGTAAAATAAAAACCAAAACACCTTCTCTTCCTCCTCTAGACAACCAGAACAACCTCGTGAGCCGTTTGGCGACCAGGAGGAGACTTGCCATCGGAGAAGACTGGTCCCAGGACGTGCACTTTGGCGAGCAGAGCGAGTTGCGCTACTCTTATCACGTCTTCTGCGACGAGTACTACTTTGGAGACGGATGCGCGGATTACTGCAGGCCCAGAGACGACACGCTGGGCCACTACACCTGCGACGAGGAGGGCAACCGCATCTGCCTGGAGGGCTGGAAGGGAAACTACTGCTCTGAACGTAAGTGTTTTTTATAGACTCATGGAGCAAAGCACTCACATGGATCTGTGCAGGGGAGCCTGTCACATATCATCACATATTAATATGCAAAATAGGCAACTGTAATGACATTATAAAACAGCTAAATGCAGTACTAAACTCAATGACTCCCTTAAAACATCAATAAATGGTGATCAATTGATCTGTACAGTGAATAAGAAGGGTATAAACCAGGGTGTCATGGCCTGATGGTCCAATCCAGCCCATGGGGTGAATTTGTGAAAATGTTGCATTATGTTTCGATCATAATATTTTTCAGTGTAGATCCACTGTGATCTGCAAGTTGTAATGCATATAAATGTATACATGTTTATCATTATGTGTAAATGGTAAACGTAGGCGCTATTTTTCTCAAGAAATTTCAGGTTTCGTTCATAATGTTTTGTAAAAAGATGCTTCCTCAACTGTAAAACCTTTGTTTATAAGTTATTATGCTATTACTTTAATGGTATGGTCCACTTGAGATTGCAAATTGCACTATATGTGTGTATGTGACACCAAACGGTTAAAAAAAAGGCATCTTTTTGAGAACTTCCGGCCTTCATGATGCAAAACAGTTTAAAGGAAGAGTGTTGAATGTGAAAATCATATAAAGGGTTACCAAATGTTGGACATTCAATCCAAATTAGTCTTTCTTCCTTCTTTTTTTGACATCACATCATTGATCTCTTCCTGTTCAGCCTGAGGTTGTTTTGTGCTCAGATGCACAGGCACCTGAACCTTGAGAATGATACAGTAGAGTCATTCCTTTATTCTTTAGCGTTGTCCTGTAGTGTTGTGTTTTTCCAGTCTGTGCTTCTCCATCTGCCTTTTGTTCTCTGTTACAATGAGAGAAAGAACTGTGCCCCCCCCCCCCCCTCCTCCCCGAGATACACATACATTCATCTTTCAAGGTGATGTGTGTGTGTGTGTGTGTGTGTAATGGGATGGAGATAAAAGAAAGCATTTTTCTCCGGCAGTGTGCCTGCCAGCTGCTTGGCTTAATAGTTAACCAACAGTGGAGTCTGGAGGCGAGCTGGGGTCAGACAGGGGGGGCCTAGTAAGTGTGTGTGTGTGTCGGTTGTATGACAAGGCGTGCCCATTGTAATCACACACCCTCCCCTCCCCTCCCTCTCCTCCACAGCCATCTGCTCGGCGGACTGCAATGAGAAGCACGGCTACTGCGAGGCCCCTGGGGGCTGTACGTGCCGTATGGGCTGGCAGGGCCCCTCCTGCAGCGAGTGTGTCCGATACCCAGGCTGCCTGCACGGGACGTGCAGCCAGCCATGGCAGTGCAATTGCCAGGAGGGCTGGGGCGGCCTCTTCTGCGACCAGGACCTCAACTACTGCACCAACCACAAGCCGTGCGCCAACGGAGCGACCTGCACCAACACGGGACAGGGCAGCTACACCTGCACCTGCAGGCCGGGCTTCGGAGGCACCAACTGTGAGCTGGAGACCAACGAGTGTGACAGCAACCCCTGCAAGAATGGAGGCAGCTGCAACGTGAGTATTCACAAACACACACAGGCAAACAAAAGAGCCTCGTTCCAGATGGTGATATTTTATCTTGTGCACATAGGAGATTAACCCTGAGAGTATAAGAATCAAGTGCATGGACTTTAGGAGCTTTGCACCAAAAAACAAACAAACAAACAAGTCCTGCATTGTGATATTTTAATCATTTGCACTCAAGATAAATAATTTGTGCACATATTTTAAGATAAAATCTGACTGCTAAAGGCTCCACACTGAGTGAATTCATTGATGAATGAATGAAAACAGTATACACTACCGTTCAAAAGTGTTTTCCATTAAAACTCACACTTTTATTCATCAAAAGAGTTGCAAAATGAATAGAAAATATAGTCAAGACAACTTTGCTTTCGTCATAGAACCAGCAAAATGTTTTTAGCTGTGCTAACATCATTGCACAAGGGTTTTCAAGGGTTTTCTAATCATCCAATAGCCTTCTAACGCGATTAGCAAACACAATGTACCATTAGAACACTGGAGAGAAATGGGCCTCTATACACCTATGTATTTATTCCATTGAAAACCAGACGTTTGCAGCTAGAATAGTCATTTACCATATTAACAATGTATATATGATTGATTTAATTTTATATTGATTGAAAAAAAGGGCCTTTCCTTCAAAAATAAGGACATTTCCAGGTGACCCCAAACTTTTGAACGGTAGTGTGTTATGTAAAAGAAAAATACTTTCTCTGAAACAAACTGTAAACACGCACAGTTGCCTGATATCTCCTCTAAACCCCACACCTTCTGTTCCTCCTCAGGACCTGGAGAACGACTACTCGTGCACTTGTCCTCAAGGGTTCTACGGCAAGAACTGCGAGATCATCGCCATGACGTGCGCCGACGGGCCCTGCTTCAACGGCGGCACCTGCGTGGAGACACTGACCGGCGGCTACACCTGCCGCTGCCCTCCCAGCTACACCGGCTCCAACTGTGAGAAGAAGCTGGACCGCTGCAGCAACCGGCCCTGTCTGAATGGTGAGTTAAGAAGAAGAGTCCTCTGGTGACCCCTTGTGGCTAAAGTGCAAATAGAAGTTTGTATATACTGTATAATATATAACACACTCCTTCCTCTCCTCTGCAGGCGGTGAGTGTCTGGATCTAGGCCAGAGCATCTTGTGCCGCTGTCAGGCCGGCTTCTCTGGTGCCAACTGCCAGATCAACACCGACGATTGCGCCTCGAGCCCGTGTCAGAACGCTGGAACCTGCCAAGATGGCGTGAACGACTACACCTGCTCCTGCACTCTGGGCTACACGGGCAAGAACTGCAGCGTGCGCTCGGACGCCTGTGGCGCTCGCCCGTGCCAGAACGGCGGCACTTGCTTCACCCACTTCACGGGGCCAGTGTGCCAGTGCCCTAAGGGCTTCATGGGCCCAAGTTGTGAGTTCACACTGCAGCCCAGCTTCAAACCGGCCCTGCGTCAAACCTCTCAGCCGTCCTCCGCCACGCTCAGCATCTCCTGCGTCCTCGCCATCCTGGTGCTGGTTCTGGTGGCGGGTATCGTCTTCCTGAGGAGGAGGAGGAGGCTGCAAGGGAGGAAGCAGCTGAGCGACATTGCGGTTTACAACGACCTGGAGGCGGTCAACAACGTGGGTGGGAGTGAAAGAGACTCCTTCCTGGTCCCAAACGGCATGTTCAAGATCAGCAACAGCACGGCTCGCCTCAGCCTCTCTCTTTGCCCGGACGGCAGATCTGGGTACAGGCACGCTCCTGTGGAGAGCGGTCCGTCCAGAGGTGAGCGGCAGGACTTCATGTGGAGGGACGAACCCGCTCTGGGATCTGGAGCCGGGCTGAGATGAAACAGAGTAAACACTGACACTGTTTTAAAAAAATGGAATTATTAGCACTTGTTACTACACCTCTTGTTATGACAAGAGCATGATATGAGAGCTGCTGAAAACGCTGCTCTGCTCATCCTGGGGATAATAATAGATCGTATAATGTGTGAGAATAAGAAACAAAAATGTTTGACGAATTAACTATTCTGATGAAGATGATTTACAAAGATTATTTGAAAAACTGTACAGGGCAAAGCTCCTTTTTCGTGTATAATACCCAAAGACTAATAATACTTGTCATTGGACCTACAACACAAACCAAATACTGAGTTACAATACCCCAACCTTTGGAAAAACCTGCTCTGTTTTAATTAAGGGTTCCTGTCTTTCTTAAGTTCACTTTGTTTCATTATTTTTTCAATCTTCCTTTGGTCATTTTTTCCTTATTGTGCGTACCATCATTATTTTTTAATTCTTTATATTATTTATTTATTTGAAATTGATCTGTGTGTTCACTTTGATTGTCAGAGATATATTTATACGATGCCGAATGAAGATAAGACGCTCGATATGTGTCGATTGTGTGGAGTTTGTTGTGGGCTGATGTGAGATATCCCAAAGATGCTCAACGCAGGGATATACGTGCTTTATCACCCGATGCTGTAATTTAAATATATATATTTATATGTCTTACTACTGATCACGTTGCTCTTTCCATGTGCCATTTTTTAATTTCATGCCAAAGTTTGTGTTTTGTTACACATTTTCATTCACATTTATTTAATTTCGTTTGTGTGGTGGTTGTGATGTGGAATAAAATATTTGCTCTAATGTGATTCTCGGTTTGAAGTTTCCATCTCATTATCATTTAGTGTGTTATATAGGCCAAAAAACGGCACTTACGTGAACATAGAAACACATTTAAAAGGTGATCAATCTAATTCTTCCTGAACAGTTTTATTCCAGTAAAGTTAAGTTGTATATTGGCTCTGATGCCAGTGTGTATGGACATGTGTTGATGCTATAATCCAGTGGTTCTCTGACTGGGGAGTGTGGCAAACTGGGTGATATACAGTATATATGCTTATATTAATGTGTTTTTCAAACAGTAACATAGGCTTTAATAGCCACCCCTGATGTCTTGGAGGGGCCCTCAGTCAAATAACAAAAGTAAAAAAAAATGATGTGATATGTCTAATACGGCCCCTCAATCATATCATCATTATTATTATTATTATTATTATTAGCCAGGTGTTGCCCTACAGCAAGTACGAGGACCCTACTGTAATTCAAGGAATTATTATAATTATTATTATTTTTAATAAACTCGAATTTGACCCCCTAAATGTGTGTGAAAAAACGTACAAAAATTGCCACGCACATCAGAACTGGCAGAAAAAATTCAATAAAATAATGGACTTGCGGAAAAAAAAACAATTCAAAAATGGCTCAGTAGCGCCCCCGCAGGTCAATTGCCTATGGAGCGGGCCAACATTAAGTTGCGACAAATTTTGCGAAATTCAGTGGGATCAAAAAATGAACAAAAAATCCTCTTGACGCCATGACCTTAAGTCAACAGGAAGTCGGCCATTTTGGATTTGGCGTATATCTTGGCGTTTATCCTAGGCACACGGAAAAAAAACGCGTCAAATTGTACTAGTTTAACTTATTTTTTTCTTTTCTTTTGCAGCATCTTTGTGCCAGTGTGGATTTTTATGCATGGGGGGCCCTTTTCCTGTCTGTGCCCCACAGGGCCTCACTGGATCATAATCCGCCCCAGATTACTGTGATGACTCACACCTGGTGCTTCCTCCTACAGCTGTAACATCTCATCAGCTGTGTTTACTCCCTGCACTGACCTCTCTCTCTCTCTCTCTCTATAAACACACCTTCATGTCTTAGTTTGCATTTGCAGATCAGTGAGAGATACCAAGCTGATAAAGTTTGAGGATCAAGTTGTGAGGTGACAAGATATCAGATATTAGAGATGTAAGGTTGGGAGTTTATCAGTAAAACTAAACATCAGCAGAGGAGGAAAACTTCTGCAGCCAGTCTGCGCTGTCGTCGCCTCCCTCTCCTCCTCCTCCTCCTCCTGCGCCTCAGACACAGACACAAACCAGTCCGACTATTCTACACAGTGTTGCAAGACGACGATCATGGCAGAAGATCGGACTGAGACGACGCCCGAGGCGAGTGACCCCACTTCGGACTTCTCGGACTCGTTTGAGGAGCACGGGTGTCAGATCTCCAAGAGGAACGCGCGCGTCACCGTCAAGTACAACAGGAAGGAGCTGCAGAGGAGACTGGACGTGGAGAAGTGGATCGACGAGCGCCTGGACGCACTGTACGCGGGACAGGTGAGTTTTTTTGTCTGACCTACTTTATGAGCAAGAAAACAAATATTTGAGCATGAAAACATAAATATTCCAGCAGAAATGAGGTTTAAAAGTATGATGACGCACTGAGCTGCCTCTGCAGTGGAGCCTCCTGTGATGATGTATGATGTGTTGAATGGAGAGCAGAAGGTGGGGACAACACCACTCTCCTTACAAGGACAGGGATCCTGCAGATGTGCAGCCTCCTCCTGTCCTGTTGTCCTGTCGTCGTCGTCCTCTCGCAGTGAGAGCATGTACAGTATGTGATGAAGGTTTTCTGCCTTACATGGACAGTGTGGGGCCTGAGCCAGAGGAGGCTGTGGGCCCTTTATGTCCCAGGAGGAGGTAAAAAGTTCATCATCCGAGCCCTACTGTGCTGCATGTCTCTCAGGGAGTGGAGACGCAGGACAAGAAGAGACATTTTGGACACAGGGTTTAGTGCAGGATGGTGCTGTGTAAAAATAAGTTGGATAAATATTGATTGGGAATTGAAATCGCAGTGAAAATGAAGGAATCAGGACCAAACTGGCTCCAGGTTTCAGGGCTTTTGCTCTCGTCATAGATAGTTTATTTTGAAACACGTGTGCAAAATTCACGTTTTGAAAAAGGAGTTTGCAGACTAGCTTTTAAAACCATTAATATAACTTTTAGTATAGGGAACAGTTAAAGGTGCCATATGTAAGAATGTGGCCAAATACAGTTACTACATTCAAATTCAAAATACCGAGGTCTTTTAGGTTTCGTTTTCTGACGTAACTGGCAACCCGTGGTTGCTCGGCAGCTGAGACTCTACTGACTGCAGTGATTGGTAGACGGCGGTAGGTGGCGCCACATGACAAAACATGATTTCAAAACATAAACATGATTTGCAGTCTGCAGAATATTTTTTTTAATGCAAATATTTTGTCTGTACTGTTGTTGTTGATGAGTTCAGTTTGTTATATGAACATTATTCCTGAGTCTCTGTGACATATTAGGAGGATTTTATGGCCAGTTGCTTTAGATTTATTACATAATGCACTTTCAAACCTACCTCGTATGTACCTACCCCATCCCTGTATTACACACAACTCAATTTATAGACTTTACTCTATCCCATCACCAAATATTTACATATTTACAGTATTTTATACACAAGAACATGTCTGGCTTTAAACACGACCGTTTCCATCACCGTCCTGGACCTCTTAACCAATTGTGGTTTTAAACATTAAATGAACAGCCTGCAGCTCTTAGACTGTAGCACGGCTCTCTCAGCTCATGCTATATATGCTATATATAATATACTTTTATAATAGTGCAATGTACATGTACAATATCTCATGTTCAATCCTTGTTGATACTGTAAATATCAAGGTAAATGTCTACTATGTACATTCTGTTTTCACCTTTTTAAAGGCATATTGTTAATATCTTTCCATATTGTACTTTCTCAATGTGGAAATGCATGTTTTTTATTATTTATTGCCTTTATCTTTACTGTCTGGCACTATAAAAGGAAATACTTAGTTGTAAGTGTGTTTGCGCAACGATTATAGTGATGTAAGAGACACAAGATTGCTCAACTAACACGGATTATACAGCAATACTTTTAGTCTGCATTTTGGATCTGCACTTCCAGCTTTTGGAGGAAAACATCTGGCTCCACTTGGTGCACTTAATCAAGTTTCTGAGCACAAAATCACCTGATGTTAAGATGATTATTGGTCAATTATTTTAATTATACTGTATTTTGGATAATGTGGTTCAATACTTTTATTTTTATTAATCTTTAAAAACAACAACAATAAAAGCAGGCAGCTATTGTAGCCGGTCAGTGTTTATTGTACTTTTATCAGTATAGAAGAACATGATATTGAAGTAATAAGAACGAATGATAATTCCAGACACTGTATTACAGTGTGTTGGTGTGGAAGGCTGTGGGACGAGCGTCCCTTCACTCTGCAGCAGTACAATGACCGTTTGTTCACACATAGCAGGGCCCTTTTTGTGTTCTGCACCACACATTGTTGCTCTTCAGGGTTTAAACCCACACGACACGGCACGTGCACTGGGTTCAGGCCGTTAATTGCAAACTGTGAGGAAGAAATTTGACTTTTAAATGATTGTTTATTTTTAACATTTTCCTGGTTTTAACAATAACTCAGTGAACACCAGGCTCTTTCTTGTTTTACATTCTTCTTCCTTGTCCAAACTTGGGACTTCATTACCCACAATGCAACCCCACCACCGGTAACAGTTGTGGTTGAGTTTCACGTCATTAATGCAGGCTACAGAGTTTGTTGCCTTAATATTTGTTTGAACCCTCACTGAAAAATATGCTGAAATATACTGCAATATAATGACAAAGCGATAATATTATTGTGTCACTGATTACCAGCACTACCAGACAGTTACCTCCATTTATTATTGAAGAATATATATCATTTAATTAACATACTACCAGGGCCGGCCCAAGGCATAAGCGAACTAAGCCGCTGCTTAGGGCCCCGTGACCACTAGAGGGCCCCCAAGAGCAAGTAACTCAAAAAAAGAGCGAAAAGTTTGGATTGCTGTAGTTTATTTAGAATTTTTGAGTTTTTACATCATTGTCAGATGTGATTATTTAACTTTATAAACCATTTTTATGACCTTGTTCCGGGTGCCTCTGTTGATTTACATTATTATTGAAGTATATTATTTTATTTAATGCTGTGTCACACAATTTAATACCCCCCAGAGATTGTGCACATTTTTAGATTTTCAGACCTTAATATCTTAATATTTCATTTATAAACGGTTTGGTTTTATGTATTGATTCTCTGTGTCGCCAGTAGGGGGAGTTGCTGATTTTGCCAAATATTAATTGAAAGATTTTTCTGTAAATTTGCCAATCTGGTGTCAAACAAAACGTTTTCACGTTTAGTTTTACAAGCGTTTTCGTGACAGAGTAGAATAAGTAGAATACCTTTATTATCGTAGGTGTGTGAATGATCCCCAAAATCCAATTTTGCTTAGGGCCCCATGGAGGCTTGGACCTGCATACTGTCCTTCACAAAATTTTAAATTCTGCTCGTCTAAATGCCAATGTGTCCTTGTGAAAGACACATCGGCACAAGATAAGTGATAGAAAAACACGCTAAACATAATTGTCCTATACAAAAGTGGCAAAAACTGTTGTGTAAAGCAACTTTTGAGTGGTCATCGAGACTTAAGGATCGCTGCATAAATACAGACCGTTTACCATGGGAGCCTCTTTTGGAACAGAACAGTGAAAAAACAAGATATAACCTGAATGAATCATTGTTATCAATCGGATAGATATGCACATGTTGTTGGCCTAATCTATTTCCAAATGTTTACAATCATTAAACGGCATATATATTCAATTAATAACCCAATATATTGACTTGAACTTTGATACAGGGGGGAAAACATTTGCAAAAAAATATAGGCCAAGTCTTAGTAACAAAGTGTCCTTTATTTCCTGGTTAATGTTTGTGCGACACGTGGTATTGTAGGGGAAAACCACAGAAGACTGAAGTGGGAATGTGTGAGGAGGAGATGTTGTAAGAGGCCGAGTCACAATAATGTATAAAAACAGAGTTTGTCCATGTTGTATGGTGATCTCTGTGTGTGTGTGTGTGTGTGTGTGTGTGTGTGTGTGTGTGTGTGTGTGTGTGTGTGTGTGTGTGTGTGTGTGTGTGTGTGTGTGTGTGTGTGTGTGTGTGTGTGTGTGTGTGTGTGTGTGTGTGTGTGTGTGTGTGTGTGTGTGTGTGTGTGTGTGTGTGTGTGTGTGTGTGTGTGTGTGTGTGTGTGTGTGTGTGTGTGTGTGTGTGTGTGTGTGTGTGTGTGTGTGTGTGTGTGTGTGTGTGTGTGTGTGTGTGTGTGTGTGTGTGTGTGTGTGTGTGTGTGTGTGTGTGTGTGTGTGTGTGTGTGTGTGTGTGTGTGTGTGTGTGTGTGTGTGTGTGTGTGTGTGTGTGTGTGTGTGTGTGTGTGTGTGTGTGTGTGTGTGTGTGTGTGTGTGTGTGTGTGTGTTACAGGAGGCTGACATGCCAGAGGAGGTGAACATCGATGACTTGATCGACCTGCCCAACGATGAGGAGAGGGTGAAAAAGTTACAGGTAAATAACGCTGACCACCATCATCCAAACTGTATTTGTTCAACATTATATAATAATAATCATAATAATAAGATACTAAAGTATCACGAGGTGACTCATGTGACTGTGGCTTCTTACAACGCTCCTTTTTTTATTTCCTTTTTTTTTTAAACAGGAGCTTCTTCAGAAGTGCAGTAACGACACAGAGGTATGTTTTTACGCGTTCCGTGATGAATCCAGTTCACGTGCACGTTAAATATGCAGATGTGTATTTGTCTCCCCCACACGCCTCAACAATGACTCTCTGTGTTCCACTTCCTTTTCTTTTCCACTGCGAGAGCTCAGAAAACGAGTCTCTCTGGACACTGTGTTCTAGTCGGACTGAGGAGCTGCTGCTGCGATGTAGGTCATAAGAGCCTGATATGTAGCTGCATTAAAGGATGGGTTTACTTTATTATTATCATTATTATTATTTTTACAAGTCTGGCCTTAAACAATACCTTATGCAAATGCAGGGTTTGTAGTATTATGCATACTTGTGCCACAAATAAGAAACAACAATCAGCCTTGACCTAAAGAGACAGTAATTTAAGTATAAGTACAAAAGAAAGGTGTTTGAGGCACATGGGTGTAGAAAATTTAATTATTTCCTGGCACCTATCGTTCATAGAATTAAAAAAAAAACAAAAAAAAAAACATCTCATGACATTAGGACAAAATGGTTTCTTTTAGCCATGTGCGCCCCCTTGTGGCAGAGGAAAAAAGGTTCAAGCAACGGCAGCCTCCATTGGGATGTCCCGATACCACTTTTCTGTGTCCGATAACATCAACAACTGGAGTATATACTGATATTATTCCAGATACAGTCGTTTTAGACCATTAATGAATTATGAAGCTGTTAAATACACATTTGAGTCATTTCAAAGACATAATTCTCCAACTGTTTAACAAATATTTTTCTCCAAAAAGAAGAACATGACTCGGCTAAAATGCTGGATGTAAGATTTTTGGATTCTGGTGGATTTTCCATTTTTATCTGATCCAGCTATTTTTGACCAGTGAATAGAATTTAGAAGATTGCAGAATATTCAAAAACATCATAATAGTTGATCAAAGAAGGAAATGAGCTTCTGCGTCTAAGATGGAGGAGTCGGAAACGTCATTTGGCAACCCGTCAACAAATGCCCGGGTCAGTATTTGTATAAGACTATTGTGTTTTTTTTTCACCTCTTCTTGTTCTGTTGACATAAATGCACCACATCTGTGTGCTGCGCCGCACGTTAATCCATCAAAAAAAAAAAAAATGTCGTAACACGGCGTAGCACACAGAGTGGGAACTTCCTCCACTTGGCCTTGGAGTGAAGCCTTCTGGGACAGTTCTGGGATGTCTTCCACCTTTGGAGACGAGCCTGTAAATCCTTGTTGAAACAAACAGGGGGTTTGGAAAATGACTTAACACTGAATCTGCATGGTGCACTGTCCACTGTGGTGATTGCTGTTTGTTTTACAATGTCTTTTGTGTTATTAATGGTGAAAATAGAGACACGAGGTTAACTGTCAGTGGCCAGATGTTTTCCACATAAAGTAATTACCCAAGAAAGTGACATTTGTGAATTACAACCACAGTTTTTTCCTTTTAATCATAGCTCCTTAGTTTTTCTAGGAACTATTCTTGCGTTTAAAGGCCTAAACTCTGCATATATTCATATATTCCCCCTTTTTTTTATGGAAGATTTAGATTAACAGACTGACAACATGTAGGTCAGGCAGCTGGATTATTTGGAACTGTAGCAAATATTACGGAAACAGGAGTAAATAAATCATCCGGTGGGGATTGTTTTCAGTTCCAGATATGTCTAAATTTGGCCCTCTGTTGAGGTTCTCTAGCAACAGTGGGACCAGCTCAAAACTACATTTATAGATGGCACTTTTAAAATGACTAAACCTGCCTGAGATACAAAATAAAAGGATATAAGATATTAAAAGGTGCATTATGTAATAAATCTAAAGCAACTGGCCATAAAAACCTCCTAATATGTCACAGACACTCAGGAATAATGTTCATATAACAAACTGAACTCACCAACAACAACAGTACAGCCTAAATATTTGCATTAAAAAATTATTTTGCAGACTGCAAATCATGTTTATGTTTTGAAATCACGTTTTGGCATGTGGCGCCACCTACCGCAGTCTACCAATCATTGCAGTCAGAAGAGTCTCAGCTGCCGAGCAACCACGGGTTGCCAGTTACGTCAGAAAACGAAACCTAAAAGACCTCGGTATTTTGAATTTGAATGTAGTAACCGTTTTTGGCCACATTCTTACATATGGCGCCTTTAAAATACTGAGAACATATAGATCATTGGTTCTCAAAATGCAGCCCGGGGGCCAATGGCGGCCTGCAGAAACATTTCTGGCTGCCCGCAATGAATTACAGTTAATAGTTTTACTAAGCTTGTTAAATGTTTATTGGACATTACTGTATACAGACCAATAAGTGTAAACTGTAGAACTGCAATCTGGTCATTAAAATTATTACAAATGTTTTTCTTTTCCTTTGGCGGCCCTCAGTCCAACATTGGGTTCCTAAATTGGCCCTCAGGTATCAAAACTTTATATTATAGCTAATACAATAAAAAGCAATAATAGTTCACATAATAATGTAAATTTGTCAGTGGGATACACCAGTGTTGGTGTTTTTTAATTATTTAAAAAAAAATTGTAGATACATGTATATTTCTGGAGTAACTGTATGACAAGTTTGAGCGGCTTATTGCGTCCCCGTGACACCCTGTGCTCTTCTGCAGACCTTCGTCGACGAGCTGCTGGGGAAGCTGGAGGGCGTTCACAAGCAGGACGAGCTGCAGAGCAAAGGCATCGAGCACCCGGTCATCTGCCACAGCCACTACCGCCACGAGCCGTACCACTTCAACAACCCGCAGCAGCAGCAGCACCATCACCACTACCACCACCACGCTCGAGGCCAAAACCAGACCCTCTGACCCTCGCACAGATCAGTACCATTCAGATATCTGTCTCGTAAAGTCAGGGAGGGGGGCGTTCCAAACTGTTTTTACAACACGGACTAGACGGCAGTTGTCGTTCATGGAGCTGTAGGGAAGCGAGAGTTCTCTACTACTAATGTTACTTATGATAAGAGAAATAAACCATAGTAAAAGCATTATTCAACATTGACCATTGTACAAAACTCTATAATTAAAGATCCAGAATGTTAGATTCAGTGACCTCTAAAGATGAGACTGCAGAGAGAGTGGGGGACCTACGGTGGCCAGAAAGGACGTTAAGTCACTTCCACTCTCGCTCTCCTTATGTGGACTGAACCACTCTTCTTCTTCATTTGCAATAACAGCCTTAAATAACCTTTTTTTTTAATAAGCTTCCAAAGACGCATCCTCCATAAATCAAAGCTCTTGCCTAAAGTGGCTATAAAAGGGAGGGAGTATTTTTTATTTCTGCCAAAAGAGTAACATGACCAGTGTGTTTGGTTGCTCTGGTTTGGCACTTTTATTAAAATATAAATCCTTTTGACCTTTTTAAGTCATTTTCAGGAGATTAATATGTCAGTAGGCACTGGTTTACCCAGTCCTGAAGATTACCTTGTATCACGGGCAATGTTTTTACATATTCATATGTCTTATTTAGTCCCCTCTGGTCTCCTAGCAACTTTTCTCTTTATTAGAATTGGTTATTTTTGCACCAATTAGTCACCTCTGCATGTAACCCATCATTTTTACATAAAAGTAGTAAACGCATGTGATTTAAACCAACGACCATCTGGTTAAAAGCCCAATTCCTTTCTTCTTTCCCCTTATTAATAATTATACTCAAAATCCTGGGAAATTGACGGTCGACAGTAGTTTTCACCCTATTTCTAAGCTAACAGTCTTTTATCTGACGGACAGATATTATTAATAAGACATGAGTGGTGTGTCACTCTTCCAGACTATATAATGTACAGTTTTTAGCATGAGCAAAACAATTGTAGAATTGTTAATAGAAATACTCAAGTCTAGTATTGTACCTAACTAGTAACTATAAGTACTGCACAAGATATAACCTCATGTATTTTAAGTTTAGTTAAATGGAGTTCAGGTTACAAATGTGTTATTGTCTTATACAGAAATAAACACGTTATTGTTGCAATGAAATTTTGGGTTGTACTGTAATATTTTCTGTAGAAACACATTCATTTAGTTCATTTGTGTAGTTTAAAGGTGCATTATGTAATAAATCTGAAGCAAACTGGCCGCTAAATCCTCCTAATATGTCACAGAGACTCACCAACAACAACAGAACAGCCAAAATATTTGCATTAAAAACATATTTTGCAGACTGCAAATCATGTTTATGTTTTTAAATCATGTTTTGGCATGTGTCGCCACCTACTGCCGTCTACCAATCATTGCAGTCAGTCTCAGCTGCCGAGCAACCACGGGTTGCCAGTTACTTCAAAAAACGAAACCTAAAAGACCTCAGTATTTTGAATTTTAATGTAGTAACTGTTTTTGGCCACTTTCTTACCTATGGCACCAGTATTCATCTCTAGATGTCCCATATGTGAATTATATATTTTTTATTATTCCTTAGTACTTATTTGGTCCATAAAATGATGTTCTCTTATGTCTTGTTTTGTACACAAACCAAAGTTATTCCGTTTTAATGATTTCTTTGTAATATGAAGCAAAGAATCCAAAAAATATTAACATTTAAGAAGCTGAAAAATCAGAAAACTTGTTTTATTTATTGAAAAAATACATTCTTCTGATTAATTGTAAACACTTGATGATTAATTTAGTAATTTATTAATCATTGTACAATCATTGCAGCTTTATTTTTTTACATTTAGAAAAGAAATAGGTCCAAATAATTTTTGGACTCAAAATAACTCAAAATTTGGACTCAAAATCCTGTCCTGCCCCAAACTATACACTGGGTGGCAGCAGGGAGCCATAGGTTACAGTATGTTTGCCATGGGGTTTTCTTTTGACATGCTGATGCTTTACTTTGTTGCTTTTTAAATGCACACGCATGCGCACACACACACGCAGACACACAAACACACACTCCTCTCATCAATCCTTCAACTGTTATGTCCTCCAGCAGCCCCCTTTTTTCTTTATGTGACATGAGAGCCGCGGCATGGCCGCAGTGACCTTGAAGTCCAGCGTTTAAGCAGAGACAATGTGGCAGCAGCAGCAGCAGCAGCAGTGTGTTGATTGTCACTTCAGCTCTGCTCTGTCCACTTAAGCTCTTCCTCTGAGGAAAAGTACGCTGCAGATGGCGCACGAATGGAATTTGCACTCAAGGCCGTTGACTCTGGAATCGTCCTCATAGTGTGGTTCATCGTTCAACTTCTCGTCGAAATAGGTCAGGGCCCAATGTCCATGCAGACACACTGATGAAAACATAAAGCACTGCTCAAATCTTATCTTCCCTTTGCTGTACAGCTAATGCAATTAGAGCAGTTGGAAGGGTCCCAGGGGTGCGGGCGTGATGGGGGGGTTGGATGGTGATGGAGGGACGGGGGGCGTTGGGGAGGTGGGGAGAGAGGGTCAGTGGCGTAGGAGGGGGAGAAAGGACGGGACGGGCCTTTCCTCAGGAAAACATATCACCTTCCACCACAATAGATCCCGTCAGGAAACCGCAGGCAGCCACATTGCTCTCTTGAGTCACCAAGTACTTTCAGACACGCTCTCACACTCATCAGTCTCTCACACACACACTCTGCAGCCTGGCAGCCAGCTCAGCCAGCACACTCCAGGATGACCGTGTACTGAGACGCTGCACTCATCGCATCAGGTGAGTCCTCATCCTCAGCGTTTTTCACTGTTTTCTCTGCATTTGTATGTGAACATTTTCTCTTTTTTAATCAATAATGTGTCTCACTTTGCTGTGAAAAACCTGTGGTTTGACCTGTAATCGAGGAAATTGCATCCTTTGTTATAGTGATCTGCACACCAACTGTTGCATACTGATGGAACATCTTCACTGATGTCTGCTGTCTTTATTGTTCTGTCAAGAAAATGCTTTCCTTTAGAGGGAATCATACATTTTGAACAGCCTTTTTTTCTTTAACCCAACAGGATTCCCACACTTTTGTGATAATCCGATCAAATAATAGTGACAAAACAAAAAAAAGCACTAAAGATGGATGTTTCTTGCGTAAAAGTTTGTCTTCTTTACATGACTCTGTATAACGTAGATCTCATGGTTATTTTCCAAATTACCATCATTACCAAATTACCATCATTACCAAATGACGTGGACTATGTACGAGATAAAGATCTGGTACATTACACTCTAGGTTTGTGAGTCATTAATTAATTGTGACTGTTACTTCAGTTACAGACAATTATCTTGAGTTTATATAATTTTTATTTTAAATTCAGGCGCACATGGAAATAGAGGCGAAGAAATTGGATTCACTGGATCAGAGATAGGGGAAAAGGCGGGGTAAACTCCTGGACAGGTCGTAAAAAGGGCTTTAAATGCTTCTGCGTTAGGGAATAATTGTGACCCAAACTGTCAAAACAGCAATAAAAGATTAATACTTTCTCATATATCTCGTGAAAACAATACTCACATGCCCTTGTGTACACTTAAAACAGCTTTGGACGACTTTTTCTTCCCCTCCACGCTCACTGTGGAAAGATCCCTTCCTAATGGGATTACACTTGGAGACGGGAAGGATAAAATCCTTAATTCTTGTGGACATTTTTTAAGATACAGATATAGCTGATGAGGCTTTAACAGTCTTAATACCCAATGTTGCAGTTGTTTTGCTTTAAAAACCCTCTCTTGTGTAGTCAAGAGTGTGTGGTTTTGGGGCCACTAATCATTTATAGGGCCACTAAAATACTCGGGGGGGGGGGTCCTGTGGGGAGTGCTTTCATTTCTCGTTGGGCTCAATGAAAGAAGACAGTGACACAAATCAGGAATTTTTACAGGAACTATCACTTTAGGGAAATAACGTGCATCACGGCGCTGCTGAAGCCTGATGCGCCAAATCCGGTCTGTGTCATCTTCCCCTGACACTTTAGAGGAGAGTTACTGTAAGTAGTCATTACATTCAAGACGTCAGACACTTTCTCTATACCCCAAGTATATCTGGAAAAATTAGAAAAAACAAAAGTTTCAACACTCTTAAATGAGGAAAAATGGTGAATCTTTCACTTTAAACACCGGTCCTGTCACTCACGCGTCAGTTATTCTCACGTCAACCTTTCCTGACCTGACTGACACTGAGGTATTTGTTTAGAAGTGCTATAATATTTATGAAAGGATGCAGTGCTGCTTATGTCAATGGAACAATGTTTCCAATACATATTTCCTCATTTGTTTAGGGAAGGAAATCACATGAGCTGAAAGGATGTTTTTGATTCTGCTTATGTAAACTGTCCACGTGCTGATATACTGAGTGATGTAGTCATGCATTGTGTTCATTATATAAAATCAGTAGTTTTATCCCATTATCCCAGCTGCTTTGACAAAATCTTGATTCTTGAAACACTCATAAACAATGTTCTTGTGTTTCAGTTTATTTTTAAATCTCACTTGCAACCATGCCCATTCTGAAGAAGCTCCCGGGAAGGTCCAAGAGCTGCCACGAGTTCCCGAGAGTGAACGGTGAACTGATCCTTCCCCGGCTGGACCTCAGGGACTTGAATGAACTCAACGACCTGAAGGACCTGAGCGACCTGAAGGATCTGAACAAGAACCTGAACCCCTTTGAGGACATGGACCTGGACGAGGGCGAGAAGAAACAAGGCGACATAGGCCTCATCATGGGGAAGTTCAAAGGCAACCACCAGTTCAGGTCGTCCCGTGACGGAGAGGAGGAGGAAAACGAGGTGAACGCAGAGAAGCACGGTGCCGGGAACCCTAAAGGGAGACCCCTGAGAGGTACCCTGGAGCGGATCTGTGGAGTGTCGCCCATCAAAACCCTAGGGAAACTGGGGAAGGGGCTTCGCATCTCGGGACGCAGCGTATGGGGAGGCAGCTACCCCCACTACAGCCCCGGAGACTCAAAAACACTCCCCACAGAGAGGGAGAAAAAGAAAACTCTACGCAGCGGATCAGAGGGAATCATGACCTTGCTTCGGTGAGGAGGGGTTGGGCAGCAGGAATGTGTTCTTAAAGGTGCCATATGTAAGAATGTGGCCACAAACGTTTACTACATTCAAATTCAAAATACCAAGGTTTTTTAGGTTTCATTTTCTGACATAACTGGCAACCCGTGGTTGCTCAGCAGCTGAGACTCTACTGACTGCAATGATTGGTAGACGGCGGTAGGTGGCGCCAAAATGCCAAAACAAGATTTGCAGTCTGCAAAATATTTCTTTTTAATGTAAATATTTTGGCTGTACTTTTGTTGTTGGTGAGTTCAGTTTGTTATATGAACATTATTCCTGAGTCTCTGTGACATATTAGGATATTATTTATTACATAATGCACCTTTAACTAAAGAGTCCATACAGTCAGTATTTCATTAGATTAATCATTTGATTGATGCAATGTTCTAAAAGCCTTCCTATAAGATTACAACAAAAGCATAAGAATCACAGTCTGGGCTTTTTAGAAAAAGAAAACTCTACGCAGCGGATCAGAGGGAATCATGACCTTCCTGAGGAAGTTGATTTCTATGATTTTGATGCATCAAACTAAAAAAAAAATACAACGGAAAAATGGAAAATCACTTGTCACACTGTCGCTGGTCAGTGAAACAACAACACACTGTATAGTCTGTTGTTTTTCCTGCCGAGTTATGCAATGTTCCATAACAATCTGTTGATCTACGGAACCTCTTTTGTTTCCCAATTACACGCCGTGTACTTACAGTGGTAAGTGAATGGAACTATTTTTAACAGTATAGCAGTGTGACTAAGTGGCATTCCCGTTCATACTGTATGTGCTCGTGCCAATCATGCAGTCAGCAATCAGAATTCAAAGCCGTCACTGACGTTCTTTGCTGCTTCTGTGGCTGTTTGTGCAGCATTACAGGTCGACGCAAGCAGGAGCGCAGGGAGAGCCTGCCCTGCGGGGACCTGAGCGCGGTCAGCGAGGCGGAGGCCTCCAGACGGTCCTCCTTCCTCAGGATGGTCAGTTTGGGCAAGCTGACGAGGGATTCCATGTCAGACAAGGCCTCTCAGGAGACCGAGGAGGAAACAGATGAGGAGGAGCCGGTGGTGAAAAAAAGAGAGCCTCTCTCAGGTAATAAAATCATAAAGAAACGGGGATGGTTCTATAGGAGGTCCAACAGTGCCCCATTGACTGATTTCTTACAATAATATGGCACTGATGAAAAAGGGGGTACTGTTGGATGTCTTGAAGTAGTACAGCCATTCATTGGTAAACACGTCACTTTAATCGTTCTGATAAAATGGTGGCTTGGCCCCCAGTAAATCTGATATATGATAACCAACATACATGTATATATTGGTTAAACCTCAAATAATCTTCCTTGTATCAGTTCATTATACCTGGTAAAGCCTCAACTGGAGTTTCCCATAATCCTACCCCCTACCAAGGTCTCCAATGAGACCGACGTTCCCAGATCCCTGAGTCACCTACACTAACATCAACAGTAGGTTGTAAAATGAGGAAATGAACTTACTTCCTCCTACTCCAGGTTCCTTCGGATACAGACGTTCAACCAAGCCACCGTTCACTGCCTCCACAGGGAACCTTGACTCACAATAGACCAGTTGACGACAAATAACCCAATATGTCAGTCAGGCACATGCACGACTACTTTAAAGACAGAAATACTCTCAATGCTCAGTCCTCCATTTTGTGCATGTTAACATAAACATATCTGTCTCTTCCTGCTTCCCCTCAGTGCTGGAGATCCTACAGCTGGTCAACAACAGGGACCTCCTCCTGGCAGACACCCACATTCAGGAGTTGGAGCGAGAGTGTGAGCTGCTGTCACACCTGCCAATCCCTGCTTCTCCAACCCTCACTCCCACACTCCCAAGTACTCCACCCGGCATGATGCCCTTCTCATCCGCATCCTTCGACGACTCTCTCAGCACCAATGCAACGTTGGACTCAGGCCGACGGAAGGCTAAGGATGTGGAGCTCCTGTATGAGGCCCTACAGAAGGAAATGTGGGATGTAGTGCGAGAGTCCCTTCGGCAGCCCAGTGCTGGTCCCAACCTTGCGCTTGTGGTGCTGGTGATCCAACAGGAGGAGCACAGTGATGCCGCTTGGGCCCTGAGAGAGGCGACCAAGCCTTCTTCTGCAGAAGAAAACCCGCAGACCCAGCCCAGCCAGCGTCCCCGGCGTCTGAAGATAAAGTGGAGACAGGCTGTGGCAGAGGCCGCAGACTGGAGCCTGCCTCATCAGGTGGACACCCAGGCAGGACAACTGGCCTCGTACCTGGAGCGCCTGAGGAGCCGCATGGTGGATGACCTGGACGCGGCAAAGAGGAATGCTATGACCATTTACCCAGAGGAGTTCGCTGCCTTCCAGGTGTACTTGGAAAGTTACCACCGAGCGGTGGCCAAACGTCTTCAGACTATTACCAGTGGCCCGCTGCAGATCACAGACGTCTACTCGCTGCTGGACTGGTTCTACAACATCTACAACAGGTAGGATGCGTTCATGCTACAGTATAACAGCCTCAACACTGAACTGGTTGACTAACATTTAATCATGTTCCACCAGGGATGTCCTGGGAACCATTGGCACAACCACACCGATCAACTATGCCCCTCTGGAACCTATTCTCCTTCAACACACAGTGGACAGGCTGGAACATGACTGCATCAGTATCGTTAGTGTAAGTAAATTAAAAGTTTCACTGTGCCTCTGAAAAAGTGGACAGCAGATGTATTTAATGTTCTTTTCTGTGATTTTCAGGATAAGGTGACGACAGAGCTGATTCAGGTTCTAGATGACGAGGAGAGGCGATGGGCTCAGACTCTGCACATAGAGGAATATCAGTCGCACCTAGCGCGCTCTGTCATCCAGGTACTTTGAAGTCACATTTCTACTAAATAAGTAAATTAAATCTTTTGCTATTTTAAAATGTGAAAATATAAATTTTTTTCTGATCACTTGTATCTCACAATTCCAGAGGCTAAAAGTGGATTTGGACAAATCAACATCCGTGAACCAGTTTCTAGGAGCAAGAGTGGCTCGCTGTTGTGTGGCTGGATTGGCTGAATTTCTCTACAAGTGAGTACATATACTCTCTGGAAGAAAAACAGCGAAATACCTGACAGTTGGTAGCAAATGTGATTTAATTTTTTTTTAACTTTGCAGTTTTCAGAGGAAGGTGGAGATGTTTCATGAGACTCAGGCAGAATTTGGAGACCGAGGGGACGGATACGTTTCCAGGACCATAGCTCTGGTCAACTGCTGCCCTCCTCTCAGGTTAGCAGTTACACCGATGTCTTTATTCAAATAAACACTGTCATGCTTTTTTTTAATGTTTAACATCATTTATCGCCCGTGTGTCCTCCAGATCGTTTGTGGAGCGCTGCAGGCAGTGCGACCCACAGGGAAGCGAGGAGTCGGCACAGAGAGCCAACTCCTCCTTGGACAGGATCATCAACCAGTCAGTGAAGGTGCTGACCGACAGACTGTTTGAGCACATCAGGGTGAGTAAGACTTAAAACTGGTGTCCCATAAATAAGACTTGGGGTGAATTCCAATTCCTTGCTTAACCCTCAATCTTAACCCTCAATCTCAAAAATGCGCGCCGCTCCCGCTAGTCCAAGTGCTGTCCCAATTCTCAGAAAAATTAAGTTGAGGGGCGAGTTTAAGGGCTGTATCGCCCTCAATATTGAGATTTTTCCGAGACCACCCTTTGGAGCAAGGGCTACCCAGAATGCATTGAGTGTTTTGACAGAACAAAGATGGCGCCAAAAGCAGCGAAACGAGTACGCTACAAATTAAGTATTTTCTTTGTTAACAGAGATATAAAATTATGAAAACAGTTTAACAGTTTAACAGTTTTAAACTTAGTTTAGGCCCATTTTATGGATTACTTACGTCATTGTTGCGTAAAATGTATTTTAATTTTACGATCTTTTGTGCGATCGTTTGCTTTCGTTTACTCTTCAATAAGCCGTGGTGCGGTAAGTATGAGTGCGGATGAGTATCATCTTATAACTAACTGACAACCTAATAACTTGACTGACAAACAGATCGTAATAAATAATCGTGACGTAAATGCGTTCTTCTTTTTTGGAGTTGACAGACTGGACGCAGTTTTCGCGTTATTCTGCCCCCCACAGTCTGAAGACGTATCTGCATTTAAGGGGTGTCCCATTTCTAAGTGACAATATAAGGCCAGTTTAAGGGCCAAGATTAAGGGTTAAGATTGAGGGTTAAGATAGGAATTGGAATTGGCCCTTGCTTAGATAATGTTATGCATATTCTCCTTTACTTTCCAGGACTTGAATAGATGTACTATATAGAATAGATAGACTTTATGTACTTTCCTTTCAACAAATCTCGATCTGTCATTTCAGCCCTTCTTTGACAAACTGGTAAAAAGAAAATGGCTGAACAACACCGAGGCCTTTGAGGCCATTGAAAGCTGCATTAAACAGCACTTCAAGAAATTCAGACGAATGGACTTCCCGCCATATCAGGTAACATAAGTAACACTCAATAAGTTTGAGTAAAAATGCAGGTCATATGTAGACAGTCAGAGATTAACAGAGATGCGTTACTGACAGACTCTGGTGGGTGAGGTGCACCGACGGGTGATGGTCGAGTACGTGCGAGCCATCATGCGGGGACGCGTCATCTGCACATCTTCCAAAATGAGGAAGAGGATGGCTTTCCGCCTGCAAGATGAGGCCAAACAGCTGAAAGGACTCTTTAGAGATCTGGTGAGTCTGGTCCTCGCACACAAAAACGTAATAATAAATCAGGTATTGTCGTCAGAGATGACACATGTTTACGGGCTTTGCCCACAAAGGACGTGATCTGGTTCCCTGACAGGGCTAATCGTTCTTATCCGAATATGATAAATGATTCCAAAATGCTGATTGTGTGAAAAATTGGCGAGCAGAGCTGGCAAAGAGCGAACGTAGAGCCTGGCGTCTGTGAATGGATCGTGACCCTCAAACTTCCTAAGTCAGGAATAACTCAGACAGTGTTGATACAGGAGTGAGCTCTGAAAAATGGCTGCCGTCAGTGAGATGGAGATGGATGGCGCAGGCTTACGTTAGCACTTACCATTGCAGGGGAAGAGGGTGTAAAACAACTTGGCCTGTCAGTGTGGCATTTGCCCCCTTTGTGTGTGCGAGTTCAAACAAGTGTCCGTCACCTCGGCTGACAACAGGAAGCCGCTGTGTTCAGAGGGAACTTCCTGTTCCTGTCAGCTGGCTGGCTTTGATGTGGCTCACTGATGGCCTTGGTGGCCTTTTTCACCGAGGAGTGAGATGAAGTGTCTCTGGGAACGTGGGCTTGCGGGGCAAATTAGTTTTTAATGGTTTTTCTGAAACAGACGCCGTTATTTTTAGTGAATGCAAGCGCCAAAGAATTCAGCGTTCTTTTTCCTGAGCGTACGAAGGAAAAACAGAACCTAGAAAAACAGAGGTGGAGTTCTGTTATTCACCCAGTAAATCACCTAAAGTGTTTGGCCTCTGACATTCGGAGGTATTAATCTAGTGTTTCCTCTGAGGGTTTGTGGAAGAGGCCGTTAGGATAAACACTGATAATACGCAACTAGTGCAGCGACCTTTCCACACATTAGTAAAAAACTAATCATTAAAAAAAACAACCAGAGAATTTTATGTTGTTTTTTTAATGTAATTAATACTTAACCTCTTCTTCATGGTTGCCCCCGCTACCGGGGGCAGCGTCAGACGCAGCGAGAAAAGCGTCATAAAACCATATCTAACTTTAACTTTGTTTTTTTCAAAACAAGTTCTTTTTAGACCTGTAGTGACATATAAATAAAATTAAATGGGTTTTTAATAATTTGGTACCTAAGAAATCTCAAATGGCACAGATGGTGCCAAGCTGTGCCAAAAGAGAGAACGCCTAGACATCTCTTTACTAAAACCTCTGTAATTTCACTCTGCTTCACTTCAGCAGCATCAGACTTTGCACAGCTCATGTCCACATGTTGTTACATGACCTCCATGTTTAATCTCCTACTGCATATTTTTAAGGTGATATTTTGCAATATTTTTTTAGGCGAGAGAAAAAAATCCTTCAGTTATGCTGTGTTCCATGTACATTTACTCTGACACATTGGCATCTTCAGTGAAACGTACACCTCTGGTGGAATCTCACAAGTGTTTTCTGTATTTTGATACCAACCATAATCCACATAGAGCTTGTAACTGCAGAGATTTACTCTATTTAGTTTGGGCATGTCATTTTGGAGCAGGGACTCCAAAAAGAGGGTCAGTGAAGAAGTGGTTAAATTAGGTTGCATGATAATTAAAGATATAATATGTAACTTTTAAACATCACAGTAGAGAAGGAACTATTTGGTCCTCCTATTTAGCCAGTGCTAATGGATAATGAAGACAACAAGTTAACAATTCCCATGATCCCACACTGCTTCAGGTATCATCAGACTTTTTTTTGATTGTTTTAACTGTGTGACCCATGGTGGCAGAAATAAAATACAGTTCATTTACAGATTTTTTTGTCGTCTTCCCTCCAGGAATCAAGCTCATCCTGGTTAGACAGCATCATTTGCCACCTTGCTGACATCATCCTGCTGGAGGACACTCCCTCCATTCAGATGGAGGTTGCTGTGTTGGTGAAAGAGTTCCCAGATATAAGGTGAGGGCTTTCACACATGAACAGTGTTTGGCATGTTTTTGTTGCAACCAGGAAGTGTCTAAAACAGATATTATATCTGCGCCGAACCCCCAAAGGTGGTATATTATTTTATGCTTACTGCTACACATTCAGCTTTGCTGTCTTTGGCACTCGGCCCAAACAAAGAAAATATCAGACTGTGTTTTTGCGTGTGTGTCACAATGGATCAAAACAAGGAAAAGGAGCGCGGAAACATATCTACATTAACTTTGCTATTTTTGGAGAGGAGTGCTGGTATGTTTTGTCAATGGATGAGGCTGAGAGGCCTCAGTGGGGGGGAATGGGGTTGTTGGTGACCCCGCTGCCCAGGCTGTTTATGCACAGACTGAGACTCAGGTGACGGTTGGCAACCTACAACCGCCGCGTGACGCATTACCCTCCCTGGAGCAGACAGGAAGCTGCTGCCGAGTACTTCCTGTTCCTGCCACCCTGCAGGAGACAGAGTGGTGCCTCTCCAAGAGGGGAGAGCTGTGGAAGAGGAGGGCCAAAACATAGCGGTTCAGACATAGAGACATGCTAACTCACTGCTTGACTCATCCTTTTTGTTTACTGCATGGCATCCCCTCTCTGTTGGTATTTTGGGAGATCAAAGTCACCGGCCTTCCTTGAGGTGTCTGGGTGCTTTATTTATCGGCAGCAGAGTTCTTCCATAGACTGTGACTATTTGGGAAACTTCTCAAACATCCTAATCGGCTCCATTCCTTAGTTCAGTCCTTTCCGGGTTACTGTTGCAACCTGGCAGACACAGTTAACTCCCTGCCCAGGGACGACAGATGCAAATTAGCTATTTAGCCAACTCTGGTATCGACCCGGTTCTGTACATCATCCCTGTTAACTAAACTAAACCAAATAAAAATACAATCACAATATAAATAATTTATTAAAAGCAGATTTTGAGGTGTGTTTTGATGGTAAATAGGTCAGTACAGTCACAATTTGAGGAGGAATTTTCCACAGGGAGGGGGCACTGGTTGCTGTCGATGACACCAAACAGACACAGCTTTCATTAAAAAACCCCGTCTGCCTCGCTTCCCCTCATCCTCATCCTGATATCCTTCCTCTGCACAGGAAGAAGCACATCTCCACCCTTCTGAATGTACGGGGGATGATGCGGCAGGCGGAGCGTCAGGAGATCCTCAACATTGTCAAAGACTTTGAATGCAGAAGTGCCCTCGTGTGCCGGGACCACGCACTGTTTTCCGACATCCCCCTCGCTTCAGAGGTGCACTGCATCAACCTAGGTCTCCTCCGCCTCGCCATGACCATCTCCAACTGGTTCTCAGAGCACCGCCCGAGGCGAAACCGCAGGACCGCGAGTGCCAGGAATGCAGCGCCTCAGCCCGTCGAGAACATAGAGGACACAAATAAATTTCACAGAGACGACTAGTTGATGGCGTCCGTGGTAGGAGAGCAGTGACGACACTGATGAGATGTACATGCACCTTGACCCAAAACTGTACCAAATTTTGTACCCAGCCATTTAAGGAAAACGTGACCTCAGGTACTGCTCGTACTGTACACGCTCACTTAATCGATTTTCACATTTCTCCATCTCCATCTCCACGTGTGCATTTTTTTGCTCATTACGATTTATAGTCGTGTCCATCTTGATCTAAACAGATAGAGTTAAATGTTCTTAAAATGAAACGTTTCTGTCTTTGTTCATTCCTGCAGAAACAACTGCTAGCAGATGCAATGCAATATGATCAAAGATTTCAATCAGTACACTCTTGGAAATAAGGGTTCCAAAAGGGTCCTTCTACAAGGGCTGAGGTTCTACCTGGAACCATTTGGTTCTGATAAACCCTTTCCCGAAGAAAGGGTTCTTGGTAACACTAATGGTTCCAGTAAGAACCATTTTGATCCAGAGAACCCTTTAAAACCCCTTTCCTGAATAAAAGGCTTTAAAAGGGTTCTTGGTGGAAAAAGGTTCTACCTGGAGTCAAAAAGGGTTCTCCTTTGAGGACAAGCCAAAGAACCTTATATGGTTCTACTTTCTAAGAGTGTAGGGACTATTAAATAAAAAGGAATTTATTACAGATTGATGAGAATAATGTACTAATAGTCTTTGAAGATTCTGTTGCGCTTGGACACAATAAGCAAGATATCAAACCTGAGCGTCTGCTTAAAGGGAAATCTCCTGATGTGATGCAGGTTGAAGAATGATCAGATAAGATTTGATTGCGATGGGAAGGAGGGAGGGTGTGCACAACAAAAGCACAATAAATAAATAAAGCAGAAAGAGACAACATATTTGAAAAGACTGCAACATTGTGATTGGAAAAAGTGCTTAATAGCTTCAGATTGAGAGTGCACAAGAGATGAAAACAGTAAGTGTGAAGCATGCAACAGAGTCGTCTTCCTGACTGAACTCACCCTAGAACTTCATTTACCCAACCATATATATATATATATATATAATATGAATACCCTTTCTCTGGTATATAGTTCATACTTATGTGAGGCCATAGTGTATGTAAATGTAAATGTGTTGAACTCTGACTGTGAATGAAGTGGATCTGTCGCTGGAAACGTAATAAAAAACCCATTGACTGGGTCGATTGAGCACCTTTTCTTGCCGTTTGTGCATTTGTATTGTAATGCTGTGTTTCAGCTGAAGCTCAGAAAAGAGCATGTTTGGGATTGTTTTATTGTGCCCACTTCTAACTGTGGCGCCTATGTATGCTGGGCATGTCCGACACTAAGTCTAGAAGTATGTTAAACAACACATACCTCACAGGCAAGGGTCAGAGGATCTGACGCAGAACTAATGCTGTGAATACATACTGTATACACACGCATGCTTTATGCCATTGTTGTTTATCCTAAGGATGTGGCAGCTTTTCTTTTTTTTTTCAGCCAACCAAGATCCTGAAATATGGGGCTCCACCACGGCTAGTATATCCACACGAAAGGGGTCACACACCCACGAGGCCAACAACGGGATGTTTTTTAATAAACAAAGATTTCCTGTTGTCCACTGAGGTGCCAACGGATGCTTTTATTGGAGCCAAGTTTACGTTATGCACTAGGAGGGAACTTCCCTTCTGCTGCTCTGAGTGAACGTGCTGCAGCCGTTGAGCTTTTTCAAACCCGAGCTGCTCGTGAGCTTCTCAAAACAATCCGAGGCAGCTCCACAGGGGGCCGATCAGCACACTGAGACCTAATGACCAGATGGTTTATTTGAAATGCTGAACTACAGTACATCATAAGGATGGTTATGATCCTCTGGGAATTTTATAGATTGTGTCTGGACGCATAAAGTCGGAGGGTAGCAGAGATATGGAGAAACTAAAGTCACACCCAGCAATTTAAAAAAGACTGGTTAATTAAATTAGTGACGTATTAGAAACACTATTTCACTCATATGTCATCTGTCATAAAAGAAAAAAGATTCAACATTCAAGAACTTTAATGTGACACAAGATTGATCCTCAAATTAAATTGCATACAAAACATATTTGTAAAAAAATATGCAACATTTTAGGGGTGCCTTGAATGCATGTTGCGGTTTGGAGTGACCGCAATAGCCAATGTGAGGCCCTAGAGAGATAGAAAGGCCACAGATAATTTCTTATATCAGAATATAGCAAATGTAGGCCGCACCCTGAAAGCTTTATGCTAATTAAAAGTTTGTTACTGAAGGCGTACTTCCTGTTACCAGAAGGTGGCACAATAACAGGTTATCATCATGCAATCATCAGCCTTATAAGGAGAAGATGAAAAAAAATAGAGATGGTGGGGGGGGGGGGGAGCCTGGCGCATGCTGTATTTGCAAGCACTGCATGGCTAGTGGGAACACAAAATGTGAAATTGTGTTTTTAACTATAATTCTTGCAAAATTTAACAAACTCACATGAACACGTGAGAAAAATAAGTTGATATAAACATTATGGACATATGAACAAGGTCACATTTTTCACCGTATTGGCTCTCTGACTTTATTATTTATAGTCAAGAATGTATCAGTCCAGAGTCTAAATTATACATATGATGCTTTGCTTTGCTTTGGCAAAATTTATAGAAAAGGCCTGGTAGTATTTTGTATCCCATATGACAAGGCATCTTTATTTGTAGTATGTGTACTTATTTGTATTGGTTTAGTTATGTCATGTTGGGTTTTGTGTTACGTCACAGCACGTGGCTATCTGGAAATTACTGAGAAATTATTGTAGTGTCTAATAAGCCCATGAGGGCTTGGCACCATGGTGTTTGACACTTAAATAAACAAATCAATCAATATACATTAGTGAAGTATAAGTATTGGGATTATGATTGACTGGAGACTGGAGAGAAACTGTTTTCAGTGTTTATTTTTTTTCTGTTTTCTAACATGCGTAAAGTGAAGATCCATCCATCCATCCATCCATTATCTATCGCTTTTTATCCTGCGTAAAGTGAAGATGAGAAACTATAAACTATATTTATGTATTTTTCATTTTACTTACACACACACTTTAAAAATAAAACTAGAACTTGATAGCTACATTACACAGGTGTATGATAGGATGCAAGATATTAAATAGAATGTGCTTCACTTATGTTGGATTATGCTGCAATCCTACTGCAGTTGTACTGTAATCCTCTTGGGACACTGGTCTTAGAAGTCACGCGTGCATGTGCACCGTGTTTCGCCGCATGCATAAGCGCTTGTGCACATGTCGACAAACGAAAAAGTGCGAGGCGAGCGTTTTCGACGGACGATACGTTCGGTCCTGCGAGCGCTTTTCCTGTTGTTGACACGTCCTGATTTATGGCTCAAAAAGATCAAACTTGGTATGTTCTTGAGAATGCACGACAGGGGAAGGAAGCGTATAGGTCTAAAAAAAACCCAACAACAACGACCACTTCAATATGTCTTCAAACTGTTTACCGCCCACCAACAATAGGCCCTCGGATATCTTTGACCGAGGGCTGCACTGTGCACTTGTTTTTATTTTTAATAAGTTCCACGAATTCGTCGAACAGCACGGGAAGTGCTCTGAAAGCAGTTGGCATCGACTAAATGTTAAGTTTGGCAGTGAGGCTTCAGCGATACAGTATATGTGAGAGCATTATCAGATATCCTCTCTTATATAGCAAGCTCAAGGCGGATACTCGATGGCTCTAATTCCCAAGCGGGGATTATCATCTCTGACTGAGAAAGGGCAAGTCGAGATGAGGGCCAAACTCTTAGAGGTTTCCCTCGATCAAGTTGCTGAAGGTGGAACGGTCCGCAAGTATCACAATGCAATCCCAGGGAAGCACTCCCTTGCTTCCTCTCATTAACACAGCGCTGCGATGGAAAATCCATCTGGTTGTATTCGCTGTTTGTTTTCGGAAGCAAGCCATCCCCTGTCTTTGTTCACACTGTCATGCACGTTTTAGGGTCCCACTCTTTTTTTTTTGTTTGTTTGTTTTGTTTATATCTAAGTATCTCAAATACCGTGATATGGCTGAGAGGCTGCACTTCTTCCGGGTCAGCATTGAGCACTGGACCTTGTTTAGTCTAGGCTGTAGATCTGTGTTCATAATTACACAGTAGGCAACAGTTATCTGGAATATTGGGCTGATTTTAAATAGATAATAACCAAGCATGAGGCCTATACTGAAAATACACAACAATCTAAAGCTTCATATCCAAACTTTGTGAAAGTGAAATCAACTTTTTGAACTGCAATGTATTTATTATAAAAAGTAGTGCATGGGTTTTCTCCAAGTTCCAATTTGGACACTCTAAATTGAACGTAAGTGTGTGTAGTGTGAGAGTGAATGTTGTTTGTCTCTATAGATTATGTGGCTCTGTGATCCCCGCGACCCTCATGAGGAGGATAAAGCGGTAGAAGACGAATCGATGGAAAGATAAATGACAAAAAAAGGTAATTTAAAGGTGCCATATGTAAGATTGTGGCCAAAAACGGTTACTACATTCAAATTCAGAATACCGAGGTCGTTCAGGTTTTCGTTATCTGACGTAACTGGCAACCCGTGTTTGCTCAGCAGCTGAGACTCTACTGACTGCAATGATTGGTAGACGGCGGTAGGTGGCGCCACATGCCGAAACATGATTTCAAAACATAAAAATTATTTGCGGCCTGCAAAATATTTTTTTTAATGCGAATATTTTGGCTGTACTGTTGTTGTTGGATTTATTACATAATGCACCTTTAAATCACTTTATATTACACGACTGTACAGTTGACGAAAACACTGTCAAATGCGTGTTAGTGTGCTGATAGATTCTTTTCATACAAAGGCCTAGAGGTTTATTTAGCAGAATACTATCAACAGTGGGACGACACAGCGTCCTTGAACGCATCACTGTGTGATTTTTCAAATGTGTAGTTCATCACAATAACGAGGAGGAAACACCCAGTGAATCATTTACTACATACTGCACCTCACACAGGCTTAAGCGTCAACAAAACATGAACTGCATATGGTCCCAGAGATAAATAAACAGAAGTATGAGTACTTTACAACATGGAGATGAGATTTAGCTGCTACTTGAGAGGTAAGAAACTAATCTGGGAATGTTAGAAAGTTAAAAAAAATTGAGTGCCAATTTGATCTGTGATGTGTGATTTTGATTTATTGCAGTTTTTCCTTTTCTTACTTGAAACCAAAATTGAATCACACAGTTCTTGAGACAGTAACACACAGGTCACATTTCCAAAATCAGTGCACATCACACAGTGTCAGTCATTTGTCTAATTCCTTCCACTAATAATAACTTAAAATACAATCAGGTCAAGAAGTAAATAAAGTATGAATAGAACCTCTCAAAACAGGACAAAGTACAAATGTGAGCCTTTAGGCTAACATGCTTCATATAAAATACTTGGAAAAAGTGTCTATTTTTTCTGCCTATTTTAGCTATTTCTGTTTATCATTTGTAAGTTCTTTCATTAGTGATATTATGATTCCGGGGGAGAAAAGACTAAAAAAACAAAAAAAACAACTATTAATACCATATACTGAAGTGCTTAATTATTGCAAATCACGTCATCAGGGGATTATTCAACAATGTTATCGTGAACTGGATGTTTTTCTAATATCGGGCAGCTCTTGTCAAAACACATGTAACAATGATAAGCGGCAGCTTTAAGTAAGGTATGTGCTCAAATTATTTCTTGGTCTGGCCCAGTGATTTCCTGGCCAGGAAGTCGCTGTGGGGGGGGGAGATTTTTTTTTTAACACAGGTGACTCCCACATGCTGTCACCTTGTACAGATAAGACAGATATTCCACAGTCAGATTACATGTCTATATATAATGGTGAGCTATTCTCAAAATATGACTGAAATTGTTGTTATTTTAAATACACCGTCATTGTGCGCCATCCGGGTACAAATAAGTGCCAACAAAAAGTCTTTATCACTTGATTCCCTGTGTAGATAATGAACTAATAATACAGTAATGGCCATTACTCTCCATATGACTGAATATATAGGCTGGGTCCAGTCAATGTTACGGCCTTTTATAGTGCAGTTTATTGTTAATATCTTTCTGTGCTTTCACACGTGGAAATGCATGTTTATTATGTATTATCTATATCTTCCCTACTGCCGGACTAGTAAAGAATCTTTTAATCTTTTATTTTATTTTCATATACTTAAAATGAAAATGTGTATAATGTTTTAATTTATTTTGACTTTTTTTTATCTTGTCTACTGGTGTTTTGTTTTTGTCCTCGTTGTTTTTTTGTGTGAATTTCCTGTTTTATTTTGACACATCCTGTTTTGTATTAGACGCTCACCTCTTTATCCTTTATTTACTTTATCCTGGTATATGGTTTTTTGTCTGCTTTCCCGTGGTTTTTGATTGATTGCCCTAATTAGTGTCACCTGTTTCTCGTTGTCTCTCCCTTCGTAGTGTGTTTATATACTCGCTCTTTTCGCGTTGTTCGTTGATTTGTGCCGTGTCTCCTGTTCCGTGTGGTTTTAACCCGCGTAAGTTGGCTTTATTTTTATTTTACGTTACCTGTGTGCTGTTTTGCTTTAATTTACCATTGTTTCATTCAGTCAACTGTTTGTTTTTTTGACACTGACAGTGTTAGCATAACTTTTTGTTTCACAACTGATAGTAGAGTAAGTGTTAATATGAACTAAATTGGAAGTTAATGCACTTAAAGGCCCCATATGTAAGAATGTGGCCAAAAACGGTTACTACATTCAAATTCAAAATACCAAGGTCTTTTAGGTTTTGTTTTCTGACGTAACTGGCAACCCGTGGTTGCTCGGCAGCTGAGACTCTACTGACTGCAATTATTGGTAGACGGCCGTAGGTGGCGCCGCATGCCAAAACATGATTTCAAAACATAAACACGGTTTGCAGTCTGCAAAACATTTTTTTTAATGCAAATATTTTGGATGTACTGTTGTTGGTGGTGAGTTCAGTATGTTATACAAATATTATTCCTGAGTCTCTGACATATTAGGAGGATTTTATGGCCAGTTGCTTTAGATTTATTACATAATGCACCTTTAACGTATCTGATTCTTGCCCAGGGAGACTAAAAGAAGGCCTGTTAAATTCAAATGAATAAGGAGCTAGCAGTAGCAAGCAAGGAGCTAGCAGTAGCAAGCTAGGAGCTAGCAAACTTCATAGTTTTTGGTCGCTAAAAGCAGTGGTTGTGACCAGAATAGTATGTATTAGCCTTAATAATTACGTTTTCATGCTGTGATACTGTATCCTTGTGCATGCTAGCCCATCAAACGCAACTTTATTTACATTATCTAACGTAACAAACCCTAAAACCTATCCCATGGAGCATGTCAGCTTGTCGTTTTGAGATAAACGGGTTCCTTTTAGATTGGTTTTGGTCGAGGTGTGGTCCCCGGGAGTCGACACACACATTGTGTAACCGCACAAATAACGACCTGTTCTGACATGACCCATCAGGCCAAGATTCACTGGGGAGAACCTCCTGTCCTCTCCCATGTCCAGTGTTCACCGTCTGTCAGGATGACTGCCCACTTGAACCAAAACAATGGTGCTCTTTGTCACCCCTGATGGGATATCCTGATTTATGTTATCCCCGTGTCTCAGTCAAGTGCATCTTTATTTAGCCCCGACGAGGTGCGAGTTCTCTGCCTCCCTAGTGCCCGCTCCAGCTCCGGGTCAGGTGGAGCAGACACGACACCCTGTTTGTTTCATTATTAGCCGTGACATTAAATCATGGCGCAGAGGAAGTGCACCTTTGTTCAAAAACGGGGTCTGCAATCTAAAACAAACTCTGATATCTTGAATCATTTCTCTTTCTTGAAATATGCCAACTATGCCCATGCCTGGTTATATTCCTGATAACTGTTGATATACTTGATTTGTATGAGCATGGCTGGATGCATTGATATAAATATTTTACTCAGGTCTGTTCTGGCCTGATGCCACCGACTCTGTAAACATCCCAACCTGTGCAAGTTATTTGTTTTCCTTTGTTTAAACCATTTTGACATGTATATAATAGTGAGAAAAGAATCCTGGGGGGTGGCTTTGTTGCTCCTGAGTGTCTGTATTTATGCAAGCACATCCCCTGGCGTCATTACAGCAGGACACTCAGCATTAACACCAGTTGACCAATGATACAGCAGTAAACAAGACGGAGAACCTCTGACCTGAGCATCATAGAAGAGGCTGAAGGAGTCAATTATTGTCTTGGAAAACAATCATTTTTCTTATGATAATGCTATGTTGGTGTGTCAGTCTGTCTGTTGGTCAGTGGATAAATGCATATTCATGGTCGGTATAGATGAAACCTTCTAATTTGTCATCCTCTGTACTGACACTGACCAACAAGTATTTATTTTGGTGAAATATGATAGGTTAGATTAATTGGTTAATCTTATTGTCAACAATGTGGAAAATTGTGACATTAAAGGTGCATTATGTAATAAATCTAAAGCAACTGGCCATAAAAAAAAAATGTCACAGAGACTCAGGAATAATGTTCATATAACAAACTGAACTCACCAACAACAACAGTACAGTCAAAATATTTGCAATAAAAAAATATTTTGCAGACTGCAAATCATGTTTATGTTTTGAAATCATGTTTTGGCATGTGGCGCCACCTACCGCCGTCTACCAATCATTGCAGTCAGTAGAGTCTCAGCTGCCGAGCAACCAGGGGTTGCCAGTTACGTCAGAAAACGAAACCTAAAAGACCTCAATTTTTTTTTTTTTTTTTTTGGCCACATTCTTACATATGGCACCTTTAAGTACAATTTAAAATCAGGATTTTGTAGTTACTTTTTGTGGCCCTGGCTGTAAACAAAACCAGCTGATGTTTGCTCTTGTGGTCAAACCAGCCTGCACTAAATTTGGCATGTCAAAGAATTTCCAGCAATGAAATCTGCAATTTCACATTGACTGCATCCCTATCTGTATGTTCATGTTACAGAAATCAGAAATTTAGATGTGCTATATCTTATATATATTGCTCCATCATTTCTCGCAAAGGGCTATCCGAGTTCAGGTCATCGTTCACGACCCACATTTTGAAAATCAATCTGTTTTACTGTATCATTTGAGAATTTTCAAATTCTTGTCTGTTCATATGACAAAAATGTCAAACTTGGAAATGTAGTTAATTGTACGCTATTTAGTGACCCCCTGACTTCACCTCCACTGTTTGGTAAGAGCAGAGCCACCGACTTAATATACAGTATTTCTTTTCTCCCTTTTTTCACTTTAACCTCTGTAAATTGTATATTTCTTTATTTACAAAGAGCAGCAGGTTATCTCAAAAAGATGCAATTGTTTGTGTATGTCCTTAGGAAATATATAGAGTTTGTGGCTCTTGTATACTGTAGCTTTGAGCTTGTCTTTGTTTGTCAGAGAAGGATTTTATTCTTACAGTGTTTGCGAACTGGTACATTTACGAGGGTCTTTTTTTTTTTTAAATCTCGTCTTTCATGAAACATGAGATTATTTGCTGATTATGTTTGATATTGATACTTTTAAGATGCAAAGTAAGTTGAAATATTTTCCTTTTGTTGCATGAAGCTAAAATAAAGCTTCTTGAGTGCTTGGGTTAATGTACTTGTGACTGTTCATCATAGGTTACTGAACCTGGCATCATCAGAGTATATTCACATGTTGCTCCTGTACAGTAAATGCAGACTATTTTGGAAATTATTAACCATAATGATACACTGCCATCATTAGCTTTTGTACTTTTGTTGTCAATCTTTCCTCGCCACCCTTCAGTGACCTCCCGTCTACCTGTACTCCCTAAGTTATTATTAGCATGCTCTTTGCCCATGTCCCACTATAGAGTGCCATGTATTGTCATAAAGTCACCGCAGCGCTTACAATAACTACACGAAAACAAGATGTTAAAAATAGATGAGAAGCAAAAGCCAGAAGAGGGAGAGAGAGAGAGAGTGTGTGTGGATGACAGTGAGTGACTGTGCTGTCAGATCTTTTAATGGAAAACAGGGTGGGCAAGCGGACATCCTTACAGGCTGCGTGTTTGTGAGGGAAGTCTTCGATGGCCTCACCTTTTACTCATCGGGAGGCATTTGTGTTGTTGCGACTCCGAACACAAACATGGTACCGTAACACCTCGGAGAGGAAGAGGCAGGAGGTGGTGATGTGGTTACGCTGTTTCAGCCATGTGGGGGTTATCGAGTGGGCAAAACTGAAACTTAAAGATCATAATCTTTGTTGTTCTTTTTGGAAAGTTTTAATAACTGCATGAGTCACAGTCGCCAATAGCAGGCAGGGATTTCTCTTTGAAACACCACCAGTGAAGGCATTGTCTCCCTGTTACCACAACAGAAACCAGAAGAGCGATGCCAGGTTCAAACAGGGGACTGGGTGTTTATTTTTAATTGATATATTTATTTAATTAACCAATTAATACTCTAATTCCACCATGTTTTTGGCAATTAACAGTTTTATTGATTAGATCATTAAGTATATGAACAAACTGCTATTATTAGTGATGGGTTATTGAGATTTTCCTTTTGACAAATCAGGACAATAGAGATAAATTCTTGCAAACGGGTGGAAAATTCCCAGTAAATTTCCAGAAACTTTCCATGGGAACTTTTTGTTTGGGTCTCTCTGGGATATACGGTTTTTCTTAGCTTTGTATATCCTTTAGGATGGTTTTACAAAAATAAAACCCCATGTATTAAACACATAGTTCATAATATAAAGACCTATACGTGTCCTGTGAATAGTTTTACACTTTTGACTTTTACTATTGTGATCTATAGGAAATTAGCTTTTTGGGCCACATGAGTCATTTTTTGTTGCACCACCACAAGTGGCCACTGGGAAAAAAATGTATGTGCATCACATCTGATTTGTTTTTAGCCAAGATTATGTTACAATAATATGATTTACCAGCTATAATTTAAATTCCCAACCTTCAGTTTAGAAAATTTCCAGCTTATTCCTATTATTTCCCATGGAAAGTTTTTATTTGGGTTGTTTTGACATGGTAGAGTATTAACTATTGTGTGCAGACACGATCAACTAAGTTTGTGTGACAGAAAGGAAATGACTAAATGTGTTTGGGTTGTTTTCCTTCCACTTGAAAGCTTAATAGCTCAAAAAAGATCCCAAAGTGTGGCAACTGCAGTGTTTTTCCCTGCCTGTCATCTTGATGCCGTAAATGCCCTCAAATATCGTCCATAACAACAACATGTTTGTGTCTGACGGCGTTTCTGCCACAGCAGCTCCAGTCTTTATTTACCCCCCACTCTTTCCTCCTTTGTCATGTTCTCGTCTACCTGCCAGTAAGCTGCCTGTTCCCTCCTGTTAACAACAAATTTACTGGCTCAGGCCGTTTGCAGAGGACGGAAACTACTTTGCATGGCAACGAAAGGGACTAAAGCTAAACAATGGTTCCAGTTGTGAAATATTGCTAGAGGGTCTCACCTTTGGCTCCGTGTGCCTTCTCCCACCGGCTTATTTACGTAAGCAAATTGTCTTCTCCTCTCCATTAGGAAGAGGTGTTGCAGGAAAACCAAGTCTGGAGTAGGATTTTGAGTGAACTCATCACATTAGAACCCCCCAAAAGAGAGCTTATCTGATGTCTGAGGGGAGGTGAGGGAAAGGCCAAACACAAGTGTGACCTGTGCACCAAAGATTCACTCGGGTGGATTTTGATTATGTGTGTTTGTTGTTTTCCCTCATTGTTGAGAGGTTGTGCTGACCTGCAGGGGCAACCTGTTTGTTGTTTCTTGTGTTGAATTCCAGGAATACCAATAGATAGACCAATCTGTGTTTTGAATGCAACCTACGTAGCTGAGGTAATCTCCTGTAAAAAAAAACACGTGTATTTACATAAATGAGGACATTTGGTTTAAGTTCTGTACGAGGTTAAGGTAAACTTTCTCCTCTACTTGTGAGGAAATTAATCAGTACTCCAACTGTCTTGTTTTACTGATTGAAAGAAAGGGGATAAAAGAGATAGCTCAGGGTTTTTGGAGTGTTTGTGTGAGGTTTTGACACATTATCAGCATTGATTTTGCACCAAAATTTCTGTTTAATGGTAAAAAAAAAATGTATAATAAAATTAAAATGGATATATACTGGGCTTTGGTGCCTGGTGGAGAGGGTGATGGTTGCCAGTTTCACAAAAGCTGATTTTTTATTTTTTTTTGGCCAGGGTTGCCAGGTTGGGTTTCCACAATGGCTGGGGCTGCGTGCAGCGCGAGTGTTGCCAGGTTGGGTTTCTAATAGTGAGATAAAGCAGCAAACGTTGTTTGGACATAAAACACTTGATGACCCTTTTGTTAAGTTGCCAAAAATCTGTTTAACCTTTTGTCTCTTACGGAATCGACAACACACTCTGCAGAGCGATCGTAAAAAAACGGTGTTGATAATGTGTCCAAACTGCACTTATGCATGCGCTCTGATCTGCTCTTACTTTATTTTCGCCTCCTTATAAAGCAGAGGTTGTCTATTTTGCTCTCAGTCAAGAACCACAGCCAAGAAAATAAACTTTTTCTAGTGGAATAATTTGACAATATTGTGTTAGACTACGTCGTCCAGTGTTTTCTGAGCCGTTTCCTCTTTCAGATGCTGTGTACGATTTATATAACCTCTGCCTGTGTTTATTTTCTTTGTTATTCATCTACATCTGACCTGGAAGAGATACTAAGTGACTGATAATTAGATTGTAGAAACATTGTAGTTTGAATGTTTTCTCAGCGTTAAACACCAGCAAACACACTGTGAAGGCAGTACGAGGCCACAATGCCCCCGCTCACCCCTTCATGAACCCTCCATCCATCTTTCAGCAGCCACCGAGTCCAAGTTTGAGTTTAATGACTCCACACATCCTCTCCGGCCTCCTGCTGACTCTGCTCTGCAAAACCTGCCCCTCTCACACTTTACAATTGGCCTGTTTCACCTTTGGCACGTGAGCCGCCTCCTCAATCTCGCCTCACATTCTTCAGTGTGTCTTAAAGAATACGTCTCTCCTGTGTCTGCGTTACGCAACCGGTCACATGTACTGAGTTACTGAGTGGTGTGGAGCATGAAATCAACGGTAGTGGAACACCTGTGATGCATAAACACACTCTGGAGGCTCAGTTGTGAACTTTATAGAAGTGTTCGTGATTGTTTGTCTATATGAATTTATTTATTTGTGTATATTGTGCCTCATAAATCAGAGTATTTATTCTTTATATACCATATTTAGTAGTATTAAACTTGCAGTTTACATTCAAGTGACTGAATATGGCCATTTGGTAAAACATGTAATCAAGTGTGTAACCCAAAGATCAGTAGGTGTATTTTTTTCAATGTATAACTTGCAGTTCATGGTGATAAACAATATTAGTTGCACATTGCTTCCCTCTAGTGGCTGTAGTGGTATATCACAGGACGGCCAAACTGCAGTGACGAGGCAGGGCAACTTTAACCTGCAGTTATGATAAGATAAGAAGTCCTTTATTCGTCCCGCAGTGGGGAAATTTACAGTGTTACAGCAGCAAGACAGTAAGGATAAGGATAATAAATAATAAACATGCATTACCAAAAAGAAATAGAATCTATAAAGTACAATATATAAAGATATTAACACTGACTATAAAAATAGGTTTAAAAATAGAATGTACATTACAACCGGTCTGCAGAATATACACAGTATGCACATGGTATTTATAGTGTACGGAAACAAGGCTGAGCTATTAAATAAGGATAATAAATAAGGATAAGGATATTGCACTGATGAGAAAACTACAGTATAAAAAATTTGACAGTATGAAAAATGACAATATATTGCACTTCAAAAAAAGTTTACATTATGAAAAAATATATACAGTATATTACACCAATGAGAATTAACAGTATATTGCACATGGAGAGAGGAGTGTGTGTGTGTGTGTGTGTGTGTGTGTGTGTGTGTGTGTGTGTGTGTGTGTGTGGGGTCTACTTAGAGCAGTACTTGTTGTACAGTCTAACAGCTGCAGGGAGGAACGACCTGCGATAACGCTCCTTCAGACATTTTGGATGTTTTAGTCTGTGACTGAAGGAGCTGCCCAGTGCTGCGATGGTGTTCTGCAGGGGGTGGGAGAGGTTGTCCATCAGAGATGATAGCTTGGTAGCCATTCTCCTCTCTCCCACCACCTCCACTGGTTCCAGGGGACATCCAAGGACAGAGCTGGCTTTCTTAATCAGCCTGTCCAGCCTCTTCCTGTCTGCGGCTGTGATGCCACTGCCCCAGCAGACCACTGCGTAAAAAATGGCTGATGCCACTACTGAGTCGTAGAAGGTCTTCAGGAGTTCTCCCTGAACTCCAAAAGACCTTAGTTTCCTCAACAGGTAGAGTCTGCTCTGACCCTTCCTGTAGAGCGCAGCAGCATGATCAGACCAGTCCAGTTTATTGTTAAGGTGAACACCCAGGTATTTGTAAGATGTCACCATCTCTATGTCCTTTTCCTGGATGCACACCGGCGATGGAGGAGAGTGTCGTCTTCTGCGGAAATCCACCACCAGCTCCTTAGTTTTCCCCGCGTTGAGCTGGAGGCGGTTCCGCAGGGACCAGTCCACAAAATCCTGAACAAGTTCTCTGTACTCTCTGTCGTCATCGTCTGTGATGAGGCCGACAATGGCAGAGTCGTCAGAGAACTTCTGCAGGTGACAGGAGGGGGAGCTGTAGGAGAAGTCTGCAGTGTACAGGGTGAAGAGGAACGGAGCCAGAACTGTTCCCTGTGGGGCCCCTGTACTGCAGACAGCCATGTCCGACACACAATCCCGAGTCCTCACATACTGGGGTCGATCAGTCAAATAATCCACAATCCAGGATGTGAGGTGAGGATCAACTCCTGCATGCTCCAGCTTGTCCTTCAGAAATGCTGGCTGGATGGTGTTGAAAGCACTGGAGAAATCAAAAAACATGATCCTCACAGTGCTCCCCGACTTCTCCAGGTGGGAAAGAGCTCTGTCCTGCAGGTAGATGACAGCGTCATCCACCCCGATGCTGGGCTGGTAGGCGAACTGCAGTGGGTCCATCGCTGGTCTCACCACAGGGCGCAGATGAGACAGCACCAGACGCTCCAGGATCTTCATCAGGTGGGATGTTAGTGCCACCGGCCTGTAACTGTTAAAGTCTTTGGGGTGTGGTGTTTTTGGCACTGGTACCACACAGGACGTCTTCCATAAGTGTGGTACTCTCCCCAGTTTCAGGCTCATGTTGAAGATGGTCCCCATTATCCCACACAGCTGAACTGCACAGGATTTGAGGAGCCTGGAGCTGATGCCATCAGGACCTGCAGCCTTCTTCGCCTTGATCTTTTTGAGCTCTTTTCTCACCTGGTTAGGTGTGAAGGACAGATTGGAGCAGGGGGGTTGTGTGTTGTTGAACGAGCTTGGAGATGAAGGGAGGGGGGTGGAGGTCGGGCAGTTTACTGGTGATCCAGATGAAAGAGGTTCCAGCAGGGCTGTCGGGGGAGAGGTGGGGGCCTGATCAAACCTATTGAAGAATAAATTCAAGTCGTTAGCCCACCTCTGGTCCCCTACAGTCTGGGAGTCCAGCTTGTTTTGGCCTGAGATGGTTTTCAGGCCTCTCCAGACTCCGCTGACATCTCTCTGCTGCAGCTGCTCCTCCATCTTCTTCCTGTAGCTGTCCTTTCCCTCCCTGATCTTTCTCCTCAACTCCCTCTGAACAGTCTTCAGCTCCTCCTTGTTTCCTGACCTAAAAACTCTCTTTTTCTCCTTAAGGAGAGCCTTTATGTCAGGGTTAATCCAGGGTTTGTTGTTAGAGAAACATCGTACTGTCCTGGTGGGTAGTACCCATGGGTGAGCTCTATGGCAGTAATGGTTGTAAAATTCTTTAAATCTAAGTTGTGGTAGTCGTTTTAATCTGATGGTCTCCTTTATTTACAGCGTGAACGCACCTTATATATGTTTCCAGCCATATTGTTTTGGGGGTGAAGTGTGCAAGGTGATGGGTGACTGATGGTGCCTGGTGGAGGGGGCGATGGTTGCCAGTTTCACAAAAGATTCAGATTCAGATTTTTTTTTTTCGATATTTTTTTTGGGTCCAGGTTGCCAGGTTGGTTTCCAAAATGGCTAGGGCTGTGTGCAGTACGAGGGTTGCCAGGTTGGGTTTCCACAACGGCTAGAGCGACTTGCAGCGCGAGTGTTGCCAGTTTGTGTTTCCGTAATGGCTGGGGCTGTGTGCAGTGCGGGGGTTGCCAGGTTGGGTTTCCACAATTGCTGGGGCTGCATGCAGTACGAGGGTTGCCAGGTTGTGTTTCCACAATGGCCGGGGCTGCGTGCAGCGTGATGGTTGCCAGATTGGGTTTCCACAACGGCTGGGGCTGCGTGCAGTGCAAGGGTTGCCAGGTTGGGTTTCCACAACGGCTGGGGCTGCGTGCAGTACAAGGGTTGCCAGGTTGGGTTTCCACAATTGCTGGGGCTGCGTGCAGTACGAGGGTTGCCAGGTTGGGTTTCCACAACGGCTAGGGATGCGTGCAGCGCAAGGGTTGCCAGGTTGGGTTCCATAACGTTTTGGGCCCACGGTTGAGGAACCAAACCCACTGGACTGGAACAACCCAGCAATTGTAGAACTGCTAAATAAATAATAAAACTTATGAACTGCAAGTATTTAAAGAAGTGATTTCAGGGTATGTTAAATGTATTAGTTAGTTAGAGAGAGAGAGAAAGGATGCATCTACCAGATATATCTTTTTTAAATTGATATCAATGTATAATCATATTTCTCACCAGAGGGTTTTTTGCATTTATTTATTTTATTTTTTGGGCATTTGCTGAATACAGGTATGTAGGCAGGGCCACATTAAGCTGGAGTTCCTCCATCTCCTTCCAGAGAGGAGCCTGTCTTTAATTAAAGCAGAACAATAACATTCTGCCCAATAATACCAAAGTGGATTAGGACATTTAATTGTTTATTTATTTTGACTTTTTTTATGACATACTATCCTAGGACATTGTTGACAGTATGAAGAGATTTTTTTGACTAATAGTTGCATTGTTGCATTGACAGCACACACCTGCATGGTTAGTGATGCGGAGCAGTGACGTCACATCAGCTGCAGCAGCAGGTATAATCTTAACACCTGTGAACAGATCGCTCAGCTCGGATTGTTAACAACAGTGAGAACAGAGCGTGTGCAGGAGCAGCCTTACCTGCTGAAACAGAGGAAAACCCCACCACCTGTAACTGTAAGTAACTGTAAGTAACTGCCCCGTGCTTTTAATTTAATGAATCCCTTTTTTGTTGTTGTTGTTGTTGTTGAATTGCACTTTGGGAAATGCTGCCACCTGCTGGACGTACCGTTCCCCTTCATCTTTTAAACGTTGCTGAAAGGATCTGGTTTTGACAGTTTGTATTGAGCCTTTTTTTTTCAGGGTCTGTTTATACGAAATATTTTTTTCGGGGTCTGTTTTTGCGAAAAAAAAATGGTCAGGTTCCGTATTTTTTTTACGACGTTATCGGTACAAATAGTTTGCAATTCAGTGAGTTATCGTTTTTTTTGTGTGTGAAATGCTGCCATCTGCTGGACTACTTTTCACCTTTTAAACGCTGCTGAAACTAGTTTTAGTTCTTATATTAAAAGTACAGTATCATTATATATATTTCGACAGTTTATATTGAGATTTTTTTCGGGGACTTTTTTTTACCCAAATTCTTTGCGGGGTCTGTTTTTACGAGATTTTTTTCTGGTTCTGTTTATATGGAAAAAAAAATTGGGGTCTGTTTGTTTGTTTTTAAGACATTTTCGGTACAATTTTAGTTAGTTTTGTAAACGCACAATTCAGTTATTTATTGTTATTTTAAATGCTAGTTTTTGTTTAAGTTAACAATTTTTAGTTTAATTTAGTTTTTCTAAACTATAGTAACCTTGATGACAGCGTAGGAAAGCATGCTCACAACGTTGCCCATGACTAACACTATCCTTTTGGACAACTTTTCTTGTAGTCTAGCGCCATCATCGGGTCAGTTTTTTCAAATGATAAATTCACTTTCCTCGGCTAATAAGCATCATTGCTGCATTAAAGCATGTTAGCATTGCCTCTGTGATGCAATACACAACAGAAAACAAAAGAAGGACTTAGGCTGCAACATCCAACCAACACAACGTTTACTGACTCATTTCCTTCTGAACTAAAGGAATCCTGCAGACAGGGTGAAAAGGATGTGCTTGGCAGGAAGATCACAGTAGCTATTAGAACGTCAGTGGAAATTAGAGACTACAGGGTTTCTTGGGAATGTGTGGGGGAGTGTAGGTGAAGGAAACACAAAAGTAGACTGAACGGCATGTGAAAGTCTGCGAAATGGCATCGACAAAAACAAAAAAGCCTCCATGTCTTGAAAACAAGAAATGACCAGTAAAGGCACGTACATGGAGCCTCTGACGCTGTCTTAGGCAGAGCTGTGCGGATTATCAGATGTTAAGTTGTACAGTGAAGGGTGAAAAAGTCTAAGATAATGTGAAATTGCCTCTGGTCAACAAAGGTCTTCTTCTGCACCAACTGGTGTTGCAAAATCATCTTGCTGTAGACTGATCATTTGTTCTTGAGTTGCCCAAGTACTCGGGCCTTAGGCAGTCGCCTGCTTTACTGGCCAGAAGCAGACGACATGATGTTTAATTCTACAACAATAGAAGCATCGGGTGATATGTCGGGTCCGAAACTGAACAATCGGAGCTCTGGGAGAGTGTTATCAAACGTGGCTGCCCCACAGCAGAGCAGAAGGCTCCCGGAATACAAGCGGTGTTTTGTCTAAAATGAAGCTTTTACAAATCAAGCGCCTCCATGAATCTTGTGTGGTCCAATAACAAACGACCACTTCATCACAACTACACCGTCTGTCCCCATTTTCTCTCCTGCCAAATCCCAGAGCGGACCCCTGGAAGTGAGAGTGGGTCATCACATGACCCCCACCAGCCAGAACTGCAAGGACAGAGTGAAGACAACAGTATTTGTGGGAATGTTATCAATTCTGGAGATGAAGAAGGAGGGATTTGCAGTTTTCAGGGTGTGGGGTAAAGGATTAATATAAACTAGAAGTCTCAAACTTGCAGTCCATGGAACTCCAATCAATTTCATATGGCCCACCTCTAATGAACGGATGTTTTTCCCCAAAAAGTTGGACTTGTTTTCACTTGACTGGCCCCCTACTAACCAGAGTAGATGCTAAGTGGCCCCCATGTTATTTAAGATTGAGACCCCTGCTTTTGAGCAGGTTTTTTTTTGCAGTTTTTCAGTCAAATTCCAGAAGATTAAAGCACCACAGAAATGCTGGATACATGCTCTGTCTTTTTAAATGATTTGCTTCATATGAGAGAGCAACCTTGGCAGCCACGGTGTAAACCTCTCCTCCTTCAGTGCAGAACACTCTTGTGAGTCTCTGCGCCTCAGCCATTTTTGGAGACTTTATGGTCTTTTTACGCACAGACCTAACGCTGGTGGAAGCGGCAGCAGTGGGGCTGTGTTGTGTTGGACCTGTCAGCACATCTCTGATGTGACGCATCTCAACTGCGTCAAGTGAAACTGGGCTAGACTGCTCGGACAGGAAGTGTGAAGATGTGCTCTCCAAAATAAAATAGTCATACTTGGGAAAAGTGGGACTTTGATCTGCTCATACATCTGGATCCTGATGCCTCTCCGCAGCATAGTGTGTGAAGTAATGAAAACCTATTTATAACATTTGTGTCTCTGATATTATCATAATCAAATTTTGCTCAAATTAAGTTGTGCTTGTGCAAAATTATAATTCCTCATTTACTTTGGAGCTGACCACCGGAAGTGCTGTACCCGGTGTCTCCTCGCGCACTTGACGCTGGTGCGCATCTCACCGACCGGGAACACCGATCAGTGAACACTCGGGCCTTTTTCCTCCGCTGCACCGTCAGCTGTGTTTTCCTGCTGCCGCCGCTTCCGCCGCCGCCGCCGCTGCTGCTGCAGACGCGCCTCCCGCCGGTGACAGCGTATTTGCAGCCCTCGCTCTCAGTGTAATGTCACACGGAGACGATGACACGCATCCAGGAGGAGCCCTGTTTGTTTTGCACGGAGAAATGAGGCAGGGGGAGGAGAGTCGCCACAGAGACGCTGCTGGGCTGCGGCCAAACGTCGCCGCATTTTAGCGCTTATTCCATGCTCGGCCTTTGCATTGCACTGCACTTGCTGCATCGTTGATTGGTCCTATATTCTGCAAAAACAGTGCATGGTGGAAATGCAGCTTGTTTGAGGACACCCCCCCCCCCCCTTTTTCCCCATCCTATCCCCCCCCCCCCCATCCTCCAGATGTCCATTGCTGCCATGATAGGCAGAGGTCTCCTCTCGAGCGCGGCTCAGCCGGTTGGAGAAGAGGCAGATTGATTCGGGACGGTGGGTCGCATCTGCGTCTGCGGAGGCTGATAAATATCATCCGCGCGCGCACACACACACGCTGTGGTGATTCTCACTCAGGGAAATAAAAGGAAAGGAGACGGAGGTGTGTGGGGGGGCAGAAGGAAAGAAAAGCAACATGTCATCAAGGTCTGCATTACCGTCTGGAAACGACAGGAGCACCGGAGACCATGTAAGTGCAATTACAGCCTATAGCCTCTATATGTGTGCGCGCGTGCGTGTGTGTGTGCAGAAGATGAATGTGCATCCTTTAAATAACACAGGAGCTCCTCATCATATATGTGTGCGCCCTGTGGCGTTCATTCATTCATTCATTCAGTCATTCATTCATTCATGCACTGGCTTTATTCTCAGTGCGCACCGGGGTCACACACACACACACACACACGGTGCTGTTATTCCTCATTAGGAGAATGGACTGTGGGGATTATTATGAGGGAGGGAGGGATGTTTTAGCAGAACAGCCTCTCAGGCTAAACGGGCTAACCTTGAGTGTGTGCGCAGGGGAAAGAGCCGATGGATGGAACGCGCACTGCCCGGGACTGTAATAACGCTCAGCGGATATGCGCAGAAACCCTGAAAACCAGCCGTCACCTCTTATTATAAGACTGTGGAGAGAGAGAGAGAGAGAGAGAGCGAGGGAGCGAGTGATGTCACATTATAGCTACACCTTACTGCTGCTGCCTCAGTGTGTGTGTGTGTGTGTGTGTGTGTGTGTGTGTGTGTGTGTGTGTGTGTGTGTGTGTGTGTGTGTGTGTGTGTGTGTGTGTGTGTGTGTGTCCTCCACCCCCCCCCCCCCCTCCCCTCCTCTCCTCTCCAGAAATCGGATGGGTGGCACAGACGAGCACCAGAAGGCCGACACAAATGCACAGAGACGGGGCGAAAAATATGTGGGTTGTTGTTCGCATGAAGCGAGAGGATTACTGCGTAAAAAAAAAAAAAAAATGATGTGTGCAGTCCATTTGCTGCGCAGTCTACAAAGCGCCCAACCCCAGAGCCAGTGGGTGTCAGACAGCAGCGTACATTGAGTACAGTGCATAACAGAGGCCAGGCCTGCAGAAAAAGGAAAGGAATCCAAGAGGGTTTATTCATCGGAGACGGAGAATAATACGATCCACACATTATCTGTCTCATGAATATGTTTTTTTTGGAGTGATTGACATTGCTTTCATGTCATTTTCTCTGCCTTAAAACACTCTCTGGCTGGATTCCCTCCATCTGTTTGTTAGCAGAGCTCTGAGCACAGAGGGGATGGTTAAGCCACAAGATTTCTCTGTATGTGTGAGTGTGTGTGTGTGTTTTGCATCTTTGCTTATGTTGTGAGGACCCAAATCTGTACACACACTTGCATTATAGAGCATGATAGAGCATCATAGGGATGTGTCACCCCAATAATAATTGACATTTTTCAAATTGTAAGAGGTTAGGTTTATGTCAATGTAAATAAAATGTGCAGTAAATGAGTGTCATGTGAAGTGTCACAGATGAGGCTTTGTGTGTTTGGTACGAGATGCATGATTGAATCTGAATGCTTCCATTAGAGTGGACCTGTCACCGCTTAACAATTAAGCCGCGATGACAGACGCGTGAATCGACTTGGCCTGAATATTATTGTGTTGCCATGTTGGCACAGGTGAGGTCTGGCCCCGACGAGCGCCGTACAGTCGGTGGATTAGTGTGCTCCACTGTGGAAGCCTTCAACACTCTGGGCTGGGACAACCGTTGATGTGGTAGAGTCCAAATTGGCTGTAGGTGGGGCGTGGGAACAGGAATGGAAGCGGCGTCTGAAGGTGGGGGCCTAGGACTGCGTGGTTGTGTTTGTATTCGTGTGTGTGTGAAGTTGAGAGCAAAATGGCATGCTGGGGGGATGGAAGTGTGATGCCTCAGGGCGAGGTACTGGCCAGGGACCACTGTGCCAGCATCTGCTCCCTTTTTTTACGCTTCCCTTCTACATTGCTCTTTACACTATTTTTTTTTTTTCCTCCCCTTCTCCATCTTGGTTCCTGGTGTAGTCTCATGTTTTCACTCCCTCCCTTCACCATCTATCCTCTCTCCGTCTTTCCTCCTCGACGCTTGTTTTGTCACATGACAGGTCGCTGCTTCAATGCTGCGATACATCAGGCTTTTGTTTGTGTAAATGCACATTGTTGTCCTCCTTTTTCTCCCCCTGCTCTGTTTCCCTGGCTGAAAATGATATGTGACTCAAGCTTTAGACTCCATCATGGCTGCACAACAATTCTCTGAAGCACTGGCCTCCAGATTTAAGCAGCTGCGGTGCTGGGCAAAAAAAAAAATAAAAAATCTTAAAGCACCAGCAGCTTTGTTGTTTTTGTGTCTGTCAATTTAAAAACCTGGTGTAATAGATCCTTTTTTCACAAGCAGATATTTGAACAAATCCAGATTATTTACCAATAACATTGATTAGGGTTCCAGCCAGGTTTGTGCTATTGTTCGAGTGTAAGGACACTTGCAGTATTATACCTCACGTTGCAGTGACATACCTCCTGTTATATGGTGGCATAGTGCATGGGGACACTTTTAAACAGCTCAGCAATCTCATTTTTGACTTCTCAGGCTAATAGTAGATTATACTGAATATAATATGGGCTCTGCTCTTGTGAGAAGTGACAAAGTACAACAGGAAGATATGTGTGCATATTCCTACATGTGCAAAAGTAGTGGTACACAGTGTTTAATGATCATCATGTACTTAGTTTAATTACCTTCTTTATAGTCATGTTTATGAAGTGAAGTCAGAAAGGGAGAATATGTCATCAAATAAATTATATTTGGTGTAGTTTTTCAAAAATAATTAATCCACCATGGTTCAAAGTTCTTTATTCCAGGGATTTGAGATCTCACAGAAACTCACGTGATTTAACGTGACTTCAGAATACAAACAGACATGGACACGTGGTCACTTCTTCGTCACAGCTGTTGTGTGTGCGATGTTTTGTGCTGAGAAACGCAAAAATCTGTGGATGAAGTCATCGCTGACTGATTCCGATTTTATCAGCATTTTGAGATCTTTATCGTGTTGCATCAACGTTTCTCAACCCTTGTGCAGAGAGCAAAACCACTTTGCAGAAACATATTTTTGCCTCTTTAACCTCCCTCCCTCCCTTCCTCCTCGTTCCCTTTCAGCATGTGTCGCTCGGGGCCAGCCGCTCAGACAAGGCCACCAGCCAGTCCAGCCGCTCGCTGGGCGCCCGGTGCAGGAACTCCATCGCCTCCTGCTCCGACGAGCAGCCGCACATCGGCAACTACCGTCTGCTGAAGACCATCGGCAAAGGAAACTTCGCCAAGGTCAAGCTGGCCCGCCACATTCTAACGGGCAGGGAGGTGAGACACGGACACTGATGTGTGGATGAATCATGAGAAAGTGATGTTTGAAGAAGAAGCTGATGGCTTTTGTAATAATTGTTGGAATGCTGAGTCAGCAATTCCCAACTCTTCACTTCCTGTTTATTTATAATTCTCTTGATATATCATCTACCACCTTTCTTTGGTTGTGATATTATATTTCTTATCCTTCATGTGCCATTGATCTGTTCATAAGTACAGTTTTATGCCAAATGTACAAGATTCCATTCTTCTTCTTCTTCCTCCTCTTTTATGGGGTTTAATGGCAGTTTGCATCCATAATATTGCATTACTGCCATCTTCAGGAGAGTTAGAAGACTCCCCCACACTTGCAGAAGACGATGAATATACAATAACACTGGAGACTAAAAGGCTAATGAATTAGCAAAAACTGCATGAATAATAGAGCGATGTGTGAAAATAAATGCATATATTAATACATTATCGTAATACAGTACAAAGTCAAATTAAGAAAGCTAATTAAAGGGTAAACTGATGAGGCAAAATAGACATAATTACAAGGCAAGGCAAATTTATTTGTACAGCGCATTTCAACAAGGTATTGTAACATGCTAGAAATAGAAATCCAGCAGCGTTATATGATAAAACACAGCAAAAACTGCATCTACAGAGATAAGAATTGATTTTGCAGACCTGCACTCTTCTGGGGGTTTGTTCCAGATATTTGGGCCATTAAAACTTAAATGTTTAGCAAACCTGACCCACATGACCTCAGTGGTCTGAACGGTTCATAGTGAGCCGGCGGGTCAGAAATGTAATTTGGGCTTAAACCACTTAGTGCTTTTATAGACGAACAAAGCAATATTTAAAAATCAATCCTTTGGCAGACGGTGTAAGGACCTCAGAACTACAGAGTTATGTGTTCCACTTTGTTGGGTCTTTGGTGCAGCAGCGCTCTGAATCAGTCAATCAAAGTGCGAGCTAAAATTATAAAATAAAACCCAAAAAATGATAATTCCACAATACACTGACACCAGAAATCAGTGTGCGTTTGAATTAAGGGAGCCAAACTGGTTTATCAGCGGTGTATTTTAATGTCACTGTTTTACTAACTTGGTCGTTCAAGGAAATATTACAAGTTAAAGGTGCATTATGTAATAAATCTAAAGCAACTGGCCATAAAATCCTCCTAATATGTCACAGAGACTCAGGAATAATGTTCATATAACAAACTGAACTCACCAACAACAACAGTACAGACAAAATATTTGCTTTAAAAAAAATATTTTGCAGACTGCAAATCATGTTTATGTTTTGAAATCATGTTTTGGCATGTGGCGCCACCTACCGCCATCTACCAATCATTGCAGTCAGTAGAGTCTCAGCTGCCGAGCAACCAGGTTGCCAGTTATGTCAGAAAACGAAACCTAAAAGACCTCGGTATTTTGAATTTGAATGTAGTAACCGTTGTTGGCATTCTTACATATGGCACCTTTAATTCATAATTAAAATGTTTGGTTATTTTACACGGATGATTTATTTTGGTCCCTGCTGCAAAAATAAAAACGAAAGAAACAAATCCGTATCGGCTACTGACCAAATTGTTCCTACATTTTTGGATGTCAATGAAATGAAATGATTGTTGTATGTGGATCAGTGACATCAGCAGCAGGACGAGCCTCTGATCACTGTGTAGGGAGGTGATTATTCAGAACGAGATCATGACACTCTTGTCTGATGTCTCTTCCAGGTTGCAATAAAAATCATCGACAAAACTCAGTTGAACCCAACCAGCCTACAAAAGGTAAGTTCTTCCCTTTTTTTCTAAATGAAACCCATGCAGCACTCTCTGAAACTCCAAAAAACACGATATAATGCAGATGATCTGGTCACAACAGTCAGAGCGTTAATGTGCTGCTTGGTGACGTACAGATTTGTGCTTGTGGGATGAGATGCTGTTTGGCAGGTGTGAGGCGCAGAAGAGAAACCTCTGCTCCAAAGACTAATCACTGTCCAGAGAGTATAGAGTGACACGTGCTGGGAGTCATCCAGTCCATCCTTTCATGTGCAAAAATTATGCTCTTAATTTGTCTTTCTCAACATTTCAACAGATAAAGATGTTTCTGTAATTGTTTTTGCGACTTCTCTTCCAATTTGGAGAACCTACAGTTTCGTAAACTTTAGTTAACCCTTAAAACTGAGAGCATTTTGGCTGCTTTTTTCCATTACTATGTCAAAACGTACTGTAGATACAGAGGATATAATAATGTGCAAATATCGTATATTCTTTTTTTCAACTATATAAACACACCTGAGCAAAAAGTACTCAAACTGTTGGAAATCGGATTGAATTTGTGAAATTTGGAACTATTTCAAAGTTCATTGTCTATTTGGTGACTTCTGCACAATTATCGCTACTTTATATCACTGTTAAAAATAATTATAACTTTGACTCAACAACATATAACACAAATGAATGTGTGACCTATAATCAAACACCCCCAGGATGTCCATATAAGGAGTTGTGCATTATTCCCATGGCAATTTACCCTGGGGTGCACCTGCAGCACAGAAGAGTTATGTAACCATATGTAGTTTTGTCTATTGTCTGCTATTGTGAAAAATTGTACACAAATATTGAAAAAAATGTGAAATATAAATTAAAAATATACAAATCTCAGTTCCATTCAAACCACTGTCAATGTTGATTATTTCTCAGTATAGTGGTGTTTTAATTTCAGGTCATTTCGACACTGTAGGAAGTGATGTAAGGGAGGGCTTTTTGGATGGCTAGCTTCTTCTTCTTCTTTTCTGCTGGTCAGCAGCAGCAGAGTGTTGAGCCTGAATGGTGGACACTGAAGGTTTGTTCTGCATGAAGGTCAGAGACGCGTACAACAACAACAACAACAGTGGACACGTTGTTGGCTTTACCAGCCGTCAAGTTGCAGCCTCAGAGAGGTGCAGATGCAGAACGTGGTATTTAAGAAGACCTCTAAAACAGGAGACTGGAGGATCTCCATGACCCAACATGGCTGACATGAAGGCCACCTGATCACATCTCCATCTTAGCTACCATCTATAGGAGTCAACTTTTCTGCCCTGTCATGTTTGTCACAGGTGAAGAAGCAGGTTGTGGGTGAAGGATGACATGAGGAAGTGCAGATATTTGCCTTTAATGCTGCTTATACATATATATGTATAGATGTTGGTCAAAGTGACTTCCTCTTTGAGCCATATGTCTGTCAGTCTGTCCCTCCTCCCTCTCTTTCGACCTCGCTCTGCCGGCCTGAGCTGCTCTGCCTCTGGGCAAGAAGTGAACAGACCAGAAGAATCAAATCAGTCATGAAAAAAAAGCTTTATGTGTGTATAGTGTGCATGCATGCGTACATACATGCATGCATGCATGTGTGTGTGTGTGTGTGTTTGACCATAAGATGTCTATATATTCTGCTACATGTGGTCAAAACAAGGAGAATCTTCCTTTTTAATGATATATTTTCATTTTGTTACTTCTCCACAGTAAGTTTTTTTTGGTCCGTAAAAGCAAGATCTCATTGTTTTCTGTTTCCCAGAGCCATCCGCTGCCATTTTTGATCCCCGACTTCCTGTAATCATCATACTTTGACTCATCGTGTGCTTCTAGTGATTTTATCACAACGTAAAATAATTGAATTAAGCCCCACCTGGTCTGATTACTGGATACTCTGCAGAAGCTATACATTCATGGACTGGACTCTTTGGTTCAGAACGTAGGATTGATGAGGAAGATGAAGGGGTTGGCCACTGATTTGGAGAGAACACCGTAACAATTGCCGGTGATGATCGCAGTCTTCTTTACATAACCGTGGGGCTAGAGAAAATCCTCGGTACTGAAGTTGTGAAAAATCCCATATTAGCATAATCCTGGGGGGTGATGTGATGTAGAGGGGGGGGCGGGGGGGAGGGAGGTGTATTGTATAGGCTTGGATGAAAGGGACGAGGATGGAAGGGAGAAGAAGAAGGATGTGATTTCAAACCTCCATCATCCACGAGGAACGCGATTACACAGAGGAACATTATGAGAAAGGACCACAGTGGCCTCTCTGTGCTGGTGCAGGACACATGAAAGCAAAACACGTGTTTAATTCTATCTTATTGTATATCATTTTTGATGGAAGCCAGGAACAAGTGCACGTGTTTCCCCCTCGTCGGCTTCATCGCAGGCGGTCGTTAACAACGGCCGTGGTCGAAACATGTCGTCGGGAGGGTTGTGTGTCGTTTTGACGGATCGGGCCGCTCCGTGCTGCCGGAACGAGCAGGGAATTAACGGGACGCCGGGATGATGATGATGATGATGATGATGATGATGAGAGGTTTCAGCATGTATCCCAAGATTCCCTCTAGCACAGCTGGAGAAGCGGGGAGAGAGGCCCGGTCTTAATACCTGGGTCGCTATGGCAACAGTGACGTTGGGGCACTGCTAGAGGAGAAGGCTGCCAGAGCAGTTGAATGAAGGAGGAGGGAATAGGGGGAGACGCATCGGAAAATAGGAGAGGGGGAGGATTGAGGAAAGAGGATAGAAAAGCTTATCGCACCATCTTTTTTTCCTTTTTTTTCCCAGTTGGAGTTGAGGACGTTTTTTTTTTTTACTGAGGGGCCGTCGCTGTTATTTACAGGAAACCATGGGAGCTGGCTCATATTTAGCATCCTGTACAGAAATATCACACGCAGTGAGACGTGCTCGGACAGAGTGGAAGTTGGGTCTCTCTTTCTCGCTGCTGATTCACACGTTTTGTGTGCGTGGGCCGTCCGTTTGTCACTTTTAACTGGTCGTTGTCACCCTCGGTGATTCTCAGAGACACAGAGGAAGTGAGACAGAAGTATAAAATTGTACTGGTCAGCCTCCAGTGTCTCTTAGTGTCAGCTGGAGGACTCGAAATTACCCAGAGTCCAACAGTTTAGTCGGACATGAAGGAAGCATTTTAGGCTTGATCGGATATTATGCTGCTTTTTGTTTTGATGTGTAAAACTGGTGGCGTTAACCTTTAAATGTGCAAATTACTGTGATAAATGTTTTTTTGCCTGGGTCATCATCACAATTAGGGCTGCAACGATAATACAATAAATCAATTATTAATCGATTCATAAATTAATCTTCAACTATTTTGATAATTAATAGGCTTGTGTGTTTTTTCAATAATTAAACCAAGTTTTCGGAAGAAATCATCAAATGGACCAAACAAGTCCATCAAATTAATTGAGAAAGTCCTCAATTATTCAGCAATTTATTATGAAAATACTTTGTTGTTTTAAGAGTTGCAGCTTTAATCACAATATAATTTTCCTAATATGGCAATTATACCAATATATATATTGGTAACACATACATTTCTAATGCTAATGTATCCGTTCATCAGGACAGTGTCACGTCTAAAGTAACATGGTAGAAGATGGTTTAAGAGCGTCAATACAAAAAGCTGCACGAATGTCCTATTTTCTACCTTGACGGTCAATATTTCTGAGCAAGATGAAGCGCCTAACGCACTGAAAGGCCTAAATAACAGAGAATACACAGGTTTTTACTCTCTGTTATGAGGATCCTATGTTTGTCATTTTTTTGATGTCAGTAGAACTTCTTAATTGTCAATTATTGGGTTTTCCTAAAAAATCTGAGTTATGTTGGGTATGATCTGCTCCTGAAATCTCCATGAGTGGACGAAAGACAGAAGAGTTAAAAATTATGGATTTTAAAACTAGAAAAGCACTCGGAGAGCGCAGACCTCCGCCAAGGCAGCTCAGCCCCCCCACAAAATAGCGATTAAAAAATTGTGATAGCATCTATGGATCACATCCGAGATTTAAAGGTGCCATATGTAAGAATGTGGCCAAAAAAACGACAGTTACTACATTCAAATTCAAAATACCGAGGTCTTTTAGATTTTGTTTTCTGACGTAACTGGCACCCCATGGTTGCTCGGCAGTTGAGACTCTACTGACTGCAGTGATTTGTAGACGGCGGAAGGTGGCGCCACATGCCAAAACATGATTTCAAAACATAAACATGATTTGCAGTCTGCAAAATATATTTTTTCATGCAAATATTTTGGCTGTACTGTTGTTGTTGTTGTTGTTGTTGAGTTCAGTTTGTTATATGAACATTATTCCTGAGTCTCTGTGACATATTAGGAGGATTTTATGGTCAGTTGCTTTAGATTTATTACATAATGCACCTTGTTTTTTTTTTTCAATTGTTCCTGGTCCCATTGCAGACATTTCCTGAAAATTTCATCCAAATCTGTCTGCGACTTTTCGAGTTACGTTGCTAACAGACAGACAAACAAACATATACCTCCTGGTGGAGGTCAATAACCCTATAAATCTAAGTATATCAGCATCTGGGTCAGGAAATCCACAAACATACATACATGTTTTGTGATTATGATAATAACAACAGTTCTCTCATCACTACCATTTACTGCAGTGGACACAATATTCAACAATCAAAGGCATTAATTGCAGTTTATTTTCAAATTATTATGTCACTAATAACATGCTTCTTCTTCCTCTTTCCAGCTCTTTCGGGAGGTACGAATAATGAAAACCTTAAATCACCCGAACATAGGTAAGGAACATGCATGTATGTCCACCTTGTGTTGCTGTGTGTTTATTTATTACCTCTTTAGGACGTTCTCTGGCATAAACTGTGACCGTGTCAGGCAAAGATTTGAGTTGTGTGTGTGTGTTTGTGTGTGTGTGTGTCGCTGACTGAAGTGCGTCTCAGGCGTCATACCGAGGTCACGAGGTTGGATTTTCTAAAGCTGAAATGTCATATGGATCAAAACCCCCCCACGGAACTAACAGCAGGTTCCTCTGTGCTGAGAGTGACAGGCGGCCAGCTGTGCTATTATTTATAGTGCGAGCGGGATTTGTTTATCTATATTTGATTTTAATCTGCGTCTAATTCTGTTTTCTGTATTACAGTGAGGCTGTTTGAGGTGATAGAGACAGATAAGACCCTTTACCTAATAATGGAGTACGCCAGTGGAGGTGGGTACATCTGTCTGTCAAATACGTCATCCATTGTTTCGTCTTTTATTTTGAATTATGCTTCAAATGGAACATTCTGAGCATGTGATTCATTTCTGATTTATTGTGCAATGTCCTGAAACATGATGTGTTCAGTGGAGTTTTTTCCCATTGCATTTGAAGAACAGCTTTTAATGTCACTTTGATATTTTGGGATGTATTGCATTTCCATACGTCACTCATGTACATTAACAGAAAAGTCGAGCTAAAGTTGGATTCTCATAGCTGAGGTCGAGTTCCGTATCTACTATGGCTGAACAGTTAAAGCCAAAATGTGTGTCAAAATCTCATTGAAAATGAGAATAATGATGTAAAAATGACCATTCCCTCTGATATCACAATTCATCGTTCAGCCTTCCTATCGACACATTAGGGATATAGCGATTGGTGATTGGTTTTTTTCAACATGTCCAAGTTAATTGTCATTTATGGTTTGAAGAACTAAAAAAGCATAGAATACAATATTGTCAAAATCGCTCATGGGATCTTAAATCCTACATTTAATATAAAACATTGACTAATGAGGTCACATTTTTGAAAGTTTGGAGAGCGGGAGATATCTGCTTCTTTGAAAGTCCTGTGCTGAAGTATTTGAAATAAATTTGGTGCACAATTTTAATATCAGATATACAAATATATAATTTGTATATAATTAAAATACAGTGTCCTTAATCAAAGTATGCCATTGTCTTGTAATCCACCCCCTTACTCTAAGACCACATGTGTCAAACTCAAGGCCCGGGGGCCAGATGTGGCCCGCCATGTGATTTTATGTGGCCCGCGAATGATTAATTGGTCTTAAAAATCTGTGTTGAAATAGGTCTATGCTGCTTTTAAGGCGTGCGTTGACCATAAACTACATTTCCCACAATGCATGGCGATTGTGTTACCCACAAAGTGACAGCACCGCCACTATATCGCAGTATCATGGTATATGCATCATGCGACAAGTGAAATTGAATAAGTAATAAATACAGAAAGTTATTTAGCAATATGTTACGGAGTTGTTACCTTTATTTTACTTTAGCTATTATATTTGGTTACATTTAGTTACATTTATTCTGTATGAGGGTTACATCTGGCCCTTTGAGGGTATTCTGAGAAGGTGAGACCAAGTAAAGTAAAGTAAAAATGCATTATACTGTAGGACTGCAAAAATCAATTCAATCAATCAATTAATTTAGTTCATGTTTGGTCAATAAAGTGATCTCTCAAGGACAATATTGTATTGTTTCGTCCCACAAACTAAAGTTATTCAGTTTCAGTGACTTCTTTATTATTATATGAAACCAGAAAGTTTTCACATTAAAGAAGCTAGATTATTTATTTATTTTATAATCGATTAACGATCGTTTGAGGGATTAAGCGTTGCCGATGAAAGACGGGATGAATTAAAAATGACGGCAGCCTCTTCTTTTAATAGACCTCATACAGTAGGATTATGTTTATAGATTATGGAACCACAGCATAAATAACTGAGCAGTCCCTCTGCTGTGGTGGTGCAGACGTTCAACACACACTCGGGCGTAAAAGCAGCTCAGTGCATGTCGAGTCATTTTCCATGTTATTCAAGGTTTCGTAGGAATTGAACATTAACTTTGATGCTTTAAAGTTACATTATTTCTTTATTTAGCTACACTTTGACATGTTGGAAAATACACGCATTGGCCCTCTTGCTGGGAATTATGTGAAATGAATGACATTGCGCTGTTAAATTAGCGTAGCTTAGCATTATTGCAGAAAAATGTTGTTGAGCTTAGCTTAGCTCATCTTTCTCCATTATTTTGTGTTGTTTTGCTGCATTAAACTAATATTGTATCATGGTTATGATGATTTTTAACAACAATAATCGAATTTTGTCAGTGTGCTACGTTTATGCTACGCTAAGCTAACTGGGCTCAGATTTTGACAGGTACGAGAGTGGTATTGATCTTCTCGTGTCTTGGCAAGACAGAGAATGAGTGTATTTCCCAAAATGTCAAACTTTTCCTTTAAGTCTTTCCTCTCAACAAGAATAAAGTTGAAGCGGACACCTTGATAGCGCTCATAGCCTAGCCTTTATAAATATTGATGTGCATGAAATCGATTGTGTGTATCAGTGATATATAATTAAAGAAGCCAGCGACTGTAATGCCTCGCGCTTGCTCTCAGGTGAAGTGTTCGACTACCTCGTGTCTCACGGAAGAATGAAGGAGGTTGAAGCCAGAGCCAAATTTCGACAGGTACGAGTTTCGCCGCCTCGTCATCACCACATTACGCCACATGTTAAACTGTCAGTCCTTAACGTTTTGTTCCGTGTCCTCCGTGTTCACAGATAGTCTCTGCTGTCCACTACTGCCACACCAAGAACATTGTCCACAGAGATTTGAAGGTGAGGAAAAAAATCTCCGAAGATGTTTTTAGCGATGAGGGGGGGGGGATTACGGCTCGTCCAATACTAGGGCGTTTGTTTTGCTGCTGACAGATTACACTAAACGGAAAGTTATAATCTGGGACTAGTCCTAATCTGTGCCTGTGTAAAAGGCCCTTTAGCGCGTGAAGCCTTCTTTTTTTTATTATTATTATTATTATTTATTATCGGTCACATTCTGACTGTTATAGATTATAACATTAAATGTGATCACATGCAGTGACATACACAGTATGAGTCATGTGCAGTATTTATGTTGTTGGAAAACATGCAAATAATCCCACCCCCCCTCCCCATCTGTCCCTGAATCTCACTCTTTCTTTTCCTTCATTACAATCCCTGTTATTGTGTCCAACTCTCATTCCTCTCCCCTCCTACCATTTTCCTTCCTTCATTGTGTTGCTCTCTGCCTTTCCCCCCCCTCTGCCCATCCCTGCCTCTGCATCAACTGTATGAATGATTCAGGCGGAGAACCTTCTGCTGGACGCCGACGCCAACATCAAGATTGCCGACTTCGGCTTCAGCAACGAGTTCACGCTGGGGAACAAGCTGGACACGTTCTGTGGCTCGCCGCCCTACGCCGCCCCCGAGCTTTTCCAGGGCAAGAAGTACGACGGGCCTGAGGTGGACGTCTGGAGTCTGGGAGTAATCCTCTACACACTGGTCAGCGGCTCGCTGCCCTTTGACGGGCAGAACCTGAAGGCAAGCGGGGGTGGGAGGAGCGTTTGTCTGTCTGTCTGTGATGTTATTGCAAAAAAAAGAAAGTAAAAATAGTACCTTTATCCATAATCCAGCAGATGGCAATGGAAGCCCCTGAGAGCTGGAGCAGAGGGTGGAGACAAATGTGTGTTTAAGCGCTCACATCTACACAGACTGTCTGCTTTTCAAGCAGTTAGACTGCAGTTTTATTTATGCACAGCACCAAATGACAGTATGCATTATTTCAAGGCACTTTAGTGAGGTTAAAAACATTGTAATATTTGAGGAAAAACAGCTCCGACAACAGTCACCGTTACATCACACTGATTAATCCAACACGTTAAATAATTAAATGTACTATGAGTGGACGAGTTGTTGGTGAGTAACACGTACAGTGATGGACCAATCTGGCAGTTGTCAAAAGTGGAGAATCAGAATTCCCTCGACACAGTTCAATTATGACTTGCTGTGACTGTTGCTGTGCTGCACTGCTGCCACTAGGGGAGCAACAGCTCAACAAGCCCACGATTCGGTTGCAAAATAAATTCAGCCAGTAGTGGCATTACATGTAAATAAAAAAGTCACATTGTTTATGGTTTCATACCAAACAAAAATACTTCCAGTATACATCAATTTTTCACAATAAACTGTACGTTCTGTCTTTAGTGGCTTTCCTTGAACTGTATATGAAATTTCAACTAATCTCCTTAAATCTTTGGCTATGAACAGGCCGACAGCTTTTGTTATGTCTTTGTGTTTGTCTGAATGTGTGCGATAGCGAAGAGTCCAAACACCTTCCTCGTTCCTGCCACTTGACACAGCAGACAGTCTGTGATTATTTTTTATTGAAGAGTTTGTGCACACAATCCAATCCATGCAGAATCTTTTTTATAGCGAATATATATGTATACACTCTTAGAAATATAAGTGCTAAGTAGAACCATATAAGGTTCTTCGGCTTGTCCTCATAGGCGAACCCCTTTTTGGCCCACCCTGAACCCTTTTGGAGGGTTCCACCAAGAACCCTTTTAAAACCCTTTATTCAGGAAAGGGGTTTTAAAGGGTTCTCTGGATCAAAATGGTTCTTACTGGAACCATTAGTGTTACCAAGAACCCTTGAAAAACCCTTTCTTCGGAAAAAGGGTTTTTCAGAAGCAAATGGTTCCAGGTAGAACCTCAGCCCTTGTAGAAGAACCCTTTTGGAACCCTTATTTCTAAGAGTGTACACACATTTAATGTACATAATGACATATTGTGGTTTACGCCTCCCAAACGGATTCACACATATTTACACACACATTACAAATAATCCAATTATTGTATTTTAAAATTCATGTAAAAATGCATTTTGACCGACTGAAATTGTAGTAAATTGGATTTTTCAAAATTGGACGAACACACCCAGATAATGTGATTAGTAGTTGAGAAACTACTGCACATTTACCTTCATTTGGAACTGAGCTGGACTCTAGCTGTTGGTGCAGAGAAGAATAAGACATGAGTGACAAAAACATGGTGAAATTTAAGCCAGGGACCAATTTTTTATGCTCTTTCAGCCTTAAGGACTTGATATTTTCAAGTTAATGGATGGTAGGAAGTTGTGGAATGACACTCATCATGTTAACGGACACTGTCTAATGCTTACAGGCTGTAAGCATTACAGGGGTGGTGGGCGTTTTGCCCCCGAGCAGAGAGGAAGCAGACATACATCATTCAATATGTCAATACCCCGCCAGTGCTTTTATACTGGGACAAAGGCAGTGGTGGTGTAGTCGACCTACAACTGTAGCTCCACTTAGTAGTAAATCAAAACATACAAAACGCATTTTGCTTGGTGTCTGTGTGAGGGGGCAGTGTTATGATCTGGTGTTTACTTTAATGTCCAATTTTCCCCATCCTGCGGTCAACAGGAGCTGAGGGAGCGTGTGCTGCGGGGAAAGTATCGCGTGCCCTTCTACATGTCTACAGACTGCGAGGGCATCCTCCGCCGATTCCTGGTGCTCAACCCCACCAAGCGCTGCACCCTAGATGTGAGTGGGTGACAAAGAGCATGCAAATTAAAAAAAAAATAAAAATCACATTGAAATTGGAAGCGGCTGCAGCTTCTTCTTCTTCTTCTTTTATTTCCCCTTCTTTGTGACTACAGCAAGTTATGAAGGACAAGTGGATAAATGCAGGGTACGACAACGAAGATCTGAAGCCACACATAGAACCTGTCGAGGACTTCAGTGATCCGGCTCGCATCGGTAACCGAACCACATCAATGTTGTCAAGTTATAACGCAATGTGTTTTGTCACTGTCTCTTTCTTACCCTGGATTGTTTGTGGTCTTCAGAGGTGATGGTTGGAATGGGCTTCACTCCAGAGGAAATCAAGGACTCTCTGCTCAATCAGAAATACAATGAGGTCACAGCCACCTATTTACTGCTGGGCCGCAAAGGAGACGTGAGTTACATATGTATAAATTACAGGAAGTAGGAATGCACCGATACCAGTTTCTGGTCCAACGCTGCACTCGTATTTGCGTTTGTAAAAAAACTACTCCGACACTTCTGCACCTGATACTACTTTACGCGTCTTCAAGTGAGCTGAGCAGGTGTGAGGCGATAAGCGGATGTGTCGCATTGTCAGCAGTTTGGAAATATTTCCAGATAAGCGATGATGACAAAAGTAGAGCGGACTGTAACCGTAAAAGTGTTCTGCTCGACCGTCAAGAGGAGGAGCCAAAAGTAGCTCCTTTTCATTTGATAGAACTAATTCAAGTCTATCTGTTCATATGCCTTTACTCGCATAAATATTTGGGGTTTGGGTTGGGCTTAGGGTTAGCCTTAACCCACCTAAATATTTGGGGTTTGGGTTTGGGTTGGGGTTAGGGTTAGATATTAAATATTTGATGTTCCATGGCAAACAAGCTTACTTGGAAATCAAAGCTGAAATAATGATCTCTTATATTCTCCATCTTTTGATGTCAAACCGAAAGTGAACAGCAAAAATAAAGGAATTGGCTTCACTTCACTTCCAATACTTTTGGAGGGCAACTATGATTTAAGAGCGGCAAAAAGAGATAATGGGGAAAAAACTAGCAATCATGAACTGGTGCAAAATTCTACCATTTAACCACCTCAGAATGTTTTGGATGATTATATGAAGGAACCGTTTATTTGTAAAAGTCCCTGCTTTGCACATTTGTGTCAAAATAAAAGCCCCTTAATTAGTCAGGGGAATTTACTTAACATTTGTTTAAAGGGTGTTACCATTGTCCCCATGACATAATGATTCTAACCTGAAACTGACCATAAAATTCTCCAAAAACTGTGACTGTGTGACACGTTTCTGTCCACTGTGACATCACAGGAGGGCAGTGAGGCTCGTTCAGCCAGTAGCCTGTCTCTGGCGAGGGTAAGACCCAGCCCCATCACCAACGGGACCAACAAGCACTCGTCAGCCACCGGCTCTTCTTCCTCTTCCACCTCGTCCTCGCACAGCAAGACCCAGCGCAGTGCCTCCACTTACCACAGGCAGCGACGGCACAGTGACTTCTGTGAGTCTCTATTCTAACATGGTCGCTCCCGGAGGCTGGGTCAGGACCCACAGACGGGTTTTTAGGAGATTTTTTGGTCGATATGATTTTGAGAGGGGTACTGAGGCTTTTTGGGTCCTGTATCATTCATTATTGCCATGTTGGTGGTGGTGAGATGACATGCCAGTCATTTTTTCTTTCTTATATAATACATTTATTAGATATGTCATCTTTAATTAGCTGTGATGAATGCATTAACGCTTGCATTGGTTCGCAGTAGCTCATCTATAAAATATCGGAAACACGGCTGTTACAGATAAAGGAGCGACTGCAAACACTGCAGGGTTCACCATGTACCGCACGTGCAAACTCTCTGCAGAATACTCCTTATATGAGTTTCTGTGTTTCTTTGCTCTGCTGTCCTCCACAACAAAGGTGGGCCTTCCATGCCCGTCATGCACCCCAAGAGGAGCCCGACCAGCACGGGCGAGCGGGAGCTGCGCGAGGGACGGATGCCTTCTCGCAAAGCCAGCTGCAGCGTGATGGGGAGCCACAGCCTCCCTCCCTCCAGCCCGATGGTCAGCAGTGCCAACAACCCCAACAAGTCTGAGATCCCTGACCGCCGCAAAGACATGACTGCCACCACAGTAGGTCCTTCTCAAGCAGGGAAGGGAGACGGATCTGGTTTTATCCCGATAGTAGATAGGAGTCATAGATGGATAGATAGATGTACAAGAACTGTATGAAGCAGAGAAGGCAATGTGTATATATATATATATATATATATATGTGGTGGACTTCCCTGCGCTGAATGCCAAAGTCAATCTTATCTATTCTGCCTCTGATTTATTAATTCCACTCTGTGTAGAATAACATCCCTGGAAGCGCCATGACACGTCGGAACACATACGTGTGCACAGACCGTTCAGGAGGTGACAGACACTCTCTTCTGCAGAACGGCAAAGATAACAGGTACAGGACTTTATATTGCATTCTAGACAGTAGCTTGAAGTATTTCCGTACATATATTTTGTATATTGTAAACCAGGAGAAAATAACTTTTGAGCTTTGAATCAGGCCTTTGCAGATGGAGAGTAGCTCTCTTATCATTTACAGTTGGTTAAAGAAACCTATTAGTTTCTATTCTATTAGTTTGTTTATGAACTCAGACCTGCAGTACCTCCACGATCCACAAGGTGGATGCAGCTCAGACTTCCAACACCAATATTAACAGTTTTCTCTACTGGTCCAGCCCAGATTTGATGAATAGTTAAGTACACCATGTATCTGTCAGTCACGTCATTGCATGAATTCATGACTCAACGTTGCCTAATGTAGCATAGTGACCATCGTAACAGGCAAAAAGATCTTGTAGTCGGACCTTAAAGCTGAGGACTAACTGTTACAGACCACCTGACTCGGGGTTATCTTGAACTAAAACATGGCTTTTAAACCTCAAATCTTTATTTCTTTTTCCTTCCCTTGCAGCTCCTTGAGCCACCGCATGCCCGCCGCTTCTCCCTCCACGCTCAGTATCACCGGGGCTGGAGCGGCCTCCTCCTCGTCTTCTTCGGACAGATGCCGCCTGACCCGAGGCTCCACGATCCGCAGCACCTTTCACGGGGGACAGCTGAGGGACCGCGGGCCCCCGGTTTACTCGGCCCCGCCCACTTCGCCCACTCTGTCCCACCATGAAGCTAGCCCCCTGCCCCACGCCCGCACCAGGGCAACATCCAACCTCTTTACCAAGATAACCTCGAAACTCACTCGCAGGTAGATGTCTACACTACATCATATGTCATGTGTGTCACGGACAGGCCCGGGTCGTGTTTGTGAACAGTGACGCCGTTCTCGGCCTCCAAACATCTAAAGGACATCGTTGTTTGACGCGGTTATTATTGTGTACTTCTGTAGAATCTATTCAAACTCAAAAAGTACTGACCGATGCAGTGAATATGAAGCTTAATCCAAGTATTTTTGCATTTATTACATATTTAAAAATGCAGATGCAATCGATTGGGGGGAGAAAAGGCTGATTTTGCAGGGATTTAGGATTCAAATTCCTATTTTTTGTGCGTTGATAAAGAATCAAACTGGCGGGAGAACGTGAGGAAGTGGCCTCATATAACACACAAGGATATTTTCAATTATTTTGTGCCGTTTGTGGACGATTGAATGAAATAATGAATTAATAAAAGTAGGCAATATAACGGCTGAAAAAAACAAAGTGAAACAAACACATCACACCACAGCATGTGTGCTTGTTTGTGCGGCCGCTTTCATCCGCGTTCCTGTCTTGTTTTTTGCGGCCAATGATCAAAAGATTCCCGTTACATTAAAGCCATAAACCAACTGTTCTAGTACATACGATACTTTTCTAGAAGCTATGTCGTCTTTCAAAGTTGTTGTCGGGCCTGCTGCGTAAAGCTGGGCCAACTACTGATTGGTAGTTTGTTTGCTCTGGTCCAAATCAGTCGACAGACCAAAAATAAAAACCATGAGAACGTTTACTCTGCTTATTACACTCTTAGAAATAAGGGTTGCAAAAGGGTCCTGAGGTTCTACCTGGAACCATTTGCTTCTGAAAAGGGTTTCAGGGTCAAGGGTTCTTGTTAACACTAATGGTTCCAGTGAGAACCATTTTGATCCAGAGAACCCTTTAAACCCCTTTTACTGAATAAAGGGTTTTAAAAGGGTTCTTGGTGGAACCCTCCAAAAGGGTTCCTTGTGGAACCTTTATAAAAAGGTTATACCTGGAGCCAAAAAGGGTTCTCGTCCATAATTCTGTGACAGAAACACTGCTGCTACTTCTGTACGTCTGCCCAGAACGTTGAGGCTGATTCACCTGGTAACTGGATCAGAGTTCTCACCTGACAAGACTTTGTTTAGGAAGAAACCGGAACCACAAACTGGTTCCAGAGGGGAAAAAAGAGGTCAGGTGTCCGATGTATCCACGCTTGATCTTCTTATCTAACTCTCAATGAGACAGGGAATATGGCGCTGAAATTGCCAAAATTAGATTAGGTAGATTACATACATGAATACAAAAGTATATGAGATAGCCTTTTTCCGTTACTAATCTGTATTTATTTATTTATCTATTATGGAGCGTTTTGTTAATTTAGTTGTATATTGCAGCTGTTTTCGCACATGCATATTGTCTAAAATGTTAAATTACTACATGAAGCCGTGATGTCCCGCGACCCTGACGCTTCTAAAATCTAAAAAGACTCCAGTTCCTCAACACGAGGTGGACTAATTGGCGAGATTTTGGTCCGCGGCGTCTGTTCTGTTACACACACACACACACGTACACACACACACACGCGTACACACTTATGCAAGTACTGCTCCATACACACACGATGGGCGGCACTAACTGGCCTTTACAATAATGATGTCTGTCTGTTTGTCTGTCTTTTGTTGTTTTAATCTCTAAACCCTTCATGTGTTTCCAGTATCACAGTATTCAGTTGATCGTATGTGTCTCCACATCATACTTTTATCTCCTCGTGCACAGTTTTAAACGAAGGGCCTGGAAAGAGATGTTTTTTTTAATCTTTTTATCTTTTGCACACTTTATGAAGTCTATAGGTTTCCTTTGATGTGTGTGTGTGTGTTCTTGTACTTGCGGCATACTGAGGACCAGAGAGGGTTTTTAACCAACAAAGTGAGGTCTTTTTTACAAAGTGAGGACATTTTGGCTGGTCCTCACTTTGTTTTCATTCAAATCACTTCCTTAGGCTGTAAACATGCTATACTGTTATTAACGGAGGTCCTCAATTTGGTACAAAAACCTGTTTACCCTGTTGTTTCACACACTTTTTGCGCTGGGGCTCCACCTGCAGACATTTTATGGTACTACACCCAGTAGTTCTTGATAGATGTCATTCATGAAGTAGATATTTGTAATGCAGCAAGTACAAGAGTGCGTGTGCGCGTGTGTGCGTGCGTGTGTGGCTGTGTAAGGTGTGAGGTGATCTTCACGCACAGGGTTCTTGTGAATGTCCGAGGCTAAAACAAACAGATGGACTTGAATAATTAAAAAAAATGCATTATCTACTGTATTTCTTATTATATCTTATTTAATCTAATTTTCTAAAAATCCTACTGCGAACTGCTGCTTTAAAAAGTCACTTCTTTCTAGTTTTCGCGGCTTCAACTGTTGACAATCTGCACCCTTTGAATTACCAAACAAATGTTCTAATTCCCGATCAATGACCTGGAATAGTGAAAAATGAGCATATATGATGGATTGTGGGCTTTTATGGCCCCTGCTGAAAACAAATCCTAAAGGAAACCCTGTATGTAAATGAGTATACTTTCTAATTATAACCCTAACGTACCAGCAGCAAACAGTTTAACACCATTTCTCATGAAACTATCAGTTAATTTGGGCAACCATTGAATTTCCTGGGGAGCATGTGTTCTTTCTATGCACTGGAATTTAACAGATTCAGAGGGTTAACCCTGTCCCCCTTTGACATTATACTAATCTATAAAGGTAACTCAGTTGTAAACCTTTACTCTGTAAACCGTATAGTTTTTATTTCATGTCTGGTCTTGTATTAACATTTTCAGGCTTGTTTCAGACTCGGAGTGAGACTAAGATTCACTTTAAATAAAAAGAAAAAAACAACAACAAATAAATGTATATGAAAACATGTGGAACTGTCGTTATCACTTCCTGCCTTTCACCCAGTGGCTTTTTTGGGCCTGGATTATCCTCTGCTCCTCTCTCTCCTCCCTCCCTCCCTCAGTCGTCATAATCACACATGTCTAATCTTATCAAACCTCAGCTTTATCCTTGCCAATCAGCTGCAGCGCTGCGCTCTTTTTCACCACTTGCTCTCCTGTGATTCAATTATCTTCTCTCTTACTCCCCCAACCCCCTGCTCTTACCCTGTGTCTCTTTTTTTTTCCTCCTCCATCTCTATCTTGTTCCGTTTCCCCCCCCTCTGTCATGGCACCAGGGTCAACCTTGACCCGTCCAAGCGCCAGGGCTCAAACAAATCAGTCTCGGGTTGTACTCTTCCACAAGGATCAAAAACAGTTAGTAAGTTCCCATGACTCTTGCTTCTTTCTTGTCGACCTGTGCCGCCCCCCCCCCAGTCTGTCTTGCCTGCCTTCCTCCTCCAGCGAGGGGGAATCTCCTCTGGTCCATGAATGCCTGCCTGACATGTTCATACTTGTGTCTTTAAATGATTGCTTGTCTGCATGTTAGTTGTAAGCATGGTTACAGTCGAGGGTTTTCAGTGTGCAATCATCCCTTATTTTGTATTCGTGGTCAGGCCGACTTTTAGGGAAAAAATAACCGGAATATCTGCATGCTTTTGGAAGTTGTGAGTGAGGATACAGAAGCGTGCAGTGGTGAGAGACGACACATCACATGCTTCTTCTTGTTCTTGTTGCTTGGTGCCCACCTCATCTGCGAGTTGTGTTTTTTTTTTTCGTCTTAACCAAGCGTGTTTGTCTTCCAGGGTCACAAATGAATCTGAGGGAATCAGGAGATTTGCGCTCACAAGGTCTGTCCCACTTCTACTTCACTGACATTTGGTTTTTAACGCCAATCGTATGATGTAAACGCGTTAATGCTGGTTTTGCTTCATTTCTTCTCCCCCATAGTTGCCATTTACCTGGGTATCAAAAAGCGTCCGAGCCCTGGTCCATCGGACGTGGCTGGGATCTGAGAGGCGGCGGCGGCGGGCGGCGGGACCCTGCGGAGGTGGTACTGGCTCTGCGGGAGGCAGCGCTCGGGTGTGGCTGCCAGGTCCACCATGCCGGCCCTTTCCTGCTCTCCTGTAGCCACGGCGTGGCAGGGGGTCGCGTGGCTTTCGAGGCCGAGGTGTGCCATCTTTCTACAGGCAACTCAGAGACTTCTAACGGGGTGCGCTACACGCGACTCTGGGGGGCGCCGTTAGCTTTCCGGGACATTGCCACCCAAATCTCAAAGGATCTTGAACTTTGAACAGAGAGGGGGTGTGTTTGCATACGAGTGTGTGGGGTTTTTTGTGTGTGTGTGTGTCTGTCTGTGTGTGTGTGTGTTTGTGTGTGCAAATAGAGGAGGAGGAGATAACTGAAGGCAAAAAAAAAATCCCAGAAGGGGTGAGGGGCTGGACCCAAGAGAAAAGACTTCTCTTTCTGTCTCTTTCATGACTTACACCCCTCTTGCGTGTACACACACACACACACACACACACACACTTCTCACATGCACACACACACACACACACACACACACACACACACACAGACAATCTGACCCGTAAAGTCACTGAGGCACCTACACACACCACACTTTATCACCCAGCTCACTGAGCTGCTGCACCCACTGGACCTGGATCAGACAGATGGAATCTTAGCATATTTTTTATCGCTACTCTAGCCATAAATGACTCTTAATTTTCTTATTTATTTCTACGTTTTTAAACCCACTGTCACTTTCACCACCACGGAAAAAAACTCAATATCTCGTGTGGTGAATGTCATCGACGAGCTTTTTAAACTATTCTTTTGTACGTCATTTTCAGGTACGCCGTTAATTTCTCTTTTTTTGTTTTTCTCCTGACAATTTTTTTTGGACAATAACGTGCACAAATGTGGGGAAAAAAGGTACATTTTTAGTGAGGAGGCTGTAGAAGATGACGTGGATTTGATTCATGTGTTTGCAGTAGGGGGCGAGGATTAAGGTCAGCGGGGAGCAGAGTTGACAGGCATTTGGAATGTCCAATCAGAGGCCGACGTGAAGTAGATAAAGACTGTAAAACAAAGCTAAAATGTCAAGATGTGGCATCAGTCGTCTTTTCTGGTGTCCTGAAAGAATGAAATTGACTTTGAGACACATGCTTCTCTCTGATTGGCTGTATTCACTGCCTGTCCTCACTGTGAGCATTTGGATTTTCCAACCTTTCGCCCCCCTTTTCTGCACCTTAACCTTCCACCGAGAGCGTTGTGCTGAAAACGCGACAGTCGGTCGTCCCGCCACAGATATTAGAGACACTGTTATGGTGTGATGGTGTTTTTTCCAGTGCAGTGCGATTCTTTGGTTCCTGTTTTGTGCCATGTGATTTTTATTTTATTTTATTTTTTGCCTCGGTCACCATGTTAGTATGTTCGACAGGAACCCCCCCATCACCCCCCCCAAAAAAAGTGGATGAGCCAACCAGTGAAACCTCCGAGATTACACACACACACACTCCTGAGTATCCTCCTTCCTCGTTTTTGTGGCACAGTACATTATATAAACTGGTCTGTCCATTACTGATGACTGTAAGGACCTGGGGGGGAGGGGAGTTGAGGGGATGGGGAAGGGGGTTCTGAATTTGAAAAAAGGCACAGTGAAGGCAGCGTGGATGGTATTTTCTTCAGTTTTTGCCTTCCAAAAGTGACCGACCCCCCCCCCCCTGCACCTTCTTACAGTGCATAGTGTAATGAAAAAAAAAAAACACTGAGAAAGCTTTCTATTCTATTCTCCCTCCCTGTTTTTAGTGAATAACATACTGTGATATTTATGTCGGCTACAGCTCGCGTTGTTTGGCTGCTGATTTACTGTTAATACTCAGTTGTGGATCACAGTGACCCTAAAACACACACTCTACTACCCCCGTTTCCTTAAACCCCCCCCCCCCCCCCCTCCATCTCTTAAAAACCTTAAAGGGACATAATTGTTTTTCCACACGCATAACTGTACAACTTTACTTGTGTCATCACAACTGAGCAAAACCGGTCGACCTCTTGCTTTGTTTCGGAGGTCGTCTTTTCTCACAGGGAAACACTCTCGTCGTCCCACGCTCTCGCGTCGTAGACCCCCCCCCCCCCCCCGTGTATGGCGTCTGCTCACTTCCTGTTTGGTGTGCGGTGGGAGGATGGGGAGGAGGATGGGGGGAGGGCGGCTCTGACCCCCTCCTCAGGGTGAGAAGCAGAAAAACAATATGGGTCTGCCGTCGTCCTCTCTCTGGACGTTTCTCATTGTGGTGTATATTGGCGTCAGGTAATATAGACCTCAATGCACTTTGCTTTGACTCGAATCAGCTCCTTCCAGTGTACCTGTATAGGTAATACCCAGATTTAGCCACTGGAGGGCGCCAATGTCTTAAATGTGAAACACTTCAATTTGTGGATATTTGCACAGTTACTTTATTTATTTTTTAGAATAATATCATTAAAAAAAAATAACAGGATTTATATCGGTCAGTTGATGGCTGTATATAAAAAATATATGAATATAGTATATATCTTAGAGCTCAAGGTTTATTTATAGCTAGAGCAAGGGAAGTAATTCTAGTCTAAAGCAGTTTCTGTCAGTGACAATGGGGGAACAAAAACCAACCTGCAATCCTGCATGACTTCAGAGTTTGGGTTTTAGGGTTAAAAAGAAAATATAAATAAAATAAAAATGCACACCTAGGATCAGAAGCTTTGTCAGATGCAGGCTCAGTTTTTAGATATGAGTTGATACAAAGAAAACGGTGCTAAATGTAGCACCATATCGTCCCCTCCTCCTCCCTTTTACAAAAACAGACATGGCGGATTTGGGCGAAGTACAATGACTTCACTCCACCTGGTGGACAGAAGGATAACTCGGTGTGTTCAAGAGGGCTTCTAAGCTCTGAGAAGTATTTAAAATATGCCATAAAATATACCACAACATACAGTGTGTAAGAAAAAAAAAAAGTTTTTAGTCACAACTAAACGGTGCAATCTTCATTGCCAGTTCTGCAGTATATATATATATCGAATTGAATTTACACTGTCTCTGAGACATGGAAGGCCCTGGGTTGCATTCAAGCCATAGATTTATGACACCGCTGTCTCCTGATTGCAAATATACAGTAAATCAGGTCTGCAAAGTGGAGATTATTGATGTGAAGCAGGCTCAAATGCAAATAGCTTTGTGTAAAAAAACAACAACTCGGTTTTAGCGTTAAGAGGGATTAATATTGTCCTAAGGTGAATTCTACTGTGAAAAATTCTTGAAAAGAGTTGTTTGTTTTTTTGTTTTTTTTTTAAACTGCGTGTTGAGTAAATGCTTGTATACCTGCTTAGAGACAGTGTGTCACGTCACTGGTCTGGTTTCAATTGGTGAATGGTACAGTATAATGATCCCAGGGGGCTCAGTATTTAACCTGCACCTGTATGAGTAATTTTACCCTGCTCTACTGGTTAATCCCTCCCCTCAGAAAGAAACTGTAAAACTTGAGATTGTGTCATTCTCGTATTCTGGTTAAGGGAGAATGTGGAGCTGAAGATAAATAAAATTCACTGATGTTGGCATTTTTTCCCCCTCCCCTTCATTTTGTGGTCCTGGTTTCACAGTTAAAGCATAAGATCTTAAAGGTGCATTATGTAATAAATCTAAAGCAACTGGCCATAAAATCCTCCTAATATGTCACTGAGACTCAGGAATAATGTTCATATAACAAACTGAACTCACCAACAACAACAGTACAGACAAAATATTACATTACAAATATTACAAAAAATATTTTGCAGACTGCAAATCATGTTTATGTTTTGAAATCATGTTTTGGCATGTGGCGCCACCTACCATCGTCTACCAATCATTGCAGCTAGTAGAGTCTCAGCTGCTGAACAACCACGGGTTGCCAGTTACGTCAGAAAACAAAACCTAAAAGACCTCTGTGTTTTGAATTTGAATGTAGTAACTGTTTTTGGTCACATTCTTACATATGGCACCTTTAAGAAAAAATAGTTTTTACTATATTTCTTACCAAAATAGAAAGGTATAATCTGTCCATTATAGTCTTTAATCTTATTTAGTCGGCATAATCATGCCCTCGTGACGAGTATACTGTACTTGTCGTTCATGTGTGACTACCAGTTGTGTTGCAACATAAAAAAGACCAAAATGAGGTTGTTTTCATGGGGCACTTTTTATTGAGCAGTACATGAACAGCTTCCATAGTCGTTACTCTTGATAATAAAAAGTGGGTGATGCCACGTCTGCCGGGCAAAGCCCAGCTCAGTGGAGGCTGATCCCAGGATGTTACCAACCAACACAGAAGAACGTGAAAAAAAAGGACAAAGGACAGAGAAGAGAAAAAAAACTGGAAGAAGGAAAAAAAGGAGGCGAGCAGAGGTAAGAGTCTCTTGGTGAGCAGCTGTTCCCTCTGCATGCCCTTCAGCTGGCTCGATTGCACATGAATGGTCACAAGAGAAAAAAAAAAAAGATTGTCTCTCTTTTACTTCTGGGCAGGGATCATGCTGTCAATGGCCTCTCCCTTCTCCAGCTTCTTCTCCATCTCAACCATGAGCTTGACACCATCGACCACCAGCTGGACCTGCTCCACTTCGGAGGAGCCCAGACGGTCAGCGTTGGAGATGTCAAACACTCCGCCCACGGAGGCGGTGTCAACGCCACCTAAAGAGGACAGAGGACAGGGGGGGGTTATTACGCAGAACATCTGAGGATGTTTGAAGTGACACTGCATCTACAGGTGTACAATTTTCGAAAGTGTTTTTACCTGTGCCGCGCTTCTGCAGACGCAGCCTGGTGAGAATCTCCTCGAACTTGGCGTGTGTGCTCAGCTTGGGAAGCTTGACGTGGACGCCACCACGCAGACCGGTTCCCAGGTTGGAAGGGCAGGTGAGGACGTAGCCGAGATGCTCGTTCCACATGAAGCCGTGGTTGTGCTTCTCAAAGATTCCCTCAATCTGGCCAGAGAAAGTAGGCGAGTTAGAGGAACACCCAGCAGCAGCATGCCACACTGCTTCGAGAGAGTCTAATCATTGCTTGTTTTTCCTCTTACCCTCTTCAGGCCAACGCAGAAACGCCTGAAGACCTCCCTCATGTTGCCGCCCAGCTGCATGGAGATGACACGCAGGTGATCCTCCTCGTTCACCCAGACCAGGAAGGTCTTGTTCTCGTTGTGCCTGGGGACATGGGAGCGAGGCGTCAACATCGAGCCACACAGGTAACACGGAAACATAGTGAAAGCATACACATTCATACTGATGCTTGTCACGGCGGGTCATTCTCACCAAATGCCTCTGGCGTCGGGCCAGTCGCGGGCCATTCCGGCGCAGGTCAGCAGGGGGGAAACGGGCTTGTCAAACAGGAAGTGGTCAGAGATCAGCTGCTCCTGCTCGGCATCAGTCATAGACTTCAGGGGGTAGTACTTGCCCTTGAACTCGCCATCCAGGCTGGTCAGAGCTACAGGGACAGATGTAACGTTAGGAAACCACATGTTCTACAGCCCATAGTTAAGGATTTTCGTGCATTCTCACCCTCAACGGACAGCTTCTCAATGGCTCTGCGCTCGCCACGGCTGTTGTGGGGAGGCAGGGTGAATCCCTTGATGCTGCGGCCAGTACGGACGCGGCTGGACAGAACGTAGTTGGGGTCCAGGTCATCGCCACCCTAATGAGAAAATGATCACACAGTTGAAGACAGTCCTCACTCACTCATTCTTTTCTTTACCAAAGAGCTCTTTGTTTAAGAACCATCCAAGTATAAGCACCTTCAGGTTCTCGAAGTTCAGGTCGGTCTTGTGCTTGTCAGTTGGCTTGTATCCACTATGACGGTCGGAGATGATGGGGTCCAGCAGGTCCTTGAAGACCTCATAAGACTCCTCGTCACCAGCGACGCAGCCAACAGTCATAATGAAGGGGTGACCTGAAGGCAAGCAGCACACAAGGATGCAGGAATTAGAAGATGAGAGTGTAGATGATAATACTAATTTCTCAATCGGGCGTCTCTCTGGGACTTACCGGGGTTGTCAATACCAGTCTGGATGACATCATCCAGGGTATAGCCGCTGGGTGTCTGCTTGTCTCTCAACTTGCCATAGATTTCCTTGGTCAGGACCTTGGCCATATGGTTGTTGTGCTTCCTCAGGTCGGGAAACTCCTCCTCAACCTTGTAGTTGAGTTTGAAGTTGTTGTGTGTATTTCCGAAAGGCATCTTTGCTTTCTAACACTGCAGAGAGAGAGAGAGAGAGAGGAAAACACAGTTTAGCTGAATATCAAAAAAAAAAATTCTGGGATATTCTGCAAGACAGGTGCAGGGTTTGACGCCGTATCGGGCACAGGAATCTTGGTAACAAGTGTCGCTCAATTCTCAAAGCTCAAATGTTCGACTGAAATAGAGAAGGGGTGGAGGAACGCGTGTTTGCTGTTTATTTTTAGCGCCAGCGCATCTGACTTTAAAGCCTTTCTTTAAAGTGTCCCCAGCATGTGCAATTAACACATCAATCCTCTTCACACACACATACACACACTTGTTTTTCAAGTTAACATCGATACAAACGTCTTTTACGCACATTTTCATTTTCAAAACATTGCATTACTGCGTCAATTAAATTGTCTGATCTCCGTGGTATCCCTTACTTACATCTTTGCATAGTGAGAAAAGGAAGAGCACATGCAACAACACACGTGAAATGAATTAAACCGTAAAAATCTATCGTAAATGTGGCTCTTAAATGGCTAAAATTAGTATCGCGACATTCAGAGCCTCCTCCGGCTGCTCGTCTCTCCCTTACATGTGTCAAAGTGAGAACCACCTGTCCTCATTAATCACTGTCCATTTCCACAGAGCAAGAATAAAAGCTACTGCTACCCTAAAACGGCACACTCGGGCCACTTAATCTGACAAAATAATGTATTCTGTTATTTATCACTGGAGGACTGAAAATCCTTTCTAAATAATTTGAAATGTTTGAATGTTTCACCAATTCCAAATCCTCCACAGGCTAAATCATACACTCTCGCCTCCTATTTCTTCAATTGTGTCGTTTGCTGTGATAATTCTTTACCTTCCAACCAGACAAGAACAGAGGTAACAGTCCTTGGGATCAGATCCTGTTCACCACAGCCAATATAGAGGTCACCCAACTCTGCTGGTGTCTGCCCCATGTTTATATACCAGGCACACGCTCAGCCATTGGTCTGACCATTTTAGTGCCTGCTGTGCCCCCATTGGCCAGAGACAGTTTATGAAAGGGACACATTTACATCTCGGTCATTCAAGACGGGCACTGCGGCTATACCCTTGCAACCCCCTCGCCCACCCTTGGCCCATACATAGCTCCAGTTGGACTCGGGAGGGAGGTGGAGGGTCATGAAGGTGGGTGAGGGGTGTGTGGGGGGGTTTGGGGGGATTGAGTTGAAGAAACTGGAAAAAGCTGAGCTTCCCTTCTGCTTCACACACACACGGAGCTCAGGAGTCTGTTGGAAAGGGTTGGTCATTTTTTTTTTACCACCGATCAAATATGACGGCCATGTGGAAACAGGGCGCTTTTAAAATGGGTCAAATTTGACAGGTGCCTCCTAACATCAGCCAGACTCATAACCAAGTCCAAATCAAGGCAGCACACCCCATAATACAAAGATAACCTATTGACCCCAATGAGCCAAGATATGGGGAGGCCCATTCCAGGATAGTTGTGCAGATGTTTGTGCTTTATTCACCATGCAATGTTGCGATGTTGACCCCCCACCAACCCGCTGGAGAAAGTGAATCAAACCAGCACTTCCTACTACATGACACCAATGATCAGACACCGAATCATCAATGGTAAAACTGATAGTGAAATGGAACGTTGAGGACGTAATGTGATGCCATGTTTGACATTAGCTTCATTAGGGCAGCTCTTTGACACCGTGGCGTCTCAGCTGTCATGACACTGTGTCACCGGTGTCTTATGCTCCGCAACCACTTTTTACATACATACTTTTTGTCTGAAAGAATTTAGAGGTTGTAATACATGCAAGTTGTACTATTTCTAAGATCAATATTTGAAGAACCCTGCCATGTCTCATAATTTGTTACATCTGATTCTCTTTTCCTTCTTATTTTAAAGATGGTGTTGGTTGACATAAAAATGCAGAAAACCCAAAAGAGATCCTTAAGCATTTCAACCCAACAATTAATGGAACATGCATATATCATGTATGTGCAACACATAAAGGAATTACAGCAAATGCATTCCTGTGCTACAAATGGCTCATGATGTTGTACATTTTGTACAAGTTGCTTTTATCATACAGAATCACTGAATTTAAAGCGTATTTGTGTGGTATTGTATCGTAGAAAAAACAATGGTTTATTCTCTCTGTAATGAAACATTAACTGCTTTATATCTCCCTTAGAAGATGACTGCTTTCCAACCCGTCAATATTTCTCTGGGATCCATGTCTGCAGAATCTTTGTGGTAAGTTGCATCACCCCCACACACCACACGCAGCCCTCCTGTTTTTAATTCAAAGATTTATCATAGATTTTATTGTGAAATATATCTTGTTCCATATAAATACAGCCACTTTTATTTTGAAATTCTGGGAAATACCATCACAGACACTGTTAGTGAGATAAACTCATATCATCCACCCCAACTGGACCGTTGCTTTTACCCAAAAATGTGGACTATTCTTCACTTGAGCGGCCTCCTCCTGACCAGACTTGATGCTCCGTGGTCCCCAGGACCTTTGAGTTTTGTGACCCCTGCTTTAGATACTTGGTGATGGCGCCATGTGTGTTGTCATTAATGTGTGAGAGATTCTTAAGGTGTATCAACATGTTAAATATTGCCTCAAAGGTCGATTGACATAGGCGCCATTCCACAAGGGGTCGAGGGTGGAGTTGTGGGGGGGGTGGGGCATACCAACATGCAATCGTGTCTGTGGGATAATCCGGCCAACTCTGCCTCACACCTGCTCCTTCCAGTCGTACATATCATTACCACCCGCTGTCATTACAAACAGCCCCTCCACCTCCTCTCATACAGGTATCACTGCCACAAACTGATTTCTATGCTCATATTCAGCTAAGTACTGTACTATTGTTGTGATTTGCTAGTTTGCTCTCTCACATTTTGCATTTGCCAGTGAAAGTCAAAGTGTGAAGATATTGGAGTGAGGCGTGTCGGCTGGTCACAGTGCCCTTGCCCCCCGAATTGAAATCATGTCTCCTGTTACACAGCTGTCTGCTGCCTGTCCTCCCCCGAGTGGGAGGTTACCAAATTAGTCTCTGTGCAAGTTCCCACATTTCATTCTCATTTTATTTTAGTTTTCCCTGGGTTTTTAATTGTGTCACAGAATCAAAACAAATCAAATAAGATTGGAACATTATGCACAAAAGTGGTGGTGATTACTGAATCATACTGCATGTACAAAGACTTTGCATTGGAAAAGGCTCAACTTTGTAGTTCGCTATCCATCCATTGTCCACCACTTTATCCTCCACAAGAGGGTCAAAGGTCACTGGAGCCAAGCCCAGCTCACAGAGGGCTAAAGGCCAGGTCAGACCATGGACAGCTCCACCTAGAACATGCAAATTCCAGTCTTTTTGCTGCAAGGCAACAGTGCTAACCACTATGCCGCCATGTGGCCTCATTGCCGTTACATTTCTACTCTTTGTCGCCAACTGTGGAGCTCCAGACATCACGTGATTCAGTGTGTTGACACTGCCATGTTGGCCGGTAAAAAGCTGCAAAAACGCAAGCCTTCGGAGGTCACTGCACATTCTTAATAAATAGAGATCGTGCAATCGCAATTAACCGCAGAACCTGTCAGACTAAATATATCTGAGCCATATAATCCCCCCCCCGCCCCCCCGCAGTATGAAAAGACCTGCAGTCACCTGACATTCTCAACTTTCTGATAACCTTTCTTTCATCCGACTCCAGAGGACGGTCAGACATTGCAACAATGCTCGTATAGAATAAACAAGCTTATTAGCGTTGGCGTCTGTAAGTGATATGAAGCGATCGCTACACAAGCTGTTGGTTCGCTCCGTCTTCTATGCTCACTATGTTTGATGGCAGTGATCCACCTCTGCTATCTCTGATAAAACGCTCTCCTCTTCGCTTCGCGTCCCAGAGCTCAACGGCTATCTACATCTTCGTCATTTATCAATACAGCACGGCTTCCTGCCAAAATTGCGGTGTTTCGGTTTACAGTATTGCATGACGGGATTACGTGACATCAGCGACTGGAGCCCTATAGGCTTTTATTCTCTCGATAGGACGCGTATCACTCACTCGTCTGACACCGGATAGGCCTTCTGTCGTTTCCTGCTGACATTTCACACTGAGCAAGTTTAATGCCCGAGTGGAACAGTTATGCAACAGGGATGGCATGGTGATGCCAGTGTTGCCAACGCGGTCCCTCAAGCTTTGGAAGATCCCGAAACCCCATTCACAAGTCTGAATGTGAACGTGTCTGTTTGTGTAAAAGTTTGCATCTTGAGTGATAAATGTTTGTCAGATAGTGGAAGGGTTCGGTGCCGCCGTAGTTGAATTCCTGTCCTCTTGTCTCTGCATTTGCAAAAAGAAGTGATTGTGTGTATAAGTAGCCCCACTGGCTGGTGTGTGCATGGATGCATATTTGGTTGTATTTGAATTTCTTAAGTTTTACATATTGCTTATTTGTTTTATCATGACCCTGATGGTGCCTATAAGTCATTGGCTGCAGTTTCGATGTCTCAGACCACTTTCCTGAAACATATACAGCTTAACCTTTGGCAAGGAGTCCATGTCAGCTGCGATGACCTGTGTCAGAATAGCTCCGTGTCAACCTGCGGGCGGTGCGTTTCAGACTCAAGCTTGAGGCAAATTATTGGTCAGAGACAGCGAAAAATTTGGTGCAATTTCAAAACGGGAGAGTGAGAGTCGTTCAAATGCCACGAATATGGAACTATTTCCCTGATTGGAAAAGTCACATTATGTACTTGGCAACTAAATACAAATGACGCTGTGAGCCTCTATAAATAACACCTTTATGGCAGACTATTTAAAACGTGTCTGCCACATTAAATTCTACACCTGCCTTTCGAGAATTTGCAAGGGGATATAGATTTTTTGCACTGAATACAAGTGAAAAGCAAAAATAAATTCTTATATCTTTGTTTTGAAGGTATCTATAGCATGTGTTATACAAATGATTACCCTTTTTATAACTCTGATTTTGTGCTTAAGAGAAAACCTTTGAATAATAATATTACAGATGACATTAATAATTGAATATTAGGCGAGATTAAGCGCAGGTCTCTTGTGGAAGCACTGCTGGTATAGGTCTTACTCCATTGGCACAGAGGCCACTAGTGTCATGTGTACATAGTGTGATCAGAGAGGGAGGCTAAAATTAAACCACGCTGGCTGGTCCCTGTCAAACAGGAGTCCCCGCCCCGACCGAGACCCTGATTCAATTTCAATGAGTCAGTTTTCCATAAATCTCAGACTTGACCACACATCTCTAGGCTTTGGTCAAACCTGCCCATTTGCACAAACCTTGCATAAATACTGCATCACAAAAATTGTGTTTTGTTGCATGGCAAGCTTGAAATTTCCATTTTTTTAAGAGTACAAATGGAACAAAGCGTCACTAGTTATCAAAAACGTGAATGTGCATCGTTGACATTTGCACCAGACTTATTTATTTTAAACAGAAAATGGAGGGGGCTAACTGAGGGTAAGGATGTGGCATTTGTCCTTCACTTTATCCCTTCACCGCACAAGTGAGTCACTCAGGTGCTGTTGCCAAGCAAATACAGTGGGTCTGACCCTCTCAATGGGATTAACTGGACCAAAAATAAATCAACACAGTCTGCTCCATTTGGAAAATGTTCATTTGAGTGTATCAAATCTGTTTCAGTGCACCTGAATGAATGAATGAATGAATGAAGGCTCGATGCTTTGAGTACAGTACGTGACCGTGTGTCGTTGCACACACATGTGATGTGACTGCAAATAACACGCCGTAAAATGCATCTACACCTGGCACAGAGCCATGACCGTGGAGGGGGGAAAATGCACGTATTGTAAATCTAGTTCAAGTTTCACATTGATATGTTTGTCCTCAGTTTGAATTACATTTCGGTTGCTTGCACGTTTTGTCTGTTGCGTGAGTGATTATCCATTCGCTAAAGAAGCGTGCATAAGTTAGCAGGTTTGATATTCGCAACAAACAGACATTTTCTCATTCTGATTGCTGTAGTAGTTGCCAATGGTAGACAGCTACTTACTACAGGTGACGTTTTGTTGATTTCTACCATAATTGTGAAACAGTATGAAATTAAATATTTAAAATATTCACCAAAAATCAAAAATTTTCTCATTCTGATTGCTGTAGTAGTTGCTAATTGTAGGCAGCTATTCAACGAAATTACATTTCCATCGTCTTTTTGCCGTAGCCGGCTTGTTGCCAATGGTAGGCTGCAACTTAAGGTGACTTTCGGTGAAACAGAGTGGGAATACTTCTGAAAAACACACCAAAGGCATCGTCAACAAGTAATTTTTTTTATTACAGAGTATTTTTGAAGAATAATATTTATAATATTTAATTTCATACTGTTTCACAATAATGGCACATATCAACAAAACTTCACCTGTAGTAAGTAGCTGTCTACCATTGGCAACTACTACAGCAATCAGAATGGGAAAATGTCTATTTGTTGATTGAGAAAATGTCTTTCGAAAACGAATATCCAGCGAATATCAAACCTCCTGCTAACTTATGCACACTTTTTAAGCGTGGTTTGATCAAAGCAATGAGCAGGTTTGACAACAGGGTCTTTCATTTATTCCATTACAAGGACACATAAAGGACAGGAGGTGTGGTTGTGGCCATGCACCAGGGTCACGGCATGTGAAGGGCTTACAAAGTGATTGGTGGTCCATACAGAAGAATTGGATTTCCATTTCCCGTGATACAGTAGCTGTGAGACATGTAAACATGGTGGGAAAGCAAAATAAAAGAGGCTCCTGGGGACCCATGCATGTTGTTGCTGTGTTTCTCTTGGAATAACAGGGTTAACAGCTGGGGAGGGTAACATTGTGGTTAAAGTCCGACCCCGGGGACCCACTGCCCTGCATGTTGTAGTTGTTTCCCTGCTCCAGCACACCTGATTCAAATGATCAGCTCGGCAAAAAAGCTTCAACAGGGGTGTCAAACTCAAAGGAGCTGGGGGCCAATGAGCATCTAGTCTAGTTAAGAGGGGGCCGGTCTACAGTGGAAAAATGGGTTAAACCAACTGTTCAGTAGTGGGTGAGCAATATGAATTGAGAAAAAACAGAAAAGCTTATATATGTAATTTCATGGTAATATTTAGTATTACATTCTGTCCATATTCTATCACCGTAGCCACAAACACGCTGTGTTTAAAGGAAAGTTTCGGGCCATGTTTTCATAGTCACATGTTAGAGCCATGCCAATTTGACACCTCTGATCAAAAACACGAGAAACCCAGCAACAACATGCACTGACAAATATAACGTCCTCTAGACAACGCTGACCTTTTAGGTGACAGAGATGATTAATTGAGATCCACCACCTTCCCTCTGTCAGATTCAATCTGTAGAAAATCACCGGAACTCTACCGCTTTAAAGCTGCATACTACTATTATTATCATCACCATGATCCTCTGAGAGCAAAGCTAATGTGTGTGTCACCACTCTGAACTATTTTTTCAACTGCTTCAACCACTTGACTGGTTTAAAGGTGCATTATGTAATAAATCTAAATCAACTGGCCATAAAATCCTCCTAATATGTCACAGAGACTCAGGAATAATGTTCATATAACAAACTGAACTCACCAACAACAACAGTACAGACAAAGTATTTGCATTAAAAAAAAAAAATTTGCAGACTGCAAATCATGTTTATGTTTTGAAATCATGTTTTGGCATGTGCCGCCACCTACTGCCGTCTACCAATCATTGCAGTCAGTAGAGTCTCGGCTGCCGAGCAACCACGGGTTGCCAGTTACGTCAGAAAACGAAACCTAAAAGACCTCGGTATTTTGAATTTGAATGTAGTAACCGTTTTTGGCCACATTCTTACATATGGCACCTTTAATCGACCCCAAATTTCTTTGCACGGAAATTCTGATGTGCACCAAAGAAGCGAACTCTGGTCCAACTAAATACGTACAGTAGGTCTCGGTTCGCTTCATGTGAACCAAATGCAGGAAGCGGACTACAACGCAGGGCATTGTGGGTAGAATGCAGCATGTACAAAGATAGCCAGGAGAACTGTCAGCTCCATGTTTTGCTCTTATGTGACGGAAACAGAAGTTGTCGTGCATTTACCAGTTCGACGAGTGAGTTTTCTAGTTCATTGTGGTCTTATCTTCTCCTTCAGTAAGACGTGATTCAAAAGGTACAATTCATTTCCAGGGACGCAGCTTGTGAACAGGCAAGGCAGGCAACTGCTTGGGGCCCCGAGCTGATAGGGGGCCCCCGACACTTGGAGCCTGAGGGCTGTTTTTACTGAAATGTGCAGTGACCAGCCGTCTGGTAGGCAGAGGCTCACGTAGGGATCCCAGCCGGGGGTCCCCAAGGAACAGGAGACAGCAGGGTCCCGGATCCGCCCCGGGCAAGCCCCCCCGCACAGGTATGGGTCAGAGGCCGAAAGATCTGCCACGGTGGACCCCACGCCCACCCGGCATAGGGACCCACTGTCCACCCAGGGCAGGGCGCCCAAAGTCAGCCCCCGCCGAGCGACCAGCTCGCCGCCCACCATCACCCTTCCCAGGAGACATGGCAAGCCACGGCCAGGTCCCCCTGGGCTCCCCCCGACAGACCGATTTCATTCATTTTGAAAAAAAATTATTTTGAAGTCATACATTTTTCGTTGGTGTCAGATTATTTATAACATAATGGTGATGAACACTGGTTGGAAGGAAGGGCCCCCGGGAATTTTTGCTGAGAGCCCCTACAGACTCTAGAATCGCCTCTGCTCGTTTCACTGAAGTGCAAAAGTGTGAAAGCAAACTCGGACCGGCTGACTGTTGCAACCCCCAATTGAACCGAGTCTAACGGACTATTAGTGTGAAAAGCAACAATATGACTAAAAAATCATTAGAATTTGCAGTGCACTGCAGCTTTAAGCCACCAAGAGACAGCTGAGTCAGACTGTGGAGTCTTTCATTCGAGACACCTGTCATTACAGTAACACGTGTCCAATCACTGATCGCTGTGCTCACGTTACTAAATGTCTGTTACATAACCTTACTCTAGACTCCTGTCCTGCTTTTGCAGCACAGCCTGCGACCTCGATCACTCAAACATTTCATTACTTAGATGCACCAGTGCTTGAATAAGTGCATCATTTGGGACTGTTTAACCACAGCACAGCATGTCGCGCCACAGCTGCTCTGTCTTCAGACACTGTGTCTGCTTCCCAATGTCGCTTCTCTGGCTCTTAACCAACCATGAACCATGCTGGCTCTGGGTGCTTCTTCTTATGTCATCATCAGCTGAACTGTAAATTCACCTCCATGGCATAAGATCAAGTTATATCTGCTGCTTTCACTTGATGTGTTTCAAGGATATACCGTATATACAGAGCAATGGACAGGCTATTGCACAGGCTTATATTTTTATTTTATCTTTATGGCTCCTTAAAAATGTGCAACATAGAAATAATCTATTATCTTAAATACAATATTTTACAAATTCAGTCCATTGATGTGATAATAATGTTAGAAATAAACACTTAAAATGCCCTCGAGTGTTTTGTAAACCATGTTTTATTTTTTTATGTACATTTACAGATAAAGAATTAATAGAAATATAGGGAAATATATTCTTATTTGCTGTCTGTACAACAGGTGGGGGTGAGATTAGATTAGATATGCACATAGACTGGGAACAGGGCCTTTGAGCTGTGAGCTGTACATTGAGCTTCAAGGCCAAAACTAAATTTGCTGCCATCTAGTGGTTAAGGCTGCTCAAGTTTCCTCCCCTATCCTCCTTTGTCAACTTTTTCATTTTCCCCTGAGATCCTGAATTTGGGTCCATGTCTGGATCATCACCAAAACAGAATTATGTCTTATTATTTCTTCTTATTACTCCTAAATCCATTGTCTACTTTTTAGGGGACTATAGGGAAAATATAATATGATATTATGTGATGAAATTCAACACAAACTAAGAGCAATAACCCGGCAGTAAAAGTCTATAGTGTTGACTTGTTCTACTTTTATAATGTTTACCTTACCATTTTTAAAACATTTCTCTAAGAAGTTATATATACATATTTTATGTATTTTTGTCTCTTTTACAATAGTTTACTTTACTGAATTTGCTGTTAAAATTTTAAACATACTTGGCGAACTTCACCACTGATTCCCAGTGAGGCTGCTTTGTCTTCTCGTCACTATCTGTTCATAAAGTTAGTGATACATGTGATGAACACGTGAATTATAGTTGAAAAGTTAAATAATCTGGAGTTATAAAACGACTTTTAACACGTTGTTATTTTGTGCACTGCTGATATGACTAATGACTACAATAGTAGACTGAAAAAGCTTGTAACTCCTTGACTTTTATGCTCGTGCCACCTACAGCTATTATTTATGCTTATTTATTTTGCACATTTAAGAAATTTCCGCATCTGCTGCATAAGCATATTCATACGTTTGCAAGGCAGAGCTGAGTCTTTAGGCTTTATGGAACTCTGATATGAATCAGAAAGTTATATTGGCATTTGTTATATGGAGTGGTTTTGTGGTTTCATTCTGGCCATGTCTATGTGTAGACAATGTATTAAAAACGTTTAACTTTAACGTTATTATTTTATTATTCTCTACCCCTCTGTTGCGTGACAACTTATCTGCCAGCTGCCAGGGAAAGTTCTGGTGTTTGCCACTTGCTTCAGGGCTTTCCAGTATTTAGGGAAACAAATCCTATCACAGTTTTCAGTTATTCCTGAGGAATACACAGACATGAGTCAGGATCACTCCACCTGTCTTCCTCATAAGAACTCCAACTCCTTCTGTCCTCTCTTGTCCTCAGTTGCCGTTGTCTACAGAAAAGAAAGAGATGTCTGTTTAAAGCACATGTGTCAAACTCAAGGCCCGGGGGCCAGATGTGGCCCACCATGTCATTTTATGTGGCCCGTGAGTGATTAATTGGTCCTAAAAATCTGTGTTAAAATAGTTCTATGCTGCTTTAAGGCGTGCGTTGACCATAAACTACATTTCCCGCCACTAGATGGCAGTGTATCATTGTATATGCATCATGCGACGAGTGAAATTGAGATTGAGACAGTGAAAGCTAGCTTTATTGTGGCTGAGGAAATCGACCGTGCTTTTGTTAGTTTGTCAAGAAACACCATCGCGAACCGGGTTACATCTATAATGCATCATATTTGTAACTTGAATTAGTAATAAATACAGAAAGTTATTTAGCAATATGTAGTTACCTTATATTTGGTTACATTTATTCTGTATGACACTTATCTGGCCCTTTGAGGGTAACCATTATGCTGATGTGGCCCTCAGTGAAAATGAGTTTGGAACCCCTGGTTTAAAGGAACGGTACAAAAATTCTGCTAACAAACCTTTAAAAGCAAAAGTGAAGTCATGGGGGCCCAAGAAGTCGCTTAGTTACGTATTTATTTTATTTACGATTATCTATTATTACTATGCAGCATATCTTCATTTTTCTTTGAACATTTTTACTTGATTGTACTTCTTACAATAGAAGTAGTTGGCTACCATAAGATATAGTTTTTCATCACATAATATAAATATAAATATATATATGTATGGAATTGGATTTGTGTCAATATTTTCAAACACGTTTTCAAAAGTAAACATATGTATGAATTGAGCAAAAACTAAATGAACCAGAAAATCAAAACACACAAAAATTCAAAAAAAATATTTCATTTCATTTATTTATATTATTTATATGCGATTCTGAACATGGGCGGGGCTTAGGAGGCTGCCTGCTGATTGGCTACTGAGTTTTGGCGACAGCTCAATTTGGACAGTAAAAGTAGTCACGGGCTTGGAGTAGCTGTCCGACAAAATAATTGTTAAGTAACTAACGTTTCTGACAAATATTAGATATTTTAGAATTATTTTTTGTCGGATGTCGACGGGGAAAAACTTGGGGAACGAATTCCAGACGGACAGCGACTCCAAGCCCGTGACGACTTCCGCTGTCGCTAGCATGGTCGCTAGGGTACCAAAATGACTGTCAGTGGCGTAAAAAGCTTCATCTGTTGGAAACAGTTTTACTCGTTTACTGTGACTTTAAGAGGGAACAACATACAGATTACAACAGCGGGGTGTGGCGCTGACTCAGGCTGTTAAACACGGACCATAATAACACACGAACCTTCACTTCAGTTCCTGAAAGAGTCGCAGGTAGGACTACAAGTCGTGCACCGACCGCAGTCATGTCAGATTGGAAGAACAAGTGTGAGGCTGAATGGGGTTTACAGGGAGCACCGATGCCCGACAGCCTGGACTGGAAGTCCATCTACGAGGCGAAGCCGCTCAACAGGAATCTACTGAAGAACATTTCGCCTTTCGGTACTTTACAGCTTTCTCTTTATGATGTGATTTGTTTGTTCTTATAGAGCTGATCCAGAGAACAGATCTGCACTGTGTTGATGAAACCTATTCTAATCTAACTTTCCATGCAAGTTTAGTTAGTTTCTGTCTGATTTGACTGAACTAGCTTGACCAAAGCTTTTGTTTTGATTTTCATTGCTCATCACAAAGTAGGTCAGACATGAGCTGTACTAAGTACCATAGTAAAAAGTCTACAAAACCATTAAGAGCAGAAATAAAGTGTCTAAAAATGAATATTGAATGAATATGAATATGCAACCAGAAGGTTAAAGCACTCAGGAATAAATTCCTTTTCCTCTGAGCTTGAAAACCACCTTGCTGTTGAACTATTCCATGTGATATCTTTGGTTCTGTGCTTTCTTATCAGTGTCCTATGAGCGGTGGAGATTTCGACAGCAACCGCATAATTATTTACACACCTCCATATGATATGGGGCCAACGGAAAAAAAAAAGATCCCTTGTGTCTTTAATGCACTGACCCTGTACATCCAAGCCTTATCTTTTCAGGAAGTAATTAGTAACCTTGGTGATGAAGTTTCTACCAAATATCTGTATGTGAAACAGATTCCTGTTAGGTAATCCCTTTTCCTCTTCAGTGTGTCATAGCAACGGGTAGTTGCAAGGTTTCTCGAAGTGGGTGTGCATGAGCCTCTTGTGCAGAGTCGGAGTCAGATTTTGCACAACTTTTAAAGTAAACTATTCAGTTTGTTTTAAGGTAAAAACAGAATGTATAAACTGAACTGCTGAGTAATGTGTAGCAGTGTGGTTTTCCATACATACAAAGTAACCCTGTAAGAATGAAAGATTACTGTTTTTCTTAGGCTCTGTCATATTTACTGAGTTACTATGGTGGCCTCTAGGTGTGGTGCCTTTTTACAGCTCCCCCTTTGTCTCTCCCCTGTCACAGGCCTGAGTAAAGATGTACCTCCACCTGAACCTGAGCTCGCTGATATGCCGTCTCATGGACCTCCACGTTTTACACCTGACGGTAAGAGACACAGTGGGTTAGTAATAGCATATGACAGGATATGCAGTATGGGCTGCAATAGCCGCTGCATTGCAAAACTATTTTTAACTGAAAATATTCATATTTATTCATACATATACAGCACAATATCAATACTTTGTCCCAAACCATAGGAAAACATGTGGCGGCAATTTAATCTCGGCCATCTCTTCTGTCATAGGTGACTTCAGTGGCTGGACCACTAACACAGAGGTCCTCCCCTATGACATGAGCGGCATCCCGCCTGGTGTTGTGGTATGTCACATGTCTCAGTTCAGGTGGGTGCTTTTTTTTTTTTTATTGCAGATGTGGCTTAGACCTGTCTGAGCTGTTAGAGAGTAAATCATCCTCCTCCTGACTCCATAAGCACAACACCACCACAGGTTTGAATGTAAATCTACAATGACTCTATACACCCTGTAGCACTCAGCCCGAGATTGGTTACATCGACTGATTGCACATTTTAAACAGAATGCATGCACAGTAACTGGCACATATGACATGTTTCTCCTTTGTTGTCCTCAGTTGGTTCTCCATGGAGCAGATTGTGGACCTGAAAGCAGAGGGACTGTGGCAGGAACTGCTGGACCACTTTCAGCCTGAAATTGTCGTCAATGACTGGTGGGTCACTGAGCAACACTGCTCACCTCCATGCCTTTACAAGAGACCGTGAACTTAGTTATCAATGCTGTGGCCTGTGGCCAAAAGTGGACACTTTCCATGGGAATATATGGGAATTAACTGGACATTTTCAGGTTGGGAATTTAAATATAGCTGGTAAATAGTATATTATATTCTCAGGAATATAATTTACTTTGTCATAACTAGCTTGTGTTATTGTCCTTGTTATTATTCAAATATAAATAGTTTAGATTTACAATGATAACACAGTGTTACATTTACATTTAGTCACGTGTTTGAAAAGTAGGCAGAAGTATAAACTTATATGCACCTACCCCCATTCCTATTACACACAACTCAGTTGATGGACTACTTGATCCCTTCACCAAATATTTACATAGTAACAGTATGTAATACACTGTTCTGTAATACTTAATACCATAACTCAATACTTAATATTCTCAGTAGTTAAGATGTCTTTGTCACTGCCTCAAAAACAAAGCATCGGTATCTTAACCGACGTGTTAATGTGTTCCTTTATAAGGTATGAGGAGAGTCAGTTGCACGACTACATCTACAAGCTGCAGGTGAAGTTACTGGGAGCGGACAAAAGCACGGTGATTGCCGAGCACTCCGTGAGCCCCAAGGAAGACCGCAGCGCTTACTCGCTCACCTGGAAAGAGGCAAGTCTCCGATTCCTCCTGTCGTCTTGTTTTGCACGTGTGTGCAAATACCTGCAAACCTTTCATTGCATGTCTCTGTGTCGGCCTGCAGGTGTCGCACGTGTTCTCCGGCTACGGGCCTGGGGTGAGATATGTCCACTTCACGCACCGCCTGAAGAATTCTTTCATGATGGAGTTCTCCTCCACAAAGTTCACTGGCAGCTCAGTGGTTGTCAAACCGGTCAGAACCAGCTCGTAGGCTCCAGAGCCGTGTCTCACAGTCAGAGCGGCTGACAACGCTTGATCTAATCAACACCTATTTGCTGATTTAAATGCACTATCAATTTTTAAAGGGTGATTTAATTGTTTTTGCTTTATTTTTATTTTTTTAAACAAGGGGCACTTGATTTGTTTGCAAGGAATAAGGAATAATGCCTTAAAATAAAAGTTTTATATTTAAAAATTTTAAAAAGTTTGTGTGAGTTATGTGACCTTTAGAAGGAGTCCCACTTTCTTATGTTTTGTCCTTCAGAAGATGAATTAAGGATACTGGGATTTATGGCATTATTTTTATATTTTAGTTGATCGACAGGGTTTTTATTCTTCCTCATCCAAAACGTGTGGCTTGTTCCAAAGGAGAGGAGCCTGGAGCCTCCTATTTTACTCCAGGAGACAACAATTACCAACATTTAGACATTTCAGAGGTTGATTTGATAGATTCTGATCAATAAGTGCCTATATGGGCTGGAGAATTTCAATAACTCAGTGAGAGAGCACTTACCTCCAGAGTATGATCCTTTTTGTTTTGTTTACTAACTATTACTATTACTATTACTATTATTGTTCAGATGCCTTCCCCTCTGGATTATGGCAGCTAGTTAGTAACAGTGTTTTATAATAATCTTTAATCTGAAAGTTCCAAATTCCTGGTGGAAACTGTGAGTAATTCATCCAAGCACTTGACCCTGCATGTGCTGCGTTCAGGTGCTCCCAAATACAATGGGAACTGCTCCTCCTGCATGTTGATGGCCCATAAACTAGTACTAGAAGTTAACTGGCTTGTTCCACGTAATGTTTGGTGGCTATTATAACAATTATGTCTTTATTTATAGAAATGCATGTATTTATATCAAATCCCAAAGAACTTCACATCAACAGACAGGTCACAGGGGATCAGCAAAGTAATAAAATGTGTTCAAAAGACGCGTGAAGGCAGAAATAAAGAATTACAGTTAACAGGTAACAGTTACCCACTAACGCAGTCATAAAACAACGTATTTGTAATTAAGGCTGTCTTCCTTCTGATAATCATCCCGTAAGAAGGAGAAGACACCTGGGAGCGCGGAGACCGTGAAGGCAGCACGTCGCCCTCCTCTCCCCCCTCCCCTGCCCGTGAGCTCGCGGCATCTCAGTATCTGGTTAACGGGTGATGGTGAAACTGACGTGACGGTTGAGCTGCGTGTGTCACACGGAGAGGAGGACCGTGGGAGACGGACACGGACACGGAGACACGGAGAGAGATAATTCCAAACATTCTTTGAGAAGAGATGTCAGTCCGTGGTGGAGCTGTGCCATAAAGCTGAAGGTAAGAAACGGGACGGGGAAAAGCGAGTGAACAGGTGAAGTGGCTCACTTTTTGGCAGACAACTTGACAACTAGTAACCCATGCGTAGTTTTGATTGATTAAATGAGCCGTCCAGCCGTGTGTGCACCTGTCACATACAGTACTTAACTTTTGGAAAAATATTATTATATACTTTATTATTACCACAAATTTCGTCCAGGCCATATTCCACATAGATAGAACATTTAGTTTAGTAAATTATAGTAATACTCCTCACAAATATTCATACGTCATCATCTATTATACAGTCAGGCATCCCAGCAGAGGCGATTCTAGAGTCTGTAGGGGCCCTAAGCAAAAATTCCCAATTCCAACCAGTGTTCATCACCGTTATGTTACAAATAATCTGACACCAACAGTTGTTCAAAATATTATTTCTTTTTCAAAATGAATGAAATAACATGGAAAAACTGTCATTAAAAAGTATGTGAAACTATAAATCTAAAGAACAATAAAATACGGTAAATAGCTTTTAAAAAACTATATTAACTTAGTAAAAAAAAATACATTGCACTGTAAAGAACCCACATTATAAAACAATATAAATATATAGAACTACAAATACTGTAATTAACTGAAAAAAACTATATAAACTGAGTAAAAAAGATATGCATTACTCTGCAAATAATCCTCTTCATTTTCCAACTTGCAGAACGATAACTTCACACAGGTTAACGTGAGGTGAGGCCCCTTTAGGGAGGTTTTCTACTGAGATGTCATTGCAAATCGCCCGTTGTTGTTTAAGGGGGACGGGGAGGCGGCTGGTCACTGCACATTTCAGTAAAAACAGCCCTCAGGTTCTGAGTGTTGGGGGCCCCCAACGGCTCGGGGCCCCAAGCAGTTGCCTGCCTTGCCTGTTCACAAGCTGCGCCTCTACATTCCAGTCATTATTATCCTGACTGTTTGTTACATGACTGAAAAAATATAATTTAAGATTCTTAAACTTAACTTAAGAAACAGCACAGATATGCTACATATTCAATTTCAGGGAAAAATATTCATAACATTAATTCACAAGGAAAGACGCAGGTCCCCATTAATTAAAAAAAAAGAAGAATAAAAGCCCAGTATACTGTTAGCTATTATAAGCTTTTTTCATCACAATTAGTGATAATATCTTATATTGTCCCATCTCTATATACAGTGAATATTATTTCCACCAGTAATAACTGAAGAAATAACTAGAGAAACACTTTTCACTGTCCCTCAAAGGTTCCTACAGAGATCTGATAGCAGTGTTAGTTATTTTGTATTATGTTAAAGGCACTTTGAGATGTTTGTGGGTCATATATGACATACAGATAGGCCCATAAATATTTGGACATCTGCACAGTTCTCTTTATTTTGGCTCTATGCACCACTACAATGGATTTGAAATGAAACGAACAAGATGTGCTTTAACTGCACACTTTCAGCTTTAATTTGAGGGGATTTACATCCAAATCAAGTGAACGGTGTAGGAATTACAACACTAAATCCCCTCAAATTAAAGCTGAAAGTGTGCAGTTAAAGCACATCTTGTTCGTTTCATTTCAAATCCATTGTAGTGGTGCATAGAGCCAAAATAAAGAGAACTGTGCCAATGTCGAAATATTTATGGGCCTAACTGTATGTTTATCTTATTTAAAAGAGAAACAAATGCTAATAATGTGCAACTTTTAGATTTTCTGCATGTTTATTTGTCATTGAAAATAGTTACAGTTACTATTGTGCACTTTTTTAGACACTTTTAGGTCAAGACAGGTATGGCTGAATTCATTTTGTTGCTCATTTTGTTGCTCGTTCTTTTATTATTATTTTTTAATGCGCTTTTGCACATGCACATTTTAAATGTATCCTCACCTGCTGCTTACTGGCTGCAGAACATGTCTGGCCCAGCTAGATTTCTTTGCTTCAGAGGCTTCACTGGATGCATGTACTGTCCTGCATGTCCCCGCAGGACACTGCCCATCCTTATACTTACTAAGATCAGCCTTACATTGTTCTTTTTTTGAATGGCATTTTCTGATAAGGCCTGAACTTCAAAGCTGAAATTTAATCCACATCAAAGGATTGTTCATTTAGCAGATTGGCAGCAGAGCCACGCGACTCATCCCGTGTGTCCTCCTCTGTTCTCTCGTGTCCATGACAGTACGTGGCTCTGAATGTGTTGAGTGGTTGGCGATGTGTGAGGAAACGGGCGTTGAGTGCAGGCATATACACCTCCTCCAGACCCACTTCATTATTTGTGAGTGTGAACGTGCCGCTCATATCACTTTTCACTAAAATCACTTGCATTTTCATCTTTCCCACGTGGCAAAACAATGCTGTCAGTGCAATGTTTATCATATTATATAGACATTTATATGTCAAAACCTTAAAATGATGATGACCTATAATGGTTTATTTAGCAAAGATAATCAGTTTACTGTCATAAAAGAGCAAATAAACCAGAAAGAAACTCACATTAACTTGTTTTTTTTAGGGAAAAAAAGCCAATCAATTTAGTAGTCAATTACTAATTAATTCATTTAGTTATTAGAATTACTGATTCATTTGCAGTTAATCAGGCTCATTTTTAAAAATGGTTGCAGGTTTATTTACAGTGTTGCGGGTTAATAAGCCAAATCCAAACAGTCCACCTCTGACATGCTGAAATGCATCCCCCCTCCCCTCCCTCGCCTCCCTGCTTATGTGACTGAAGTAAACCAATGCTGCAGCTTTGCATGCAGGCAGCAGTAATGCTCACTAGCTGCAGGTGCCACAGCACAAAGGGCCACGTTACACCTCACGTTTCTCTCACGTTTCCCCCCTGACAAGCTGCCACTGGGACTGTACAGACTCCCCACTTTAAACCTTTCATCCTCTCTCTGCCCCTGTGTGTGTGTGTGTACATGATCTAGACCTTTTCCGGAATAAACGCTGACCTTGTCAGGACCTCCATGGAGACCGAAGCCCAGCTGAAGTGAGGCAGAACCTCATTTCTAATCTCTTGTTAAGGTAAGGGTTAAGATGACTGTCATGTCAATTGTGGTAAAGGTTAGGGCTCAGAATTAACTTGATTAACTGGTAATGGTTAAGGGTGATATTTATTATTTGATGTGTGATCTGTGTGCACAGGATTTACATTTTTGGTAAGACCTGGTTTTAGGGTGATGCATTTAGTTGTTATGGTTGAAGTTATGGCTAGGAGCTTGGGAATAGGGATGAGTGTCCTCATGAGCTGTACAAGAATGTGTGTGTTTTTGGACTTGGATTTGTTACCTCTGAAGGACCCGTTTTGGGTCCTGATGGAGACTTGGTTCCAATTAGGCAGAACCTAATTTTTGTGGAACTGGTTAAAATTGTAGTTGTGGTTATGGTTCGGGATATCTGAATTAACTGAATTAATGCAGTGTCCAAAGAAGAATAGCGGTGAAACTTTGTGTGTGTGTGTAGTGTTGGAGCACATTTTGTGAACAATTGCCAGTCCAAATTAGACTGTTGCCCACGGTGACGACAAAAAGGCACCAACTACATCGTTTAACAAATGCATGACATGGAAATTTTAAGTCTGTGATTTTTATTTACTTCCTCTGCACTCACTGTCATTTAATGTTGTTTGCTTAACCCCGTTGTGTCATCCAGTCTAACCGTCACATGCAATTTGTTAACTCGGACTGGGTAATAAGTACAAGTGTTTTTCTTAATGTGTCACATCTGGAAAGAAAACACGGTTTCAGAGATTAGAGATTATTGATTGCTCACAGGGCTCCGGTAGTGATCGTACGATGTCAACTAGTTTAAGCAGTGTTTGTGCATGTGCCTCTGTATTTTACCACATCTTAATTTTTTTCCATCCATTATCTACCGCTTTATCCTGCACCGGTTGCGGGGGGTGCTGTGCCAATCTCAGCTGACATAGGGCAATTAAGCCAATATTAAGTAGCACCATTTCCTTTTAATCTGGCTTTCAAAATAAGAGCCACTGATTGCGTCTTTTTTACTACTTCTCATAATTTTGGCTTCACAAGCATTAGTAACGTTTGGGTCACATGTATGGCACTTATTTTGTTTGTGTATGGTAAAGTCGGGGCCACATGGTTGGTGTAGTGGTTTGCGCTCTTTCCTTTGCAGCAAGAAGAACCGGGTTTGCGACGTTGGATTCGGAACAAGGGCCTTTCTGCATGGAGTTTGCATGTTCTCCCTGTGGGTGCGTGTGTGCGTGTGTTCTCCAGGTTCTCCGGTATCCTCCTGCATTCCAAAAACATGCAGATTTGGGGATTAGATAAATTGGACACTCTCAATAGTGGATAGTTGTTTGTCTCTATATGTGGCCCTGTGATTGTGGACCCCCTGTATCGCCCTATGTCAGCTGAGACGGTGCCCCCCTGCGACCCTCATGTGGAGGATGAAGCGATAGATGATGGATGAATGGTAGAGTAACAGCCATTTAATTTTGTAAGGTATAAAGAATAGCTTATGCTCGATTGTGCTAAGCTAGCTCCATCCACTGCATATGATATTTTCATGTCATGTGTTTGTATAGTCTGTCTGTCACTGACATTTTGTGACAATATCTTGAATATTGCATCACAGGTGTCCCTGTCTGGGTTCATGCTGAAGTTGAGAATGCTGTTCCTTCTAAGGTGACAGTGCTGCCAGTGGCTGGGCAGTGGGCAGGGTGTCTCAGGTAATGGAAACCTCAGGAGCTGCTGTCTGCTGGCTGTCAGTCGCATTTCTGACAACCCCACGCAGCCTCTCTCTCTCTCCGTCCTTCTTCCCTCGCCATGACCCCTGCCTGCCTGTGCCTGTCGTGCACGCATAGAGAAATCTTACGAAAAGGAAGCGTGTGGCGTTTCTAGCAGGCAGAATCGCTCGAGAGGGAGAAACGGGAGACGCGACTGCCTTAGTGATGTCAAATGGATTGTTTCCCTCGGAGTCAAACTGATGAGCGCGGCAGGGAGATGTCGATTTCCTAATCAGTACTGCGATCTCAACGAGCCTCATCCGCAAACAGTACAGGATTGAATTCAGGTTCAACCTGAAATCACCCTCTGAGGCACCGAGTTTGGGTTTGATGACATGACCCGAAGAGTAAAGTGAGGATATTTTCATAGTGCCATGAATATTTTACTTCATACAAAAGTAGATGTAATCTCTCCCTCCTCTGCACCAGTTCTCCTCAGTTCCACTGCTCAGTTTGTCTTGGCAGGAAGTTTGTTTCTAGTGTTGATTGTCTGCTCCAACACACTTGATTTTAGATGAACAGCTCGTAGCAGGCTTCTGCAGAGCTTGTTGACGAGCTAACAATTTGAATCAGGTGCGTTGGAGCAGGGCACCATCTAACGCAGAAAGGGCCGCACGTGATAATGCAAATGTCCAAAAGAGTCGCCCTGCAAAATTTATTTGGAAACCATCTGATGCTTTGATGGTGAACAGTTAAGTCTACTTTAAAATGTAGGAGAATAGAATGAGCAAATCCTGCCAATAATGAAGGAGGGTGGGGAGAATGTGGGACATTTCCAAAACTGCTTTTGCTTGAGAAATAGGTGGGAAAATAGTCAGTGATTATGTTTCCACTGATACTTGAATTAATCATCTGATCATTTCAAACTTGATTATCAAGTTCCCTCTTTGTCAGACTGGATTTGGTCAATATATCAACTAAGAAAAATCCTGCTTTTCTTTGCACTTTTATCCACTTTTAAAAAAAAGTAATGTCCTGAGAATGTAGAGAGAGACGTTGCTGAACTGTGGTGACTGAGAGAACAGTGTGGCAGCGCGCCCATCCTGCTGTAAACTAAGACTCCTGCTCAGTCAAGCTTTCACTGTCACCGTCCAGATTGATGCTGATTTTGACCCACTGGTCACAGAGGGAACAGACAGCTGCGTATGACATGGCTTATATTTCCCCTCGCTGTGTAGACACAATACGCTGTACTCTCAAAAACCAATTCATTCCTCTGGGGTACTGATTGAGCTGCGCGAGTCGGTTTCAACCGGAGCCTGAGTGGCTTAACGCAGCTCAGAGATACTGTAATTTTGCAGATTAACTGCATTTGAGATTATTTGATAAATTGGAGAAACGTATTACTGTACAATCATTTTACTAAAACAACACTTCTGCCAAAGCTGAAAACACAGTTCATCCTGTTTTTACCCTGCAAAACATTGTAGTTTTATGGATTTAATGGTATTTAGAGGATGTCCTTTTGTGTTTTTACCCTTCTATATGTGTCTATGGAGACAGTTTTGATGCTTTGATCTCAGGTTGTGGGCGATATGGGCGAAAAATAATATCTCAATATTTTCTGGGATTTTGACAACAACAATAATAAGTCGATATCCTTTAAAAAATTTGATTTCCATTGTTTACGTCATGCGTGCGTCTGTAGAAATAGTTGTTTTATTGTACGGCATTAAAAAATGATCATGATTTGATATAACTCAGTTTAAACTGACAATACGGCGCAGGTGCGATATTTGTTAAAGCCAAACCGTGTGTCAAAATATCATTTTAGATTCATTGTTGTCTTGATCTATACACGTCTTACACTACAGACTGAAGAGGACATTTTTGTTTCTTACAGATCTGCACAAATAACAGACAATAATACTTTTAAATCGCAATTCCTGTCAAAATAATCGGTAATTAGATATTCATTAAAAAATTGTTCAGCCTTAAAATGAAGTTTGCATCCTTGCAATACATAAACATACAGTTACACATAAAACACATGACAGAAATGTTCACTATAAATTACATCATATTATCTGGATGTATAAAAGAATCTCAACCTGTTGCTAGGAATCAGTATCGGTCTGATATCAGTCAAAATCACAGGATGGGATCTGGGACTGATTAAAATACAGTATAAAAAATGATACTATTCAAAAAGTCCTATATATTGCATGCTTTACTACTCCCAGACTTTAAAAATGTAAACACAAAGCAGCAGCAGCATTTTAGCTGAGTCTTAAATGACCACATCGGACGGATATCGGTATCGGTACATGCTCTAGTTTGTGATATTGGTATAGGATACGAAAAAGTGGTATCGTGCCATCCCTGCCCGGAGAGCAGATGTTGGTTTGGCTCTTGTGAGGCGTCTGAAGAGACACTGAGATACTTGGTGATGTTGCGGGCAGCTTGAAAGAAGAGTGCCTTCACTTGGTTAGTCTTTGCACACACCTGAATTTAATTATAAAGTGCAGGGTTGATTTTCACTGATACCAGGGCTGTACTACAGAATAACTTGACATTTAGGCCACGACTTAGATCCCAGCTGAGCAGCGGATGTGGACTTCTCTCATCATAGTATTGACTATCCAAAATCAGACTGGCGCTCTTGTTTTATGACCTCTGCCAAAAAAAGTTATGTTTTTACTTGTGTTTGTCTGTGAGCAGCATAATTTAAGAAAATAAAGAAAAGATTTTGATGACATTTTCTGGGAAATGTAGTGTAGTTTATGACCCAGATATGGAAACTGGAGTGGTGTTTTGCGTCCTCAGGGTGCTTTCACTAGTTTTGTAAAAAAAAAAAAAGTCATGAAAAGTTAAGCGATGACTCTGAGGTCCCGCGTGGATCCGTGTCTGGATCGTGACCTGATTTGCAAACCTCCTCGATTTCTTCAGTCTGTCAAACAGACGGGTGCATTCCTACACCTGGTCCTGTATCCAGTGACGAGCAGGACGAAACTTGTGTGGGAGAAAAATGTTTTGAATTTGTTTAAACATTTGCAGAGGAGAAAGTGCGCTGGAAAGTTTTTTATTTTCTTTAAATGGAAATGACGGACACAGATAACTCTTTAACAGAGCCTGCATTATTTTGCATATGCTCACAATGTATATATGATTTTGAGTTTGAGTGTAACAATATGGAACATCCTGAACATCCTGAATCGACCTGAAATGAGGCTTCTAAATTACACAAACATTAAAAGTTCATCTGAAAATGAGGCCACAGATTATATAAATATATTGTTCAGTTATTTCAACAAAAATAAGTCGAATCTTAGACATAAAATAGAGTGCAGGTTTATAATGAGGGCAAATCATTATGGATTTACTTTATCTTATCCACAATATCAGTGATGTCACATCTTGTCTGGCTCAGTCCTTGACTGACTGACTGACTGTGTGACCCAGTGGATTATCTTACACTCTGATTCATATGCTTCATTAAAAGGCCCGTAGCAGCAAGCCAAAGACCTGTGTTACTTATTAAAGGGACGGATCTCTTTTCTTTTCTTTACTTTAACTGCAAACGGAGAGACTGCTTAACCTGCTTCGTGTGTGTGTGTGTGTGTGTGTGTGTGTGTGTGTGTGTGTGTGTGTGTGTGTGTGTGTGTGTGTGTGTGTGTGTGTGTGTGTGTGTGTGTGTGTGTGTGTGTGTGTGTGTGTGTGTGTGTGTGTGTGTGTGTGTGTGTGTGTGTGTGTGTGTGTGTGTGTGTGTAACTCGAACGGATGTTATTGGACTTTAATGGATGTGTTTTATTCTGTGCTGCTGAAATCCAAGGCTAAATTGTCCGTAGGGAGGTTGGCGTGGAAGATTATTTAGTTTTACCTTAATGTGCATTCCTAAGTGCTCTTAACATAGTTGTATGACAATAATTGACATTTAAAACGACTGCATAAACAGACAAAGATGAAGGCACCAGCTACAAAATGCAAACTATCCACTATTGACTGACAGATCTGATGGAGGTGCAGTGAAAACCCATGATTAATTAGCAGTAACAGCTCAGCAGAAAATGTAATTTGTCTGTTATATGTTAATATAGCGGTAGGCGCAATATTTGTTAAAGCCAAAAACTGTGTGTGGATATAGTCTTGTCCTATACACGAGAACATTGTTGCTTCTCACAGATCTGCACACGTCATACAGTAATCATTTTAAATGTACGTTTTTTGAACGAGGATGAGAATAATGATGTAAAAATGACCATTCCCTCTGATATCACAATCGCAATTCCTATCAAAATAATCGCTCAGCGCTAGTTTGCACACAAAAAAAACATGCAGAGAACGGCCAAATACACATGATCGGTCCATGAACTGGAGACTGCAGTGACCCTGTGGTTTGAAATCCAACCTAACTAGGCCCAATGTCATTTGATTAGGCTCAATATAGGGCCCCCGGGTCCCCAAAATCCGTACACACACTTGTGTCTTAGTGCATAAATGAATGGGGCTTCACTAGGTGAGTGGCTGTTTAAGATTAAATACAAAGACAGTTAAACGGACACCTGCTATGTTATTGGTTTACCTGGGCACAGAGCTCACATCCTGGAAAGATAATCTTTGTCAGACTGCATGGAGGTTAATGTTCAAACTGCATGACCAATTTTTTTCCATTTGGTGATTTGGTTGATGATGAGGTGTGGAATTAGCTCACAAAGGAAAAATATTGTACAATTGTTAAATTGTTAAAGACAGTGGTGACACAGTAGTGAGCAAGACACCCAATTTCTTGAGTTAGCAGTCGCCTATCTGTTCTGTTCTGCATGTTCCCAGAGGAGCATCCTTCATCTGGCTGGACCCCACCGTCAGCGCACGTGCAGGAAATAATAAGCTGTTACAGGTGATAACTCCCCTTTTTGGTGGCACTCCTCTATCAGTGTAAGATTACACCAGGCAATCACTTATCGCAGGTGCTGACTGACAGCGCCTGTGTTAGCGGCAGTAAGCGGAGATGATGCTGTCACCCAGCCCTGTGTGCCTGTGTGAGAAATGGACGAGGAGACCACAGACGTGTCAACACTCCATGCCCCATGCTGTGTTTATTGTTACTTTTCACAACAATGTCAAGGAAGTTGGGAAGAACATTCAGCTCCCGCAGGAGTGATAGAACTGACCCTGAAGCCTTAACTTCAATTTGAATTTACACTATCGTTCAAAAGTTTGGGCTCACATAGACATGTCCTTTTTTTCAAGGAAAAGTGCTTTTCTTTAATGAATATAACATTAAATGAATCAGAAATACACTCTATACATTGTTAATGTGGTAAACGACTATTCTAGCTGCAAAGGTCTGGTTTTTAATGGAATATGTACATAGGTGTATCGAGGCCCATTTCCAGCAACCATCTCTCCAGTGTTCTAATGGTACATTGTGTTGGCCAATTGCGTTAGAAGGCTATTGGATGATTAGAAAACCCTTGAAAACCCGTGTGCAATTATGTTAGCACAGCTGAAAACAGTTTTGCTGGTCCTTTTCGAAAGCAAAGTTTTAAGGGCAAATGTATGCCCTTTAAATGGTCAGCTTTTCATCAAGCTCTGCAGAAGCCTGATAATGAGCTGAATCAGCTGTGTTGGAGCAGGGCAACATCTAAAACATGCAGGGCACTGTTCCCTGAGGACCATGGGTGGGAAACACTGCTCTAGCATATATGGATTTTGATTTGTTGATTTAAGCGAATCACTGCAGTGAAAAGTTCTGACATATTTAGGTGCACAGCAAGTGACAGTTGTCTGTCAATGCATTTACCTCGGGCTGCAATGAAATATTATCGATTAATCATGTTTTTCCAATAAATAAAGCTTTTTAAATGCGAATAAATTCTGGTTTCTTTGCTCCATATAAAAAATTATTAAAACTCTGAATTTAGGTTTGGTGAACACCGATTAATCGAGAAAAAAATCTACAGTATAATTCATATAATCATCCCTTGACTTCCACTTAAACATCTTCCAGGCTTTTCATGTGAAATATGACAGCGCTATTTGTGGGTAACAAGAAAGGATAAAAATACACCGCTATATTTAGGTGAATGCATTAATAAATAATGCATCCGTCTCTTTCAGTGTCTTAATTAGCTACCCTTCGTGTACTGCACTGGCCACCTTTGACTTGCTGCACGCTGCAGAGTCACCACTTAGCAGACGGAGCATGTCGCCGTTTAGATCTCATGCATTGCTGTTGTGCAGGTCGTAAAACTGTAGAAATGTTACTAGTTCTGCTTGTTGGTGCCGAGTGTCTGTATCTCTGTGTGAAAGTTTCATGGTAAAGGTGCAACATTTATTGAATATATTGTCCATAAGTTTGTTTAAGTGTGTCACCCTTTAATCGGAATGCATTATAAAAATAGATTATGCATGTATTTCATCATTACTATGACGATAACTTTGACGCACGACTGTTCTGCGCGCTCTCGTTTTGCATGTATGACCGTCGATGATGCGATATACCGTATATGGAGGTTACTGTTGGTGAGTTTAGCCCCCCCGTCGTCAACCGCTGTGTGTAAGATGGCCCTCCGTCTGAGGTCGTGGTAACCATAGCAGGCCTTGGAAAGTGAAATGTGATGCCGCGGGCCCTTTGGACTGTGCTTCTGAATCACAACTCCATAATGAGCTGGCAGAGCTCGTGCTGCATCAAAGATGCAGCAGCCAAGTATCTGTTTCAACTCACAGTGCACAATGGTGCAGTGTCACCTGGACGGGTGCAGAAAAAGAGACGGAGGCTCTGCAGGCCAAATCCACATGTGGCCTGCAGAGATGACATTGTAGAAATACCTGCCACTCTTGTGAATATTAGTAGACTGATGCTTTGAAGCGTGGGTGGGCAAGACATTGTTGGTGTTATTGATCAGTTCATTCTTAATAACCTTTCAGTATCACGTAAATCAGATGTTCTGAGTTAGAACTAAAGTAAACGCCTGCACCTTTGTTTCCGTCCTTGGATAAATCTGGCCACAGGACAGTTCAGGGACAGATGGTGCTGGTCTACGGAGCATTTGTTTAAACCAACACTACAAAAAAAAACTAAAAACAGAAAGAGAGTTGTTTGAGATGGAGAGACGTTTATAGGTCATACAACAGGAATGAAGCTGGTCTCTCTCGAGCAGTTTTTCCCCAACCCTGGTCCTCAGGGAACACGGCCCTGCATGTTGCCCTGATCCAACACTCCTGATTCAGATGAAGAGCTTGTTATCAGGCTTCTGCAGAGTTTGATGACGAGCTGACCATTTGAATCAGGTGTGTTCAGATCAGCTCAAGATGCACCAGTTTCACAGCCTCACACGCATCCACTGTGGACCCTGCGTTAGGCGTGCAGACTAGAGAAGCCAGGGATCTAACTTCCAACCTTCTGCTCACAAGACAACACAATTTACCCACTGAGCCGCTGAGAAAAAGTCAGTGTGATGAGTCTTTGAAATCAGTATATGTAGTAACACAACCCACTGATTAGTCATAAGACCCCTAATGACCAATAAATAAGTGATGTTAGCACACACAAGGATTACTCATGCAACTTGCCAGTAACAGTGTCAATAATTGATAATAATTTGAATAAAAAAAGTAAATAATGATTTCTTAGTGCCTTCTAGGAATTTCAAATGTTTTTGTTTGCAGACAGTTTGCCACAATGCAACATTTCTCAAGTGACTTTTAATCGTGTTTCACAACGTTCTTGCAGAAAGGACTGGCACAGAGCTGCAGGCAATAACGTGAATTATTTCCTAGTCATCCTTACCACCAAGGTTCAGTGATTAGTGCAAGATAATGTGAACCATAGAGCTGCACGGCGTAACAATCTAGGGCTTTAGTTTCTCAACAGGTCAGTTTGATATGCTGTTAAGATGGAGTCAGTTTACTGTAAACTTCCAATGCCAAGTGTTCGTAGCGATGACCAAAAAAACCAAAACATCCTGTGTCTGCTGGATGGTATTTTTCATATTGTTTGTTTCAAACACACTTCCTGTGTGAACAGATGATTATTGGCCAGACAGATAGACAGACTCATTGATAAACGGGTGGATGATTGGACTCCCGGACAGACAGCGCATAATGAAAAGCTTCTTCATTAGCAGTCTTGATAGTTGGTTCAGTCTCACGTGTCTTATTGATAATTTTTTTTAAAACCATATCCTTCTATAGAATAAAGAAAAAAACTGCAGTCTATCTCTGTACTTAAAATAACATGGTTCCCTCTGTATCTTCAGGAGAGTCTGTGGAACCCAGCTGCTCCCCCCCTGTGACCACTGCCCCATCCTGAATCAGGAGGAACACCATGGGACCCCTTCACCTCCCAGCTCAACTTCCCCAGCTCCTCCTCCTCCTCCTCGCCTCCCTGCTCCTCCTCTCCCACCCCTGCACTTCCTACAGGGTGCAGCTCATCGAGCGAGCCTCTGGCCCCGCGCAGCCTCAGCCCACGGGCAACTCCACAGAGCCCGTGAAGAAGAAATGTGCGGGCACTGTGGTGTGCAAGCCCGGTGTGCTGCTGCCAGTGTGGCTGCCGCTCAACCCTCCACTGGGGGAGCAGGCGGGGAGGGCGATCATCTACTTCATCTGTCTCATGTACATATTCCTGGGCGTGTCGATCATCGCAGATCGCTTCATGGCATCCATAGAGGTCATCACATCACAGGTACTCAACTCAGTGCTTTGGTCCTATTCTGTTAGTCGCTGACTTGATAATTATCCCAGAGTGGTTTCTGGTCAGAAAGCGTTTTATATGTGCTTTTTGCAAGTTAAAGGCACTTGTAAAGTTGGATTTCTATTGTTATCAAGCAACCAAAAACCTGGTAGCTGCTGAGACGGCTGTAGTTGCTGCACTGAATCAATTAATGCATTAAACGAATGGGGGAAAAAGACAATGGATTACCAGCATCACTTTTCCCTCACCCACAGCTTTTCTGGTCAAAAAAACCCCATAGAAAGTTAGATATAAATATATATATGTAAGGTCTGCATCTCTGACATCAACTGTCAATCATCTTCACAACTGTGTGCACCTGCAGGAGAAGGAGATAACCATCACCAAACCCAACGGTGAAAAGACAGTAACGACAGTGAGAGTCTGGAACGAGACAGTGTCCAACCTCACTCTCATGGCTCTTGGCTCCTCCGCACCTGAGATCCTGCTCTCTGTTATCGAGGTACTCCACGTTCTCTGTTCTCAATACGGTTATTTTCCTTTTATGTGCATTTATTTTAGTATAGAAACTGTTTGACTATCTCTTCTAAATGTAAATGCCAGTGTGTTTCCTTAAAAACTGTCTCACTTTGTTTGTTTCACTTTGACAGGTGTGTGGGCACAACTTCAGTGCGGGTGAGCTCGGCCCGAGCACCATCGTGGGCAGCGCCGCCTTCAACATGTTTGTGATCATTGGTTATTGTGTGTCGGTGATCCCTGATGGAGAGGTGCGCAAAATCAAACACTTGCGTGTGTTTTTTATCACGGCCTTCTGGAGTATTTTTGCATACATCTGGCTCTACCTCATACTGGCTGTCATCTCACCTGGGGTTGTACAGGTGTGTTTCTCATCACTCTGTATGTTTTTGGCTGCAGTACATTAAAGAAAAGAATAAATCCATCATATTTTTCCTGTCGTGCCAGGTGTGGGAGGCCATAGTGACGCTGCTTTACTTTCCGGTGTGTGTGCTGTTGGCCTGGATTGCGGACCGCCGCCTTCTCTTCTACAAATACATGCACAAGCGTTACCGTGCGGACAAGCGGCACGGCATCGTGGTGGAAATGGAAGGCGACCTCGAGCCCAAAGGCATCGACATGATCATGGATGGAAAGATGCCAGATGGCATGCCTGGAAATTCGTCCTGTGCGACGGTCTCTGTGCAGACAGGCAATGACCTGGGCCAGGACAAAGATGAGGTAAGACTCAATAGATGCAACTGTTAAGACTGAATAAGTGTTCTCTTTTAATAACGACTGATTCACATGTTTTTCACATGTGGAAAATAACAGTCCCATTTTATTCTACTTCATCGGGGGGGGTTAATGCTTTCCTAACTTAGAAGCTGTATGATGGATATTTAAGAGTTATGTCAGCTCTTGCCTGACTGAGATCCTAATGAAAAGAAACTATGCTCAGTCTCCTGCTGATTAAAGTTTATTTTCTTTAGAATCCTGGCATTAGATACCTCATTCTGTCATTTAATTGTTTGATTTATGAATACAGTTATTCTACAGCAAAGGTTTACAAGGTGATGAGCACTGGTGGGATCGTCCTCAGTTTAAATGCCAGTTTAAAACCAGGGCCTTTCTCTGTTTGTATGTGTTCGTAAGTAGTACTGTGGCTTCAGTCCAGCTCCACTTCAAAGAATTAGCCGGATTGGATGGATTTTTACAACTGTTTTCCTTTCAGGTGGTTCGCATCCTCAAAGACCTCAAAGAGAAACATCCGGAGAAAGACTTGGACCAGCTGATAGAAATGGCCAACTACTCCGCTCTGGTCCACAAGAAGAAGAGCCGCGCCTTCTACCGTGTCCAGGTGACGCGCATGATGATTGGCGCAGGCAACATATTGAGGAAACACGCTGCCGAGCATGCACGCCGGAAAGGGGCCCAGCACCCCGACAGGGCCACATGCTCGCATATTTGCTTTGAAAGTGCCGTGTACCAGTGCACCGAGAACTGTGGCTCCATGAGCCTCGGTGTGATCCTCGACGGGGGCACGGGTCAGAACACTTTCTATGTGGACTACTGCACAGAGAATGGGTCAGCTAATGCTGGGGCAGACTATGTATTCACTGAGGGAACTCTGGTGTTTAAGCCAGGGGAGACCCGCAAGGAGATCAAGGTGAGCAAACAAAAAGTTCAAATTATTTTAAAATAAGTAGAGAGAACATTTCATAGTGGTACTGTATTTCACTGAATAGTGAAAGTTGAAGTGATAACAGTCCCATATTATTCTACTTCCATGACTCTGACTCTGACTCCTCTCTAGATCACCATCTTGGACGACGACATCTTTGAAGAGGACGAGCATTTCTTCGTGCGTCTTCAGAAGCTGAGAACAGAAGAGGGCGGAAGCGAAGGCACAGGAAGTCCACCCCTGGGCAGACTCGTGGAGCCGATGACCGCCACCATCACCATCTTGGACGATGATCATGCCGGCATCTTCACCTTTGGTCAGCAGGTGCTGCGAGTGAGCGAGAGCACGGGCTTGCTGACGGTGACGGTGGTGAGGAACTCGGGCTCCAGAGGCACTGTTGCTGTGCCGTACCACACGGAGGACGGCAGTGCCAAGGCCGGGGTGGACTACGAGGAGAACAGAGGGGAGCTGGAATTCATCAATGAACAGACCAGGTAAGGTAGCCACTGACTCTTGAGGGATGTGAGGTTATTTCCAGGAGGGAGGTGGTTCACTCTGTGACTCTGAAAGGGAGAGTTCAGGTGAAATAGACAGTTTTGTTAATGGATTATGGTGTGGAGGTCGGAATCTTTTTCTTGCACAGGACTATATGTAGGCCTATTCTTGCATTGATCATTTTCATTTCATTCAGTGCCAATTAATGAACTGGTCATGGCATTACATTAAAAAATTGGACATTCTGCATCCTCCTCATCTGTGGCCTACAATGACCTGTAATTCAGAAAAAAAGTCACAGAAATTGTATTTTGCATAGGTATACAGTCTGCTTCTAACATATCATCCAGTCCAGTCCAACTTTATTTATAAAGCACTTTAAAAACAACAACAGCTGAAATTAAGTGCTGTACAGAGATAAATGAAATAAAACAAATAAAATATGCAAACGTGTGACATAATAGACCTAAGAACAAAAAATAAAACTTAACAATAAAATAATGTAGAAAATATAAAAACAACACAAATAAAACTGTAAAAAACATCTCATTTGGCCAAAAAGTGAGCAGTAGTTTGGGTTTAGTGTGTTTTTTAGGATTTAAACAGTTCATTTTGTGCCACTGTAACAACATTTGTTCATCATTGTGTTTGTCTTTTATCGATTGATAACATATAAAAACATATAAAATATTATATCAGACTTGTGTTTGAATTGAGATTTCATAGGAATTTGACGTTCGAGAGAGAAGAGAAACCCAACGATTCACATGAGAAATGGAGAGAAAAAAATTCCTTTTAGCAGAAAGTCAAAAAAGTGCAGCCATCTGCCTCGACTGGTTGGGGTGAAAGGAAAAGTGGGGAACAGAAAGAGGGAGGCGAGGTAGAGACAGAAGAGCAGATGTATTGCATTACAGTTGCATTAAGTTATAGGTTTATACAGGACCGTTCTGAATCGGTTATGACATGTTTATAGTATTACTATGTCATTTTGACACGTAGTAGTATAGATTGTTGATGAAAATTCAACTTTTTCTTTTTTAGTCCAACGCAATGTGAGCTATATACCAGTTAAAGCTCTCTCAGTTATTGCTGTAAACACATGATTATAAAGACCCCTGCTCTCTTTTCCAAACCAATCAATAGTCCCCTGAAACACGGCTCCTTCAGTGCTTTTAAAATTTCTTTTCAGTGCTTTTAGGCAGAATTACCTGATGACTTGACACCCAAAGATAATCCCGGCCCTGATCAGGTGTGGGAACCTTCAGCCACCCCATGTAACAGGACAGATCCTTTTCCCATTAAATTTGCAGCCCATATAAGCTGTGTTTGCACGTGCACTAAGTGTACAGTTAGTGAAAGACTGTTATGTAACGGTGGCCGTCAACAGAAGCGACAGAGAAACACAAATACAAAGCAAGTCGTGGATCACAGTTAGCGAGCACGTGTAGGAGAGTTTGGGCGCATTATTTAATTTCTCTCTCAGCTGTGACCTTTTACACTTTCAGCAAGTTATGTTTGTTTTCCACAAACCGACTCTGCAAACACTGATTAAGCAGCATCTGTTACAAGACATTTAATTTAGTAGTTATTTCCTTTGCAAACTGAGGAGCAAGTGCATGGCAGTGTTTGGACCTGAATTATTCACTCGTCCAGTGCAATGAATAATTTAGGTCACTTCACTGATGTGATTTAGATAGTAGCATCGTTTAAGATGGGAAGGTCTCATGTTTTCATTGCATGTCCCCATGTCGGTAATTCAATTTAATACTTAATTTAATACTCAATTTAACCTGATCTTTTTGTCATCGCATTAAAATGTTTGTTTTCTTTGTGTATCCAGTCAGACGTTACAGGTGCACATCATAAATGTGACGCAATATGAGAAGCAGGAAAACTTCTTTATTGTGCTCCAGGACCCCAAATGGCTGAAGCGAGGGATCTCTGGTGAGTGTGGATGCTTTTTAATTGGTGTTTTTTTCTGATTATGGCGACAATCAATCATGAACCAGTAGGAATGAGACGAAAAAGTCAAAGAAAAATGTTTTTCTTCCTGCCTCATATACATCGAAACCTATCAAGCATGATGGCAGCAAGTATCCAAGATCAAGTATCAAAACAATAACAGTGGCAGCGCTGCCAGCTCAGTGGCAGGCACGTGCGTCAGAGCCAGTAACCGAAGATTAAACACTTGTCATTCACTGCTGTCTCTGTTTCACTGCGGCCTCAGAGCTGCAGTCAAATATTAAGTTAGGATCCTTTAGCTGCCCTTTCCCTGTAACTTCAGTGTGTCAATCGAATGATGCAGGAATTAGATATGTGCATGTTATAGTGGGGGCCAACAGAATCATTACATGACAGTTTGTAATGAGTAGTAGTTTGTTTAATGCTGTGGGTAATGGTGGATACCTTTGGTCGCAATGCAAATTCAAATTTCAGCATTTGAAATTTATTCAGATTTCTCCTGTGCAGGACCAATCAGCTCCCAGGATCCACCTAGACTCACACACACGCATGTCATTACACCACAGATACATACACACAAGGAAAAATATCCTCCTCCATGCCGATGATGCTGCACTAAACTTTGAATGTGAACTCTGCAAGTAGACTTATTGTTGGTATTGACTCATAGTCTCTCTTTCTTCACAGCATTGCTGCTAAACCAAGGTAATATTTGGTTGTTAAAGGTGCGGTGTGCAGCATTTTTAAATATCTCTCTATTAATTTGTAATTGCACAGCAATTGTCAGCAAGTCACCCTCTAATAATGGATGATGCACACGGCACCTTTAAAATGTGCATACTTCAGAGTGTGTGCAGAGAGTGAAATTCATCTTGATTCTATAGGTTTGGGCCTGTTGTGTATCTTTGGCCAAGATTTAGGATGCGTGTGTGTCTTTTTCGTGTGGGTTTTCTTTTTGTTTGTTTGTTTTTTAAATGAGATGCTACAGTAAAGACATGAGAATTAAATGTTTGTGCTTTGCTGACAGGAAACCCCAGCCCTGAGGAGGAAGAGGCCCGTAGGATCGCTGAGATGGGTAAACCCATTCTAGGAGAGCACAGCAGGCTAGAGGTCATCATAGAGGAGTCCTGTGAGTTCAAGGTGTGTGAGTGGCTGACAGAGAGACAGACAGACAGAGAGGAGGCTACAAACTTGCAGTTAACTTACTAGTATTGTCCATCCATCCATTTTCTAACGCACAGGAACCACAGAGATTAATAATCATTCACACGGGCAATTTAGAGATGTACGGGCAATTTAGAGATGTTTTTGGGCTGTGGGAGGAAACGAGATTATCTGCAGAAAACCCACGCACACACAGGGAGAACATGCCAACTCCATGCTAATAGGCCCTTGTTTTGACCAGCTCATGAAGCTGGGTCTTTTTTGCTGCAATGGAACAGCGCTAACCACTAATATTGCCCAACTGTTGAACAATTGTTTAACAAAGCTTTAAACTATTTTACGGTAGCTTTTAATATGCAAACTCTTATTTTAAATGGGCTTTCCTCAGAATTTGACTCATAAAACCAAGGCAGAGTTTTGGATTGTTGCTGTGTGTGGAGGAGTTTTAAATTGTGTTTTATCTCATTAACCATCTGTTGCCTTCTCATGCATCAGACTCCCAATGGAGTTCTAGACCAGGTACAGTTACTGCCAGCAGCATGCTGTTTGTTTTTCCTCCTCCTGAAGTGATTGTGTTTTTGTGAAACCGGGCCTAGTCTGCATCAACCAGCCTGTGCCAAAAAACTCACAATAAACCTGAAGTGATAGACGTGTGGAGTCGTATGTTCTGTGTGCGCCGAATTACTGACCTATTTAATTGTGCTCCAGGAAACTGTGGACAAACTGATAAAGGACACCAACATGGCTGGAGTGATTGGGACTCATTCATGGAAAGAGCAGTTCATCGAGGCAGTCACAGTCAGTGCAGGTGAGTGATGAGTACATGTTTTTTCCGTACATTAAAATGCATTTATGTGGCCCTTTTTAATTCCAAACTGAAAGAATTTGTGTAATTTAAAAGCTTTACACTACATTACTCACCTTAAGTATCGTGGAACAACCTGTTCAACCTTTTGAGCCACAGTTTGTTTGTGTTTTAATATTTGTCACAATAAAAGAGTCTCTGTCAGTTGTGTTTTTATTGATTTGATTTGATTTGATCAACTTTATTAATTTATACATTATAAATTAACTAGCAATTCTGGGCTCGCATGTCCTTTTTTTTAGGTTTCTTTGCAGCATAGGAAGTTGTTGCTGATGCCAGAGTAGCTATAACTCCACAGTATGCAGAGTAGCTGCAGTGTGAATGGGTCAAAGCCTCAAATGAAAAGATCCCTGTCCCTGTTTCTTCTTTATTCAGGTGATGGGGATGAAGAGGAGGCCCGAATGCCAAACTGCTGTGACTATTTCATGCACATACTGTGCATTTTTTGGAAGATTTTGTTCGCTTTTGTTCCGCCCACCGAGTACTGGAATGGCTGGGCGTGCTTCATTGTGTCCATCTCTGTCATCGGCTTCCTCACTGCCATTATTGGAGACCTCGCCTCCCATTTTGGCTGCACTGTAGGTCTGCGAGATGCCGTCACTGCAGTTGTCTTTGTGGCACTGGGAACTTCAGTCCCTGGTGAGTTGGTTCTAAGAATAATCATTTATTGAAACAAATGCAATGCGCTGCTTAGGTCATGTTAGGTTGAAGTATATTGTCCACAATGTTGAAAATTAGCTCCACATAAAAACACAATGTACATGACTACAGCGTTTTGTTATGGGTTTTAGAAGAGCTTTAATATACTTCAAGAGTCCTTCAAGACACAAATCAAAATAATTATGAATAAGAATCACTTCCCATGATCGACCACAGGCCAAAGGCCAGTTATTATAAGTTTTAGCTTGGACACAACTCTGAACCTTAATTTTCTTCCCACAGATACCTTTGCCAGTAAAGTGGCTGCTACTCAGGATCAGTATGCAGATGCGTCTGTGGGGAATGTGACAGGAAGTAATGCAGTTAATGTGTTTCTGGGTATTGGATTGGCCTGGTCCATTGCTGCTGTATATTGGGAAGTCAAAGGTGATGTCTTCCATGTGGATCCTGGCTCGCTGGCCTTCTCCGTCACACTCTTCACCATTTTTGCCTTTTTCACTGTGGGAGTGCTGATGATACGCCGGAGGCCGTCTGTAGGTGGTGAACTGGGAGGCCCAAAAGTCCCCAAAGTCATTACTTCACTGCTTCTATTTGGACTTTGGTTTCTCTACATCCTTTTCTCCAGCTTGGAGGCCTACTGCCATATACCAGGCTTCTAAGAGAGAGAGCACAGTGTGAAGATTGGACACTCATTCACACACACACACACACACTACTCAGACACCGATCTGGTCAGTTAACAACCAATGAAAACACCTGTCACCACTTGATAACCGCTGCCATGGTTCATGAAGAACATTTGCATACCTCACATGCAGATCTGTGTGTTTTCTCGACCCCAGGAAACCTCCAATCATTATCAGTGAATGTGACTAAACTGACTTTTATGAAATAACACTATTAGGAGAGCAAAGGGTCAGCATATATGTGAAGACACCAGACTTTGCTTCATCATGACTCTAACCTGGACTCATGCTTTTAAAGGCTGGATGTATACATAAGACACTGTAACCCAGTATTTGAGTATAATGACAGAGAGGAGCAATGTTTTACATGATTCTACTTTACATTATAGCAGTGGAGCCTACGTTTATCTTCACACCTCATGAGCATATTATCAAGTTTATACCATGGCCACTTGTCACAGGCAATAAAGGACCTGCTTTAGAACAACTGTAACCCTGAATCTCGATAGGTTGCGTTCTCGGAACTGTCGGCGATACGCTTACAGTTCAACCTTCCCACCTGACAACACAGGCAGGGAGGAACCAAAAACACGAGGGGTGTAAATAAAACATAAATTCGCATAAAAATAATCACACATATGGATGTATGCTAGTCAAGAGATTAGATATTTGTTATATGTTCTATATAATATGCAATGCACATAACTATTATATTTAATAATAACCTATAAAAAGATACAATGAACTTAATTTGTAATTATGTGCAACCGAAAAAGGGCATCATAAATCAATATAAATACAAAAAGATAGTAAATAGTTACACAACTATTTAGATTTAGAACTGTTGGACCTGGTGAACCATCTTGTGAATGGAACCCTGCCGGCCAATCAGAAACAGGTTAGCGTCGGTGGCCATGGTATAAAAAGCACAATTTGGTTACAAAGACAAACGGAAACAAATTTGTTTTCACAGTGTATTACACCGCACCTACTGAAGTTGATCCCACTATGACTGTATGAGTATAATTGTAATGATATTGCACACTACACGGACCCAATATTGAAATGTATAATGAATTAAAAACAAATACAGAATTAATTTATAAAAAGATGTGTAATTTATATATATAAATATATAAAAATAGGTACCTAATGTCTGCCATTTAGTGTGACTGTTTGAAAGTGATGATTCATACACCACAGAAGCCCTAAGTGTTTATTTAACAATGATGTATTTCAATGTCTTTATAATTGAATGTATTTTGAGCTCATATAAGGATAAATATATGACTATAATTTATTGTAAATTGTCACATTGTGTGTGTCTGCATTGGCTCCATTATCCATGTTTTTTTCCATGGATTTTCTGTGGGATTGTGGCATTTAATTCGGGACCATGAGGTAAATATGCACAGTAGTAGAGTTTTCAACCTTGTGATGCATAATATTTAACAGAATCCAAAATACACATGGAGAGCGGCTTCAGGATTTAGTTACCAAAGGTTAATTTAGGCATTTAACACATACTAAACTGACTATATGGTATTAGAAAAGAGCTTGCTGATGTATGTTCAATATTTTCTCAGTTATAGTCACACAGTTTCAAAGGACAATCATTTCAGAGGGATATTGGTTTGTAATTTTAAAAATTAGACGACATACTTATGGTGCAATTAAAGGGGAACATTTATTTTTATGTACATGTAAACTCATGATGCAGTGACTTTGTGCTCGGGGAATAATACAGTATATAAAAGACACTGATGCAACAAAGGAAAAAAGGCACTTATTTCAGCATTCCAGGAAATGCCAAACCAGGATGTGGAAACACTTTGACAATGTTTTATTGGAAACGTGTGGTCATCTAAACGTGGGGCTGTTTGATATCTTCTGGAGGATGTGATCAGGTAAAAGACAATTATATTTTTTTCTGTCTTAATGTAGCTTTCAATTAATTACTAAAGATAAAGATAAAGTAATAAAAAAAACAAGGAGATACTTTATAAAAATCAAATCATCTCAGAATGGCTTTAGGATTTCTTAACAATAAAGTTGTTTTTAACTGGTATATGATAGATTTACTTCCACTCTGTTTACATTTAACTTTTCATATAAAATAAGACTAAAGGCTTTCAAGACTATCAAAATCCCTTCTTTAACATATCTTTACCGTTTGAGGTTCATAAAACATGAAGTAATATTCTACATCAATATGGAATTTAACATGAATAAATTTACAGAAGAAACGTTTCCTCATTTTCGAAATGTAGTAGACGTTTGCTGCAGCGCCACCCAAAGGAAATAACGAGCGTCCCCATTCGCCTGCCAGATAGTGCTCAAATTTCCCACACACCTTGAATGCAGCAGTTGTTTGTCAGACAGGACAACATGGCTGCTGCTGCGGGCCGATACTACGGAGAAGGAGGCAGAGCGACGAAAAGACAGAAAACGGAGGAGGGAGGGATGACAACGGTGAGGGGTGTCGTTACGTCTTCACGGTCGATGCTGTAAATGTTAGTGAATGTGCGAGCTTTTGCGTTTTTAAGATGATATTAGCTTTATAACGCTGTGCCTATGTCGCCGCTAGCTAAAATAAAGAAGCTAACAAGTGCTAGCTCAGGTTTAGGAATGCACACATTTAAGTGGTCAAAAGTAGTTTTCGAATTTGTATAGCCAGTCAATATTACTGTTGCACACAATAATTGATCCTAAGATGAAGAAATAACTCCCCTCCCCCGTCAAAAACCCGTAAACGCTCACGTCGATGATGGCTAAGGCTAATCTTTAATATGGAATGCTCTCACTGGTACATCGGTTTTAACGGATGGTTAACGTCTATATCTGCCCCGACAGTTTTTAAATCAGTATTTAAATCGTGGCGTGGCTGTTTGTCTTCTATGGATTTTCACCTATAAATATTTATATGGTATTGAGTGAGTGGTTGAAAAGAGACCCGTCTGAAAATGCCGAGTTGATGTCAGAGGAGAATGACGGGTTCAACCTTATTGAAAACCAACGGTGGTACTAATAACCATTAATTACGATCTCTAAATGCACAGCATGTAGCACCATGAAGCAAGTTGACTACACAAGACCACTCCTGTCACTTTCTTCAGATGTCCTGTGTACCTTTTAATAAAGTGGCTGGGAAATGTATTTTATGGGACTCCTTGACTGTAGCTGCTATTCACGCTGTCCCTAACATTTTCCACCAGTGATGTAACTATTTAATCATATATCTTCAAAAAAAAACTTTTTTGTTTGATTTTGTTTTAGGAGAGCTACGAAGACCCTCATAAACCACTGCCCTCAATGGTGGTGCACATCAGGGGTTTGGTGGATGGCATTATGGAGGCTGACCTGGTTGAGGCTCTGCAGGAGTTTGGAGCCATCAGGTAACTGAGTTTTCTATCTTCAAACATCACCCTTGTAAGCCAAAAATCTATCATTTTTGACAGTGACCTCTCTTACGCATCCATATAACACTAGGAATCAATATCATATCCTCTTGAAGCAATAGTGGTCATCTATTAATTTTAGAAATGATTTTTTCGATTACTTTTAACGTACTGCCTTAAATCTTTGCACAGGATTAGAGGGTCACTGATTTTTAGCCCATAGATCCTGAAAATGTCTTTTTGCTTAATTTATTGACAGTTATGTGGTTATGATGCCCAAGAAGCGCCAGGCCCTGGTGGAGTACGAGGACATGAATGGCTCCTGCAATGCTGTTACTTATGCCGCTGAGAACCAGGTGTACATCGCAGGCCACCCTGCCTTCATCAACTACTCCACCAGCCAAAAGATCTCTAGGCCAGGAGACTCCGATGACACACGGAGCGTCAACAATGTGCTACTACTCACCATCATAAACCCCATCTATCCTATCACTACGGTAATGTGATTATAAAAACAAAAAAGTTTTGTGTGAGGTGACGTGTCACATCACAGTGTATGTAGTATTGTTTTAACTGCAGTTGTGAAATCTTACTGTGTGGGCGCGTCCCAAAATAAGCTCTAAACAAATAGTTGGTGCTGCCATATAAGTGAATATGTGGTTTCTGGTGATAAGTCAGAGTAGTCTTGTAAAGCAAGTTATTATGTCAACAAATCACCTTGAGGATGTTGCTGTTGTATGAATTTGTTTTTGTGCTTTTACAGGATGTGCTCTACACCATTTGCAACAACTGTGGTCCCGTACAGAGGATTGTCATCTTCAGAAAGAATGGCGTTCAGGCTATGGTTGAATATCCTTCAGAAGATTATTAACATTTTTATTGAATACGTTTCTATGCATTTGGATAGCCTGATTTCTAACATATGTTTAATCATACTTGGCAACTTGGAAATCTCTCTCTATATATAAAGTCAGAACTCCCCTTAACTGATTGGTGCCACATTCGATACTGTCCAAAGTGCCCAGAGGGCTAAAGCTTCCTTGAATGGGGCAGACATCTATTCCGGTTGTTGCACTCTCAAGATAGAATATGCAAAGGTGAGTGCATGACAATATTTAATCGTTCTTTGTACCTGGATAATTGGTTTTTAGATTTTACTAAGAAACTAAAGTTCATTTTTATTTAAATAATGCAATCCTTTCCACAGCCAGCACGCCTTAATGTCTTCAAGAACGACCAAGACACGTGGGACTACACAAACCCCACTTTGACTGGCCAAGGTAATATGCAGTCCCCAGCCTTTCCTTTGTCCATTTTTACTTCCTCCTTTCCTCTCATGCTGCTGTATGGGATGGTTAGGTTTCTCTGCCTCCGGGAGTATTGCCTTTGATCACAGATGAATGGTTTACGAACTCGGTTGTTCACTGGCAGTATTCCCGCGATGCCTTCACAGTCTTCATGCATTTTTCCTGGCCACAGTGCAGGCACTTGGTAAGGGCATGAGGAGCAACCTCAGTGGCAGCCAATGTCAATGACAGGCTTATGCATGTACAACGCATCCATCACTGTCGCATATGTAGGCACACTAGTCTACCCACCAGTTCACATTCCCCATAGAGCATGTCACAGCTGCACAACCACACCTCACTGCCTGGTCTGATGCAGTAAAGACTGTTAACGCCTGTGAGCATTCAAACATAGTGGAGATTTTATTTAAGTTATATTAGACACTGTATTTGCTTAGACTTAATTGACCAATAAACATGTCTGTGGCTAAAGGTCCCATGAGATCTGAAATGTTTCTTAGATTTTCATACACTGTACTGTAAAGATAGGCTGCAAGGATATTATGCTTATCATGGGACCTTTTAATGTTGTACCTTTAGAAACACTTTTTGCCATCTACAATGTTGAGCCTTCAGTTTTATTTTTAAAGAAATTGATTATATCTTCTGTTACTAAATGTGTTTTAATGATATAAACAATGGTCATGGCTTTCCTGAAAACTCTAGGAGAAGAACTTACTCTTCTCATTCACTTTTTTTTCCCATCAAAAGACGTTAATATAGAGAATACCACTAAGAGTATTCTGTTGTCAGGGTCGCTGGCACTACAACTGTGTGGTACATTACACCTAACTTTATTTGAATTTTTTTTTTTTTTTAATTAGACGCTGTAAAAGATGTAATTGTTTCTCTTGTACACAACCACATCTTGTCCTCTCCGGACATATCTTCATATTGTAGTCTGTGCTGCCTTTATGAACCAGAGGTACTCCTTGTGTCCTCACTGTGCAAACTCACACAAGCTTACCTCAACCTCTTAAGCAGACACACGCTGCGCAGACGCAGTGCCTTCTACAGCTACAGCACAACCGCACCCACAGCTAATTAATGAGCTGTGCGGCATACATCGGACACAGTGGGGCATCAAACACCGGGACACAACCTCAACTCAGTACTTCCTTATTCCAAGTCCATCATCACCCTTATCGCCACCACCTGACATGGGAATCCATTTTATTTTGGTGGTGGACTGTAGCCACCATTTCAGTATGAGGGACAGAAATATTCCAATGCCATGCGAACAGACACCTCGCATATCCACCACAGACTGAACATAGACTGATAAAGCATCTACGGCCACCTCTTTACCAGTACAGCACATCTGCAGAGTCCTGAGGAGTCACCAGTTTTGACACAAAACATTGATGATGAGGGGCGGGAGTCAGGCGTATGGTCGTTGCGGCCACGCCTCCTAGCCTTTGGGATGTGCCTGCCATAACACAGCCACAGGGAGCAACAGAGGAGATTTCAGGCACACTCAGCACGTCCAGGGAACAGATGACACCACATACTGGGGCAGTAAACAAACAAAAAAAAGAGGCCATTCTCTTTTTCAGACACCACTCATCTCTGCCATGCTGCGCCGAACACAACATGACAACACAACGAGCCGAATATCCACGACAACACTGCCATGACCGCACATCTTCACGCAGATATTCCAGATGACTTAGCATCACGTGAACGCCCATTTTTACACGAGAAGAAACACCCACAGGGGGGCCCATGAAGACACAAGCATCAAACACCATCAAGCATATATGCACAGAGGCAAACTTTTCTACATTTATGGACTCTGGTATTCTGTTTTTCCCCCTGTGCCTTCCTTCCCATTTCCCTCCTCCTCTCTGTGCTGTTCTTGTGTTGTTTCTGCGTTATTTCATTTACCCTTTTTGGCCCATAGTGATGCCTTTAACGCCTCCCGTGTGATGCAGGTTTGGCTCAGTGAGTTGTGGACTGACAGCCCACTCTGAATTGGTGCAAATGTCCTGCTTTGTGGTCAGATCAGCTGGAAATGAGCCTCTGATAGCAACTTTGAAAACAAACTGGCAGCAAATCAAAACCAAGCATGGACCTCTGGATGCACTTTTCTCTCTGGTGGTGGAGAGACCAAGACACGAAGAAGATAGAAAGAAAGGAGAATGAGTTGAGGCTGGAATCAGAGGTTGCCTGGTAGCATCGCTGCTGAAGACTGCCCCCTACCTGCCCACTGTGTCCCATGCTTCATGTGTGGTGCTGTAAGTATTTATAAGAAATGAATGAGAAATCTGACTATATGGTTACAAATGTTAAAGTTACTGTAGAACAAAAGTTTTAAATGTTTTAGCTGACAAGACAATAGTTCCATACAATACACATGTATAATAGTGGTATTAACAAAGTAGTGTTTTCTCAACTTTCTCTTCTGTACTACTACACTAGGAGTGCATTATAAATTATAAATGTAAGTTGGGGGTGGACATCCTGGTGGTTCATTGCAAATTCTCCACCTGACTCTTCGTTAACTTTGGTAACTCCATAGAATTCATTTACTGGTATTAATAGAGAATAACATTTCAGAATCAAAATACTTTAAGTTATATTCAACACATCATTATATATAATGTATACAGTAATGTGCAAAGGTTTCAGGCCGTTCATCAGAAAAACCGCTGTAAAGTAAAGAATGCTTTCACAAATATAAATTGTGATTATTTTTTACTTATTTAATTATTTAAAGCCATACTTTTTCAAAGTATTATTACTATACAGAGTTGTATTTAGTACATACGTTTCTTAATTTTAGTTTAACGTGACATTGTATTTCAATGTCTACAAAATTATGGCATATTCACAATCTCCTAATATCATACAGTTTATTCTGATAGTTATCACCGATGGAGTGTTTTGTCAGTGTCGGCAACTTGTTTTATTACTGTTTTTGTAACAAGAAAACATTTAGCTTGGGAAACAATTAAGTGCCCCACACATGGTTGACAATGATGCAGAGGCTTCATCCTGGGTTTTGTTAAACGCCGCTTGTCGAAAATCTTTTGTAATCACAAACGTGACTGTCATGAATGATGTCGGGAGTTTTTGTTTCATCACAAGTTTAAGATGGTCTGCTTTCATGGTGTAATGTCTGTCACTTCTTATGTTAAACCCTGTGTCTTATCCTGGTTTGTTAGTTTCCAATAAAATGTACTTAGACTACAAGTGCTGCTCACAGCACTGACACATATTCTCACCTCTTACCTTGTATTTGAATGTTTCTGTGTCGCAACTTTCAAATGTTAGCATGCACATTTCCACTTGATTGTAATTTTGGATTTGACACGTATATATGTGTACTTGCACAGATGCTGATGGTGAAGGCAATTGGAACAGTTCACAAGGTGTGTGTACATGTTTGTGTTGGGATAGCAGATTAATGCTAGAGAACTTTCTTAAATCTCCATTATGTCACATAGTGAACAACGTAGAGCCTGAAACACTTAACGATGCCCTGTTTTGCATGTCAGCCACAGTCCCTCAGCACTTATTATTAATATAGTTACAGTTTGATAGGCAACATTTAATTATACCATTTTTAGACCCCAATGCCAATCCCAACAAACGCCAGAGGCAGCCTGCTCTCCTTGGAGATCACCCACCAGATTATGGTAAGTAAGCAACAACAGAAGTGCTTTTCCAATATTGGGATCTGTTATTTTAATGTATCTGTTCCTTTTTATTTTATCGTAATTAAGGTGGCCCGCAAGGAGGTTATCATAGCTACAATGACGACGGCTATGGGCCTCCTCCTCACCATCGCATGGGGCCAGGAATAGGCGGGCGCGGTCGTGGTAGCCAGCGCTACGGCCCCGGATACGGACCGCCACCTCCCGAGTATGGTGCTCATGCAGACTCGCCAGTTCTAATGCTGTACGGCCTTGAGCCGGCCAAAATTAATGCCGACAAGGTCTTCAACATCTTCTGCCTCTATGGCAACGTAGAGAGGGTGAGTAAAACGAAACACAAACACTGTGCAGTATTTTTGCTGGTTTCAAACTTGTGTTTTTTTTGCCACTCGCAGAAATGTTTGACATTCAAATGCACATTTTTCACAATAAAGCTTTGATGGAGGGGAAAAAAGAATGGTATGGATGCAGGGATTCGAAATATTGGGGTGCTTTTACTCTGAAAATGGAACAAAATGTGCTGCACTTGAAATATGGGACAGATATAGATGGGGAAATTGTGAAGAAAGATGATTTTCACTGTATATTGTACAGTGTACAGTGTACTGTATTCTATGAGATGCACTCAATGTTGCTGTGCTCACCGGTTAAAATGTGTGTATTTGGAAAGTGACGTCAAACCATTGAAAGGAGAAGCAATGTTACTATGTGATTTTTATAATCATGTTTGTGTGTAATGTCTGTGTTTAGGTGAAGTTCATGAAGAGTAAGCCTGGAGCAGCGATGGTGGAGATGGGGGACTGTTACTCTGTGGACAGAGCTATCTCTCACCTCAACAACAACTTCCTTTTTGGACAGAAAATCAGCGTTTGGTAAGAAGAACAAATACAGTATTTTAAAGAAAATGCCTCAAAATGAAGATGCAGTGTACCTGATGCACATACACAGATGGGTGACCTCTGGTCTGTCTTTTCATGGTTAGTGTGTCCAAGCAGCAAGCGATTGTGCCCGGACAGTGTTACCAGTTAGAGGACAACACGAGCAGCTTTAAAGATTTCCACGGCTCCCGCAACAATCGCTTCACCTCCCCAGAGCAGGCAGCTAAAAACCGAATCCAGCACCCCAGCAATGTCCTGCACTTCTTCAATGCGCAGCCCGACATCTCTGAGGAGATGTTCAACCAGGTGTGTATTCAGCCCAAACCTCCATGGTTCCTATCAGGTTTTTTGTAAACCACCTAATGTTTCTTACAATCTGGTGTCTCCTTCCAGGTCTGTGATGAACTGGAGATTAAGAGTCCTACGAGTGTGAAGCTTTTCACTGGTAAAAGTGAGTAATATTGATTGTAATCTTAAGATTTGAACAAGGTTAACTAATTTAATAGTTAAAACACAACCTGTCTGACTCGTTTTACCCTGGCATGTACACAATGTATTCCATTATCTAGACTGCACTGACGTGCCACAGTCTAATTTACCTCGCCCGCAGTTTCATGATGCATCAAGAATCTTTTTTAACAGATCCAATCATATCACAACTAAACATGTTGATCTTATTGCTGCACATCAGCAGTGTTTCACATTTCACATATTCCAGTGTGTATGTGGGTGTATTTTGTTTCTGCTGCAACTGCAGCGTGTCTCATTTCTGTTATTATTTTTACTGACTTTTCAAAGCCTATGCCGATCTGTGTAGTACAATGCAGCTGCCCGCAGTTGAACATTATCCATAATAATCTTGTCAGTATTGTGTGACACCAAAGGTGAGCGAAGTTCGTCCGGGCTGCTGGAGTGGGAGTCCATCAACGACGCTATGGAAGCCCTCGCTCTCATGAATCATTTCCAAATGAAAAATCCCAGTAAGTTTTCGTTAGTGGATTAATTTAAACACGGATTAAGTATGCAGTGTGTGCGCGATATTCTCCTCTCCTCTTTTTTAATCTGTACATCTTGCCTGTCTTCTGTTACAGGTGGGCCTTACCCTTACACACTGAAGCTGTGTTTCTCAACCACACACCACACCAACTAAATATCACCCCCTTTAAATCATTTTGTCATGTTTTGTGTCTTTGCCTAGTATCACATAGGATGTGTGTGTGAGTGTGTGTGTGCGTGTCGACGCATCCGATCATGAAACATTCAGCCAGTATTTACAAAACCCTAGTGTGCTTGAGAACATGTTATGGCTTTGTATAATTTTATTTCAATGTGACCATGTGTTTTTGTTTTTCATTTATTTTGTATTTTTGACACATATTTGAATTTGAGGAATTTAACACTACCGTGAAATAACATTTGTGTTTTTAAATAAAGTTAACATTCACCATTAGGTGAAGACCAATCACTGTCTTTCAATAAACTGTACTGACGATACTGAAGGTTTTTCTATTATTGTTTAGTTAGAGATCACACATGTATAGCCCCCCTGAGACTGAACCAACATCTTACAATTACACACATCCATATTTGCACAACTTTTACTTCAATATTAAGATGTGGATTTATGTTTTTAGTTGATTAATAAAGCCACAATGTGCTGCTCCTTTTACTTAATGATATTTTATTATTTAAATAGTTAATCACTAGATTATTTTACTGCATCTTTCTGAGGACAGTGACTATATTCACAGAGGGAACATTTTAGTAATAACATTGCATCATCTGTTAAAGCTTATTCTAGGCTTAGTATTAAGAGTTTGACTCCTTTTCTCACAGGATGAGGCGAAAGCTTTTATAACGCAACTATTGTAATGGCGTGTTTTTGTGGATGTAACCTGAGCAAGTGAGTAATACATGTTTATAATACTCCAGACACTAATTAGTGCTATAATCCGGTACTTGCAGTACAACACCAACTTGTACTCATTCCAAAAAGGTAAACCCAGCTGACTAGTTTGTGCTATTGTATTATTATTATATTTTTTATTGACCTGTGTAACTGCTAATGATTCTTTTCAGGTCATGTAAAGCAGGACTGTGTCACAGTGAGCCATCATTTTACACAGGTGATTAAGCACTTGTAATCAAGTGAGAAGGCCCAGACCACACTGATCTTCAGTGGAGCACACAGCTACACCGAGGCAAAGCTTCTATAATGGAATGGAACCCATGGGTCCGTATTAAAAGCAGCTCCTTCCGGACCCGTGTCCCGTCCAACAAAGGTCAGTGTAAATTACTACACATACACAAAACACGTAAGGAGATTTCAAAAAACAAAGAAAGGCGACGTTGTGTTATATTATGTAAAACTACAACTCCCATGCGCCCCAGTCGCGTAGGTGTTTCCGGTGTCTCATAACATATTACTTCCTTCCACACAGACCGACACGAACAAACCGAGAAAGGAGACGTTGCTAACTTTCAAATGCCGTCACCCGCGCTTGCCTTTCGCTAGTTACGTCTTTCGTGAATTTTCCGCCGTCAAATCCGCGGTATGTGGCGGCTCGAGTGCGAGAACTGAACACGCGCCGATAAACCGAGAGCGTTACGTGTAGGCCTTCGAAGAAAGTTTGGTCGAGGGGCCTGTAAACAACATGTCCTCCGCCTCGCAGTCTTCCTCCAGACGGCAATGGTGCTACCTCTGCGATCTGCCCAAGATGCCGTGGGCCATGCTGTGGGAGTTCAGCGAAGCCGTGTGCCGCGGGTGTGTCAACTACGACGGCGCAGACAGAATCGAGCTCCTCATTGAAACTGCCAGGCAACTGAAAAGCACGCACGGAGTGTTAGACGGCAGGTCCCCCGGTCCACAGCAGAGCAAACCCAGCTCTGCCGGGCCCATTGAAGCAGCGGGGCGGCAGCATGGAGAGCGTGTAGACAGGGGGAGGGGGGAGTACGGGGTGTCCTCTCGTCTCCCGAACGGCCTGCACAGAGCTGAGGATGCGGCTCTGTCTGAGGGCAGCCGACAGAGCCCGAATACACGCCGAGCTATAGTAGGTGCAGTTCCCAGTCTCCACGGCGCTATACCCCATGCACTGATTGCTCAGGGGTTAGTTGCAGCCCCCCATGGGCTTTTGGCCCCGTTATCCAGCTCCAGGGCTGGGGTCACATCTATTGCTGTCTCAGCTGGCCCAATAATGGGTGATGGAAGAAGACAGGCTCTGCCATTGGGTGTGGGAGCTAGCACGTCCGCTCTGGTGGGTATAGATCCTGCAATGTGGAGGAACAATGAAGTGATGAGTGAACTAAATGAGATTTCTCGCAGTCGGGTCGAAGGCTGGCCAAACCGCCCTAAAGCTGTGCGGGATGTACTTGTCTCTCTCAGCAGCTGTGTCCCATTTAATGTGCGTTTCAGGAAAGACCACAATCTGATGGGTCGTGTTCTGGCCTTCGACGCCAGTGCCACCCCAGAGTTTGAGCTCAAGGTGTTTGTGGAGTACCCTGCCGGGTCTGGGATGATCTTCTCAGGAGTCCCAGACCTGGTCAGGCAGATGTTTCGTGACTCGGCCAAAGATGCAGGTAAAGCGGTGAACTCTGGTCTGCGATATGTGGAATATGAGAAGCGCCATGGCACAGGAGACTGGCGTGGGCTGTCTGAGCTGTTGAATGAGGGCGTGCGTATGTTTAAAGAGCCCCCTATTCCAGAGGTGCTGCCACTGCCAGATGCAATGTTACCCATGGCAGCTGCTGGACGCCCTGTACAAATGAAGAGCACAACTCGTCGCCGCAAGGCTTCTCCAGGCTCTGAGAATGGAGACAGTGAAGGGAGACCTGATCAACCAGCAAGAGAGCCCTGGCCCCGAGGTGCTTACCCAGGCATGGAACCTCTTTCTGCCATGGTTGTCCCTCAAGAAGGTCCGCCTCGACTACACAGCCAGCCCTCACCAATCTCAGCACTCATGGTGGTCGCAGACAGTCTCAGCACTAGTCAGATGGCCAGAGAAAGCCCCAGCATGTCCACAGCCCACTCTTCCTCAGCTGGGCGTCCCACCAGCAGCAGCCCCTCCACCGCTGCCACCTCAGTCTCCCAGGCGTCCATGGTGCAGGGTTTAAATGCAGTGGGGCCTGGCAGCAACACCGCCGCTGGGGAGTCTTCAAGCAGCGCTCAGGGCACCCTGCTCTGCTGCAGCCTCTGCAGAGAGCGCCTGGAGGACACTCATTTTGTCCAGTGTCCCTCCGTCATGCACCACAAGTTCTGCTTCCCCTGTACGAGGGGATTCATCCGCAGCCAAGGTCAAGGAGGGGAGGTGTACTGTCCTAGTGGAGAGCGTTGCCCCCTTGCTGGATCCACCGTGCCTTGGGCCTTCATGCAGGGAGAAATCTCAACCATCCTGGCTGGAGACGGAGATGTGACAGTAAAGAAGGAGAGCGACCCTTGACGTCTCCATCCTGATGTGGTGAATGGTAAGTTGGAGAGATAATGTCATTTTATTGACCTACAAATATCTTTATTTGTCAAATGAATACAGGGAATGCATCTGTCCTTAGAGGGTTGGTCACAATGTAAGCATTTTTCAGAAAAATTAACAAATCAAATCCTCAATCTGGATGTTAAAAGTGTGAAAATTGTCATCAACAGCTGTTTTTGGTTCATGTGTGTGTTTTAGAGAATATTTTAATTTTAATAGTCACAACTGTTGTATGTTATCCATCCAAAAAGGATAGATGGTGATTATAGCGTAGATCAGATTAGCTATGTATACCGTCACTAAGACAGTGTAAAATGTTTATAAAACGGTAACAACATGCAAACATCAGTCGTTATTCTACAGTTTGCATTGAATTGCACACACAGGCTCCTGCTAAAATTGGCTCAATGGATATAAAAAGATTAAATAGTGTTTGTCTTGAAATTTAACTGAGTTGTAGACTTTTTACATGACTAACCGGTTTTTGTTTATAATGCTGCCACTTGTAGTTTCAGGATGTTTATTTATTATTCCACTTTTGCCATGAAATATTAAAAAGAAGAGGCTAGACACTTTGGGTTTAACAAAACCAGAACTTTAATACATGTCAGCATTTTCTAATTATGTGTACAGTGAAGCAGAGGAAAGTAATATTTACTGTTACCATGTGGGGACAGACTGCCTTTTATACATTCTTATTACTATATAGTCTTAACAGTAAGTTTTTAGGCAACATTCTTGATTGAAAATACATTTTACTACTATGTTGTTTTAAAAATGTTCTCTCATCCTTTTCTTTTTCCTCCACAGTGGATCAAACACTTTGAAAGCACTTCCCTGTTATCTCAAGCAGAGGTCCTCTTTGGCTGCAGTTCATCATTTGTGCCTCTGAGAACAGAAACACTCTGAGCTTCAGAAGGACAAACACTCTCTCTCACACACACACACACATACACACTCACTTGTGAGGAGGAGGGACATGTCTCTGCTCACCTGTGAAGGATGAGCTGCTACGTCACAACCGTACGTCGAGTCCTGTCCACATTTCTCCTCTCGTCTGTCCGGCAGCGGCAGCCGCTCATCAGGCCTCGTTTTTTTCAAAAGCCCGGGGATTGAAAGCACACGCTTGTTTTTAAAAGAATGACAATCTGGATCTTGTTCTTTCATTTGTGTTGTTATATATGTTGCATACTGTCCTATACAGGTGGATGACAGATATAACTGATATATGGTTTCACAGAATCATGCAATTCAACGGAAAAACAAATGAATGTCCAAAATGTGGCAAAAACCATTGGGTCCTTAAAGCCAAGGATAAAAAAAATGTAATCCCATACTCTGTCTCTTAGGTATTCTCTCTATATTGTTTGTCAAAAATGTGAATTTACTTTCAATATGGCTATGTAATTTCTATTTTTGATACAATACAAATTTATATGTATTTGTTTATAGTGATGAGAAGACCAAAGATGGCTTCCTGCGCAATGTAATTTTATTGTATTGTAGCTGTGTATGCTGTATTCACTGATAACCTTGGCATCAGTCACTAATTTGTTCATCTATCTCAGACGTAAGCTTGTCTTGTCTATTTACTTTTTTTTTTTTTTTTTTTGAATTGTATGTATGGTATAATAATTAGCACCACAATCTTCAATGGTTAACCCCACATACTCGTGATCTTCACAGGTCAATTCTACAATAAACTACAAAACAGTTATTCATTCTCTCGTTGTTTTGCCATTCGTGTAAATAGCAGAAGCGCAACATGTCATTGTCATCATACATGTAATATTCAAACACCATTAACAACACACTTAAATTTAGCTAAAAATATAGACAATAATTTACTTTTATTTAAAGATTAAAAAAACAATGGTTTAAATCCATGTGATTACATTAATAATCTAGTGCACGCCACTTTTTTGAGTGTAAAACACCAGGGTCAAGTGTTGGTATAATTGATCGTCTGACATTTTATTTAAACACTCGGATGGTTGTCTTTCCGAGCTCCCTTCAGCGTCTCTCGCTTCACACCTGAGGGCAGAACAGATCTGTTCAACAACACGCCCAGCAACAGTGCAATTCACACACTCTGTTGTACAAAAGGTCATGTAATAAATACCAGTGTGTACAAGTAAAGTCATGTAGATCAGCTCTACTGTCACTTAAAACTGTGCAAATATAATTTGAACTATTATGACTATTAGTATATATGACGTTTTTGACCATTTTTGGAAGAAATAGTATACTGTGACTTTTTGACCATATTTGGACGACATGCTTTACTATGACGTTTTTGACCATTTTTGGACGACATGCTATACTATAACTTTTTGACCATATTTGGACAACATGCTTTACTGTGACGTTTTTGACCATTTTTGGATGACATGCTATACTATGATGTTTTTGACCATTTTTGGACGACATGCTATGCTATGACTTTTTGACCATATCTGGACGACATGCTATACTATGACTTTTTTACCATTTTTGGACGAAATTGTATATATGACGTTTTTGACCATTTTTGGAAGAAATAGTATACTATGACTTTTTGACCATATTTGGACGACATGCTTTACTATGACGTTTTTGACCATTTTTGGACGATATGCTATACTATAACTTTTTGACCATATTTGGACAACATGCTTTACTGTGACGTTTTTGACCATTTTTGGATGACATGCTATACTATGACGTTTTTGACCATTTTTGGACGACATGCTATGCTATGACTTTTTGACCATATCTGGAAGACATGCTATACTATGACTTTTTTACCATTTTTGGACGAAATTGTATAGTATGACGTTTTTGACCATTTTTGGACGACATACTATACTATGACTTTTTTGACCATATTTGGACAACATGCTATACTATGACGTTTTTGACAATTTTTGGACGACATGCAATACTATGACTTTTTGACCATATTTGGACAACATGCTATACTATGACTTTTTGACCAATTTTGGACGACATGCTATACTATGACTTTTTGACCATATCTGGACGACATGCTATACTATGACTTTTTTACCATTTTTGGACGACATACTATACTATGACGTTTTTTAACCATTTTTGGACGACATACTATACTATGACTTTTTGACCATATTTGGACGACATACTATACTATGACTTTTTGACCATATTTGGACAACATGCTTTACTGTGACGTTTTTGACCATTTTTGGATGACATGCTATACTATGACTTTTTGACCATATTTGGACGACATGCTATACTATGACTTTTTTACCATTTTTGGACGAAATTGTATAGTATGACGTTTTTGACCATTTTTGGACGACATACTATACTATGACTTTTTTGACCATATTTGGACAACATGCTATACTATGACGTTTTTGACAATTTTTGGACGACATGCTATACTATGACTTTTTGACCATATTTGGACAACATGCTATACTATGACGTTTTTGACCATTTTTGGACGACATACTATACTATGACTTTTTGACCATATCTGGACGACATGCTATACTATGACTTTTTGACCATTTTTGGACGACATGCTATACTATGACTTTTTGACCATATCTGGACGACATGCTATACTATGACTTTTTTACCATTTTTAGACGAAATTGTATAGTATGACGTTTTTGACCATATTTGGACAACATGCTATACTATGACGTTTTTGACCATTTTTGGACGACATGCTATTCTATGACTTTTTGACCATATTTGGACGACATGCTTTACTATGGCGTTTTTGACCATTTTTGGATGACATGATATACTATGACGTTTTTGACCATTTTTGGACGACATGCTATACTATGACTTTTTGACCATTTTTGGAAAACATGCTATACTATGACGTTTTTGACCATTTTTGGAGGACATACTATACTATGACTTTTTGACAATTTTTGGACGACATGCTATACTATGACTTTTTGACCATTTTTGGACGACATGCTATACTATGACTTTTTGACCATCTTTGGACGACATGCTTTACTGTGACGTTTTTGACCATTTCTGGACAACATACTATACTATGACTTTTTGACCATTTTTGGACGACATGCTATACTATGACTTTTTGACCATATTTGGACAACATGCTATACTATGACGTTTTTGACCATTTTTGGACGACATGCTATACTATGACGTTTTTGACCATTTTTGGACAACATGCTATACTATGACGTTTTTGACCATTTTTGGACGACATGCTATACTATGACTTTTTGACCATATTTGGATAACATGCTATACTATGACGTTTTTGACCATTTTTGGACGACATACTATACTATGACTTTTTTGACCATATTTGGACAACATGCTATACTATGACGTTTTTGACAATTTTTGGACGACATGCTATACTATGACTTTTTGACCATATTTGGACAACATGCTTTACTATGACATTTATGACCATTTTTGGATGACATGCTATACTATGACGTTTTTGACCATTTTTGGACGACATGCTATACTATGACGTTTTTGACCATTTTTGGACGACATACTATACTATGACTTTTTTGACCATATTTGGACAACATGCTATACTATGACGTTTTTGACAATTTTTGGACAACATGCTATACTATGACTTTTTGACCATATTTGGACAACATGCTTTACTATGACATTTATGACCATTTTTGGATGACATGCTATACTATGACGTTTTTGACCATTTTTGGACTACATGCTATACTATGACTTTTTTACCATTTTTGGACGAAATTGTATAGTATGACTTTTTTGACCATTTTTGGACGACATGCTATACTATGACTTTTTGACCATATTTGGACAACATGCTTTACTGTGACGTTTTTGACCATTTTTGGATGACATGCTATACTATGACGTTTTTGACCATTTTTGGACGGCATGCTATACTATGACTTTTTGACCATATCTGGACGACATGCTATACTTTGACTTTTTTACCATTTTTGGACGAAATTATATAGTATAACGTTTTTGACCATTTTTGGACGACATGCTATACTATGACTTTTTGACCATATTTGGACGACATGCTATACTATGACGTTTTTGACCATTTTTGGACGACATGCTATACTATGACTTTTTTACCATTTTTGGACGAAATTATATAGTATAACGTTTTTGACCATTTTTGGACGACATGCTATACTATGACTTTTTGACCATATTTGGACAACATGCTTTACTATGACGTTTTTGACCATTTTTGGACGATATGCTATACTATGACTTTTTGACCATATTTGGACAACATGCTTCACTGTGACGTTTTTGACCATTTTTGGATGACATGCTATACTATGACGTTTTTGACCATTTTTGGACGACATGCTATGCTATGACTTTTTGACCATATCTGGACGACATGCTATACTATGACTTTTTTACCATTTTTGGACGAAATTGTAAATATGACGTTTTTGACCATTTTTGGAAGAAATAGTATACTATGACTTTTTGACCATATTTGGACGACATGCTTTACTATGACGTTTTTGACCATTTTTGGACGACATGCTATACTATAACTTTTTGACCATATTTGGACAACATGCTTTACTGTGACGTTTTTGACCATTTTTGGATGACATGCTATACTATGACGTTTTTGACCATTTTTGGACGACATGCTATGCTATGACTTTTTGACCATATCTGGACGACATGCTATACTATGACTTTTTTACCATTTTTGGACGAAATTGTATAGTATGACGTTTTTGACCATTTTTGGACGACATACTATACTATGACTTTTTGACCATATTTGGACAACATGCTTTACTATGACTTTTTGACCATTTTTGGACGACATGCTATACTATGACTTTTTGACCATATCTGGACGACATGCTATACTTTGACTTTTTTACCATTTTTGGACGAAATTATATAGTATGACGTTTTTGACCATATTTGGACGACATGCTATACTATGACTTTTTGACCATATTTGGATAACATGCTATACTATGACGTTTTTGACCATTTTTGGACGACATACTATACTATGACTTTTTTGACCATATTTGGACAACATGCTATACTATGACGTTTTTGACAATTTTTGGACGACATGCTATACTATGACTTTTTGACCATATTTGGACAACATGCTTTACTATGACATTTATGACCATTTTTGGATGACATGCTATACTATGACGTTTTTGACCATTTTTGGACGACATGCTATACTATGACGTTTTTGACCATTTTTGGACGACATACTATACTATGACTTTTTTGACCATATTTGGACAACATGCTATACTATGACGTTTTTGACAATTTTTGGACGACATGCTATACTATGACTTTTTGACCATATTTGGACAACATGCTTTACTATGACATTTATGACCATTTTTGGATGACATGCTATACTATGACGTTTTTGACCATTTTTGGACTACATGCTATACTATGACTTTTTTGACCGTTTTTGGACGACATGCTATACTATGACTTTTTGACCATATTTGGACAACATGCTTTACTGTGACGTTTTTGACCATTTTTGGATGACATGCTATACTATGACGTTTTTGACCATTTTTGGACGGCATGCTATACTATGACTTTTTGACCATATCTGGACGACATGCTATACTTTGACTTTTTTACCATTTTTGGACGAAATTATATAGTATAACGTTTTTGACCATTTTTGGACGACATGCTATACTATGACTTTTTGACCATATTTGGACGACATGCTATACTATGACGTTTTTGACCATTTTTGGACGACATGCTATACTATGACTTTTTTACCATTTTTGGACGAAATTATATAGTATAACGTTTTTGACCATTTTTGGACGACATGCTATACTATGACTTTTTGACCATATTTGGACAACATGCTTTACTATGACGTTTTTGACCATTTTTGGACGATATGCTATACTATGACTTTTTGACCATATTTGGACAACATGCTTCACTGTGACGTTTTTGACCATTTTTGGATGACATGCTATACTATGACGTTTTTGACCATTTTTGGACGACATGCTATGCTATGACTTTTTGACCATATCTGGACGACATGCTATACTATGACTTTTTTACCATTTTTGGACGAAATTGTATATATGACGTTTTTGACCATTTTTGGAAGAAATAGTATACTATGACTTTTTGACCATATTTGGACGACATGCTTTACTATGACGTTTTTGACCATTTTTGGACGACATGCTATACTATAACTTTTTGACCATATTTGGACAACATGCTTTACTGTGACGTTTTTGACCATTTTTGGATGACATGCTATACTATGACGTTTTTGACCATTTTTGGACGACATGCTATGCTATGACTTTTTGACCATATCTGGACGACATGCTATACTATGACTTTTTTACCATTTTTGGACGAAATTGTATAGTATGACGTTTTTGACCATTTTTGGACGACATACTATACTATGACTTTTTGACCATATTTGGACAACATGCTTTACTATGACTTTTTGACCATTTTTGGACGACATGCTATACTATGACTTTTTGACCATATCTGGACGACATGCTATACTTTGACTTTTTTACCATTTTTGGACGAAATTATATAGTATAACGTTTTTGACCATATTTGGACGACATGCTATACTATGACGTTTTTGACCATTTTTGGACGACATGCTATACTATGACTTTTTTTACCATTTTTGGATGAAATTATATAGTATAACGTTTTTGACCATTTTTGGACGACATGCTATACTATGACTTTTTGACCATATTTGGACAACATGCTTTACTATGACTTTTTGACCATTTTTGGACGACATGCTATACTATGACTTTTTGACCATATCTGGACGACATGCTATACTTTGACTTTTTTACCATTTTTGGACGAAATTATATAGTATAACGTTTTTGACCATATTTGGACGACATGCTATACTATGACGTTTTTGACCATTTTTGGACGACATGCTATACTATGACTTTTTTACCATTTTTGGATGAAATTATATAGTATAACGTTTTTGACCATTTTTGGACGACATGCTATACTATTTCTTTTTGACCATATTTGGACAACATGCTTTACTATGACGTTTTTGACCATTTTTGGACGACATGCTATACTATGACTTTTTGACCATATTTGGACAACATGCTTTACTGTGACGTTTTTGACCATTTTTGGATGACATGCTATACTATGACGTTTTTGACCATTTTTGGACGACATGCTATGCTATGACTTTTTGACCATATCTGGACGACATGCTATACTATGACTTTTTTACCATTTTTGGAAGAAATTGTATATATGACGTTTTTGACCATTTTTGGAAGAAATAGTATACTATGACTTTTTGACCATATTTGGACGACATGCTTTACTATGACTTTTTGACCATTTTTGGACGAAATTATATAGTATAACGTTTTTGACCATTTTTGGACGACATGCTATACTATGACGTTTTTGACCATTTTTGGACGACATGCTATACTATGACTTTTTTACCATTTTTGGACGAAATTATATAGTATAACGTTTTTGACCATTTTTGGACGACATGCTATACTATGACTTTTTGACCATATTTGGACAACATGCTTTACTATGACGTTTTTGACCATTTTTGGACGACATGCTATACTATGACTTTTTGACCATATTTGGACAACATGCTTTACTGTGACGTTTTTGACCATTTTTGGATGACATGCTATACTATGACGTTTTTGACCATTTTTGGACGACATGCTATGCTATGACTTTTTGACCATATCTGGACGACATGCTATACTATGACTTTTTTACCATTTTTGGACGAAATTGTATAGTATGACGTTTTTGACCATTTTTGGACGACATACTATACTATGACTTTTTTGACCATATTTGGACAACATGCTATACTATGACGTTTTTTACAATTTTTGGACGACATGCTATACTATGACTTTTTGACCATATTTGGACAACATGCTTTACTATGACTTTTTGACCATTTTTGGACGACATGCTATACTATGACTTTTTGACCATATCTGGACGACATGCTATACTATGACTTTTTTACCATTTTTGGACAACATGCTATACTATGACGTTTTTTAACCATTTTTGGACGACATACTATACTATGACTTTTTGACCATATTTGGACAACATGCTTTACTGTGACGTTTTTGACCATTTTTGGATGACATGCTATACTATGACGTTTTTGACCATATTTGGACAACATGCTATACTATGACTTTTTTACCATTTTTGGACGAAATTGTATAGTATGACGTTTTTGACCATTTTTGGACGACATACTATACTATGACTTTTTTGACCATATTTGGACAACATGCTATACTATGACGTTTTTGACAATTCTTGGACGACATGCTATACTATGACTTTTTGACCATATTTGGACAACATGCTATACTATGACGTTTTTGACAATTTTTGGACGACATGCTATACTATGACTTTTTGACCATATCTGGACGACATGCTATACTATGACTTTTTTACCATTTTTGGACGAAATTGTATAGTATGACGTTTTTGACCATTTTTGGACGACATGCTATACTATGACTTTTTGACCATATTTGGACAACATGCTATGCTATGACTTTTTGACCATTTTTGGACGACATACTATACTATGACTTTTTTGACCATATTTGGACAACATGCTATACTATGACGTTTTTGACAATTTTTGGCGACATGCTATACTATGACTTTTTTGACCATTTTTGGACGACATGCTACACTATGACTTTTTGACCATATTTGGACAACATGCTTTACTATGACATTTATGACCATTTTTGGATGACATGCTATACTATGACGTTTTTGACCATTTTTGGACGACATGCTATACTATGACTTTTTTACCATTTTTGGACGAAATTGTATAGTATGACGTTTTTGACCATTTTTGGACGACATGCTATACTATGACTTTTTGACCATATTTGGACGACATGCTATACTATGACGTTTTGACCATTTTTGGACGACATGCTATACTATGACTTTTTTACCATTTTTGGACGAAATTATATAGTATAACGTTTTTGACCATTTTTGGACGAAATGCTTTACTATGACTTTTTGACCATATTTGGACAACATGCTTTACTATGACGTTTTTGACCATTTTTGGACGACATGCTATACTATGACTTTTTGACCATATCTGGACAACATGCTTTACTGTGACGTTTTTGACCATTTTTGGATGACATGCTATACTATGACGTTTTTGACCATTTTTGGACGACATGCTATGCTATGACTTTTTGACCATATCTGGACGACATGCTATACTATGACTTTTTTACCATTTTTGGACGAAATTGTATATATGACGTTTTTGACCTTTTTTGGAAGAAATTGTATACTATGACTTTTTGACCATATTTGGACAAAATGCTTTACTATGACTTTTTGACCATATTTGGACGACATGCTACACTATGACGTTTTTGACCATTTTTGGACGACATGCTATACTATGACTTTTTTACCATTTTTGAACGAAATTATATAGTATAACGTTTTTGACCATTTTTGGATGACATGCTATACTATGACGTTTTTGACCATTTTTGGACGACATGCTATGCTATGACTTTTTGACCATATCTGGACGACATGCTATACTATGACTTTTTTACCATTTTTGGACGAAATTGTATAGTATGACGTTTTTGACCATTTTTGGACGACATACTATACTATGACTTTTTTGACCATATTTGGACAACATGCTATACTATGACGTTTTTTACAATTTTTGGACGACATGCTATACTATGACTTTTTGACCATATTTGGACAACATGCTTTACTTTTTGACCATTTTTGGACGACATGCTATACTATGACTTTTTGACCATATCTGGACGACATGCTATACTATGACTTTTTTACCATTTTTGGACAACATGCTATACTATGACATTTTTTAACCATTTTTGGACGACATACTATACTATGACTTTTTGACCATATTTGGACGACATACTATACTATGACTTTTTGACCATATTTGGACAACATGCTTTACTGTAACGTTTTTGACCATTTTTGGATGACATGCTATACTATGACGTTTTTTACCATTTTTGGACGACATGCTATACTATGACGTTTTTGACCATATTTGGACAACATGCTATACTATGACTTTTTGACCATATCTGGACGACATGCTATACTATGACTTTTTGACCATATCTGGACGACATGCTATACTATGACTTTTTTTACCATTTTTGGACGAAATTGTATAGTATGACGTTTTTGACCATTTTTGGACGACATACTATTCTATGACTTTTTTGACCATATTTGGACAACATGCTATACTATGACGTTTTTGACCATTTTTGGACGACATGCTATATTATGACTTTTTGACCATTTTTGGACAACATGCTATACTATGACGTTTTTGACCATTTATGGACGACATGCTATACTATGACTTTTTGACCATTTTTGGACGACATGCTATACTATGACTTTTTGACCATATCTGGACGACATGCTATACTATGACTTTTTTACCATTTTTGGACGAAATTGTATAGTATGACGTTTTTGACCATTTTTGGACGACATGCTATACTATGACTTTTTGACCATATTTGGACAACATGCTTTACTATGACTTTTTGACCATTTTTGGACGACATGCTATACTATGACTTTTTGACCATATTTGGACAACATGCTTTACTATGACGTTTTTGACCATTTTTGGATGACATGCTATACTATGACGTTTTTGACCATTTTTGGACGACATGCTATACTATGACTTTTTGACCATATTTGGACGACATGCTATACTATGACGTTTTTGACCATTTTTGGACGACATACTATACTTTGACTTTTTGACCATTTTTGGACAACATGCTATACTATGACGTTTTTGACCATTTTTGGACGACATACTATACTATGACGTTTTTGACCATTTTTTGAAGACATACTATACTATGACTTTTTGACCATATCTGGACGACATGCTATACTATGACTTTTTTACCATTTTTGGACGAAATTGTATAGTATGACGTTTTTGACCATTTTTGGACGACATGCTATACTATGACTTTTTGACCATATTTGGACAACATGCTATACTATGACGTTTTTGACCATTTTTGGACGACATACTATACTATGACTTTTGACCATATTTGGACGACATGCTATACTATGACTTTTTGACCATATTTGGACAACATGCTTTACTATGACGTTTATGCCCATTTTTGGACGACATGCTATACTATGACGTTTTTGACCATTTTTGGACGATATGCTATACTATGACTTTTTGACCATATCTGGACGACATGCTTTACTATGACTTTTTTACCATTTTTGGACGAAATTGTATAGTATGACGTTTTTGACCCTTTTTGGATGACATGCTATACTATGACTTTTTGACCATATTTGGACGACATACTATACTATGACGTTTTTGACCATATTTGGATGACATGCTATACTATGACTTTTTGACCATATTTGGACAACATGCTTTACTGTGACGTTTTTGACCATTTTTGGATGACATGCTATACTATGACGTTTTTGACCATTTTTGGACGGCATGCTATACTATGACGTTTTTGACCATTTTTGGATGACATGCTATACTATGACGTTTTTGACCATTTTTGGATGACATGCTATACTATGACTTTTTTGACCATTTTTGGACGACATACAATACTATGACTTTTTGACCATATTTGGACAACATGCTTTACTGTGACGTTTTTGACCATTTTTGGATGACATGCTATACTATGACGTTTTTGACCATTTTTGGACGACATGCTATACTATGACGTTTTTGACCATTTTTGGATGACATGCTATACTATGACGTTTTTGACCATTTTTGGATGACATGCTATACTATGACTTTTTTGACCATTTTTGGACGACATACAATACTATGACTTTTTGACCATTTTTGGACGACATGCTATACTATGACTTTTTGACCATATTTGGACAACATGCTTTACTATGACGTTTTTGACCATTTTTGGATGACATACTATACTATGACTTTTTGACCATTTTTGGACGAAATTGTATAGTATGACATTTTTGACCATTTTTGGACGACATACTATACTATGACTTTTTTGACCATTTTTGGACGACATACTATACTGTGACTTTTTTACCATTTTTGGACGACATGCTATACCATGACGTTTTTGACCATTTTTTGACGACATGCTATACTATGACTTTTTGACCATATTTGGACAACATGCTATACTATGACGTTTTTGACCATTTTTGGACGACATGCTATACTCTGACTTTTTGACCATTTTTGGACGACATGCTATAATATGACTTTTTGACCATATTTGGACAACATGCTTTACTATGACGTTTTTGACCATTTTTGGACAACATGCTATACTATGACTTTTTGACCATATCTGGACGACATGCTTTACTATGACTTTTTTACCATTTTTGGACAAAATTGTATAGTATGACGTTTTTGACCATTTTTGGACGACATACTATACTATGACTTTTTTGACCATTTTTGGACGACATACAATACTATGACTTTTTGACCATTTTTGGACGACATGCTATACTATGACTTTTTGACCATATTTGGACAACATGCTTTACTATGACGTTTTTGACCATTTTTGGATGACATGCTATACTATGACTTTTTGACCATATTTGGACAACATGCTTTACTATGACTTTATTACCATTTTTGGACGAAATTGTATGGTATGACGCTTTTGACCATTTTTGGACGACATGCTATACTATGACTTTTTGACCATATTTGGACAACATGCTTTACTGTGACGTTTGACCATTTTTGGATGACATGCTATACTATGACGTTTTTGGACGACATGCTATACTATGACTTTTTGACCATATCTGGACGACATGCTATACTATGACTTTTTGACCATATTTGGACAACATGCTATACTATGACTTTTTGACCATTTTTGGACGACCTGCTATACTATGACTTTTTGACCATTTTTGGACGACATGCTATACTATGACTTTTTGACCATTTTTGGACAACATGCTATACTATGACTTTTTTGACCATTTTTGGACGACATGCTATACTATGACTTTTTGACCATTTTTGGACAACATGCTATACTATGACTTTTTGACCATATTTGGACAACATGCTATACTATGACTTTTTGACCATTTTTGGACAACATGCTATACTATGACTTTTTGACCATATTTGGACAACATGCTATACTATGACTTTTTGACCATTTTTGGACGACATGCTATACTATGACTTTTTGACCATATTTGGACAACATGCTATACTATGACTTTTTGACCATTTTTGGACGACCTGCTATACTATGACTTTTTGACCATTTTTGGACGACATGCTATACTATGACTTTTTGACCATTTTTGGACGACCTACTATACTATGACTTTTTGACCATTTTTGGACGACATGCTTTACTATGACGTTTTTGACCATTTTTGGACGACATGCTATACTATGACTTTTTGACCATATTTGGACAACATGCTATACTATGACTTTTTTGACCTTTTTTGGACGACATGCTATACTATGACTTTTTGACCATATCTGGACGACATGCTATAAATCCAACTATTTATAGAAAAATATATACATTCCTAATATTTATTTTAAAATTAATTATTTGGAAACTATACCTTAAGGTGTCTACACTAGATAAACATTATTATTTTTATCATTGTTTTATTTTTTTTACAATAATTAAAGATTTTTGGTCTCTGAAGGTCAGGTTTTAAGCTTCCTTAACATCCAATTTTACATTTAAAGACAGGAAAAATTATCACACAAATACACAAATTCATATTACATTTCATTTCAAATAGTAACATGTATTTTAGACATCAGTTAAACCTAACCCTAACCCAACAAAAACACTTAACACATAACATTACATCTTTATGATGAGGATCAAGTACAGTTTCAATGAAGTGCAGGGGATCTGGGTACCTTAGAGCTTTGAATAGAATTGTATAGTGACATTCCTTGCAGTTGCGCCACCTGATTAACAGTTCAAAATAAAGTCAAATCTTTATGGTTGCACCACCCTGATATTTAGGAAATGTAAATTTATGGACAAAAGTTTTGCAGTTATTTAAGCATTTTTAAAACTATTGATATTAGGGAATAAAACATTATACGAAAGACTTCAAACATAAAATTATGCCCGAGTATTTTATTTTGAGTTTATCATTATTAAAATAAAAATGTTAATAGTTTTCTTAGTCTGCTCACTTGCTCGGACAGCTGCATCACCTGGTATCTTAGGGGTTTGAGAAAAAACATAAAAATAATATAATTATTTGAATTTACTGAAAAATTTATATAAATGACTTTTTTTGGACGACTTACTACAGTATGTCGTATGTATTATACACATAATAGTATGTGTATAATAGTACGGACGACATACTATAGTAGCCTACAACGTTCTTGATTCATTATGTACGAGAATGTGACCTAGTCCATCCCATTCAGTCCCTCTACACACTCCTGTACACTAGGTGGCGGTATACGCAAACAAAAGCCGTACCCCGCCATTAAGCAGGACAGGTTAGCGGCGGCGGACAGGTAGAGGAAGCAGAAGACCGTGCTCAGAGCCGTCTGAGAGAGCAGCCAGCCAAAAAATGTCATAGTATGTCCCCATTTCCTGGATTCTTTGTCTTTCTGTAACAGAAAACAACATTTGCATGTGAAGAGAAATTCACAGAGAAATTGAAAGGTTTGTGTTTACTGTGGTGCAGTGACGTCACATTAGCATTACAGCAGCAGATGTAATCTGAACACTTGTGATCAGATCACTCAGGTCTGATGTTAACAACAGTTGTAAACAGAGCGTCAATAGAACATCTAAGAAATGTGTGGATCATTTTTAAGCAGCAGTTACCACGTTTGTCCCTGCTGCTCCTCGTCCTCCTGGGTGTCTCCTCCTGCTCCCGAATAGCAAACAGGAAGTGGAAGATTTGATACATGGCTGCTCAACTGCTGAAACTGTTGCCCTCCGCTAGACACGTGATATTACATTTAGAGGAGTATTTGATTCAAAAACAACTGAAAACTGAAAGGGGCAGCTTTGGAATGGGGTTAGAGCGTAGCTGGTCAGCAAGAGGTTATGTCTGGGGCTGGAAACAAACCATACTCAAACTTGATACTCAGCAAAGACAATAAAAACCCACACCACATATTGACAATCTGAACATAACTAGCCTTGAAAAGCACTTAGATGTGTAAACACGCTCAGAAGTGCCAAAGTGCACAATGAATTTGAAAGTCATCAGCCACTCAGAAGAATATTCTTAATCATACATTTAATATTAACACCATTATTTAGCTGGATATATAGACAATAAATTGCTCCCATGTAAACACATCCATCTATATAAAAACAGTGGCATAAATCCTTGGATTCTTTGTGAATGTGGTTACATTTACAATCTAGTTCACGCCACTGATTGAGTGTAAACCACCAGCATCAAGTGTTGGTATAATTGATCGTCTGTCGGTCATTTTATTTAAACACTCAGATGGGACAGCCGGTGTGTCCCAGAGCTTCCCGAGCTCCCTTCAGTGTCTCTCGCTTCACACACTTCCAGTAGCCAGAGAAGCCGTTCTGCGGCTGCACCTGAGGGCAGAACAGATCTGTTCAACAACAGTGTAATTCACACACGCAGTTGTACAAAAGGTCATATAATAAATACCAGTGTGTACACATACATGCACTCATATATCCACTATATATTTAAGTATATAACAGTGGTATAGTATGTCATCAAAATCAGTCAAAAACGTCAGTATAGTATAATATGTCGTCCAAAATTACACAAATACATCATAGGATGATGTTGTCCAAAATGACACTAAAACGTCATCGTATGTCGTCCAAAATGACACTAAAACGTCATATTATGTGTCGTCCAAAATTACACAAAAACGTCATAGTATAATGTCGTCCAAAATGACACTAAAACGTCATAGTATATAGTATGTCGTCCAAAATCACACAAAAACGTCAGAGTATGTCGTCCAAAATTACAATAAATCACACAAAAACGTCATAGTATTATGTCCAAAATTACACTAAAACGTCATAGTATATAGTATGTCGTCCAAAATTACACTAAAACGTCATAGTATATATTATGTCGTCAAAATCACACTAAAACATCATAGTATGTCGTCCAAAATGACACTAAAACGTCATAGTATATATTATGTCGTCAAAATCAGTCAAAAACGTCATAGTATGTCGTCCAAAATGACACTAAAACATCATAGTATGATGATGTCCAAAATTACACAAAAACGTCATAGTATAATGTCTTCCAAAATGACACTAAAACGTCATAGTATGTAGTATGTCGTCCAAAATCACACAAAAACGTCAGAGTATGTCGTCCAAAATGACACTAAAACGTCATAGTATATATTATGTCGTCAAAATCAGTCAAAAACGTCATAGTATGTCGTCCTAAATTACACCAAAACATCATAGTATATGTCGTCCAAAATTACACTAAAACGTCATAGTATATAGTATGTCGTCCAAAATCAGTCAAAAACATCATAGTATGTTGTCCAAAATTAGTCAAAAATGTCATAGTATATGTCGTCCAAAATTAGCAAAAACATCATAGTATGATTACACTAAAACGTCATAGTATGGGTCGTCCAAAATTACACAAAAACGTCATCGTATGGGTCGTCCAAAATGACACTAAAACGTCATAGTATTATGTCGTCAAAATCAGTCAAAAACATCATAGTATGTCATCCAAAATTACACAAATACATCATAGTATGTCATCCAAAATTACACTAAAACATCATAGTATATGTCGTTCAAAATTACACTAAAACGTCATACTATACAATGTCGTCCAAAATCAGCCAAAAACGTCATAGTATATGTCGTCCAAAATTACACAAATACGTCATAGTATGATGTTGTCAAAATTACACAAATACATCATAGTATATGTCGTCCAAAATCACACAAAAACGTCATAGTATGATGATGTCCAAAATGACACTAAAACGTCATAGTATGATGATGTCCAAAATTACACTAAAACGTCATAGTATGTGTCGTCCAAAATGACATTTCCATTACCATTTCATTGTCGACCACAGCAGGTCACTTATAGTGCTACAGTGCAAACTCACTTTCAGTCCTCGCAGAACTCTGTCATGCATCACACCGAGGAATTCCTTGTGGCTCAGACAGTTGTCTCCGTCAAGATCAAAGAGTTTAAACACGGTGTCCAGGACATTCTCAGACAGATCGTGGCCTGTGGCGATTCTCACCGCTCGCTTAAACTGGGCTGCAATCAGAGGGAGGGAGGGAGGGGGGGGGGGAAATGTCATGTACTGTTGAGGAGGATTCTGCCACGAGCAGAAGAAGAAGAGAGCTATTACCCATTCCGACAGGTCGGTTGGCCTGAGAGACCATTTTCATTGAAAAGGCAAAATCCTCCAGATTGTTTGCGAACAGACAGAAGGCTTTGAACTCATCGAACGTGATGCTCTGCAAAACAAAAAATATGCAAGGTTACAATTATGTTTTTATCTGTCAAAAGAGGAGAAGAGGGGTTTTTATTGTACCTGTCCAGCTGGGATCCTCTTCCTCATGTTTTCCCAGTACACGTCATTGTCTTCTTCGTTGGTGTAGTGCAGCAGCCACTCTGCAAAGTCCTCTCTTCGCATGGTGTCCATGCCTTTGGAGAACTGCAAGAACTCCATCTCCTGGACTTCAGCCTGCAGGTCCTCCATGAACCTGAGACAAATGTGATATGTTCAGTGAGAACGTGTGCATTCAATGTTTCCAATGTACTTCCATGAGAGGCCTGAAACCTTCAGCCACCTCAACCTCCACCTTAAACAAAACAAAGTCATATGTAATAAATGTAATGTAAAAAAATGTATGTTATGTTTTTGTTTGCGTCTGATATTTTTATGTCGTATATGTTTTTCTGCTGTGACTTCGCAAAGTGAGACATGCAAATGTACAGAAACTGTGTATATGTTGCCAAAATTACACTAAATCGTCATAGTATAATGTCATTAAAAATGACACTAAAACGTCATAATATGTAGTTCAAAATGACACTAAATCGTCATAGTATAGTATGTCGTCCAAAATGACACAGAATCGTCATAGTACAATATGTCGTCCACAATTACACTAAAATGTCATAGTACAATATCGCCCAAAATTACACTAAACCGTCATAGTACAATATGTCTTCTAAAATTACACTAAAACATAGTATAGTATGTCGTCTAAAATTACACTAAATTGCCATAGTATAGTATGTCTGAAATTACACTAAAACGTCATAATATGTCGTTCAAAAGACAAAAATGTATCATCTCCGATGATTAGTATGCAATTTAATTTAAGATTTTAACAAAAATGAACCACATTTTTGACATTCATAACAATGAAACCAGTCAAATGAATAAATAAATACATAATTAGTGAAATAAAAAGGGAAAGTATGGGTTAAGAAATGCCTCTTTTCAAACCTTTCATTTGCTTCACTGAGTACACTTTATCTACTTAAGGCAAGTGTCCATTTACAGACTTCTCCTCTCATCAAACCACTCACTTTGTGTGTGAAAACTGAAATGAAGTTCTCACAATAAATATACAGAATGAGAAACGGTTGTTGTTTGACAAACCAAACCGAGAAAAGGCCATTTTCTCACCTGTGGAACTCCTTGTACTGCAACTTGTTTTCTCCCTTCTTCCCAAAGAAATAGGCCTGTAGTGATGTGTTGACTCCGTCGCCTTCCTCTGCTGGTGTCTGTGTATACAGCATGTATCATGTAAAGTTAGTATTGTGCCTGAATGGTCACTGATCATCCACGGCACGTCATGAAAGAAACTGTATTTTTAACTCTTAGTGATAAATTGCGGTGGGAATAATACACAACTCCTTATATGGACATCCTTGGGTGTCTGTGTTTATAGGTCACATATTCAGGCTTTTAAAAATGTATTTTATTTAGTCTTCTTATGTGTTTTTGAGTTGACATTTTAAAGTAGTGACATATTTCCACATTTCACAAATTCAATCTGATTTTAAACATTTTGAGGACAATTTTTGCGTTTATATAGTTGGTGAAAATGGAAAAAAAAATCATCTGATTGATAGTTTGTGACACTCTATATTGCATATTCTTATAGGCTTAAGTTTTTACATAGTAATGGGAATAAAAACCCACCTCTGCGCTGTCCTTAGGAGCTCTTGCTTTATTTTTTCTAATCACTTTCTTGAGCTGAAGCAGCAAAAAAACGAAAAGGAAAAACATTGTTAACAGAGACATTTTCTTAATGAATTAATTCCACAATGTGAACACTCAGAACGAGCACAAAAACTACCTTCATCTAACAAGAGAAACAAATGAGAGTGCATGCACGTCTATCGAACACTTTAGCGCCTGTGCGCCAAGTCACAACACGAATTATCCAACAAAAGATGCATGACGTGTCAACATGCAGTCGACTAGTCCAGGCCTGATCTCGATTAAACACACACACACACACAGGTCTTCTTGTCGTCAGTGCAGAAAGATGCAGAAATTGCAGTTGACCTTCAAATAAAGGGAGAAACTGAGGATCTGATTCAGCTCTGCAAAGACATCAGAGAAGAGACAAACAGTGCGGCTGTCCCTCACCTTCACACGGCTCCTTCTGTGTCTCCATACTTACTGAGGCAGCGTTAAAGGTTGCAACATTTTTGAAATTTAAGTTCACACACACACAGACATGGGAACAAACAGATGTGTACAATATAATGATATGAATATTCCTTCGATTGTTTGACGCTAAATCGTCCTGATATGTCCGATATGCCTTACCTTGAGGAACTCCTTTTTGTCCACGTGCTCGTTGCCGTCGACGTCAAGCATTTTGAAAGCTATGCGGAATCCAGTGTAAGGCTCTGCGACAGCAAACGCAAGGAAAGTTAGTTGTTGGTTTTTTTATGTGAGGAGGGAAATGAAGCAATAAACTTTGCACATCAAGGGTCAGGAAGAGCCGACAAAGGCCAGCAGGGAATTAACTAATCTCTGTAAACACAGATTTGGGGGATGTACAAGTGACTCACTGATGAGGATGGTCAGCAGGAACAGATACTCTGTGTAGGAGATCAGACCTGCAAATAGAAAACAAATGTACAAAATGCTTTGGAAACATTCTGATCTCAGAACAGCTGCAACCAGAAATTCCGTGCACCCACTCCCCTCTGACGACAGATTCCAACTCACCGCTGTCTCCTAAGCTTCTGAACAGATCGTTACCGCCGCGCGCTTTAGAGGCCGCAATCAACATCTTATCGACTTCCTGTTAAGACAACCGACAGGGGAAAAAGACGACAGCAACCTTTAGCCCAAACTACAGAGTGCTGTGTGTGTGTGTGCAGTGAAAGGGAGAAGCTAACGTACCTGCGGTGTTAGTGTTTTCTTCTGCAGCTTTCCTAAATGACAACAAACACAAAGATTTTGTCACAAATACAAAAACATAAATTAATAATAGCCGTCTCCATCAGTAGATTAAAATGTGCTATTTTATGACTTAGGTGTTTGAAATTCTTTGTTTATCTAAGAGACATAAACATTAGAAATGAAGCAGCAGTTAACAAGCAACTTCCATAAGCTAAAAAAAGCAGATTTTCGCTGTGGACTTTGGTGCTGGGGAATAATCTGATTACAAAGTGGTGAAAAGAAGGAGAGGTGAGATAAAGTAGCCTTAAGATAGCACACACACCTAAGCTGGCGTAAATTTTAAAAAGTCTTTTGTTAAGTGGCTAAAATTGCTAGATTTGCTGGTCTCCAAATGTGACCCTGGTGTTTCCTGGACTCAGACACGTGGTAAGAAGTGCGTTGTCGCTGTTTGTACACTACTACAACTACTATTATCAGTACACGGAGAGAACAGAGAGCAGCTTACGGTCCACATTCTCCAGCATGACGGAGAACAGGAAGTCTCTGGGAGTCATGTATGGCTCCTGCTCGTAGACCACAGAGGCGAATCTGATGAAGCGCAGCCGTCTGGCAGAGAGGTGTGGAACAGCAGTTTCCTGCACACAGACACAAACATAAAACACACATGATTGTAAAAAAAAATAACAGAGGGTTTCATTTTTAAAAAGTCACTTGGCATAATGTTGCACTCATGTGGATGATTTTTTATTAAAAGTCTAGATGGGTTTAAATACCATCAGCCAACTATACTCATAATGTGCTGTTTTCTTCATTCCATCATCTGAGAAAACATGACAGTTTATTATTATTAATAATAATAATAATAATAATAATAATAATAAGTGATAAATAAAATTCCTAAGCTTACATAAACATTTATCAAAACAGCTATGATTTCTCTCTCCAAAACTGCCTTCTATGTCTGCACGACAATGTCCTTCTATATTCTTATACTAATAATAATAATGTATATACAAAAATACAGGAAACAGGTGATCAATCAACATCATACCAGCTTTTTTTTCTTTAAGGATCTCCATTATTAAATAAAATCCTCTTATACAGGTCTTATTATTTTCGATTTTATCATAGTGTCATGCAGATTATGGGTTTAAAAGATAATAAAAGCAGGGAGTTGCAGCAGTCTACCTACACATATTAAATTCTAACATTGCATCCCATCGAGAGGCATAAAAGAAAAATAATAAACAGATAAACAAAACAAATTATCTGTATAATTCTTGTTTTTAAATTAATAAATAAAAAGCAGCCTTCTTTTCCCACACCTGGCAATTAAAGTCTGCTATGAAAATAACATTAAATTAGCCAGTTTCCAGGGCTAATGACAATATTCCTGCACTTAACTGTGCACATAAATATATGTGTCTTTTTATTTAAACTATAAGTCACATAATGCATTTAAAATTTAGTCAAATCATTTCATTCAAAGAAAAACCGGAGTCAAATTCCTTGTATGTGTCATCATACTCGGCCAATGAAGCTGATAGTGATTCTAAATTAATCTTATAAACACAGTTGTGAACAGCCGCTAGGGGGCGTTACTGTTGATACTGCTGAAGAGTGTTCACGCCCGACTTTGTTTTGCATACAAACAAACAAGTATAAACTTGACCTAAACATGAGACGTTCAGGCTCCGGTTTGTGAAAGATATTCATGTTGTGTTATGCCCGTACTTACCTTTTCTTTCTCGGCGTGAACGGCGAAGGACAGAGTCCTGTTGTTTGCGTGATAGTGGTAATAACACAGGAGGCCAGTTCCTATGACCCCGGCTCCTACGACACCAGGGGCGACGGAGCGGCGCATAGCGACTCCTTTCAGAGTCCGAGGACTCTTTAAAACGCTCCTCAGCGCAGCAGCGACCTTTCCCCAGCTGGCCATTTTCAGGAAGCTAGCTCGTTAGCCTGTGCTGGCTCGGGCTTCCGTAGCTGCGCATGTTTGAGGAGCCCCGCCCCCACGAGGCGACTGAGCTCTCCTGTCACGTGACCGCCTCGGTCTTTTTCGTTGGGATATGATCAATGTATTTCAAAACAAATAAATGTAATACATAAAATAGTCCTGTTTCTAAAAAAAAATCATTAGCAGTCAAATTTTACATTTAATTTAAATAATATAAACACACACCCACGAGGAGGAGGTATGTACATATGGCATGTTATGCTGCATTCCATTTACATTGTACTGCTTGTCATCAAGCTCTGCAGAAGCCTCATAATTATCCATTAGAGTTAGGTGTGTTGTAGCATGGGCAACATCTAAAACATGCAGGATTGAGAAACACTCGTCTTATCGCATGTTAAGTGTAGTAAAGTAAAGGCTCAGTCGGGAATATGACCAGGCACGGAGAAAAGTGTGCCCTTTTTAATGAATATCAGCAAGGAGTCATCAGAATAGTAAAAAATGTATATGAAATGTGCTCAAATGCAGAGTCAGTGGCATTTGAGCACATCACATTTTTCTTTCTTTTTTTGTGCAAACACAACCTTTTTTTTTATACACAAACACAAAAACACAACAAAAGTGATGGCTGTCGGCATCAGTTCTTCTTCCGTGGGGTCACCTTCAGAATAAAGAACGGGTACACGTGAGCTTAGTGAATTTGGACTGTGGTGTGATAGCGATTTCAAGGGTTTAACTTACCTTTGTCTCGTCCTCAGACTCATCCTTCAGTCTAGGAGGGAGCTGCGGTGCAGGGCACCTGCGACGGGGCCCTTTCTTTCTCAGCTGTCTCGGAAGGGGGAAAAACAAATGGCAAAAGAAAACAGGACTGCAATTTATTGACAATGTAATGACTGCATTATTCAAAGAAATTAAACATGGATAGAACATATAATTGCTGTTTTTTTCATTCACTCACGGCGAGTTCACTGTGGAACCTCTTCAGGTCCGCCAGTTCCTTCTTTAGCTGATGGATAGTCTCCCTTATTCGCAATTCAGTTATAAAGATGCCAATTGAGATTCTTAAAATAATCACAACACTTTACAATAAGGGTCCCTTAATTAACATTAGTTACTACATTATTGAGCATTCATTGACTGTTAAATAATATATTAACAATCATTTTGTATTACTTAGCATTAATAAGCATTTAATTAATGTTTACTAAAGTTAACAGCTAACTAATGTATCTACTAATCATGCGCTATATGACGTAAATGTATATCTGGATGAGCATTAATAATTAATAAAGGTCTTAATAACTAATGCTGTGTATGTCATCAGCCAGCCCTTACCTAACCTAATGTAATGTATTAATTTACATTAGTAACCTTACCTAACCCTTAATAAGTTAACCATAGTTAACCATGAATGAATTACTGAATGCTTTTTGGACCCTTATTGTAAAGTGTAACCATGTATCCCTTAGCAAACACATAACAGTGGTAAATATGCATTACTTGACCACTATTAGATGACATGTTGTTGAAGAAGCATTTTACACACTTTATTTAAAAGTGCCATATGTAAGAATGTGGCCAAAAACGGTTACTACATTCAAATTCAAAATACAGAGGTCTTTTAGGTTTCCTTTTCTGATGTATCTGGCAACCTGTGGTTGCTCAGCAACTGAGACTCTACTGACTGCAATGATTGGTAGATGGCGGTAGGTGGCGCCACATGTCAAAACATGATTTGAAAACATAAATATGATTTGCAGTCTGCAAAATATTTTTTAATGCAAATATTTTGGCTGAATTGTTGTTGTTGGGGAGTTCAGTATGTTATATGAACATTATTCCGGAGTCTCTGTGACATATTAGGAGGATTTTATGGCCAGTTGCTTCAGATTTATTACATAATGCACCTTTAAAACACATTAAAACATATATTTACAGTTAACATCTCAACTTGCACAGAGGGGAAGTTTGAACAAACATGAACATCTGATCTCTTATTTAGAACATGGAAATACAAAAATAATATGGTGAGGGGGGCCTCCATATACCCAATCTGTAAATTGAATACAATCTGTAAAATGCATATATATGTTAAAATAAAAAAAAAGTGAAGAAAACCCACACCTAGGGACAAGATGGGAGGGTGCCAACACCAGCACCGGCCTACAGCAACTGAAAAGGGAGTACAACAAATGAGTGGGGTTGAACCATGGATGTATCACACAAAACTCAGAGCCTAACAAAACTATATAAACTGTCCAATATAACAAAAGAGGAAGTTGAGCACGTTATGCTTATTTAAAAAGTCCGTGTACCACTACAACACGTTATGGGTCAGCGAGCCGACTGTGGCAAGATGGCCGCCAGTGCGGACGTTCGACTCCATTATTAGCCAACAGCGCGGACGAGAGAGACGACACTTACCGACACTCACCTCCGCCAAAACAACCACAGCAGCGCACGCAGGGAAAACGGGGCAGCACACAACCATTCGCCTGACAACACAACGCAAAAATGCCTCGAGTATAATGGCCAAACGAAACGAATAGTGAGATGAACCAGTGTGGCTACCATACCTGTCGGGAACGCGACCTCTGACCCGGAAGTGACACAGTTGACGATGCTATGGTCGGACCACGGCTTTTGGTACCGGCGAAGAACGGAAACCATAGCAACCGATGTAAACAAAAAAGAGCGAGGTGGAAAATAAGAGAAAACGCTCATAGTGCTACAAACACATAAGGTTAGGTAAGGGTGTTGATAGTATCTCGAAATAATGAGATACTATCTCAAAATAATGACTTAGTATCCCAATATATTGACTTAGTACCTCAAAATAATGACTTGATATCTCATTATATTCTCATTGGAAACGTTTCACTGCTCTGATTGCACACCAACATCATGTTTTAAGGGGGAAAAAGGGAATATATGTATGTATATATGTGCCCATATACATATATACATATACAAATATAAAGACCAGCAAGAAGTCATCAGAAAAGTAAAAACATATATTTGTCATGTGCTCAAACTGTGTTCAAATGCAGCGTCAGTGGCAAAAGGAATGAACACAGCAGGCAGCTGCTCAAAGCTCGTCACATTTTTCTCAGGCAGCATCCACCATCTTTTTTTTTCCTTTTCTTCTTCTTCTTTCTATCTTCTGTCATCCAACTGTCTCATATATATCACAGCGGCTCGTCCTCCTTCAGGACACATTGACCAGGGACTGAGAGCAGCTCTGCTCTGAGTGAACTCTGCCCCTCCTGCTGCAGCGTGAATCACACCCAGGAGTTGCAGGATGCGCCACAGAGAGCAGCCGCACCACACTGTGGACGAGAGCCACGGCTTTTTGGGGTTGAACGGCAGCTTGAAATTATTTTTTCGACACACAGGAGGTCGTCTCAGTCCTCAAATCCTCAACATTTATTATACAGCACATACTCAACTCCTTCATGGGCCAAATAACAATATTAATAGCTTGTCTTTGAAAGGGGAAAATGGCCTTAATTGATGTTATTTTCTTAGAAGCATCTACGGGTGAAGCAGAGTGAATATCCGCTCCCCATCCAAGTGTTAATGAGAAAATAGGCTGACGTTCAGGTTTGCAGACCTCACGTAGAGTCGGCGTTTGATTTGTCCATTCTGGGCTTCAAACAGGGCAGATTTCATGGGAAAGGACCCACTCGTGGTGGAATATAAAGTATAAAAAATATAAAATAGTTCTTAAGGCATCTATCAAAGCAACAAAGGGGGAAAAAAAAGACGATGGCAAAATGGAGGGATGAAGAGATTTTATGAGACATTATCATTTATCATTTCTCATCAGACAGATATTGGCAGATGCTATTCAATTCAAATGAACAAGTCATATTCAGAATGTACATTCTTAAAACATAGATCGAGTTGTGCAAAGTTTGTGCAGTACTGTATACAGGTATGTGTGGATGTTTCATATTGGCTTTATAGAATGGACCCAGCATCACCGCTACTCTTTGTATCGTAATTTTTGTCTATTCACGTCCGCTCACGGCATCAAGGTGTTTGTCTTGCACCAGTGACTCAAAAAGCCCTGCAGTTGGTTTCCTCCAATTTGTCAGTCCTGCAGACAGTGAAGTGTTCAGGCTTGTATAACCAAACATAGTCCATCAGATGAGCGTGTTGTATACATGTCAGTGTTGTACCGTCACACTAAAACTGTATTGGTTCCGTTTCTCCAGTTGGAAGCAACGAGGTTTTTAGCATCGAGCCAATTCAAGCGACGTCAGAGATCTGCTTTTGTAAACACACACACGTTTAATAGCGCTATATTCCCACAGCTATGGGGGCAGCCATCTTACAATTCAAGATGGCTGCTTTGTGCATCAATGGCAAGAGAAAGCTGTCATTTACGGTTACGGTCTCGTTATCGGACTTGTAAGGCTACGTAGTTCTCTGGACACTGGAATGCACTTCACCTGGGTGCGACGTCATTATTTGTTCAGACTTCACATGCGGCTGGAATGGGCTTTACCATTCCAAATCGTACTGTTCTGTAGTGTTGTGTGGGTCATGAATGATTCGTTCGAAAGAACAAATCATTTGAGTGAACGAACTGACTGGGATCACTTCATGAGCTCAGCAGCGATGGCAGATCGTGGCAGCCGGGAGTGGAACTGCCGCGTTATGTGAATCACTCGTGAATCTTCGGCGAACGACGCCAGCCAACGAGGTGCACCGAGCGGGGAGGGAGTGACGAGTAAGAAGAACTGTGTCTGCTGTGCTGCTGTGATTCGTTCGCACTGTCAGTCACTGATTCGCAAACGAACTGACACACAGAGAGCTGGTGAACTTTGGCTGTCACTCACTCAATGTCCCGCGGCGCGAACAAATCTTTTGAACGAATCATTTTAATGAACTGATTCAAGTGATTCAGTACACTCAAATGAACTGCCGATCCCATCACTACTATACATGCTCCCTGTTGCACACTTTCCAGTCCAGTTTCCTAGTGGAAACTAGACAGTCTGAGTATGAATGGAACATGTCCAGACATGCGTATATGCAAAGGTAAATATGTTTGATGGCGAATAAACGAGTTCAAGAATAAGACAACATTGTTTGACAGCAGCTTTAACCAGCGTTGACACAGTGCCATACTTTTTTTATGATGAAACTAAATGTTAGTGTCTGAGAACGCATGTGTGTGTTTTTGTGTGTGTGTCCACATCAACTCCCAAGTAAATGTTGCATCAGCAAGGTTGGAGGTTTATTTAATGTCATAGCAGCAAAGTCGTCATGTAAAGTAACAAAGACATACACACTTGTAAGACCATCAAAGGAAACAGTTTGCACAATATTCTTTTTCTTCAGTCACAGTTTATATGCTGCCTATTTCATGTCAACTGTTATTAACTGTTATAAGACAGCGTAGGGAGGAGGGGAGAAAAAATCCTTTGTGTTCCACAAAAAGTGACGAGAAGCAAAGACTTAAAAACGCACATGGTGATGGGGGGTAAATACTCGACCATGAGCGATGATTGAGAACAAGTTACAGCCACATGAAAATACTCGAGCTCTCGTTTCAGTGATAGAAAAAATGGGTATTGCGATGACAGGCTCTCTCTGTCGGATGAAATGTCATTGGGTTTAAAACAGCCGAAACACTCTCTCTTCCTCCGAGCTGCTTTCCTCTCATCAAACGGCATGACATGGCACATGTGAAAAGACAAAACCAATGGAAAAAAAAAAGGACACTCACATCGTAACACACTGTGGCTTATCTGCTCTCGCTCCGACCCGGTCTGAAGACAGCGGCGACGCAGACAGACACTGCTGACTCTCCAATATGGTTTGGGTGCTTTAATAGAAAGTAAGACGTTTGTTTTTGTTTTTTTTCACACATATTTTGATGTGCGCCACTACACTAAACATGTATATTGTCCTCATATGTGTAAATATAAGAAACAACGAGGGGATTAAAGCCTGTCTCATCACTGAGCTCAACTTTAATCAACAATATATTCAATGATCCAGAGGAGCATGTACTGTTAGTGACTAGTTCCTGTTGGTAATACATACACATGTAGCACACCTTCTCACAGACACACTGACTACTCAATCAGCTATATTTTTATAGTTCTTACAGGGGGCGGCTCCTCAGTCTGATTCATAAATATACGCATATATAAAAATACAACAAGCATACCTACAGTATGTCCCTGCTCTTCCCTGGTAAAACATTACTAGATACTGGTGTACTTATATACACTATGATAAGTTAATAGTGACTCCTAATTTGCATAATCTTCATTTAAATGTGATAGACATTAATATATTGGAGTGATGATTGTTTTTTGTTTTTTTATTTGTGGATTAATAGAAATATTTAATTTTACCCATTTTTCGGTTCAGAGTATTGTTTTATTTAGAGCACAGGATTGATTGGTATACATACAAAGATAGATATATACATTTCATGACTTGGATCATGACAGTATTACATTGAACTTGCCTTTGGTGGAGAGGTTTCCAATCGCTTTTGTGTTTTCAAATGACAAGACACAGGGAACAAGAGACGTGTGTGGTGTTTTTTTTTTGTTTCACTCAGCAAACTGCTTCAGAGTCGTAACAGGGTTTTTTGGGGGCGCCACCCACTCGGCGGTGACGACGACGGAACATTTCACAGCTGAAATCAGTACATTCTGAGGAAAATAAATTGCAGTAATACAGTACAAACAGCAGAGGGGCCATTTGGCTTCTAAACGTCTGTCACAGATCAAAGAGTAGTCAGTACTCTGGTACAGTTCCCCCCTCGTTCTCATGCGTACTGTGGACAGAAGACAACTCTACTTTGTCAGACTTATCTCTGGATTTTTGTGAAGTGGCCCATGATAATAAAATACATTTCCCCCAGCCTCCCCCTCCCCGCCCCACACACTCACGCTGACTTATTGCAATTCCAGTACTGCCCAACCTATTACAAGAACATAAAAAGAAAGGCAAGTTTAACAGGTGCACTAACAGATTATTTCATGCAATGATTTTTCCGTCATGTATAAAAAGGCATTGTGCCACACGGGCTTAAGTGTTACTTTGAGCGTCGTCACGTTGAAACCACACACACCTTTGTGTTAATGAGGCTCAAATGTGCCGGAGAGCTCTTTTCTCGACATTAGGAACTCAATAAGAAGAAGAATAACCGAAATGAAAACTGTAGAAATGTGTAGTAATTGACACGGATGAAATCAGGTGGGTAACACCAGCATTCCATTATATTAACATGGTTGAAAGCTAGCCATGTGATGGGATTAAATGTCACTATGTTTAGTATACAGATGTGTCAGGTGTCTAAGGTGCACAACTGCCCGGCATAAGCTTACGTGGAAGAGACAAATCAATAGAGTTGCAACTATTTCTTGTTTCCTTTCCTCCCTTTTTTTTCTCCCTCGCTCTCTCTCTTGACCAAAGAGAAGAAATAAAAAAAGTATATTGCTTCAAAAAACATTTTCTCTTTTTTTCTTCTTCTTCTTGTTTTTTTTTTTCATTTTTTTTTATATATTGTGGAACATTTCATTCACCACTTCTTGGGTTTGTCTAGATAGACAGAGCATTACATTATCAGTCAAAGATACATACAGAAGGATGCTGTGAATCCAAGAGATTAAACGATCAACGATGGGACATGACAGTGACTAAATCCTGGGGCCACTTGTTGGAGTCAGTCGTTTCCGTCTGTCTGTCTGTCTGTGTTTGTCTGTCTGTCTGTCTGTCTGGGGCCAACCTCCTGTCTACCAGTAGGTGGCACAATGCAAGCACTGATGTATTGCCTGGGTGAAGGGGAGGGGCTGAGAGATTAGTCTGTCACAGTTACAGTAGTCAGTCCAAGGACTGTGGCCTCAGTGTGTTCCGGCTCTGTGACTGATGATCTGCAAACCTAGCTGCACATGCTCTCCATTCATCCATCATCCATCCATCTATCATCCATCCATCCCTCCCTCCCACCTACTGCCTCCCGAGCCCTCTGTCAGTGAGTAAATTTAAAACAACAAAGGGGGGGGCTCCTCATTTGCTTTTTCCAGACGTGCTGGAGCCCCCCGCCCCGCCCTCCATCTTGTCTGCGATTTCTGACGTGTCTAGCTTCTCAGAGCCATCCCCTTTCTCTGACCTCTCCTTCTCAGACCTCTCCTCCCCTTCGGCCAGCTCGGACCTCTCAGACCTGGCGTCGGCGTCACCCTCCGACTTCTCCTTCCTCTCCGAGCGGTCGGGGTCCATGGACGAGGTTCCAGGCTTGTCCCACTTGGCCATGTCGTCAGACTCGCTTATGCAGGAGGTGATGTTTGAAGTCCAGGCCTTCAGGTCTTCCTACAGACACCAGCAGAAAAAGACAGAACTTAGAGAGACTCTTTTTCAAGTTTTTTTTTTGCATTTAATTGTGTTTTAAAGGTCCCATATTGGAACATATTTCTCCAAGTGAACCTAGTTTCCTGGTGTCCTAATACACATGTTTGTGACATGCTTTGATCAAAATACCATAAAGATGAAGCACCACAGCAGTTCAATCACCTTGCCAAAACAGCCCTGTTCAGAACGCTCTGTTTAGTAGTATCTTTAGGTCCACCTTAAAGGTCCACCAAAAAAAAAAAGAAGTAAAACGAAACTTAAGGGACAGGAAATGACATCAGCCACAGAGGCTACTGGGAGCTTACAGCAGTTAGCATTTGGAAAAGTGATCATTTGCAGGCTCTAGCAGGCACATTGCCGTCATATATAACATGTATCCGCTGGATAAATCCTCTGAGGCTGGAAGTTTGTGTAGAACTCTGTGCTGCACTGTGGAGCCAAGAATAGACATTTTTGCAGACTTGCGGTTTTCGGATACCGCTGCACTCGCCAGCACTCTGGCATGTTTTACAGACAAAGCGGAGCTCCGCGAGACGACAATTCCAGGAATTAAGCGTCTTGTGACGTCTCAATGAGCGCAGAAGTCAACATGGGTGTTTTATCTCCTGTACTTAGACTGAGGAGGACCACAAAAACATGAGGGAGTCATCTTTTTTCACACTTTGCCGAATGATAGGACCTCCAGAGTCCCAAATATAAGGATTTAAATGATAAAAAAGTTGATTTTTTTCAATAATATGTCCCCTTTAAGATTCACATCATTGTAGATTAAGGTCTGGAATAGAGTTGAGCAACTGAAAATTTTGATTTTTAATCTATTCTATGAGTGAGACCCAGACTTTTGCACGTCCTTGGACGTTTGTACAAACTGAGTTCTTGAAAGTAGGAGAGCTTTCAATTCAGAGAAAACAAGGAGTGAATTGACTCGACAGAGCGTTGTGTCTCTCATTTACTACATTAGTCATTTGTGGTTTCAGCCTTCACTTTTCTAGACCACACGCACACACACACACACACACACACACACACACACACACACACACACACACACACACACACACACACACACTCACTCACTCACTCACTCACTCACTCACTCACTCACTCACTCACTCACTCACTCACTCACTCACTCACTCACTCACTCACTCACTCACACACACACACACCAGTAACTCACTCACTGTTATCACCACTGATGAAAGATGGAACATTATCCTGCTCCACAATAAGTAAAAGTCCTGATGACTGGAAACAAATCATATATGATATTATTGGATTGTCAAAATGTCGACATCAACATGAAGACATTTCACGGCTATAACTCATCATCACTCAAGGTGGAACGAAAGATTCACCCAATCAAAGATGGTCATTAAGATGATATTTGACAATGATTCCATTACAACCATTCAGAACACTTAACAAAAAGAGCTCTCCTATTGGCTGTTCCTGTACACCTGTCTGCACACAGGTCACCTCAATGGATTCATGGCGACTCCAGCACCAAAAACAATCTCAAATGCTGCAAAGAAACCTACAAACTGAGGCTTAAAGTTGGAGAGATTGCCTTGGGTCATGTTCAGTCTATGGATCACATGCGTCTATCTGTACAAAAGAGGGCTACTAACCAAAAACATAGTATTTTAATAATCAGTGCATAAAACTCAACAAGCAACTACAAAAGGCAAGCGCTACTACGCTGAAGCGCTACTAGCGCTATCAGATGATGAACGTGTTGAAGCTTGAATGGTTTACGTGTCAAAAAAGGGCAGGAAAATAATAATAAAGAAGCGGTAGAAGGATCTTAAAAATAGCCTACAAGTACCATAACATAAAACTTTTCCATACATTTCCACTAAATAATCATTACTTGACCTTCTTTTTATTAGTAAGAGGAGATTAATATGGATTAAGGGCCACACAACTACACCCGTCTCTAAAATATAAAAGTTCTTACCTCATCTTTCGCATGGAATACAAAGAAGTTTCCTTCGTTTATTCTGTGGCAAGAAACACAACAGCGACGTTAAAATTCTCATATATTCGGACAAAATATCAGAGTTGATACAGCACTATTTAAACCTAACAGGAGTGGTCTAAAATAGTTCTTACTGGAGAATAAAAACATTTTTCTTCTTCTTGTATCCCAGTGAAGGATCGAATGAGCAGTCGCGGAGTTCAACGGATGGCTCTTCATTGTACGTGGTCTTGTGGTTCCTGGCGTCCTTGTAGAAGGTCAGCGTTCCCTCTTTCAGCACACAGTATACCTGGACCCATGACTTACTGTAATGCAGAGTAAAATGACACATACGGTTAAATCAGTTTGGATTATACTTTTATATCATGTGGTATGCCTGGTCATGTGTGAGCAGGCTTTTAGCTAGGATTTTTTAAAGGGTGTCTCCCCCTTCATTCATATATGAGACGCACATAATGATTTCTATGACGAGGATCGAGTGCAGTCGCGATGAAATACAGGGGATCTGAGTAGATCTTAGTAAACTGTTGACAGATTCTCAAAAGCGCACTTTTCATTGTTTTTACTCCCGGGTCTCATTCTTTCTTTAGAAGACGCTTTAGCGCTGTAATTAAGGGAATAACAGATGCATCAGATGAGCTGATCTTTTTAGTTAACTGCTCAAAGAGAGAGAAGAGAGGTCACAAACACGTAAAGTTCACGACCACAGAGGTTGAAGAAACTGTGCACGAAAAGGTGATCCTGCTGTCCAGGCTCCATGCGCTCTCAGATGATGGTGCGCGCGTCACCGGCTCGTTCTCTCGTGAGGCTGTGTGTGTCTGCGTGCAGTGCGAACGAGGTTGCGCCTAAGTTTACGACGGGGGTGGAGGACATAACACAAGCACTACACAAATGAAGACGGCATCTCATCCAGTAAAGATCACTGGACTTCACTCTGGTGGACACCTAACGAGCATTTTTGTGCTGGCAGCAAAAACTACATTCAGCACGCGCCTGTCTATACCCGCGAGTCATCAGAACATCGTTTCGCTGGTTACCGAGGGAAAAATAGGGCGTCTTTAAGGCGTCCTGCCTAAAAGTAGGGCGTCTAGTTTCTTATTATTTTCAGTACAGGGTGTCCCCAGGATGCCCTGCTGGCTAAAAGCCTGTGTGTGAGTGATGGCTGTACCTGTTGGGGCTCCTCTGCTGACCCTCTAGGTCAGCACTGGTGGCCTTTTTGCGGTAGAGGAAGCCTTCATTATGGGCAGTGAGGGAAGGCGGCTGGGGAGTCGTTGGGGCTCCAGTTGCTGGGGCTGAGCGAGAGCGCCGTGTCTCCTCAGGCTCTTTTGGACGGGGCCTCCTTCGCGGTTTTGGACGGTCTCGGGCACGAGGCCGCCCATCGAAACGAGTCACGGGTGCCGAGAGGCTGCTGGGAGGGCGATACGGCTCTCCTCGTGCCTGAAGTACATAAATACACATTTTGATTCAATGGCACAAAGGAAATGTGCATTCCAAACACCGTATACGGCTAACTCACACTTGCTGCCTCTCTCTCCTGGACTTGTTCTACAATCTCAGCCATGGTAGATCTCTTCTCCCTGCAATGACAACACAGATGAGTCACCAAAGCAGGACGCACATCACCATGTGACCATAAAAATCAGTAGGATCACAGTGTACAGTGTTTCCACATTGCTTGAATTTCACAGTCGACGCCAAGACTCATTGACGTACCCTGAGCGTTTGTCAGAGCCCTCTTTAATGGAGCCCTCTAGGTCACTGGAGTCCTGCCTCTGTAGCCTCTGTTTTCCGCTTCCCTCCTGTTCGCTGGACGACTGCCTCTCCAGGCGTCTGCGGTAACGCTCCTGACGCACAATCATCGGCAGCTCGTTCAGCCTGGCCTGGATCTCCTGCTCACTGGAGGTCTGGCGACCCAGCTTGTACTCCCTCTCTCGCCTCAGATGGTCCATCTGAGGGTCAGAGCGGCTGCCGCGGGGATCCCTCTGGAGACGACCGTGAAGGAGCTCCAGCCCAGACTCTGGCCCCATCATGTCTGCCATCGGGATGTCACCATACTGTTCCCTTTGCACTCTGCTGGCTTCAAGGAGAGGATTCACGGCCTTGTGGATGTGGTTGATCCTGGGCTGCATGAAGTCAGCTTTTAGGTGCTGCCATGCATATGCCATTTTAGGGTCCATGATGCCACCACTCTGAGCTAAGTAACCAGAACTACCCAGACTTCCGCTGCTGTAATTATTTTGTGCCAGAAAGCCTGAGCTACCTAATCCCCCAGTGCTCTGATAATTCTGTGCTAGGTATCCAGAACTCCCCATGTTAGGCTGCTGTGCCAAATACCCAGAACTCCCCGTATTAGGCTGTTGTGCCAGATACCCAGAACTCCCCGTATTAGGCTGCTGTACCAAATACCCAGAACTCCCCGTATTAGGCTGCTGTGCCAAATACCCAGAACTCCCCGTATTAGGCTGTTGTGCCAAGTAACCAGAACTTCCCATATTAGGCTGTTGTGCCAAATACCCAGAACTCCCCATGTTGGACTGCTGTGCCAAATACCCAGAACTTCCCATGTTAGAATGTTGTGCCAAATACCCAGAACTCCCCATGTTACACTGCTGTGCCAAATAGCCAGAACTCCCAATATTAGGCTGTTGTGCCAAATATCCCGAACTGCCCATATTCTGTTGAGGGAGAAAGCTAGGGCTTCCCAAAGCTCCACTGCTTGTCTGTTGCGCTATGTTACCCGAACTTCCTAATCTACCACCGCTTAGATGGTTTTGCATATTCCCCACACACCCAGAAGTTAGTCCAAAGTACCCAGAGCTTTCTGCACTGCCAACAGTTTGATGGTTTATCCCAAGGTAAGTAGAAGTGTCTGCTCCAGCACTCTGAGAGGTCAACGCTGAGTAACCAGAGTCACTTCCGCCTCCAGTTGCCTGGTGGTTCATCCCAAGGTACGAGGAGCTCATTAACTTCCCACTGCTCTGCTGTTCCAGTCCGTGGTAGCCTGATCCATTTATAACTGGATTGTAGCCGGCGAGGGCTGAGGACAATCTCTGGGAAGCAGGGGTGGCACCCAGATCCAGACAGGTCTGCGACGGTTTGTTTTCTATATGCCCCTTTACTGTCTGCCTCAGGAAAGGTGAGGTAGCACTGGTTGAGGCAACGTTTGGAGTCAAACAAGATAATGGGAACATCCTTCGACTGGAGAGTGGGGTTGTCTTCTTCTCCTCCTCTTTTTTCTTCTCAGCCTAAAAGAAAAATGTTGGATAAATTGCAGCACTATACATAAATCACATGCAGAAAACAGAATTAGATAGATATGAACCCAAAACAATGCATGCACCATGCCTACGCCAAACAAACGCAACAAAACAAGGTCACTTTTTTTTTTTTTTTACTATAGCAGCATTAAATTCTGACTCCACTGAACTGATTAAACATTTATCTGCAGTCAAGCTTACTGCGGAAAGCTGGCGGAGGGAGCTGAAACGTTCTTTCCAGGTTACAGCAGCCTTGCGGAAGGCCTCGTGGCGAAGGATGAGCTGCTCTGCCTCGTCCGTTTGGGCCCGGGCCCCGCCTCCTTCTGGCTCCTTGGAGGTGATCAGTGGCTCCTTGGCTTTCAGCCAGGCCTCTGCCTTGACTGTCTCCTGGGCAAACTGGAACTGTTCCTGCTCTGGAAGCAACGGCAGACCAACAGTGGCACGGTTAACTATATGCCACATTTCAATATTCCAGTAGAATAATTCAATTCAAATGATGTGAAATATCACTTGAATTGATTTGATGTTTCACATTTACTTGTGTTTTATGCTGCTCCTGCTCTGATAAAGGCATGTACTCACTGCGTAGCAACCTTTCCTGGTGTTTTTCCCATTTTTCGATCAGATCCTTCTGCTTAGACAGAAGGCTGTCCAGCTTCTCTTTAATCTGTGTTGACACACATTGCAGTCATGATGTCAACATTCAACTGCATGGGTTTTACGGTATTTCTTTAATTAACAATATTATCTTGCATAATAAATTTCCCTCACCTCTTCGGATGCAGGGTTTCCTGCAGCTATCAGGATCTTGCCCAGATCTGCACACTGCTGTATGGTCTTGTTGCGGCCATCTATTTTGGCTTTCATCTCTTGGTGTTGCCTCATCATCACCTCCAGAGCTGTCAGATCCCTAAGGAAAGACGGTTTAGATAATACACATTCAATTAAGTGAGTGACACATACTTGGGAACTCTTGCATCTGCACAGTGTAAAATGTTTGCGTAATGCACTGCGGTTAAGGTGAGATTAGAGCCACTTTCTCAACAAAGACCTAACAAAAGACCGCTTTAACTAGTATTTTTTAAAATTTTGTACTGATTTAAAATACTGTTTCAATTAATTGTGCTGTGTGTTTGTTGATATATCGACATCTGCTGGAACAAGGTGTTGCAAACTTACAAATGGCTCTTAGCTACATCCTGTGAAATTTTCATAAACAGATGATGTTTAACATGAGGTCAAAGTAATACAGCGGCTTAATTTGACACCACATGGTAATGAAATTCTGTCGACTGGGACTGCAGATGTCTTACCTTGGCTCGTCCCAGCCTATCTGGCCCATGATGCCTTCCATCCACATCAGGTTTTCACGCACCACCGAGAAGAACTGCACCTTGTCGGTCACCGAGGTGACCTGGATGCGACTGGACTCGCAGGAGCTCAGCAGCTCTTTCCACGCCTCCATCACCTCCTGCTCTTTGACCATGATGGCCTCGGCCTTCTCGCCAGCGTAGATGGTCCTCAGCTGGGCAGCGTTCTCCTGCAGCTGCCTCACCTGCACCAAAACAAAACAAAGACAGTTATCTCAACTGACATGGGGCCATAGGCAGCGAGAAAACCTGAGAACCTGGAGAAACTTAGTATATGTCAGTACATCCAGTTGGAAAGTTGAATTTATGAGAAATAATATGAAGTTGTAGTAGCTACTGTTACTGTAGTTATACTTTCTAACCTAAGACTTAGGGTCACTTATACAGTGTTTTTTAAAAAAAGAGAGAAAAGTTACACTGTATGACTCATGGGTTCAAAAATAATCATATCACTTGCCTGTGCAACGAGCAGTTGAAGGGCATGCTCAAAGGAGTGCATGAGTCTCTGCAGGGTGGCTGGATTGGTGATGTTGGCCTGGCACGCTCTCACCTCTGGCAGCTGCTTCATCTTCCCTGCGATCTGAGCCAAGACCTGCAACACAGGACTGTGCCGTCATCATGACCGCTTTAAAAATAGAAGGTGCGTGTGTCACAGCCAGTCTACCTTTGAAGCGACGAAGAGCACAGCACACCTGAGTCTGAGACTGATACTTGTTTTGACTGTACCTCTTTGCAGTCGGTGAAGAACCTGTGCAGCTGGTGTGACGCTGCCAGCATCTGCCTGCGAGTCTCCATCAGCTCCAGGAGGTCGGCCCACGACTCGTTCAGGCCGTCCTTCCACTCGGCGATGGTGGCCGCGTCCGTGTGGCCGCAGTCGATCATCTCGTTCACCATTTTGTTCACCTGCTCCATGCGCTGCTGGCCGACGTTGTTGGTCTCGGAGGCAAACTTTGTGAACCTCTCCTGAAGCACCTGAAACACAGGAACTTCACAACACTACAGGGACTGGCCACAAAACTGTCAACTAATGCACTCTTATACAGTAATTAAGGATTATTAAGGAGTATTGACACACAATCAGCATCTAACATACAACTGATTGTGCCTTGCATGCACTCAACCTAGATTGTATCAGTGTGAGCCTTATGTTAAGTGGCTGAAATCAGTTTTTCTGATTCCACCGGACATGTCCCTGTCCGTCCCTGTCCCTGACACTGACTGTGTGCAAGTGCTATTCCAGGAAATCTCATAAAATCACACTTTCCGAGGGTTTAGCCTCCACTCTGTGGTCAGAGCATTGTATCTGCTGAAACCATGTCGATGGACTGACCGTGACATCCTCAAGGTCCTGACCCAGCTCGGTGGAACTGGCCACGGTCTCGCGCTCAGTGATCCACTTCTCCAACTCCTCCACCTCCTTGTTGAGCTGATAGAGCCAGTACTGCTGCTCCAGCTTGGTCTTCCTGTGCTCCACCATGTCCTTTAGGGACACGTACAGCCGGTCTATGTGGGACTGCTGCTTGGTGAGCAGCTCACTGTTGAGAATGTGACAGCAAACGCAAGAATCATTGAAGGAATCTGTGAAGGTTCTTGGTTATTCAGGTCATTGCATCTTGAGGATTGCAGATACAGGCAACTGGACTTGCCCAAGGTTTCGTCTTTCTTCTTCAGTTATATCTTCAGGAAAACTGAAGCAAGTCCAGTTGCCTGGATGGAAAAGGTTAATATCAAACATTTCACAGGTTTTGTGTGAGTTTGGGTGGATGCCACACCTTTCTGGGTGACCCATTTCCAGCAGGTGCTGGCATTGCTGGGATAACATGCCAACTGTCTCAGCATACGTTTCCACCATTTGCTCCAGAGCCACGTGGGCCTTCAGCAGCTGCAGCGTGCTCGACTCATCCTGAAAGATATGACAATAATGTTGCGTTCGCCGAGGATTGACGTCACAGTAAATATCTGCATGAATCGCACAGGACTGTCCATACCGTGCCTTTTTCTTCACTGGCAAGTTGGAGCTTCTGACCCGACAGCCAGGTTTCCACTTTAGCTGCCTCACTGTAGTACTGCTGAGCCTGTAGCGTGGCGTCCAGCATCACAGACCTCCGTTCCGTCTCCAGCTGCAAAACCTCCCACAGCTGGCGCACGTGTCCCGCCCCTTCACGCACAAACTCCACCTCGGGAGTCCTCAGCGAAGCGATAATCCCCGCCCGGTCCAGAACCTCTTCAACGCGAGCCCGCCGCCCTGTCAGCTCCCTCTGGAGGGTCTGAGGGAACAATCAGAGGTCAGTACCCAGACTTACAGGTGAGGCCCCATTCCAGCGTGACATTTTTGGACACTTACCTGGTTCTTTTTTACATGCTGCTGTACACCCTGCAGGTTCGTCCCATATTCCTTACAGTAAGCCAAGGGAAGCCTCTCCTGAATCCACAGCTATACAGAAACATCAGTCAGGTCAGATATTTGTCAAAAATATGTGAATGTGTTCTCATTTATAGTTTTTACACCGTTGTATGGCTTATGATGAACAGAACAGATACATACTGTATGTCAAAATAAAATAATCACTAAATATTTGTATTTTTTCTATATTAAAATAGGCCATTTTTGTTTATTGTATGCCTGTACATCAAAACCAACTACTTAAAATGTCTTATCAACTTTATAACGTCCCAAATCAACATGAATTTTGTTAACCACAGTTGTATTTCCCATGTATTCCCATTCCCATCTGTTTGAGTTATTGTAATTGAAATCAATTTTATCACAATATTTGGCCCACTGTTCAGGATGAATGACGCCTTATTTTGGCCAGAAAAAAAACAAGTCATGTATTGTTTAAATTTGACCTGAACACACTGAGCGTGTCTCATATGAAAGCTGCTCCACTCACTATCTCATCTTCCAGGTCCTGAGCGACTTGGTGCATTTCTTTGGAAGCCAACAGGATGCGGCGCCTCTCCTTCAGGGGCTCAATGAGGCGGACGATGCGCGTCTCGACCATGCCCGACTGCTCGCTGCTCTCCTTCTCACCTGCTGTCAGGCCTCGCTGAGGAAGGCAGACCCCCTGCAAGCTTCCCAGCTCACCCACATCCTTGTAAAAGTCCCCTATCTGAGACTCCATAGCCTGCATGGGGGTGGAGAAAGGGGGGGGTGGAGTAGAGGAAGGTCATGTTACAGGCATGGACAAACACAGCACATCAGCTATTTCCTATCAGAACATTTCAGGGTTATGTAATGGGAAGCCTCACTTGAAGGGAAAAAAATAGCATATGTTGCATTTTCTTTAATGCCACTGGACCACGTGTTTAAGAACATATCACATCAGTGGCCTTTGTGGAACATTATATACACTACAACGAGCTGAACTGTACTATAGTGTGTCAAAAACCCTGATTACAGACTTCCTGTTATACAAACATTTCTCATGGGAAAACATGTGGTGGAGGGAGAATTCATTAGGTAGGCACCTGGACTTACCTTAATATTTCTGTTTAATGCTACTACTTCATAAGTACTTTTACTCGAGTGTATATTTATTTACTGTACAATTATTTCACAGGTAGATTATTTTGAGATAAAGACTCTTCATGGAAATGATATGAATAAATGATGAGGCTATAAACTACAAACTGCACAGCAGCACAGTTAATAAAACTCTCACATTAATAACATTTAACTAGATTCCTCATGTATGTGTCACACTATCATTGAAAACACTTGCTTAGGCGTAGACTATCCTAAGAATATAGTCCACTTTCCTATACCACTTTATCTTGTTGTTAAACTCCTTTTTCGATGAGAAATTGTTCGTAAAGCAAATTCCCAAACCGAAGTCCATTGAAAAAATTTGAATTTTTAGCTTGTGGGAACACAGGAGATGCTGGTCGACTGCTGTCTAATTTGGTAAGTTTGTCTCACTAAGGTTAAGCCGAATTAAGGTTTTTAAACACTGATGTCACAAAATAACACATTTGAAATTAGCAGGAGCAGTGGATCAACAACTCCTGTGTGCTCTAATGTAAAATGGCTGTTTTTCTCTATGGACTTTGGTATGAGGAGTCAGTTTCCAGTAATAAATTGTCTAAAATTAACCACATTCTTAAGATATCATAGACTGAAGCAAGTGCAAATTGTATTCGGCAAACCTTTTGTTAAGTGGCTAAAATATTTATTTCCATTGTATCATCTCAAATATCCAATACTGAAGATGCAGAATGGAGCCATTTTGCAGAGTGAGGACCACCGCCCACTGTAGCCCAGTCAACATTATAATCGCTGCTAAGAAACCAGAGGTCATACTGAGTTATTATTCAAAAAAATTATTGTTTTAAGGTCCAAATGTGCTCATAAAATATGTAGGTTTTGTATTAACTCCAGGGGCTGCACTGAAAGACAAGACTGCATCAGAAATTTAACTGGAACAACTCTTTCCTTTCTGTCCTTTCATTTTAAATTAAGGTCAAATTAAAGGGACAAACATATATTTAAAAAACATCTAAATGTATGCAATAGCATTCAGTATCTCCAGTATCTCCTCCAAGCAACAGTTTATAGTGAGCTATAGGATAAACGATGTGGGCACTTGAATGCAAACATGCAGTTGAAGAGGGCAGAATGTGACACACTGCTGGAGAAAGCAGAGGATAATCAGAGGTCAGACACTGAACGATAGTATTTCTAACCCTTTCTACACAGCACGCTCAGAGAGCTGCGGAGCCTTGAGACTTGCCTGGAATTTCTGGAGCTGCTCATTGAAGGTGGGCAGATGATGAGCCTGCTCCAGCTGAGGCGGCTGCCGCTCCAGGTGGGAGAGCTGGTGGTCGAGGTCGGAGTAGCTCTTCACCGCCGGCTCGGGCTTGTTGTTTTCAAAGAGCTGGCGGGCCTTGGCCTTGGTGGTGCTCTCCAGGTCGGACCAGCACTCTCTGATCTCCTCGAGCTTCTGCTGAACCACGGAGCGCAGCTCTGGCTTCTCCTGGATCAGCTCCTGACCCTCCTGAAGATAAGAGAATTAAATAATAACAATAAATAACACAGATTCAGACGTTTAACATATCCACTTTAAAGCCTACACTCTGTGTCGGGCTGTCATTTCCAGGCTGAGTGATTTATTTTGCTTCTCATTTCTTAAATGTCAGCTCTTTCTTGGAGGGATGGTTCTTATATGCTGAGATCATTATTGCCTCATTTGAAATCTGTGCACTGCACAACTTTATTACAGAATCGTCAACCATTTTAGATGTCAAGATTTGGAAAAAGAAAAAGAGACAGGATACAAACTGCAAACAAAGAATTACACACGTTGTTTTACTTGCACTGACACGTTTCTTTTTGATGTTTTGTTACTAGACGTTCATAAAGCACAAATTTTGCTTGTAACCAGAAGGTTTGCACAAATTCAAATTTATAAACAGTGGAAATAAATCTTAAATGGGAGTCGCTATGACAAATGCACAGACGTACGTGTAGAACAAGACTTTAAGTTACACAAATCAATACCAACGGTGCACACCAGCAGTCAATATAATGCAATATTTTATTTCTCAAATCTATATTTATATTCACAACGGTGATCAAAAGGATCTCGCCATTTACAGAAGGAGCTGTGTTGTCTCCACACTACAGCATCTTATGTGTTTATTCCAATATTTCACATCACCAGTGCGAGGAATACTACACGGGACTAAAAAAAAAGGGAAAAAAAAGAGTGAGTGGCTAAATTCGGTGCTGTCCCCCAGAATAGCTCAGGACAACACAGCTCCATGCCAAAGCCCGGAAGCCTCCCGCTCGCAGAGAGGCAGGTGTGTGGAGCAAAGTTTAGCTCTGGGGCTGACCTAAAAAAAATCATGCATGATGACTGCTCTGTCCATTTGCATGTGCTCCTCAATGTTAGCGTTCGTCCGCGATGCAGAGAGATCGAAGCTCGCGGCACTTTGTGTCAATGAAGATCTCCCCTAAATGGGATTAACATCAGCCTCCTCCCATAGACGGCAGACAGAGAGGAGGTGTTTTCCCCCTTTTTATTTCACTTAACCTTTATTTAAAAACCTCAGAAATCAATCCACAGATACCTACGACGGACGGACGTCGAGCATGACACACAGGAACACTCGGACGTTTAAAACAGCAGCAGGTCATTTGAGTAAAAGCCTGAAATTACCAAGTGATGCAAAGGAATTAAGTTTTCGATCATGCTGCAGGAGATTCACAGAAGCTGCTGCACAAGCACTGATGATTTGGGATTTTCTTTGCATCAGGATTAAAAAAAATAAGCCCTAAAGCCTCTATTAATGTTGCAGTGTGGTCTTTTTTAAACATGCATTTTCGTCGTTTACATTCTACCGTGTGATAGTAGGTGACACACTCATCATTTACTCAGCTTGTGTTTTAATCGTAACCGTGCAGATGATGGATTTTTATCGTCTAAATTCCCCTTCACCGCTCACAGAGAGCTGGACTCCACAGTATATCCGATGGCTTTCATAATGCAGTGCTGCATTCCTCCTCTTGGCACAGGCTCACTGCTTAACTGCTGCTAGTGCTCACTCTCACATCCCTCTTTCTCACTCCTATCTTTCCTCGGCCTCGCTCTTCGTCTCATAATGCAGAGCCAGCAGAAAACAGGTCTCTCTCTACCTCTCTCTCTCCTTTACTGAGTCAGAGTGGAGCAAAGGGAGAAGGAACCAGAGAGGGGGTGGAGAGAGGAGAGGAGAGGAGAGGAGGAAGGCAGAAAAAAAAAAGAGAAAGAATCAAAGGTTTGTAGAGCAGGGACGAGGCTGCAGGTGTGCAGTGCTGTGCTACAGCCTGGACACAGTAGGATCCAAAGGGCATCTGTGAAGTGAATTTTCCAGGCAACTCATGGCCGACACGGTGTGATATTTTAATGGCTACCACCACGTAGGATTCGTGCTCTTGTGGCAGCATTGTTGTGCCGAAAAATCCTGCAGGCTTTTCCTGAGCTGCCTGCCGCTGCTGCTGCTGCTGCTGCTGATACAGCAGCACAGTGAGACAGTGGGAGGTGGTGGTGGTGTGACAAAGAAATCACGTATTTACACTTGCCGCACGCATGAAAGTAACAACTGTGAAACTGATGCATAAAAACAGAGAACACCTCATCGCCGAGTGGACTTCGACTTCAGCCCCAACACACGATACGACACTAATCTGCACTTTGAGGATTTCATAAACAGCTCATACTGTACTGTTTGCGTTGACAATGAGGCATGAATGGCATGGCACAAATATGACGGCAGCAAAGTCCTGAAAACAGCTGACTGGATTAATTTACTAATTTTTACATAATTGGGACCGTAATAGATCCAGGTGTGTGTGAATAAAATGATTTAGATTTAGAGGTAGGAATTTTATTAATATGGAAAAACAATGCATGTATGTGACTCCACACCATGCATGTCAGGATGTGGAGTGACCACAGTGGCCATAGCGTGGCCCTAGAGCAGGGGTGTCAAACTCATTTTCACTGAGGGCCACATCAGCATAATGGTTACCCTCAAAGGGCCAGATGTAACTGTCATACAGAATAAATGGAACTAAATGGAACCAAATATTATGTAAACTACTCTGTAACATATAGCTAAATAACTTTCTGTATTTATTACGTATTCCAGTTACAAATATGATGTATTATAGATGTGGTTTATGGTCAACACATGCCTTAAAGCAGCATAGACCTATTTTAACACAGATTTGTAAGACCAATTTATCACTCGCGGACCACATCTGGCCCCCGGGCCTTGAGTTTGACACATGTGCCCTAGAGAGAGAGGCCACCAATAATTTGATAGATGAGAGTATAGTTAATGAAGAACATATTGTTTGTTACTTCAGGTGTGCTTCCTGTTTCCAGTAGGTGGCGTAATGACTGGCTTTGCAGGTTACGATCGTGGATATTGGCCCTAAAAAAGACGGTGAAAAATAATAAAGATGGGGTGGAAGCCTGCTGCATGCTATTCCTTCTTCTACTACTAAAACAAGGAGGGACAGTTCACCAGTCCATCAAAGGGGCCACATATATATAAATATATATAGAGAGAGACAAACAACCATCCACTCTCACATACAGTCAATTGAGAGTTTCCCTCATTCCCAAATCTGTATGTTTCTGGACTGTGGGAGGAAACTGGAGAACCCGGAGAAAACCCACGCACACACGGGGAGAACATAATATAACATTTGGTTTTGACTATAATCACAGCTATATTCATCGCATTGCCCCATGAAAACTAAAAACACTTTACACGTGCACCCAAAGAGTAAGTGAAAGTAAAAGAAAACAATGCTGATGATGTATAATCAGAGCAGTTACACTTCACACCAGGATTCTACCTTTGTGTATGAAAAGTGCTTTAGAAATAAAAATGTTTTCCTTGTTTTGACTGCCCAATGAAGTGAGTAACATACACACGTGTTGTGACTTGGACGATGTGGAGTGTATGATTTAACAGAGAAAAGAGAAACAGGGTATGAACTGTAAGTGAAAATGCAGGTCAATATAATATTTAATCAAATTCAACAAAACAGATATCTTAGTTAGTTAGAAAAGGGTTACCTGCAGCTGCAGCCGGGTATTTTCTTTCTTTCTTTTTTAAAATCCCAAATATAAGACAAGCAGTAGTGCTGGGAATACACACTTCAGCCAGCATATGTTTAATGCTTTTTTTATTACAGTACCAGCCTACATGGCTTTAGACTGAGGAAAATTAATAAAATTTGTATTTTATTCATTGGTATATGCAGCAGGTTACGAGATCACAGACGCACAGCTATTTTAGAAAATGTCCAATCAGGACATTGTTTGGCTACTCCCAAATCTCCCACGCTACTTAAAAGACAAACAATTACTGCTATTTTACCAATATTGTCAAAGTTGAATTATGAAATTATCGAGTATGGATGTGTTATCATAGAAAGACGGCGCAAGTCATTAGTCTACAGAAATGACAGTTTTGTGTAGGAGATTGCAGTGCCACTATAGAAACTCTCCTCAATGACATTGTCATGATTTCTTTAAAATTCAATGTAGAGATTCCCTGGTGTCCCTTTTAAAGGCGTCCCCAGAGTCTCTTGAACTGCCCCTGCCTTCATGTAGTACATTCAATCACAGTCTGTTTGGTATCAGGCCTCTAGAGCGACACAGTCACAAACAAGCAGATATTAAAGTATTGAGTAATTGTGACATGTACCCGTGTTACTTTCTCACTCACTAATGTTGGGTTAATTAAAATTATATGTACAGAGAAATAGATCATGAGCCTTTAATGTATTGGTAGCAAATAAATTACAGGATATAGTGATGTAATAACTTAATTATAGGTTATTAAATAACTTATATTGTCCAGGAATTACTTGTTTTTTTCTTCATCCAGTTTATTCTGACAATCTTCTGTTTACTGAAGGAAGTACTAAAATAAAATGTGTTAAAGTAAATGATAGAATAGCAAATAATAAAAATAAGATGTGTTAAATCACTAGGCTCAATACAAACGTCTTTGCAAGAATAATCGACAACATAAATTAACCTATAATACATTAATATATACTTAGTTTCAACTAAACTACAACAGAAAAAATATAATATCAGGAAATAAGTATTTAAATTACCACTTCTTTACATTAGGTCTAGGGACATATTAAATAATTTTAATATTACACTCACTCCGGCATCAAATATGTTATTCGACCCCTAAAAATAACTGTGTTACCTCTTATTTGAGTGAACGACTTAAACCTTAAAAAGTTTACTCTGCACTGCACCTGCAGTCTATGTTGTTGACGGGTTTGTTATAGGGTCACAGTCAGGGTAGAGCTGTCAGGAAGTGTGTGCCTCTTTTTATCATGGAAGGAAATACTGTAGGTGTCACTGATAACACACGATGACAATGGCGAGCGCAACAGAAAGCCGGCAAGAACACGCAAGAGCAGAACCCTCGCCGTGAAGCAGCAGAGTGGAACGCAGCCACAAAAGAACACAAATTCTTAGTTTTAATTTAGTCTATTGGGATTTGATTGACGATGCAACTTTAAGGTCCAGTTTTTGACAATACTTGTGTTAAATGTGTGTAACTGCATCAAAAATAAAAGTTTGTAGCCATTGAAACAGATATTTATTCATATATACTGTATTTACAGAGACACCGTCAAAATTGACTGTAGGTGTGAGTTTAAGAGTGAATGGTTGTTTGTCTCTATATGTGGCCCTGTGATGGACTGGTGAACTGTCCAGGCTGTGACCCTATCGCCCTATGTCAGCTGAGATTGGCACAGCACCCCCCGTGAGCCTCGTGTGGAGGATAAAGCAGTAGAAAAAGGATGGAGACGCCATCTTGTGCTGCCAGACAGGTTTTGCATTTTGAAATGAAAGCATATTGAGTAAAAATAGAAGAACATCATCTTGTACGTAAAGGCAAATATTTGGTCAAGAGACAACCTGCAGTCTCACCATTAGATGTCACTAATGCTCACACACTGGACCTTTAAGTCGTATTGAATAATGTTCAGCAAATGTGCGGCGACAATATAATAATCTCATCACCTGCACCTGATTTTCTTTTACTACAGTCTAATCAATCACACACAACGAGTGGATGAGACGGAGATAAAGACAGAGAGATGAGTCAGTGCGGACTGACTGAAACATGTTGATCCGGGATCATCGTAAAATGCTTGAGGTCCGGCATCGATTAATTCGGACGTGACAAACTGACGACGAGTGGTGCAGTCGTCCGGCAGTTTGTCATGGATCTATGTGCTGTCCATCTGTGGCTTTTCAAAAAGCCACACTGAGCTGACGGCGAGGCCCTGGCACAAGGTCAGCCGCGACTCCTCCTCCTCCCCGCTGTAACGGAGAAGCGTCCACAGATCCTCCACAAACACGAGCCGGGTCTGGAGCTGGTGCGGTTGGCTTCATGTGCTGAGTAAGTACTGCGAGAGAGGAGAGGCGAGGGGCCCCGGAGCGGGAACCCTTCCAAAAGGACGCAGAGTTCTCCGATTGTGGCAGGACGCGGAGTCATCTTTTCTCTCAGTCTCTCAGGTAACGACAGATAGAGAGGTGGGGGTAGATTAAGTAATGCCAGCAGAGCTTTGAGGACACATGGTCTCTCGGAAGTGTGCGTACAGGGCTACAGACACAGGCTTTAGGAAATCATGCCAAACAGCACAGGGGGGAGACGTCCACTGTGGAGCAGCCATCTTCTACACTCCGTGTCAGTCCTTTCTGCTTATTTCTCTGTATTTGCCATCAAAGCTCGTACAAATGTGCTGATGAATTAGAGGAAAGCAGTGTCCTGTTTCAGTCCATTTCCACTCAGAGCTGAGACGTCCTTCTAGGTTGAGGGCCTCTTTGCACTCAACTGCAGCTGCACTCTTTTAAATGAAGGGACATTTAAATACTGAAATGTTACGACGTGCCACGGTTGCCATTTGGTATCCATTGTGTAAATGACTGCCCCTTTTCCCAGTCTCTATGACTGCTGTATAATATAATATATAATAATATGTGTATAATTATGGTTAAATCAATGTAAAAGAATATAGTTTCCAGTATCATAAAGAAAAAAATATGATTTTGTATACACATTGTGTATATACAGTAAAATATATTTAAGTATATATGGTTATATATTTAAGAAGTTATTAAGTCTCATACGTTTGCTCCTCATTGCTCTTTCCCAACTTCCTTTGAGTGAGCAGGTTGGTTTTGTTTCACCTTTGTTGAAGAAAATGATGAACAATACAATACAACTATGTTTTTAAAGCTGCAATATACAACTTTTGTATCTCTAGCTGTCATACTTGTAAATATAAAGTGGGGAAATGACTTTGTTGTACACACTATTCTCTTCATTCTTTTTGATATGGAATAACCCATTTTGATCCAAAACAGAGTGACAACAAGACTCAAAGGGGATCCATATAAAGGTGGTCAGTGTCACGTTACAGCAAAAAAATATATTTTCCAGCTTTAAACAGTCTTTAAAGCTTATAAAATATGCCACTTGTCAATCATTTCCATCCAGTTTTCTTGCATTCAAACAATATTGCTCCATTTCCACTTCTTCAAATGCAATTTTTCTGACACTGCACACAAAATAAACTATAATATTTGGATTAATTGTCTTCTAATATATTTGTTGTGGTTGTCCAATTGTATGTATGATGGCGCTAACTGACCATGTCTTGCTGCTGCTATGTCACACTTGGAAAAGAGTTTTAATCACAATGAAACTAAAATATTACTCTAGTTGATCACTTGCGGGTGGTGTAGCATGTTGAGAAGAAAGAAAAACCGCATCCAAAACACAATTTTCATTATTGAATAATAAGCCAATTATTTTCTGGACTTTTTGATAAATCGCGCTCAAGAAAATAGCAGATATCAGTGATACATGGGGCTGATACAATTACTTGATTATAATTCTATTACTGAATAAATCGTCAACTATTTTGATAATCGGTGAATTGGTTTGAGTGTTTTTAAGGAATTAATACAAGTTTTCTGATTTTTCAGCTTCTTAAATGTTAATATTTTCCAGTTTCTTTACTCCATATAACAATAAAATCATTAAAACTGAATCATTTTCTACCACTTTATCCTCCACATGAGGGCCATGGGTGGCGCTGGAGCCAATCCCAGCTGACATAGGGTGAAAAGGCGGGGTACAGGACACATCGCCAGTCCATTGCAGGACAAACATACAGAGATGGACAACCCACTCATTGTCAACCGCTTTATCCTCCACATGAGGGTTTGTGCTATCTGAAATAGGGCAAAAGGAGGGGTAGACCCTGGACCGGTCCATTGCAGGACAAACAACCATTCACTGTCACATTCACCTCCCGAAAAATCCACTCATACAGAGAGAGAACATGCCAACTCAACACAGAAAGGCCCATGTGTAGTGCTGCAGTGAGGCAACAATGCTAGCCACTGCACCACTGTGTGACAACATAGAGTACATACTGTACATAAATGATCTGGCATTAATAATGAAGTACCATGTATGTGTTTGACAATATCAAATATTTCAGTGTTTATGTGAGCTTTGTTGCTGCAGTGCAGCTTATTTGATTATTAACGTTCCCCATATATATAAGCTTCTGTGCGTTTAACATTGCAGAATAACTTCTCAGGTGTTCACTTCATGAATAAAACACTCTGGAGTGTTGCTGTTTAACTGGCAGTAGTGGAACAAGCACACTATATCGTGCTCTAAGAGCCACAGACATCACACTGTGGAGAACAGAACGAGATATTCACTCACTAAACCTGTGAACAATAATAATAATAAAAAAAGAAAAAGCCGACACTAGTTGAGAAAAAATAAATAAAACACCATCTCCTAAAAACAAAAAAAACTATCTGCACACACTGATTGGTATGCAACACGGTCCTGGCAGAAGTCATGTTTTGGCTGTTTTGCATCGTGACTGAACTAAATGGAGGTGTCTGCTGGTTCTCCACTGTAGCACCATAAGCCTCGAAATGCATTTCACACATGGATGGCTCCTCCATGAAGGTTTCTTTCTCAGGTGATATACAGCCATGCTAAATCTATACAGTCTAATGAATTTGTTAATGTATTCAATGAAAATGAATAATTAAAACAATGTCAACAAAACCTCTCAGGACATCAGCAGAGATGTAAATACATTTCGCTGAGGCCAAAGACGAGTGAAACCGATACAGAAATTAAACTATTATGGACCAGTGCGACAGAAAGAAAGAAACAGCTTTTGACTTACTCTTATTAGTAATATAGTGGGAAAACTAATCAAAAACAGAATTCACCTCGCAGATGAAGTGGTTTCTGTCAGACATTTTCAAATGTTATTATGATGCCTGGAGCCAAATTCAAAAGAGCACTTCCTGGATTAACCACATCAGTTATTTGCATCATTATAAATCATGATTACAAACTAACGAAAGGCTTGTTTCCATTGGGAACTTTAAGGTTTCTCTATAATAGGTGAAGTCAAGATGATTTGGTGCTATACATACAGTATACATATATATAATATATATAAACTGCACTCAACAACCTGGGCACTAAATTTTTTCACTGTATGTTCTCTACATGTCATCACCTGCAGCTTAGAATCCCATTTTTCTTTCCTGACAGCAACAGCAACATATTTTGTGACTCAAACCATTCAAATGCAACGTTGCCATTAGCAGCAATGGAGTCTCATCGACTCATTTACATCTTAAGAGGCCACCTGAGCTTCACTGAGGCAGAGGGCACGGAGAACATTCTGTGTGGATGGGATGTTGCTCTATCAGGGTAGCAAAGCATGCTGGGAATTCAGAGCGAGGAAAAAAAAAAAAAACCTGAGTGTGTTCCTGCGACTGAGTAACTTTACATCAGCTGTGTTTTTAATGCACCTAAAGGAAAACAAGAGGCATGTTGTAATCTGTGTATGTTGGGCCTTCGTTACTGCATCGCTTCACGTGTCCTCTATATGATTCACTGCCACCTCAGTGACTAAAACAGGGAATTCAGATGGCGAGTAAATAGAGCAAAAACGCCAAAGGAGCCATGGGGACCACGACACCTTTGTACCTGACAACAGCCACTACAACAATATAACCTTGAGAGTGTAATTCAGGATGTCCCCGAGCAAAGGGATGAAGTGAAAACTAGGTGATGACATCTTTCCCACTTTCACGTATTCTGTTTCACTGCCACCACACCCAACATCAGCACTGTTTCCTCAGTCATGTGATCTCTTTCGCATGGTCCATACCCCCACCAAACTCACCTGCTCTGTCCATCTGTGCTCCCCTCCCTCCCCTCCATCATCACTGCCCTGATCCCCCCTTCACTCACCTGTTCTATCTTGGCCAGCCATTCCTTATTGCGGGCCAGTTCTGCCATAAAGGCCTGGTGCTTCAGCCACTTCCTGTGTAGCTTCTGAGCCTCATCCCGCGCTGTGTCTCGGGCCATCAGCATCTTCTCTCTCCACCCGCTGTCCCAATCACTCAGCTAGGGGAGACAAAAATAGCCACCATCAGGAGCCCAAGGCTTGAGCCAGCCCTTCTTTCCCACAGGACGTCCTGCCTGCCTCCTCTACGCAAGAGCCACCCGCTCTGCTCTGCAGGGGCCTGGGTACCTGTGCTGTCACCACCCTCCCCAACCCCCACCAGACACCCTTTTCTGGAGGAAAAAAAAAAAAATCAAGATAAGCACCTCAGCAGCAGTGGAAGCAATGGAAGCACTCAAACCCTTCCGCTGGGTCACCCCTGGGTCCTTATGCCCTACTACTTCATGGGTCTTGCAGTCCTGATGCTGCAGTGCCTGCTAGCCAGTCTCACAGAAAAGCAAAGGCAACCAGCAAAAAGAGAGGAAATGCGCCAGTGACAACAGTGGTAAAGAATGACACACATCCAAGATTCCTTGAGGGCTGTGGGTGTCTTTGAAGCTCCAAATGTCAATTACAATCCAGCCGTCAGTGGAGGTGTAGATGTAGCATAAACCACAGAGCAATCTTTCAGCCCGAGCAAAAAAGAAAAAAACCTGACCATCCACCACTCTCCACTCCTGGTCAATCAGTAGTCCTGTCTAACGACGCTTTAGACAGGAGGAGGAGGAAGAGTTGGAGTGGGAGGAGCAGGGTGAATGGGATGCAGAGTGCAGAGCAGGCCGGATAACATAAGCTATCCGCTCTTGAAATGCATCATCCCCACTGCTGCAAAGATGCTCACACAGATGCACAGCAGCCTGTGTGCTGGTGCCAAAATAGCAGATTCTCTTCTCTCCTCAGTTCCCCCTTCCTCATGTCCCTGCACAGCTCTTCCGCGGTTGGTGCATGCTGCTGCAGTCCTTGCCGCTCAGCTATGCGAGTGTGTGTGCGCTTGTGCGAGTGTGTGTGTGTCTGTGTGTGTGTGTGTGTGTGTGTGTGTGTGTGTGAGTGTGTGTGCAATCACAATCAGCACTGCAGTGCTAGAGCAAGGAGAGAGAGAGAGAGAGGAGGAGAGAGAAGGAGGGGAGAAGGGAGGGAGACAGCAAGTGTAGAAGGGGAGAGGGAACGGAGAAAAAGGGGGAGCATCAGAGCAAAAGAAGAAGGGGAGTGCAAGTAAAAAAAAAAAAGGAAAAAATGGTAGGGTGGGGGGTAGAGGAACAGAGAAAGGAAGAGAGAGCCTGCGTCATCCTTCAGTGTCACCAGGGACATTTCTCTGCACTAGAAATGACTGCACTCGGAGCGGGAGCAGGATTTGGGAAGGGAGGGGGGTGTTGGGTGGTGGTGGTGTGGGGGGGGGGGGGGTTGTCGTTTTTTTAAAACAGCTGAATGAGAGGGAAGGAAGGATGCATGCACACAGTGGTCCATAGTGCAGCTGACTGAATTACTGTGCACTCACCGTCTTTAAGGCGACCCCCCGCACGTGATTCTCCTCCTGCTGAAAATGATATCTGCGTGCAGGGTTTGTGCGTGTGTTTCGGGCTCCGTTGAATCTGAAATACAGGAAGAAAAAAGATTTTATGTCATGGAGAAAAAAAAACACATGCTCTGGATTATTTGGTTATGGTATTTTTGTCCGTCTTCATGCTGCAGCACTGAAAACATTTTTATTCATATATTGTTCAGTTTTGTTTTTGGTTTTTTTAGGCGATGATTAAAAGTTTCATGAGAAGAGCAAGTTGTGTTGTTTTCGTTAGACTGATTGTGTATTTTGTTTTAGATGTCTCGTTCAGAACTTTAATCCATCTTGTTATATAATAACATCATATATTATAATGTAATACTACCGCTGCATTAAAAACAGGAGGCAGGAGGGCTGAACAATTCATCGAAATTGTATTGAAATCGCAGGAGGCGTAATATTTGTTAAAGCTGAAACGTGTGTCAAAATACCATTTTAGATTAAATATTGTCTTGATCTATACACAGATCTACACAAATATTACACAGTAATCAACGCAGGGGGTGCTGTGCCAGTCACAGCTGACATAGGTCGATAGGCGGGGTACATCCTGGACAGTTCGCCAGTCAATCTCAGCGCCACATGGAGACAACCGTTCACTCCCCTAAAGTCAATTTAGAGTGTCAAATTAACTAATTCCCATATTGCATGTTTTTGGACTGTGGGAGCTGGAGAACCCGGAGAAAACCCATGCATACACGGGGAGAACATGCAAACTCCATACAGAAAGGCCCTAGTTCTAAACGGGGCTCAAACCAGGGTCTTCTTGCTGCAAATGCAAGAGTGCAAACCACTAATCAAACCACTACACCAACCGTGTGGCCCTAAAAATCTAACCATTCCTGCTGATATCGCGAATCATATTGTAATTGCGATTCCTGTCAAAAAAAAATCGCAATTACATATCTAATGAAAACCCTCAAGCCCATGAAGACAGTAGATGACCCCGCCTACAATGAGGAGGTACTATGAAGTCATGGAAAATGGTGTGCCTCATACCAAACTGAGTAGAGTCGAGTAGAGCTGAGTAGTGCTAGAACTATAAAATGGAAAAGCGCCATATAGTCGGTTGTGTCAGGAAGGGCATCCAGTGTAAAAAAAAATCTTGTGTGGATCATCTGCTGTGGCGACCCCTAGACAGGGAGAAGCTCATATGCAAATATTTCATGACCATGCTTTTTCCTACATAGGTCATTTAATGACCATTAATGACATCAGCACACACTGCGACACAAATGGGTAGAAATCAAGAAGAAAATCGAATTAATGGCTAATATTAGCGCCCACACTGAATATGTTAAATTAATCATTTGAGCCTGAAACAAACATGAAATCTTCAGAAGATCGGTAACATTCACATCATAACGACAGCTTTCAGATAAAAACAGTTGTCAGTTTCAGCTTTAATGCCAATAAAACGGCGCTTTTCCATTATACAGTTCTAGCACTACTCTGCTCTACTCTGCTCAGTTTGGTATCAGTCACATCGTTTTATTACATCATTGTACCTACAGCATTGTTCAGTTTGATTCTTGTGTCAGACGTCGCACTCATGACTCTTCCAGTTAGGACACTCTCTGACTAATCAGTGACCGGCAGTCTGCTGATGTCACATTTTAGTATCGGCTCAGCTCACTTGGAACCTCACCCAGAGTCGAGCCCAGTAGTGCGAGAACTGTACTATGGAAGAGCGGCATATGACATCTCCCTCTGGACCTCTACGATACCAAGTAATTAATCCATGATCACTAGTGTGCAGGTGGATCCCAGTAATGCCACCAGTTTAAGGCGGCACCTGTGTCTGTGATATACACTTTCCTACAGTGGTAAAACGTGGCGATGACCGTCAGCGCTCAGAATTAGTTCTTTGTTGCTTAGGAAACTGTGTTTCTACTTAGTGTTTTCTGTGCCTGTGCCAGTGACAGGAGGCGTTACATTTTGGTTATTTATTTATTTATTCATGAATATTTTTGGCCATAACTCAAAAGTGTGACCAAACACAAAATATCTCAGGAATGCATGAGGACAGTTTAACCTGACACAGAAGGTCGCTAGGGTTCAAGGTCAAAGATCGACATCATTGTAGCCTCAACAATAATATTTGAACATAACTTGTAAATCAGGGCCTTAAGGAAATGTCTTAAAATGTCTCAAATATATCTGTCGTCACCAACTTCATGACATATTTCAGAAATAGCAATTATTTCATGACATGAGATTCAAAGTTGATGATCAAAGATGACCAAACACCCATATTTCTATTTATTGAAAAGATCAGAGCCTGGTCCATTATGTTTTCTTTGCAATGCCAGTACTGTGTTAATATGAAATATTAATGGGAGCGAGTAGTGAGAGAGTCTCACATTAATCATGTAGGAACATTTGGGTGTAAGTGTGCATCACGTCATCAAATGTGTCAACCACCATTTCTGACCCTGTTTACTGACATCATCATTTGGGCAAATATGAATGCAGATGTCACGTCATTAAAAGTCCACGGTTTACCTCACCTTGCGCCTTATGTCACCTGTCCAGGGTGCAGCCCAACCTTTTTGCCCTGTGTCAGCTGGGATTGGCTCCAACCCTTATGTGGGAGATAAAGCAGTAGACAATGAGTGAGTGAATAAGAGAAAAACAACAGGAGAATTAGAAAAGGAGGGTTTAAGAAGAAGAGACACATAGCTGAGGTTATCTGTGGCTTGCAAATTTAGAACAGTCTTTAGCATTGGCACAAAGTGTGGCTGCTGTATGTTGTTAAAGCTTTCATTTATGTACTTAATGCATAGTTACATTTGCCAATCGGCCCCTGATAAACAACTCCTTCGTCTTAAAGAACAAGTGAAGTCTAACAGAAAGCAAACACAGCCTACTCACACCACCTACAGGGAAGAGAGAGCATCTCCACCAATCCTAAAAGAATAATTTTCAACACTTTTCTGGCTTCCAACTGGTAACAGCTGTTGAATTAACCTTTAGTCAATCGTATTTAATCAATTTGATGTGATTGATGGGCGGCCTGTGGCACAGACTCAACGCTGTATTAACTCCAGCTGTGTTGAATATGGAGATAAATGGAGAATAAACTAGATTTATCCAAAGATGTTAAAAACATACTGTGTGTTATGTTGTCCTTCTTCTCTCAGCTCTCTCAGTGGATCATCTCTCTACAGCTTGTCCTATTCCCTGTGTCCTCTTCACAACATCCAACCTTGACTCGCTTACTTTATTTCCAAAAGTGTTCAACCTGAGCTGTCCTTCAAATATTGTCATTTCTAATCCTGTCCATCCTGGTCACTCCCAACTAAAATCTGAGCATCTTCAGCTCCACCTACTGTCTTTTAGAAGGTACAACTGTCTCTAAGCCTTGGATCATAGCAAGTCTCACAACCATCTTGTAGACCTTCCCTTTAATTCTTGCTGCTGTCCTTCTGTCACATTGTGTTCATTTTGTCACCGATTTTTTTTAGATTTAGTCTTGGTCTTTTAAAATGTTCTTACTAGTCTTTGTCATATTAAGTCAGTCACATATAATTTTAGTCTAGTTTAAGTCAAAAGAGAACTCAGGGTATCTTAGTCAAGCCTTAGTCAAATGGTGTTTGACACAAAATATTGATTAAATGTCACAATTACCTTAAAAAAATACACTTTTTGTCAGCGTTGTTGCATTTGTGACCAAATATCGAGCGTTTTCCTTCTCCCTCGCATGTCGTCGCACATACCAAGAAATAAAAGCTGCTGCACATGAACTCATACATTAATGTATAACTCAACTCACATGCTAACAGCTGGTTACAGCCGTCTCCTCATTATGTTATTTCAAGCAAAACATTTTGATCTCGTCTTTTTACGTCAGTCAAAATGCATGTTAGTACAGTCTTAGCTGGTGTTTTAGGACATTGGGTTGTTGAATAAATTTAGTCTCGTCCTGTCTGACGGAATCAACGCTGCGGTCACAAATCAGCCCTGACACTCGTCTCCACCCTGGTTATACTCTCTTCTTCACCTCTCTTGTGCACTGTCCATTGCTTTGGACGATTGACCCCTAACTACCTCTAATCTTTGCATCTTCACTGTACCACCCGTCGTCTCACCGTCATTCGCACACATGTATTCTGTCTTCATCCTGCTAACCTTCATTCCTCTTCTCTCCAGTGCAGACCTCCACCTCTCCAGGCTCTCTCTCTCTCTTCCACCTGTCCCCTTCTCTCCCTGCAGATTACAATATCATCTGCAAACGGCCCGGTCCACGGAGACTCCTGCCTGACCTCATCCGTCAACCTGTCCATCACCACTGCAAACAAGAGAGCTTGAGAGGTAGCCAAATCAAATATGTAGGTCACTGAAAACATTATCTCTATAATGACACTCTTTTTTCTGAATCTTTCCAAATCAATTCACTGTGTCTTAAAGCAATGATTCCTAAACTTTTTATGGTTTTCCCCCACAACGTTCTCAATCTAAATGCCAGTAAAACTGAATTACTTATTGGTTAGAAATCCACACTTTCCAAATCCATATAGACTAAATCTAATTCTCAATACTTTATATATATATATACAGTATATCTAAAATAAATTGGATGTCTTATATTACTATTTAAATATGAATATTTAAATATATATATATATATAAAAAATATATATACATACACACACATATGTGTATTTATATTTAAAAAGTAATATAAGACATTTTGTTTTAATTCTCACATATTTAAATGTATTACATTCAATAATTACACAGTCAAACACGCACACACACACACACACACACACACACACACACACACACACACACACACACACACACACACACACACACACACACACACACAAGCTTGTTTCGTGTTAAAGTCAATGTTATTATTCTCTCAATTTAAAAAAAAAAATCTCTGTTTCTGACATTTCTTCGCATGATTAATATGCTATTATTCTGAAGTATACATCCTTCCATATATATAAAAAAAACACTTTTACTTTGAAATTCTGGGAAATACCATCATGGTCAAATAACATCCAAACTCTAGTGGCACTGGGGATATTTTCTATATTGAATTAACTGTTATCATAAGAACATGAGTGATACCATATCAGACATTCATCTTGCTTCACTAGTCCTCCTGGTGGTTGACACAAGTAGTACATGCTGAGTATTAACAAGCTGTGTCCACACAGACACAACTAATTTTGTGGCTGTACATGAAAGACTTCATCGACTGCGACTGTAATTGTGTTATTTAGTTTTTGTTGTATATTAAACTTAACCATACGTCTCGCGCTAATGTGTGAGGGCAACACCTACTCAATAATTTAATCACAGTCGCTTGCTGAAACATCTGCTCGACATCTGGGAAGGAGCTGCTTTTATGTGTGAGACAAAAATCGCACACGGCCCTGAATACACTGATCACCTTACTTCATTGTATTCAGATTGCATTACTCGAATATTGGGAGTAAAATCCAGAGTGGCATTGGGTCACCTTGTAATCGTTCAACCATGGCACCTTTCATCTTTCAAATCAGCTCATTCCTTCTACATTACCTCATACTCGTGACATAACAGCACACTAACAACATGATGATAGTGTGGTAATAATTGTGTCAGGTAATATTATGTTATTTCTGGTGTGGTTTCAAGCTTGGTAATAATAGTGTTAGTGGTAATAAGGACATAATATGACAGTAACATTATGGTAATGAGGATGACTATAGGTGTAAAACCTTCAAATCACAATGTTTATGAATCAGATTTGAAAATTCCTACACGTACATTTCCATTGCTACTACAAAGCCATTGCTTTTTTTGTCCTGTTTTAATGCTTTTATTATATTTGTGCTGTGTTTCTCAGATTTGAGTAAATTTTTATTTTGTTTTGCTCTTAATCATGTATATGTACGTAGCCCCAGACAGGATATCACAGCTTCTTTTTTTTGTTGATAAAAATTAGGTTCTAGCTGGTTTCTACATCACTATTAATTCAATTAATATTTTTATAGAGTCCCCCCATGTCATGTCTGTTGCTCCATATATACAGTACAGTACGTAAATTTTATAGTGAGACTAAAGAAAATTCTCTATTATTCGCTATTTCTATTCTATTCTATTTGTAAAAAAAAAAGGTAATTAATATAGTAAAGTGGGTCAAGGTGATAAGATAAGGTGTAGTATGACAGGTTGTTTTAAAATAATAACAATATAACTGTTTCATGTGCCTATAACTCACAATATAACACTGTGCATAACATTAAAATATTAAATTAACTGCACTGATTGTAAATAAGTGTAAAACTGCTGTCAAATCTAGTAAATCCAATAATCCATAAAAAGACTTCAAGCATACAGTAGGTATGGTTGGGATCTTAATACCACTAGAGGGCAACCCTGTTTTATTTCCCTGGCGCTGTGTTACTGATAGAATAATAGATAATATATAATGTATAAAAATGGTGAACAAATGCTTGTAAAAACTAGTCTTGTTCTCTGAGATGGAGATGACATTTTTACTGCATTTACTTGTGTCACAATGACAATTGTGACATTGATAATTACTTGGGAACTAGGGGCTTATGCCTCGTCTAAATAAACATGTTCTCTTTTGTTTACGAGTGCCGGGAAGAAATGAGCTCCACGACTTTGATTGACATGAGTTGTCGTCACGTCGATGAGCAACGATTCTCCCCACATGATTCACTGTCTCTCTTTTCCACTGCTTTAAATGATGTAATCAGAGGATTATTGTTTAACTTGAGTGTTCGAGTTAAATTAAATACAAATATGTGTCATATATATTTTTTACAAGGTTAAAATATTTAGGTGAAATTATTTATATTTGGAAAAAACTGAATACAAAATCATAAATCAATATCCCCTGAATGAATTGATGTTTTTCATTACTACAGAATTAACCTTTTGGATCTATTACGTACCTTTTGAGTTTTAATGACATCTGAAGGCCACCGTAGTTTCTCCTACATGTTTGGAAGCGAAGATTCCATTATTGATGTAAATTGTTGAAATGATAGTTATTGCATAGATAATTTCTTGTAATGAGGCAGACAAAATGGATTTAAATTAAGATAAAAAAGCCAGTTTAAAAGCTCTTCCTGCTCTAATCATTCCAATTATTCCCACTGTTTACACTGAGAGTACAAGATCCCCCTTCAAGCCTTTCATAGCAACTAAGCGAAAAAAGTAATTTCAAAATGTTGCATTAGCTTTCCAAGTACAGCTCAATACATATTTGCACAAACAAGACACATGTCACATCTTACAAGGTGCAAAACACCATTTAAAGTTTGGTTTTGCACAATCCCTTGAATGAATTTATGAATAAATGCTTTCTTAAAAAAGGTTAAAACTGCTGTCAGTATATATATATAATTTATTTGGGCTTACTTTAAGCCAACTTCTGCCCTGGTGAATTTTGTTATTGATTTTATAATTTTGCCTCTGTTTGGTCAGATTTTTTACGTATTTCATCTTTAATTAACTTCAATTAATCATTGCAGACTGATTTGAAAGTGTTCGATCATGAAACATGGCCATACTGCTCACCCCTAATTACAGAGACTTTCACTCCCAATGAATGAAATCTTTTTTTCCCATTGAGGTTAAAGGCCAGAGGCAAAACAAGGTTATGACCGACATAAAGCACAAAGCTGCAATTATCCAGACTCTTAAATCTGATTCTAACTTTCCTTTGTACTTAGACAAATATGGTCAGTGTGAAGCAGCCAGCTATCACACAGTTTCATTTAAATGTGTGTCAGCATGACTTAAAAAGTAAAAGGTGGACTTTTGGACTCCAAAGGCAAACAACCTGTTAACCTTTGGAGATAAAGGAGTGTATCGTCACTGGAAAACCGAGCGGCCTTTTGGAGGCTTTGTGTTCTCTCTCTCTCGCCGACTTAACCGTCAATCAATCTCTATTCTGGGGAGGAAATATTTCACACGCAACAATTAAAGGGAGTGCTGTAAACTAATTTGATTCATTTAGGCCGAGCACCGGTGTAATGCGGCGTTACCACTCCTGTGGTCAGAGGGCATCGCTTTAACTGCTGTGTGTTGTGTGGGAACTAGCCTACGGACTGTTAACCTTGACCACATGTTCCAACACTCCAAATGGACCCTTTAATGACAACCCAGAGTAATGACTGACTTCTCCCCGGCAGGAATGCACTTCAACGTGCAACTTTTTGAAAAAAAAAAAAAACTCAATGCATATTTCTGTCATGTGCAGAAAATGACATGTATTCATCTCCGAGTGTGCGAGATGATTTAAAAGAAACACTTTAGTTTAGATTTTTACGGTAAATGCTATCCCGTAAAAAAACAGTGATTCATATTCAGATTCACGCATTTCGGGACATGGGAGGAAATGTCCTGACATTCCTGCGTGGAGGAAAACTGCCAGACATGTCATGAAATCAGCACTGACAGATTTGCATGGTTTTGTTACAAGGTGTAAATCACCAGGTTATAGTAATGTTCTACTTGTGGCTAAATTAGAGAGCACAGGATTTTCTGAGTGACCCAAACAGTGTTGCTTCTTCTCTACATAGCAACCAACTCTCCTTTATGGCCCAGCAGAGAAAAAAGTCCCATTAATCAACTGGCTGCGACTAAAAGAGGCTTAAAGTCTTAAAACTATGTTAATAGACACACTGCCATATTTTTATATTACATATATATATATCTTTAACGTGCAATATGCAACTATCAGTATTATAATTGTCAAGAAACAAATGTATGTTTATGTAAATATAGGTCACTGATGTCTTGAGCAGGGAGTGAGGTCAAACTCCTTCTCTATATTTGAGTACCAATCAAAACTGCACCCATTACATCAGTATAAGCAAAAGTTATTATGCAGGTTATTATAGTTCACAAAAACTAATGAAAACTAAGTGAAAAATCATTTTCCTCAACTGAAATAAAAATAAAAAACCCAACAATAACTGAAATTGAATTGTGTGTTTACAAAAATAACTAAAATTGTAGCGTCTTTTCATTTATTTTTCTTCATTTATTTTTAATCTGAAATTTGAACAGTATAAAACACATTTAAAATTACTTTTGTTATCACTTTTGTCTTAATGTCCAAAAACAGGCAAACATTTTTTTTAATTTATGTACGGCCATCTTTCCAACTTTTTCCTCTCTGGTGACAAATATGCTGATTCACTGCTGAAATTACCGTAATACCCAGACCGTTCTGACGAGCAACATCTCAGCTTTCAGAAACCGCTGGAATTGTTCCGATAGCACAAACTGTCGCGTAATTACAGTAACGCAAAGTGTCGTTTGGTGTTAAACGTTTAATCTCCAGTATGATACTCATTTAAATTACTGATACCGAGAATGTATCAACGACTAATCTATAATCTATAAGATTGTGAATGAAATGTTTAAATATCATGATTAAATGTATGATTAACTGTTGAATGGAAGATGATACCTATTCATAAGGCTTAATAAAAATACTAGTAGGCAAACATTTATTTCCCTATTTTGTCCTCGTACAAGTCACAACATTGGAAACCTCCCCGACGCTGCAGAATACACCTCCTCTCCGCACACCGCCGTGATTAATAGTGACAGACATTCTGTGAATAACACTTTCGATGCCGAGCTGCGCCTGCCCAAAGACCTGGGGCGTCGTTTGGAGCCAACAACTGAGGTTTTATAGCTGCCGTGCACTCTGAGATCCGATGACAACAGCCAGCTATACACGTAAGAGCTAGTAATTTCAGACAGAATGATTCACAATTGTTGTGTCAGTGGAATTGCTCTCAGCGAGTTTTCTTTGTTTTTTTAATGCAGGACAAGATCTGCGATGCAGACACTCTCTCACCAAGTCACCAAGACTGAAGAGGTGTGCTTCTCTCAAAGTATGTCTCTGCAGCACATGCTGACAGATGATTACAACGGCTCCCACGATACCCAACTATAACTCAGGACGATCTGACAACTTTTATTTTTTGTTTGGTTTTTACATAAAGTTTCATGTCTTATCACAGAGTAGTGACGTGTGACTCCGAGAGAATCTCCTTCACTGAAGGTTTGTTCTGACAGTAGAGATGAAAAATGATAGATGGACAGAGAACTGTTGAAGGTCTCACAGTCTGCTCCGAACCCCGCAACCCACTGATGAAGCTCCTGTATTTCCAATTGTGAAAAGTATATTAAAGTACTTAAAGCTGCAGTGTGTAACATTTGTCGGTGTTGTTATTTTGCCTCTGGTTGATCTTCAAAAACAGAAATGATGTAACTTTATTTCATCTGAAAATGGGCTGCAATGTCAAGCAATACTTTCACACCTGACTGTGGAAGTGTTTGTGTGTGTACACTATACACTGAAAAATTGACTGAAAATTCCAGTTTCCTTGGTGAAGACAATCAGGAAGTACCAAGATAATGAATAGCCAGGGTGCAACTCCTCTGGTTGCTTATATTTATAGCACTACTCGGCTCTACTCTACTTGGTTTGGTACCAGGCAAATATAATAATATTTTCCATTACTATAGTTCTTCAATGTGGGCGGGGTCATCATAGCATGGCTGCACAAAACTTCCATGACGTCATTCTATAAGCGTTACACCCAAACTAGTGACGAGCAAAACAGTTCTTCTTCGTTGTACTGAATTATCAGAATCAGTGAATTGGATTAGTTCAGTTCTTCCTGCATGTCGAGCCAAGAACTGGATAATGGAAAAGTGACAAAGGTCAATAGAAAAAGATCCTACGTCTCATTTGTGAACACTTTCCTGAGGAGCTAATAGTCTCAATTTCCAGCTTTGGGTCTGTTCTAATAGAAAGTGGTGTCAGTTTTGGAAAATATGTTCCCATGCATGTGATTTCTGTGAACTTCCATTTGCAAAACGTCCACATATTGCATATTGGCTCCAACGACAGTTCAAATTCTTATGGGCCTGACTGAGGGAGCATTGGTGTGTATACAGCAGCAGTGCAGGAGTGGGCGGAGACAAGAAGACAAATTACAGAACGAAATTTTTTGAGCAGTTGACATCTGATATTGTTTGTAGGCACTTCTTTGTGTTTTCAGCCACACATTTAACCTTTCTGCTCAAAAATGTAGTTTTAATTTCTTGGTACTGTGCCATTCTTAGGGTGAATTCCAATTATTTGCTTAACCCTCAATCTTAACCCTCAATCTCAAAAATGCGCGCTCCTGCTAGTGCAAGTGCTGTCTCGATTCTCAGAAAAATTAAGTTGAGGGGCGAGTTTAAGGGCTGTATCGCCCTCAATATTGAGATTTTCAGAGACCACCCTTGGGAGCAAGGGCTACCCAGAATGCATTGCGTGTTTTCACATAAGAAAGATGCGTCGAAAGCAGCGAAGCGAGTGCGCTACAAATTAAGTATTTTCTTTGTTAATAGAGATATAAAAATGATTAAAACCATTGTATTATCTTAGTTTAGGCCCATATTATGGATTACTGACGTCATTGTTGCATAACATTTACTTTTATTTTACGATCTTTTGTCAATCGCCGGCCGGTGCACATACGCGATCGTTTGCTATGGTTTACTTTTCAATAAGCCGTGGTGTGCGGTAACTGTCAGCTGAATATGTTCGTGGTTGTGGTATTTGTATGAGTATCATCTTATAACTAACTGACAACCTAATAACTTCACTGAAATAAAATAATAAATAAATAATCGTGACGTAAATGTGTTCTTCTTCTTCTTCTTTTTTGGAGTTGACAGACTTCAAGTTATTCTGCCCCCCACAGTCTGAAGACGTATCTGCATTTAAGGGGTGTCCCATTTCTAAGTGACAGAATAATCCTCAACACTTGGTTTTGAGGGCCAGTTAAGATAAGGGTTGAGCTTCAGGGTTAAGATTGAGGGTTAAGATAGGAATTGGAATTAGCTCTTAGAACTTTAATTTCACAAAGTGACGTTTTACAAAGTTTGATTTGATATAGAAGTGGCTTTGATGAATCATCCTTGCAGCAAAAAACTAAAACAATTATCCAGTGCACTCTATGTGCATGCAATTTACAAAGATCTAGAGAGGGCGTGACATTCCTGCGACAGTACATAGAAATGTAATTACTCAAAAATAAAATAAAATAGAATGTTTTAAGACGATCCATGTAAACACTTGACTAAAGGGAAGCGATGCCTTTGCAATGAAACCGATTAGACTATGACATGGACCAAAGATTGGCACTTTACACTTGATAAAGCAGACATTCAGACATTAAATATTCCTAAGGGATTGTGGTCCAATAGACGACGGTGGGACGCCGATAAGCGCAATTCTTCCTTTTTTTTGTGACTGGAGGCTTTTTATTAAGGTGAGAAAATTCCATGACAGACACCGAAAACATGCATTAACATACCACTGCAAAGCCAAGGTTAGCGAACCTGGACTTTACTCACTTATTACCCCTAACTACCCCTTTGGAAATATCTATAATGTTTGGCACACAGACCTCTAATAACAAACGACTAACAACCAGTCATTATGGGGGCTTGAGCAGGAGATTTACAAATCTAAGGTTCGGGGGTGTTGGACAAGTTCCCCCCACTTGAAAATGGTTATTCCATCAAGGGCAAGGCCAGCAGTGTGATAAAATCTCCTGATTTATTCCTGGCGGCTGATAATTACTGGTGTCTTGTCACCTGTCAAAAATGAATGGACGGGGAGAGTCCGAGGCTGTAGTCTTCATGCTCTTTACGCCGCGGCAGTAAATCTGACATGTTTGTGAAGCCGTAAATCACGGTCCTGCGATAAAGCCTGCGCAATCCTCAGATCTGAGCAGCGCGCGCTGAACTGTTTTAGCAATAAAGGTATGCAGCGGATCAGCGGGGTTACTCGAAAAAGGTGGTGCAACAAAACAAGACACTGGAAAATGAGTGAAAGCTTAAACGTCATCATTGCGCTGCAACTACTTTAACCACAATGTGACGATACTGTGCAAGACAAATACACAGATTAAACAGTTTCAACTCCAAACTGCTTGTGTTGTACATACACTACCGTTCAAAAGTTTGGGCTCACCTATACAATTTTTCCAGGTTTTCCATTAAAAGTCACACTTTTATTCATCAAAAGAGTTGCAAAACGAATATAAAATATAGTCAAGACTGCGCTAAGCTGTGCTAACATAATTGCACAAGGGTTTTCTGATCATCCAATAGCCTTCTAACGTGATTAGCAAACACAATGTACCATTAGAACACCTAATGGTACACACCTCGGGCGTCTATGCACCTATATACATATTACCAGACATTTGCAGCTAGAATAGTCGTTTACCACATTAACAATGTATAGACTGTATTTATGATTCATTTAATGCTATATTCATTGAAAAAAAGGGCTTTTCCTTAAAAATAAGAACATTTCTAAGTGAGCCCAAACTTAAAAAAAATAAAAATAACAAACCACTTTGGCTTTCATGGCAGTTTTGAAATACACAAACCAAGAGCATAGTATGGTATGCAACTTTGACTTATGTATGGCTCTGGGGTCGAGGTCTTCAAGTTTCAAAGAGGCGATAATTCTCGTTTGCTACATAATAAAGTGGGTTATCTAATTATCGGTGTGGCAGCAAATATAATGCAAATCTCAGAGGTCATTAAAATATGCAAATCCTGCGGTTTATTTATTGCAATTATAAATTGTGTAGAACCCTATCCTGAGATATCATGAGAAAATAAGCCAGTGTCCATGGACACAACAGTAAAACAGCCAGACTGAACGTTCCCACCTCAAATCAGTGGTTAGGAACTGAAAATTCTGGGCTGTAATTGTTTTAAAGGTTGGCGTCTCAGAGCCGCAACACTTATAATAAAACCAAGAGAGCAGGAAGGAAGCAATGCTCCTCAACGACCCCCAGTTCAGTGTCTGAGGCCGTACCCTTTATTTAGTTCCCTGACCCGTTGCACTTGGCCAGAAGCTTAGCTAAAGGTCAGTACAGTCACCTTTCACTGACCACTCCGATATCTGATACAGAGATCTTTGCATATTGACGTAGGTTTTCCGTTTCTCACACACCAGTTTATCCGAAGACAACCGCGAAGCTTAAATAAAACACTGGACAAGCTATTTATTCTATTCTGCATTGAAAGAAAATGTTAAGAAAGTTACATACAACTTGTAGAGTTATTAACAAAAAGAACAACTTAAAAGTATTTGTATAGGAGAAAAGGAACTATATCTTTACTAGCAAAAGGCTATGAAAGATCGATAGCCTCAGTCAGAACTAATTGCAGGCTCTAATTGTAAAATTTTTGCCCTTGTTTTTTCTCCCTCTTTGAAGTCTAAAGCTCATTCTGCTCTTGTCCTCAGGTGCTGCCCAGGCCTGATTTATGGGGACGGGTTCCAGGGAAGCTACTCTAAATTACATGGCCCTTAAACCTGAGGAGAGATGGAGAGAATCGCCACTCCAGAGAACACCTAATTGCAAGGACAAATCTGACCTGTGGTGGATAAGGAGATTCCTCTCTTCCTGCGCCTGAGAAAAGGGGAAACATATGTAACAGCATGCACTTGGATGATGCAATTTGTCAAATACCACTTTCTCGTTACACCTACGTAGACGAATGTTCCTTCGTTACGTGCCATGAGAGAGGGAACACGATGTACAGGAATAGCGTTGTTATCAAGTCTAATGCTGCGTTTATTTATGTAAAGAGAGAAATGACAATGACATACGATGCTCCGAGTAATTATTCCATTGGTGAATTATTCCACAAATGAAATCCCTTACAAAGGAAGTGTAAAATTGCTGCCGTTTTTTTTCCACCTACTAATAATTGGTATGTTTTGCTCGTGTGTTTTTACACTGATGTGGAGTGTTAAAAAAAAGTTTTGTAAGATCCTGTAAGAGATGTGAGGGAGAGTCAGAGGAGGAGGTGACAGTGCCATTTGCCTCCAGGGCGCCCATAAACCTGTAGAAGGAGAGAGAGAGAGAGAGAATGGAGAGAGTGCTCCATTCCTCAAAGGTGACTGGGCCATGTGACTTCAAGAGCTTTTAAAAGCAGGCCAACCTGTCTTGTCGAGGTACAAGTAATCACAAGGCACCAGAGGAGTCAGAGGAGGAGAGTACCTGGGCTGTCGGCGCAGCAGCGAATACCGACAGCCCCACGGAGCTGAACACGCAGGACGCGCTCGCAGGCTGACACACACAGCGACTGTACCCACTACAACTTAACTCAGACGTTCCACCGCTGTTGGCACAATGAGCTGCAGCAGTGTTACAGGTTCCGAATTCTCCGAGGATGAGCTGGAGCTTGGTGTTCTGGGCCAAGAAGAGGATGAGGGGAGTCCCAAGCCTTTCCAAGACAGCGAGAGCGCCACCAGCAGCCCGAGTGACCCAGAGGAAGGTCAGACCAAGAAACGCAACCGACCAGTCCGCTCCAAGGCTCGACGAATGGCTGCAAACGTCAGAGAGCGAAAGCGCATCATGGACTACAACCAGGCCTTCAATGCCCTACGCGTCGCTCTGAACCACGACCTCAGCGGGAAAAGGCTGTCCAAGATCGCCACGCTGCAGAGGGCCATCAACCGCATCTCCGCTCTCTCGGTTTTCCTGAGCACAAACCCGCCCAGCAAACCGTGCGCCCACCGCGAGTGCACCAGAGCGTCTGCGGGGCCGGCGGGGACAGGAACGCCTCGGCCCGACCAAACCAGAGTGCCGGTTCCTCATGTGGAGCATCAGAGTTACCTCCCCTGGCAGGCGTCCATGCCTCACCAGATGCAGCCACAACAACAACAACAACAACAACAACAACAACAACAACAACCTCGCCACGTGCACAGACTGCCCGCAGAGCCGCACGTCTACATGGACAACAACGCCATGTCGTCGTGTCCCCCGTCCCCGCACTATCCTTGTTATCCCACTGAGGGACAGCTTTACGCGTCACATGGACACTGCGGCAGCCCACACAACCACCCGCCCAGTCCGCTGCGCTTTAACCCTCAGGTGGCTGAGGGGTTGGGGTACCAGCCAGGGATGTGGGCCTCCTGCACTCAGGGATACATGGACACTTTTGCAGAGCCGCCTCCTGCTCTGGGGCTCCCGTGGCAAGTGAGCTACAAGCAAGAGCCGGCGCATGGCCTGTCTCTGTGCTCTGACATACTGTAACAGGTACATTTGACCACTGTGAGCCCTGAGGACCGCTGACAACACCAGTGGACCACCAGTCAACGATCTCAGGGAGAAAACTGACACGAGGATTTGAGCTTCCTGCTGTTATAAGTGACTCAGTATTACAAAAACACAATGAAAATAAACGTGCAATGGCAATATAGACTGCAGAATGTTGTAAATAGTGGAAAACGTGCATTTCAAAATGTTCTACTATTTGCTTTTGTTTATGGTGCAACTGCTATCAAACAAACGTGGGACACATGCTATACTCCTGTTACTTGTTCCTACACTATGTTTTCAAGTAGTGGATTTCCATGAAAATGTGATTTGTACATTTGTAAATGTATTTATTCTCTCTCATGGCTGTTTGTAAAATCATATTATTTTGTAAACTTCTGAATTAAATGATAAAAAAAAAAGATACCATTCTTGTTTTTAACGTTTCCTTTTTCGTGAAATCTACGTGTTTGATTGTAGCCTGAGGTTGGTGGCCTCAACCTCTCCGAGTATGAGATGACAGAGGTCCTTCGCTCATTGTAAAAATGTCCTTACAAGTCCATTCTTGTCATTGTTTCGGAGAAGAAGATCAGTCAAGGTGCAATTTACTCCACGCAAAAAATAAAAGACTGACGGTGTCTTTTTTTTTCCCCTTCTTCTACGTGCGGCAAAAAAATTGCGAGCAATGCCGAGTATGACAAGTGCACACGACGCATTCCTGCATTTTCCTGCTTTACTGCATAGAAGTGAAAACCACTGCTCTTGCAGCAACATTACCAGAGGGTAAATGGGTCAGATGGCAATCAATAAAGAGTCAATTCTGAACCACAACCTCTCCTCCTACCATCTCATTTTAGTCAACAACAAGCTTTCCATCCCCCGCTGAGCAGCGTGTAATTGAAAACAGCGTTAATATCAGACTATAGGACAGAGCCCACCGACAGATTTATGTGGGCTCAGGAAGGAAGAGTGTGCCCCGTCATCAACGCGGTGAAATCCCCTGTTGGGCTGCACTGGCCCGCAGGTGCAATTGGGTGTCGGAGAGGTTTTTTTTTTTTTTTTTGAACATCCTGGAGGTCTAACAACAAGAGCCTGAAGATGGCTGCAGAAATCTAAGAGCAGGCCTGGGGAGAAGCACTGCAGGCTGAGTGGGGGAAATAAATGGTGTGGTACGGCAACAATTGGCAGGTAGGATGGGAAAAAAGAAAAAGGGGGATACAGACAAAAGAGATGAATAGAGAGGAAGAGTGAAATAATAGGAAGAGGAGGGTTATAGGTGTTTGCTTTGAGGCTGTCGTTCGGCTTCTGCACAGACGTGAATCAGTGGAAAACCTTGACTCACCAGCGAGTGTGGTTGACAGTGACGGCATGTCTCTCTCTCCTCCCCTTCTGGCACAAACACAGACCTCCACTCACACCAGTTTTTTTAGACTCATCTACAGACTCCTGAGTGAAAGTGGACAGAAAGTACTGCGCGATGATACTCGCACTACGTCGTTTTTCTGGCTCTTGTTGCTGGTGTCGGACAAATCAGACACACGAGAGAGCTTGACTGTGTCGCCATAACGTACCAATAAAACTAACTGGTGATCCACTTCAGGAGACACAGAATAGACACCAGTTCCACCTTCCATCAGTAGGAGATCTGTGGTGAGGGTCTCCGCGGACCCATATTTCAGAAAATCTCTCCTGGCCAGCTAACACCATATAGTAACTGTTAAAAAAGGGCACAGCAGAGCCTCCATTTCATCAGACCTGAACAAAGAGCTCCTGGTGACCTTCTACAGCTCCACAATTGACAATGTCCTGGTGTATAACATCACTGCTCACTGTGCTCAGCAGCAGACAAAAAAAACACCCTGCAGAGAGTCATTAGTAGAGCTGAGGGGATCATTGCCTGCTCTCTGCTCCTCTCTCTGAATGACATTACAACATCTCAGAGCCTCAGTAGAGCAGGGAAAAAATAATAAAAGATACTTCCTCACTCTGGCCTTTTCTATCTGTTGCCCCCAGGAAAATGGTACAGGAGCATGAGGACTCACACAAATAGACCTTCGAACAGCTCCCTTCCATTTGTGCAATACAAGCTGTACTTTAACTATATTACTATCGCTTATGTGTTTTAATTAATGTGTGTGTTTCGTGTTGGAATCTTTTTTTATTGCACCGGTTTTCAAAAGATCCACCACTAATTTTGTTGTCTTGTAAAATGAAGGGTAAAGGGTCTCTACTCTATTTTATTAATTGAGAATATGAAGTTACCTTGATTTGATTTACAAAAGAAAAATCACAAGAGAAATCAGAGAAAAGAAAAGAAATGTTGATCTTAAAGTGACCTTTAATTCGAGACAAAAAAGTGCTGCAGCAACACATTTATCTATATCTATATATATATATATCACATAAGAAATGCATGAACTACTGAATTTTTGAAGTTGATTAATTAATCATTTACTAATATAGGAATTTTTTTTCAAGTCTTGATGGTCACTCTGAGCACTTAACACAGTTTTTTTGGAGGTCAGCTTTTTGCTCAAAGTCACATTGGCACACAGACTTGCCCTTGGGGACAGAGGACCTGGACAGACAGAGGACCTGGAGATCCAACCACCAAGCTTCTTGTGAGAAGATGGCCCACTTCCACACCTCCTGAGCCACAGCGACCCACAATGGGCTTATCTGGCATTAAAAAGCTTTTCTACGTGGAGTTTGCATGTTCCCCCCTCTAGTGTGCGTGGGTTTTCTCCACGTTTCCTCCCACAGTCCAAAAACATGCATATTTGGGGATTAGGCAAATTGGACGATCTAAATTGACCCGAGGTGTGAGAGTGAATGGTTGTTTGTCTCTGTGATGGACTGACGACCTGCACTCTGTGACCCTCGTGTGCAGGATGAAGCGGTAGAAGATGTGGACTGAATACTTTTACTGCAATTATGCGACAGTTTGTGCTATCGGAACAATTCCAACGGTTTCTGAAAGCTGAGAAGTTGCACATCAAAGTCAACATGTGGTCATTATGGTAATTCTAGTGGCGTTGTTGCAGCAAGCCAGCAAATCAGTGTCTTTGTCACCAGAGAGGAGTGAGTTGGAAAAAACGCCTGTATATAGTTTATATTTTTTGGCCTGTTTCTGGCCATTGAAATAAAGGCTCACAAAATCTGGTGTTCATGTACAACTACAGTGTTGTTTTGTTTGGTTTTCTTCATTTTAAATTGTTAATACACTATTTGAACATGCAGTAAAGTGTAAAAAACTGCCACACGGAAAAAAGGGCAAAAGCAGTAAGAGGACATTTTCTGGCCCTTTTATGGTTAAATTAAGCAAAAAACACTATGAGGACACTATGGACTAAAGTATTGTCACATTCTGTTTAAAATATGATTAGAAATAGTTAATCAGAATGTTTATATATCAGAATCATAAATTATACAGAGAGACGACAGAAAACCGCAACTGTGTCTAGTCTCCGAGCAGAATTTGCTTCAACGAGCCAACTTTTTTTTTTCTTCTCTTTTTTATGCTCAGTTGTGACTCACCTTAGGATTTACCTCACTTCACCGATATGTGAGTCTGTCAGTGATGCATTCCTTCAGATGGCTCCGCCCCTCCCCGACACCCTCTGCTGCCAAGCTGATGGAAAAGAAAACAAGAAAACATGAGAGAAATGATGCTAAGACATGAGGGTGTGTTTGGTTGATATATGGGCATGAGTCAGCCCTTCAGACTCGAGATGCCTGTTGATGCTCTCCATATACTATGTCCACACACACAGTGAAATGACATCACTGATGCAGGTGCCAGAGGGCATGATGTGCCCGAGTTGTTCCCGTAACATGCACAAACACATTGTAAAAGTGTGTTTATTACACACTTTCTGTGAAACGTTGTGGCGGGACTTTAAATCCAATGACACAAAGCGGTTGAGTCACTGACTGGTGGTTTATTCGGATAAACTATAATATAATTGTATATTTAGAATAAAATAAATAAATGTGCACTTTTTATCTCTTCACAAAGAGCAAACAAAACGCATGGTTATATTGTTTACAGCTGAAGGTCAAATACCAACAAACATAACCCAATCTGAGTGATAATAGTACAAAATACCCTTTGATAGTGATTTAAGAGAATGCTATTTTTAAAAGTGAGCCATCATACTCAAGTTTGTGTTCAAATCTCAGTGTCTTTGATCTTTTGACATCAATAAACCCAACCTCTTATTTATTTTTTAATTAATTCCTTTTTTACGTATTCTCTCTTATATTGAATTCACTCTGCGCTTCATTATTTATCAGACTCTTGTCCTTGTTTTAAACTCTTACCCATTCAGGAAGTGTTACCTCTGCTCTTTTCTCTTGACAAATGGGACAAGATACAGCTTGTTTTATTGATTTGTTTGGCTCAGCAGCAGAGCAACGTGCAGCTCCACCGGTGACCACTAGATGGAGACAGGACTACAGACTACTTCTGGACACTCTCGACTTAAATTCACAATCAAGGGACTTGAGCTCCAAGAAGACACTGAATAAATAACAGGAACAGAGAGAAAACCTTTGAATTTAACCAAAAGACAGAGAGAGAGAGGAAAAAAAAAATAGAATTTATGTCACGTCATTATGAAGATTATAAAGATCTGGGTGTTGTGTGGGTGAATTCAGCGCCATAAATAAAACGCCATGACTGAATGCATCCCTCAGCTTTATGTTCGGTTGCAAATAAATGTGTCTCCTGCAGAGATTTAAGTGCTCAAGGTTTCAAAAGCTTATTTGATGGCGCAATACTGATAGTGGGTATGCGACAACAACACCACCGCTGGCCTATTACTCACATCCTGTTTAGTTTCAGGGGGGCTTTGGGGTTTTTATTCTCCCAGGATCCCTGCGATGGTTACATCATTTACTCCATCGGTAAACCGTTCTCCTTCTGTCACAGTTTAAAAACTTCAAAAATAAGAAAAAAAAAACACTAACATCATACTGTATATATACTGCATTTACAGTATATATGTAACAAGTACAAAACTCCAGGACACCTAGACTCATGTCACCTTTCTCCTACTTTGCTCATTAAAACATTGGATTATTTGTCCCTGCCTCCTTCGACACTTATTGTCAAACATTGATTTTTTTTTGAAAAGTCCAAATCCATTATCTAATTATCATTTAATGCTTCTGTTAACTGCTGTCATCTCGACGCCCTGAGGCAGTCTGATGCCACATTGTCTCTGTGGAACAAACTAATTATGTTGTGGATATAAAGTCTGTGTGGTTTATAGTCATATTTCCCTGTGTTGTCTTTCAGCCTACAGCTGAATGCTGAAGCTACACCACCATCCTCCCTCCACTCTTACTGACCCAAGCACAGCCCTGGTTGACTGAACAGGCCCTCCAACCTTTAAAAATGTGCACAGCACCTGCATAATAGTGCTGCTTCTATGCATCTGTGACACGTCAGTCAGCTAGCAGCCTCGTCTCTCGGAGCGGTTTGGTGGTGGAGGGGCAATAGTCGCCAAGCAGCAAGCCGCAGCTCGATGACACTTTGAAATAAAAAGTCGGTTGTGTTTTTATACTGCAGTACATGTATTTTCCCAGCCTTAACCATGTATTTTTTTTGTGCATAAACCTTCACATACTCAAAACCAGTAAATGGTTATTAACAACACATCAGCAAAAAGCTAAAAAAATAATTAAAACAGTGTAGCGTAGACGTAGAGATGCACAACGGCTACATATTGTATGACCTTGGCTACTGGGTTGCAGGCAGACAGAGACGGAGAGTCATATTTGGTAATGAGATTTACATCGACTCACATGTTTAAAACATGAAGTTCAAATGAAATATTGACTAAAAACTCCTCCTGTGCCGCAACTTCAAAAAAGGGTTACTCTGAAAAAGAGGACGATAGAGAGAGAGAGAGAGCAGGAGGACTACCTATTTCTAGATGTGTCAGAAGATAATGTGGCATAATAAAGTAAAAGACAACTGGCGGCTGCAGCGGGTTTTTGATACTAACTTCTAAGACTGTGGCTCATTATAGGCGACTCGCTGGGTTCTAAGGTTGATGTGAAAGAACTGAAGGATTACAGTGACTTTGAAGTGAAGTTTCAGACATTGTCAGTCCACTGTATTATCACACAGACTCCGTCACCATGAAAAGTAATTATGTCATGATATCTTTAAAAAAAAGTGAATAATAAAAAATGGAACGTGGTGACCTGAGGTCCGCCTCAAACACAACTACAGCCACCAATGTGCAAGTCGAGCCTCAGCAGACTGTGGCAGCAGAGCACAAAAGGTGACACTCTGACAAGATGACACCTCTCCCACTCCACTGTGGATAACCTGCTTGGCTGACACTGAGGTTATAGATACAGGAATATAAGCTGCAGATAGAGGGGTGGCAGAGCTGGGGCTGGGATTTGAGAGGCTGAATTTAGCATCGGGGGTAAAGAAGACTTTAGTTTATGGATTTGAACTGCTCAGTTTTGGATTCTGTGCTCTTAAAAAGTTGTATTTCACTTTCAAGAGTGGCCTTACTGTTGCAAAATGACAACGTTATGTCCATCTTATTCTGAATAATGTCATTCCCATGATAAATTGCAGTGGGAATAATACACAACTCCTTATATGGACATCCTGGGGAGTGTGTGTGTTTATAGGTCACGTTTTTTGTCTTCTTATGTGTTGTTGAGTCAAATTTATGATTCATTCTATATGGCATTTTTAAGTCGTGATAATTGCATATTAGTGTACCGTTTTTCTTTTCTTTTTGTTGCATAAAAACGACTTTTGAACTGTGATGTATTACCAAATTTTACAAATTCAACCTGATTTTATACATTTTGAGTACTTTTCATTCAGGTGTGTTTATATAGATGGTGAAACATAGGCTATAAGACTGTATATTCTTCACATTTTAACATCATAATGGAAAAACTGCTCTGTGTTCTAAGGGTTAACAGGCTTCCAATGATTTAAACTCTAAAAAATATGTGCATGCAATGCTCAAGAATGCCTTGAATAAACCTGGCAGAGAAGACATTTTTGACATGGAGTAGTAGGACATATAGGAGAGTGTGTTGACATCTAATCTGAGATGGGGCAGAAAAAAAGCCATTATCTCTTGATATACAGCAAGAAGGGGCAGAAAATGTGACATTTGCTATTTTAGTGACAACTCCTCTATCTCGCTTGTTCTCTCTTTCTCATGCACACACACACCAAGATATCGCGAAGTGTCATCATGTTTGGTCTGTATTTATTTACAGCTGGCCGTGTATTTTCAGGCAGCATGAAAACAACTATTTTTGTTCCGTCTTTCACTCCCTTGCTGCGCTCAACTCGCCCATTGATTTCTCTTCAAATTCAGCTTCCGAGGACAAGTCTGTTCTAATTAAGCCTGTGTCATAAATGGCAGCAGAGTACCTGACACACAAAAAAAACTACTACAACAAACTAAACAACACAAAAAGTACTACGTGTGAGGCACCTTTCAAAAAAACGTCTGCATCCAGGCTGAAGCTTCTCAGATCTCTGCGTTCAGCTCTATCAGCAAAAGCAGTAACTGCTTACACTGTAGGAGAAATGTGCTCCTCACAGAAGTCAGCATAATGGACACACACAGTGTGCAGAGTGAGAAACAAACACAGCAAATGAGGGAAAATAAAGCCTAATATAGCTGCATATAGCCACCGCTGTCTGCAGAAGAACTGCAGGGTGTGTGTTTCCCTGAGACTCCTCTGTTTGCTCGTATTTTCCTCTGTGTGTTCCTCTGTGTTTGGTTGTCGTCGTCCACATTTGCATACGGTTGCATTGTTGCGATGCGCTCGGTATGTGGTGACAAATAAGTGACTATATTTTTTTTCCTCTTTGACTGTGCTTCATTTTGTCTGCGAGTTACAGTCTGTTTGGTTTTTAAGGGGCCCCAACGCGCCACACAGTATCTGTGCTGTTCACGCCGAGTGCAGTTTCTCTGGCAGAGTCGCATATCAGAGGGAGACAGCCTGTGGGCCTGTGACTGAAAACTCCCCGATTGGTTCTACTGAGTGATCGCTGTTCAGAAACAGTGTATTAATGTGAGAGAAGCTGTTGTTGTTGTGGCTGCTGGTTGTGTGTGTGTGTGACTTTGTTGGTGAAAAATAAACTCTGAACACAGTGCTGGTGGCGAGCCGTCACTGCTCATGTTCACTTGCATGAGTATTATATTATTAGTAGTATAAGTATCAGTATTTGTAGTAGTAGTAGTACTAGTACAACTGGAGGTACTACAAGTAGCAGTACTAGTAATAGTAGTTGTACAGTGGCAGAGGAAATTAGTATTTACATTTTTCATTGCACTCATTTGCACAACAATATTCTTTGTACTAATATTGTAATATACTGCATGTATAGTAATTGTAGCAGTAGTAGAAGTTGTAGTCCTGGGACTCAATTATGGCTAGAAGAAGTAGCAATAGTCGTAATCGTGGTGGCAGTACTAATAGTAATGGTAGCAGTAGTACCAGAAGTAGTCATAGTAGTAGTACTAGTAGAACTGGAGGTAGTAGCACAGTTGTAAAGTGGCACAGGAAATTAGTATTTACATTTTTCTTTGCACTCCGGTTTCTTTGTACTATTATTGTATTATTCTGCATGTATAGTTATTGTAGCAGTAGTGGTAGAGATACAGTATTAGACGTTGTAGTCATGGTAGTAGCAGTCCTGGTAAGAGTAGAACTACAACTAGTAGTCATAGAAGAAGTAATCCTGGTAGGGTTAGTGGTAATCGTGGTGGCAGTACTAATAGTAACGGTAGCAGTAGTAGCAGAAGTAGTCATAGAAGTAATACTAGTACAACTGGAGGTAGTAGCACAAGTATCAACACTAGTAGCAGTAGTTGTACAGTGGCACAGGAAATTAGTATTTACATTTTTCTTTGCACTCCGATTTTCTTTGTACTATTATTGTAATATACTGCATGTATAGTTATTGTAGTGATACAGTAGTATACGTTCCAGTCATGGTAGTAGTAGAACTCTGACTAGTAGTTATAGAATAAGTAATCCTAGGAGCATTAGTCGTAATCGTGGTGGCAGTACTAATTGTAGTGGTAGCAGTAGTCGCAGCAAAAGTAGTAGTACTAATACAACTGGAGGTAGTAGCCAAGTAGCTACTTTGGTAGTTGTACAGTGGCAGAGGCAATTAGAATTTATATTTTCCTTGCACTCCTTTACGCCAATAGTTAAATAACTATTTTCTTTGTGCTATTATTGTAATGTACATCCAAATTCGGAAGCAGAGAAAGGCCTCCATGGAGCAGCTAGAGACGAGGGTGGACATCGCCACGATTAAGAATGCCGTGATGGGGTTGCGCACCGACAACTCCGCAATTCGAGACTGCGTGGTGCAGATGGGAGTGGATGCAGCCAAACGAGATGAGCTGGTGAAACTAAGCGTGGTGAGAGCTATGCGAGAGAGGGATGAATAAATCGGCGGAACCGAGGCAACAACTTGAGACTGTGATCGCTCGTGATGGTTCGACAGGGACACATGTACGGCCGTGCATGTAGTCTGTTGACTGACTTGAGATGAACTGCAGCCTTATGCTATTGTTGCTGCGACGTCCAAAATGTCGAAAGTTAACATGAAAAAAAAAAAAAAAAAAAAAAAAAAAAAGAAGTAATAAAATTGTATGGGTAATGGGGGCGGGACTAGATAAGCTTTGCTTCTCCCGCTGTCCCTTTCGGTCATGTGTATGAATGTAAATGCTGATGTATGCAGATGTTGATTACTTGTCATGCCCGAAATAAACGATTCATTCATTCATTCATTCATAATACAGTGTGCTTATATTTGATTATTATTACATAGTAGAAGTAGCTGTGGTAGTAGTAGTATATGGGCATGTTGGTGAGTTTGGTACACAGTCCTTACTTGGCCTATCCAAACACACATTAAACACAAAAGAGAAATTCCAAGCCAACTTTCCCAGACAGTCGGTAAAGATCATAAGCAAAGATTCCAGGCAGAGACGACGGGTCGTCAACAACGCGGCCGTCTCGGGTAACGCGTCTGACAGCCGAGTAAAGAAAAGTTCCTTAGATGAGGACATTGAGCTGTGAGTCCCCTGTGACTGCTCCCTCTAATGATTGCGTTTTCAAATGTCGTGGCGTGAACAGAAGGTTACATGGGGATTTAATAAGAACGGAAACAAACCGAGAAGCGCTTCCATTTTGCAAACTAACCTCCTCCGCGGAGACACTTTTTGTCTCTTTCTCATGCAGCCCACTGCCAGTTAAGGTCAATAAATCCACTCCCACAGTTGCTGTCAGCTGCTGGCATTTTCGATAAACTATTTTCAGGTTTAACTAAGATAAATATTTTTCTCCAACGACAGATGTCACTGTGCTGCGTTTGTTTACTTTCTTGATTGAGTGAAATTTATGAGAGTATACTTGCAAAAAAAAAAAAAAAAAAGTTGGAGCTGATTAAGCGCAAAAGGTGGGTCACTTTCCCACTCCATTGGTATGCTGCGCAGCCTTTAGTCTGAAGAGTGCGGAGTCTAGATCACTTAAAGTTGGTAATTTAGTTAATAGAGTGGGTCCAACTAATTGTGAAAAGTAAATTGGTCTTTTAGAGGGTTATCTGCACTCCGACACAGGGCCACCTCTCAGGAATATAAAACAACACCTTGTTAAGTGATTGGACAGGCTCATTTCAGCAGCTATTTTCACTGCTGCACCACACTTATTTAATTTTCCCTTCCTCTTCTTAGGGTACAAGTCTAATGGATTGATTTTGTTTCCTAGGGAAATTGGTTTATAAAACCTCCGAGTGTGTGTGTGTGTGTGTGTGTGTGTGTGTGTGTGTGTGTGGAGAGTCACGATGAGAGGACGGCGGTGAGCTGCAGAGTGGAGAGTTTTTGAGGAGAAGAGCCAGTGAAGAGTGGAGCTGAAATTCATGTTTGTGCCCTCAAAGGCTCACTGAGCAATTACAGCTGCTTATATTCCACGGGTCCCCCCTCCAACCATTCATTTGAAAGCTTTTCATCAGTTTCGCGAGAAAGAAAATTAACATTAGTGATTGAACTTCAGCAGCCCCCGAGGTCACATGAATATGAGACCTGAACTGATGTCTTCCAGAGTAACATAACATATATTTTCATACACAGTTAATCTCATTCAAATCAGCGTCCTCTGGGAAAGATGGCAAAAGGGCGCAGCTGTAATGAGAATACCAAAGAAGTTGTGTCATTAGTCACAGATAAAGATACATGACATGCCAGCAAAGCTCACTTGGCCTCTGGGGCTTTACTGTATTTTTCTCCAACCAGGGTTTTGTGTTTTTTTCCCCCCTTTCTATGCAGCTGCAGACTCCCAATTTAATCAATTCCTTTTCCTGAGCCCGAGACACACAAAGAAAAGGCTATTACTGAAGAGGGGAAAACGCGTTACAAGTAAAGAATTGAACCCCGACTGTCAAAAAGAAGATGGATTAAGTTTGTTTTGTTAAGTGAGTCACACAGGTTTTGTATTTACAGGGCGGCGCACGAAAAAATGAAGCCCAAACATCATCTCGTCAAGCGGAGACTTTGCCTAAATGTGCAGAGCTGCAGCACTCGACAGGGAACTGGTCCATGATTGTGTGTGTGAGCCAGTACAGGCTGTATAAAGAAGAGCATCATAATGGAACACCCCATGAGTATCACTTGAATATCCCTCACCTCAACCTTCAATTCCAAGCATGTTGAAGAATCTACATAGCCTTCAGTTGGCACCAAAACTCTCGTTCGTCAATATGAAAAATAACAATTCATCCAATCAGATAGTATAAATGTATTCTATTCCAATTCCAGCTAAGTAGCTACCAGTAAAATATTTATTTGTTGTTCATTTCTGACATGCCTTTTTCCTCATTTCTTTTAATTATCTCAAAGAGACAATTTTCATGTCTCGAGCAGTTTCTGTTTGGTTACCGTTTTAAAGCCGCGGCAGTAACAAGGCACCAGTAACACTGTTAGTTTCCCCTCCGAGAAAGTGTTGTGTTGTTTCATAATGAGCACGAAGAACACAGTCAAAACACCGCTCTCCTTCACTGTGTTGATTATGGACTAAACGAAATCCCTCAAGGCCATAAATCAAGACGCCATTTTTTTTCCACGGAAACCAATAAGACGGTGAAAGCAGCGCCGATGAGGGATCGATATGAACATGGATGGTGTTATTTTCTAATCGCAATTACACTGAGCAATCAGTTTGATCATCAAAAAGTTGTCTATTTAAGAATTAATGTAAGACAGGGGAGAAACTTTACTTTTAGAACAGTACATTTTAGGGAAAAAAAGTATAATACTATAATATACATGACCAGTCATTTTATTTTCAGACAAGAAACCACTATAGTAGTGTTTTCTTACTCTAATTAAGGTGTGCTATGACCTTTAGATCTGCATACTCAAATATTTTTTTTCCTCCATAGCTGTTGAACCAGGGTCCATCCTCCTAAATGTGATATCTCAGTAATTTCATGAAAATATAGTTTCAGTTCAAGAAAATGCACATTTATTTGAGTTTCTATCTACGGCGGTTAAGCAAAAATATTCAGCATTAGTGCACAGAGATAAGCCGTATAGGTGGCAGGTCAAGACATAAAGTGTCCTCATAAGAAGGCACGATTTGATAAAATTAATAAAAGTCACAGTTTTTGTTTTTGCAGTGCAGTAAAATGAGAAAGCTGCAGTCAAAATGGCATTTTTTTCTGTTTTGTGACAGTTTTTTTAAATTTAAAATGCCAATAAAAGCAACTCAACAACAATTCTAAAGTCACCCTTATGTTGACATCAAATAATTCACACGTGATATGTGACTAACTCATCAATGTCATGCTTTTACACTTGGACTCAAGCATGAATTTATCAGAATTTCAAATCACAGTCACTGGATTCACAGAATTAGGAGTTGGTAATTCAGTTTTAATTTCTCGCTTTTGAATTGTTTTAGTGGGAAAAGCACAGGTTTTACTAATAACACTAATAAAAGTGTATTCCATAGAGGTGTGCAAGTTCAAGGTCCTTGTGTTGTTGTGCATCCTAGCTTTACTGGCAAAGACCTAAACTGGAACAGAGCCATTATAAACGTTATAAGAAATGACTACACTAAAACAAGTCTAAACTTCCCTGAAAAGGACCCTGAAGCTGAAACTGCGGAGTGACACTCAGTCATCATTCATATTAATGTAAATTACACCTGCAACACTCCGACCGTGAAGAGGCAAAATATCTTCAGTGGAAATTGGAACGTGAATTATCTGTCAGATTATAATGTGTTACTTATCTGAGCTACTCCTTCAATTCATCACCACGCTTCTGTTTATGGACCTTTCTCTCAACAGTCATCTTGACCTGTCAAAAGCAGCTGCACGTGATTAATGGCCAAATTCCATTCAGGTGTGCCAGTGTTGTCCTGCTGGGACATTTAAATGGAGCAGACCCATCATTAATGTAATTACAAGTGTGCTGTTCCTGCTGCGGCAACTTCCAAATGTCTGCGAAGACGACGGAAGCAGACAGAGCACACAACTTCTCCTGCTGAATTCAAACTTTGGGACGTGTAAACGATTTGTTTTTCCTTATTCGCTGCTACAGCAATCACCGCCTGTGCTTTAAGTTGACATCGCAAGTCGCAGAGCGGCCAACCTTCAACGATACATCGCGCTTCAAATGGAAAAAGATTACCTGCTCTATCACCTCACAGTCTTTTTCCACCACCTCTGTCATTCCGTAATTGTTTTTGAACGCAAACATGCGCTTTGCTCGCTTGATTCGACTGAAATGTGTTTCCTTAACGAAACGACACTCTCAACACAGTCGGTGACGCTGAAAATCAGACGGATTGCTGAGTAAAAGGAGAGCTGCAGGATATTGACAAACAATAATGTACATTTTAAACAGGAAATGTGCAGGCAAACACTTAATAATCATTGTCTGGGCAAAAGCGCTGCAGTAATTATAAAGCTTGAATGTTACCACAGAACTGAAGAGCTCTCACCCAGAGGGCAATTAGCCTCTTAGAACCTTTGTATGACAACTGCAGTCAACTAAAAAAAAAAAAACGTTTACAACAGAGTAGAGGTCTGGTTTGGATAGTGAAAATGTTCATTTAGTGTTAAACCAGTGGCTGGCTTTTATGAGCAGTGGTGCACCCCAGTTGCACAGTTTTGAAGTGCACAGTATAATAACAAATAAAAACACCAGCATGTGCATAAAGTGTACTCTCATAGCCCGGTAGCAAGTGGCAACCCACTGTGGCATCATTTATTGCTTTGTGGAGTCCAGTGTTGACGCCTTATTTTTAGTAGTCAGTTTGAGTTTAATGTAACGTAGCATTTTATTTTCCTGAATCAAAGAAACCATATTTGGAAAAGTGAGGGTGAGCCTGACTGAGAATCTGTTGTGCAGTGCATTATTGTCTCTCTCAGGGCCCGTTCACACGGAAATGGGTTAAGGTGAATACACATACTTTTACGCTACTGATACGCTACTTTAGGAAAACAATGACGTCATATTCCCAGCTCTCTCTTGCGCTGTCATTCACTGCTTTGTGTTTGGAGATTGTTTGACAGCGTTAGCAACTACTGTTAATGAAAAGTAAGTAACTAAAGTCAGCCTGAAAAGACGCTAGTAATCACTAGAACACAGATTGTTTAGGTTTTGTGCTATTTCCGTCTGGACATGGCCTTGATGTGCCAATAAATGCAAAATGGACATCAGGTTGCATTGGAGAAAACGTAATAGTGATTGACACCATAAGCTCAGGAAAATGTTGACTGACTATAAAAGTTTAGTGAGAAGTTGGCTAATTTTCTCATAGACATAAATATAACTATTTTTGCAACCAGTGGAGTTGTCCCCTGATGGCCCTGACAAGAATACAGGTTTCAGGTACTTCTACTGTATACTACATCCATTTTTTATATAGAGCCTATTACTCCACACACAGACTATGATGTGGATAATGAGGAAGCTCCTGCATTAACTCTGTTATACCTACTGCTGTGTGTATATTCAGTCTGACTAATGCTACGCAAAGCAGGACACACCAATTAGAAAGCTGAAGCTTTCCTACATAGCAGATTGTTCTTGACAATAAAGCGCATAACTGGCTCATTAAGACAAGGGCAATTTACTATCTTATCGGCTTCTGCAAGCTCCATCTAGCTTAAAATAGCACATTAACTCTGTCAGTAAAGTGACACGCTGATAAATGTCTGAAACTGAATCGCTGTGAGGCGGCGTTAGTTTCACAGGTCAACGCGCACGGCGAGCTGCATGTGCTGAGAAATCTGTCAAATGTCAAGATGGGAGAACAAGCTATTTTAGATAGATTTGCAAATGAGATGATCAATATTTAGATGGATTGCTCAACGATTCAGGAGGACGGCCCAGGACAAGGACTCTGGATCACGCCAGAGATGACACAAGACATTTTGTGGTGTCAAAAGCGCTGCTGGAACTGAATACCTGATGACAGGGAACGTTTGACTCTGCACTTAGTAAGAGTTAAATAAGCATTAAGCCTTTCTTACATGGAGCTGCTAATCACATTTGAAGAATTAGTCAATAGCCTGTTATATGACTAAGATAGGGCAGTTGTTATATTCTATACACTCTTAGAAATAAGGGTTCCAAAAGGGTCCTTCTACAAGGTTTGAGGTTCTACCTGGAACCATTTTCTTCTGAAAGGGTTCTTGGTAACACTCATGGTTCCAGTAAGAACCATTTTGATCCAGAGAACCCTTTAAAACCCCTTTCCTGAATAAAGGGTTTTATAAAGGTTCTTGGTGGAACCCTCCAAAAGGGTTCTACCTGGAGCCAAAAAGGGTTCTCCTATGAGGACAACCTGAAGAACCTCATATGGTTCTACTTAGCACTTTTATTTCTAAAGAGTGTACTGTGATGATAATTATGAAATATCAAGACAAAATAAGATTGAGAACTTGACAAAGAACTCACTTTTGTCGCTTTTTCATTATACAGTTCTGGCATTACTTGGCTCGACTCAAGTTTTTTTTTGCTTTTCCATTAGCGATAGTACCTGGTACTTGGTACCTGGTGTTTTTTACCAGAACCTGCTTTGGTGAAGTTCCAAGTGATACTTCACGAGCCCAATACAAAACTGTAACGTCTGCCGACCGCCAAATGGTCAGAGAGTGTCGTCACTGGAAGAACCACGAGCATGACGTCCGACACAAGAAGCAAACCGAACAATGCCGAACTTTAGATCAGCTAAAATGACTTAAAAAAAAGCATGAAATGTGTTAATATACAACATTTAGCAAGGACATTTCTAAAATCTCAATATTACAGAGGTGTATTTATCACTGAAAACTGCTGATAGCCGGCGATCGTGAGCTGAATTACAACCTGTTCAACTTGAGAAAACACAACGACCTCGACGAAGGTTGTCAGCAGGCGCAGAGGCATAAAAATCATGATTTCCCTCTTTCTGTTATGTTCTATAATAATAATGTTTGAACAAAATGAAAGCATTGAGATTATATTGAGAAAATCACCAAGTACAGACATAACCAATCTCATGTCTGCGTCACAGGTCAGTCTGGGTACTGATGTAAAACGGTTGCAGTGGCCCTGGTCTTTTATACTCTTGACTCAAAGCAGCACAAACAAGTCACCAGTCCAGCCTTTTTCAGTTTGAACCAGAGCACAACGAAAGCAAAGATGACAAAACTCATTTATATCTGACACGTACAGCTGTTTAATCTATTAGGGCTAACACGTCTTAATAGTCTGGGTTCTTTTGAACTTATGGCGCTTCACATGAATAGCGTATCAAAAGGTCAAATCATTCAGACTTTTCTCTCTCTGTTGTTTTCTAACTGCAGATGAAAAAAAAAAGTTTCCCAGTGCCGCTTTGAGGGGATTAATCTTGTAGTTAGTCCAATAAACGAAATGTCAGATATCAAGTACACATGCTGCTGCAATATCATCATCACTGGATTGTTTGACGAGAGGAGATCAAACCAGGGAGCAGGACAAAACAGAGGCAGTGACTTTGATTAATTATTTATACTTTTGTGTATGAATAAACATTGACTGATAAGCTTTTCGAACAACAATCAGTGCAGGTCCGTTTTCAAGGTACACACTGTCACAGCATTAAGACGTCTGTAAAACTGAGGAAGCAGTTGGCTCCTTAAGCAGCATCAGACCAAAATATATGACTGCCTTATGGCGTTTGCCTTCACTGCTCTAAATTATGACAAGAAAACCAGAGTGGTACTTCATACACATGGCTGAGATCGAAACAGCTATAGTGAAAAGCACGTCTTAAAGCATCAGTAGGCAGGAACATAGTTTAACACTGCATTTCATCTGCAGCTGATTAAAATACTAATGTTTTGTTATTGCAGCTCCTGACCATGAACAGACTCACTTGCCTCATACACGACAAATGACTCAGGGTGATCTCTCCATCCCTGAAACACCCTTTTGAGGTTGGCACCTCTTTAATTGGATTCACTGTTTGACCCTATTTAAGACTCTTTAGTAGAAGACTCATAATGAGAGCCCCCTCTCTCTCTAACCTACCCTGTGGTTGGTCAAAGTCTGCAGTGATGAGCCAGATTAAACAGCCGGAGTTGCAGAGGTGCACAGGTGACACAGGATTACTCTCCCGCCTGCCTGCCTGCTCATCCTCCTACGGCGCAAACAACCAGTGGCTGCCCTCAAAATCCTGTCGAACATCTGCAACAGTGAGAGATTTAACTTCCTGACATGAATACCTGCTCTGGATTTAGCTGTGGACAATTATCAACTTGGAAAGAACATTTTCACCTTTTTATCTAAATAGTCTTGGTGTCTGGCAGGGTTTCGAAGCGAGGGAAGGCTAAAACTAAAATGTGACGTCAACAGACTGTTGGCTGAACTGTAGGTCAGTTAAAAACATGCATCAATCTCCAACATTTAGCAAGGAAACTTCTAAAATCTCAATATCTAAAGCTCACATAGAGTGGTCCTGTTGCACATATATGTTAGTTATGGAGGTCTACTTACATACATTAACTTGTTCTTATGGTCAAAAACCTCCTAGTTGCTGTAAACGAGCCGATAGAAATCCTCTTTTCTGACGGTGTTTCCCAGCCGCGAGATTTGAGACTCAACTCTCTCACCCAGAAGATAGACTGTCTTGTGATTGGCCAGTATATTCAGCACACCCGCTCAGAAGCACAGCTCCCCCCTCTGGAACGGTGGATGCACTGCTACTCATTATCAAAACATTGTTTTAACAATGTTTAAAAATAGCTTCTTCATGGCTCCGAGCCGCAGTCCCTTTTATGACTTTGACCCAGAGTCAGAAGACATTGACGCTCGTGAAACACCTCCACAACGGACGTTATTCTTCTTCTGCGGTTCAATGTACGCAACCGGATGTGCCCGGACTAGTGGCCGGAGCAGGAGGATCTGCTGTTCCGGAGAACCGGTATTTATTTTACACACTAAAAAACAGCGTTAATTGGAACTTCCGGTCTAGGTCCACTTTAACAGGAGTCTGGTATATTAAGCAACAGCACTGCTGAAAGTCGGCGATCGTGAGCGGAATCCCAACCCATTCCACCCTATTGTAGTTCAGAAGTACTGAAATAACCTTTTTAATTAACTGATTCTAATGATTCAGTACAGAAGTTTGTGTTTGTGTCACATATAAAATAACGCCACAGCAGTTTCGTGCAGCCGTGCTATTACGACGACGCCCGCTTTGAGATACTGCAGTAATGGGAAATAACGTGGCTGATAGCAAACCGAGTAGTGCTGGAACTCTATAATGGAAAAGCGCCCCAATCTTACTTTGTGAAACAACTCTGGTCGTCAACCTTCAGTTGACTTTGTAACTCCAGGCTATAAAACAATAGTGTTTCGGGTCAGTTCCTTAAGTTGGAACATATAACTTTCTTACTTCTGTAAAACTTCACTGCGGTCCTTTTAAGGTGAGAAATGGGACTCGTAATTTCAGTGTTCGCTCTTTGAAGTGTTCGAAATGATCAGCTACACACGTGTCGTATTTGAGCAAAGCAAATCGCTTAGAGATAAAACCTCATTTTTAATGTGATGCTTGAGGTGATCTCGAACCAGAATTTAGCTATGACATTTTTTACCCCCTTTCTTCCCCTCAGACTGCAATTAACAATAATAATTAATAAATAATTAGTCATGGCTTTTAAATGATGATGTGTCCCGTGGCTAGGAAACAGATTAAAAATTCATTTTAAAAGGAGCAAACTCCTTCAATATTTTGAGAGCTGTGGTTCAAACTGCAGCTCCCTAAAGACTTCCCAATGTCCCGGCTATGGACGAAATGTCATCCTTAAAGTCTGACCCCCCTGGAGGCGTCCTGTTTCAAAGTTAAACAGACAGCACCAACAGCTAAGAAGAAGGATTTGTTGTCATTTTAGGGCCAGTACGAGTTCACCTTCAAAGTCTGATCAGCTGCCAGAGGATGAAGTTGGCCTCCATCATGTAGCAGTGGAGGTGAGAGACAGTCCAGCAGTTGGTCTTCGTGGAGCTGCAGCAGAATAGCAGCAGGGAGGAGGGGGATGGGTTCTTCTTCAAAGATGAATGGACCCAAAGGCCCGTCTTAATGTGAATGTCCTCCAAGCTCCATTATTGCTGCTTAATATGCAGGACAGGGAAAAACTGCGGGCTAATGTAGCACATGGTAAAAGCCATGACACACAAGTCATTGCACTCAGTGAAGGCCCTCACGGGCAGAGCCAGGAGGGACTGAACCTGCCACGCTAAAGTAACTGCCAACCCCCACAGGCCTGCACAACTCAAGTACCCTTTTAAAAAGCCGGTTATAAATTAAAAATGTGGGCAGAACCTCCGAGGTGCTGGCTGAGGAAAAACAGACTTTTTAATGACCCCAGTGGAAAAACACTCTCCCCATGCCCAACAAAAAAGTCCAATACTAATCTACAATATTGCCGTATAATTGCATCATATTAGACAGAATTATTTCAATTTATGGTTTGATGAGCCAAAGAAGAAATAAAACAAACAATAACGATAAGAATATTATCAACGAGACGGGAAAGAAATCCATAATTATCCATCATTACAAACTGAATTTGACTGATACAGTCACAGATACAATTAAAGTCTATTTAATCCCATTAGGTATGGGTGGCTGCAGTTATGCATTGTCAAGAAAAAAAGTTTAGAAAGTCCTTTAGAAGGTTTTCACAAGTAAATTTGTTGGGTTTGAGCTATTTATAGGGTCCAGCGTATCATTTCCAGCAGGCATTCTGTTCACTTTAGTGCCAAGTAAACAAATAATTGGTACAGGGCCTGATATGCTTATGAAGAAAGCCTGAGACATTAGTTTTTATTCAGCAGCACACACTGAGCCATCTCCTCGCACCTAGCAACTATAAGGCTGCTACAAGCAATTATCTTCATTGTCAAAATGATTTTTTTCGATTACTTTTCCTGATTAATTGTTGTTTGGACCACAACAAAAAAAACACCGGGGGCGTCTGGTTTTGCCCACAAGCTAAAAATGATTCAGTTTACTGTCATAGAGGAGCAAAGGAACCAGAAAATAACACGCTGAAATAACAGAATCTTATTTTTTACTTCAATACAAAAGAGCAAAACTGATTATTTTATAATGAAAATAGTTGGCAATGAATTTAGTAATTACATACTACAAGCAATACCTAGTTAAACCATTGGCTCGCAAGCAAAATATACAAAAGATGGAGTTACTCTTATGCTCTTGGTAACATACTGTCTTTTCATTCAACAGATACTGTCAATAAGGTCAATACCCGCTACACCAGAAAATGTAAAAAACCCACCACTGAATCACTGTTCAAGACACAAAGCAACAAATGCTTCACCGAGTGAACGGACAACAATGAATCCACTCAGTCACCGACTGAATGAGTACTTCAGTATTTCAGTCCACTGAAATGGCCACAGTCAGATTCAGCTCTGAATGTCACAGTGGTATAAAGAAGCGATGTGAATTTTAGTTTCAGTGTGAACTGAAGTTGAACAGGAGAATGTTTTGAAAATGAAGTCATTTACAAATGGTGTTTAATTAAGCAGCTTATGGTCATTTCAGGAATAGCTTCATCCAATCTAACGATGACGAACCTGACGAACTAGAGGGACAACATGCTTTTTTGCGAAATACGGCGTAAAATGAGTAAAACATGTAATGTGTGACTTTCACATCGACTGAGGCTCTCGCTCCCCTGATGAGATGACAAACAGCAGCACATGAAACCATCAGACGTGTGTGTGTGGCTGAAGTTTGAACTTTGAATGCAGATCTTTTAATGAAGTCATCCCACTGTGCCCTCTTCTCGTGCTTTAATGACTTCCCGGTAGAAAACAAGTATTAAGAACTGTTTGCCCCCATGAACCAACTTCAAATATTTACAAGATCAGAGGATGAAAACAGACATTAATTTGCATTTTTTTTTTTCATCCCCCGAGCAAGATAGAAATTTGGCCGAAAACATGTGTTCTGTTTTTTCTCTCTCTTTCCAAAATTCTGAACTATGTCATTCACGTCGCACTACTTGACACACATACTACTAAGGGTTTTAATTAAACAGACATTTAAAATACAGTGAAATGTGTGGCACCACATGTGAATACAGCGCTGATTGCAAGTCAGTGAACAGCATGACTGCGAGTTACCACAGGAGGTCCTGGTGTATAAATAGAACGAGTGTGGAGGCTTGCTCTGGTGGGAAAAAAAACCCAAACTATCTACCCTCCACAAAAAGAAAAAAACACTTCCATGCACCACAATTATTGTCCATCCGTCACTGGGGGGAAAAAAGACATCAATCCACCGTGGTTATAAATTGAAAATATCTCATGGACCGAGCATCAAAAAACCTCCTCCCATTATTAGAAAAATCCATAAAAACTCACACCTGCACAAAAACAACAACATTATACTTTCACTGGCTGGTGGAAATCAGATGGAATTACAATCTCTCACCGCCCTCGCATACTCCTACTCCCACAGAAAATGTTTTTGCTCAATAATAAACCCATTCATTTCTTAGCCTGGATGGGGAGAGGACGAGTAAAAAGCCTGGGACAGCTCAATGACGGCCTGTTCCTTCAACCTTGCACTAAAATCAAAAAGAATATAATACACCACATCACTGCAGTTTCTAGTACCAGAATATCATGAGGAAAAACATCTCAGAAATGTCAACAATTACAACCTTGCCCTGTATTTTAAACTAGCCTACGCTGTCGGGGGCCGACAGCAAGGGGTATATCCGCGAACTTGTCCAATCCTCAACTTTCCAATATACCCAAAGTATACGCACTCACACCTGCCACTAACTGTTTTAATTAATTATTAATAAATTCAACAAAATAACTGTTAAATATTATGATATAATGCTGATTACACTTTATACATGTTCAAAGTATCCATATAAACTCGATATTGAACACAGAATACCTGAACTCATGAATTTCTCTCTAGTTTTTAATAAAACTAGTTAACCTATTATACCTTGTTAAATATTATGAATATTAAAATGCTAACCACACCTGCCATATCTTCAAAGTGTCTAAATGTCATGAAAAAGCATATACTATGTTTATTAAATTTCATGAAAAAGCATACAATATGTTCAAACTTTCCATTCAATGCATTAATAAAGAAATGGAGGCTTAACTATTTTTTTTATGATAATTAATAAATTTATATTATAATGTAATAAATATTATGAATAAGTGCTCAACAAAACCCATGATATCCTCAATGTGTCCAAATGAGCTCAATAATAAAGAAAAAATGCCTTAACTATTTTTTCTGTGTTCACTAATAAGTTAACCAGTTAACTTATTATGTAACTATTACCAATCATAGCCAAAGTAATAATGATTTTACTTGTAGATAGTTGTTACATGAATCATTGTACAAAATTTGAAGGCAATATCTCCATCAGTCTGGAAGATAAAGCCGAAAATGTGTTTTTAGCATAATAAATTAATTAATTTGCTAATTAATAATAAAGCTACAAAATAAGGATCATCTACAGGTGGTATGTGATGCCGATGCACAATTTGAAGCCAATACCTGCAATACTTTGGAAGATACACGCGAAAATATGTTTTTTATATCATGAATTAATTCATTAATTAATTAACTAATTAATAATAATGGTAGACAGCTCAAAATCAATAGGGATCATCTACAGGGGGTATGTGACCCATAAAAAAAAAAAAAGAAAAAAGAAAATTTAATCTCTAACGCCTTTCCAGTTATGGCGTTGGCGGCTAAAATCTGCGGACGCGGACGACGACGCGGACGTGCGAGACCGATTCCATAATATCCGCATTTCTCGCGGATATAATTAGAAGGATTCAAACTGAAACCCCAAAACATCAAGTAATGTGTGCTGTTGTCACATGATCAGACTGTAAGGGAGGGCTGTGTGGACTCATTATGAGCTGAAAGAGTGTAATGTTGTTGGAGAAAATATTCATATTCAAAAGCAGCAGCAGCCGCAGTTTTGCTTCATGTTGGTGACTATTTATTTGGATGATTAAGTCCCGGGAGGAAAATGCATTCGCACAAACAAACAAACAAACAACTCAATTGTTTAAAAAGGGGGTAAAAAAGACTGTATCACACTGATAATGGTATCAGTAGATATTAAAGGTTGCTATGGGGATCAGTAATCTTACTATCCATAAAAAAAGTGGTATGGAGCCATCTCAAGTATACAAGCTCAGGGCACTCAGTTACAGAACACTGTCTGCATTCAAATGGAGGTTTATGAGAAAATGATGGTGTCTCCATTGACAGTTTTATGTCTTCTTCAATTGGGCATGATGTCCATCTTTAAAAAACACAATCCCATACAGAAGAAGCCATGACACCAGGTGACTGACAGCTGGTATCGTCCAGGTTGGAGGTGACATCTAAGAACGCCTGGTTTCAAAAACTGACGTACTCTATGTCATGGAAACCCCAAAATACATCTAATTCTGCATAAATGTCTTCACATGACAAGTACCACAACACAGACTTTACAGCATGGGGTTCAACCAAGGTTATACACCGTCTGCCCGACATCAACATATGATCTCCAATAAAACGTTAAAGAAAGTGTGGACGTTATAGACACAACCCAGTAAAACACAATATAATAAGGATCTGGAAACAAATGAGAAAGCACCTTAATCTCAGGAAAGTCTCTTTTTTACTACCTATTGTATCCAATCCATCATTCACCCCCTCAAATATGGATGGTTTTTTTAATGCCTGGAAAGAGTTAGGTATAGGTAATATTGGATCTCTATGTCGAGGGTACCTTCAGGGACACATGTACGGCCGTGCATGTAGTCTGTTGACTGCCTTGAGATGAACTGCAGCCTTATGCTATTGTTGCTGCGACGTCAAAAATGTTGAAAGTTAACATAGAAAAAAAAAAAAAAAAAAAAAAGAAGTAATAAAATTGTCTGGGTAATGGGGGCGGGACTAGATAAGCTTTGCTTCTCCCGCTGTCCCTTTCGGTCATGTGTATGAATGTAAATGCTGATGTGTGCAGATGTTGATTACTTGTCATGCCCGAAATAAACGATTCATTCATTCATTCATTCATTCATTCATTCACCTTTGCATCCTTTGAAAAACTCAGAGAAGAATATGATCTACCCTGGGCTCACCGATTCAGATATTTTCAAATCAGGGCCTATGTAAGGGAGCATCGCCCTGGATTTGAATACATTTTCACTTTATTCTCATAAATATTTAAAATACAGATTCAACCTGATCCAGTTCTAATAATCCTGGGTATTTCAGACGTGCTGAGATCTTTAAGAGTGTCGCAACAACTTCTACTGTCATATGGACTGATCACAGCCAAGAAGCTGATTCTGATGTGTTGGAAAGGGAAAGAGGTACCCACACTGAAAAGTTGGCTGACAGAGCTGATGGACACCTCTCATCTGGAAAGGATCAGATACTCTATAAAAGGCCGAACTGAACAATTTGAAGGGATCTGGCGACCACTGCTTTCCTTCCTGGAAAAGGAGCAGGCCTCCTGACATTTGACCACTTTTAGCGCTTGGGGTTGGACTGGCTGAGGGGTGGTGTGGGGGGAAATGGTTGTTCGGGATATCACGTTGTGGGGTTTATATGTTTTTTATGTTGTTTTTTTGTTTTGTTTTTCCAATGGGGTCATGTTTTGAATATTGATATGTGTATGCACTGATATGTGCGGCCTTTTTTTTTGTTTGTTTTGAAAATCAATAAAAATATATATTAAAAAAGCTTAACAGGCTGATTTTAATCAATGGAAGGAGACACATCTAATAGATCGGACACTTCTGAGCTACCCTTGATTAAATTAAATAGGTTTTAATGTTAATTTAGAGATTGGTGTACGCTCATCCGTACTGATAACTTGTCTTCCTTTATGTCTTCTCATAAAGGTGAGGGAATTCGGAAACGTCTCAAGGTTTTGCCGTGACTTTGACTGAGCGTGACGTAGAGAATATTTAAATCCTTTAGATTGATCATCAGACTGACGCATCGAACTGCATCAGCATCCAAAGCATTGTTCAAAGTGACTCACTCGTTGACAGCTGAATGAGCTGAGTCAGTGTATCTATATATATATCTATACATATATTGAGAATTGTTTTGTGTTGTATGGAACACAGTATGATATCTAAAATGATCAGCATTCACCGCCGAAAAACCGCCGACAAACACTCTGAGGTCGACATTTACATTTATCACAGCGTGTGCTAGTCACGTGGTTTTACCGTCATGTTTATTGGAGGCTGAAACACAGTAATCGTAAGCGTATACCGAGTCCCGTCCTCTTACATGTCAAACAAGGCAACGTTGGGAGAGAAAATACGCCGGAACGCCCTCGTGCTTTTGAGATGAGGAAAATGTCTGGGTGGGCGAGAGTATAGGAGAAGCAGGAGAAGGGATAATGACATCCGTCTCACATCCTGAAACAAGGTGCACATCAAAGTCACAAAGCGTGGGGGGGGGGGAAGAAATACAGCTTTAATAATGAACTCTCCATCCTACATAATCAGATGTGTTTTATTAAATACCACACGGGAGCCATTAACGTTGTTGACGACAACATTTAAATAGACCTAAGTTTGTCTGGGTCCTGCGTCGCTGCCTGTTTTCTAAGTGACTGTGGGCCTGTGCTGAGTGCTGTCTAAGAGCCTTGCACATTAATTTAGTTAAGCCAAACAACAACCTTCATTAGAGCACAGGCTTCATAATTGATTGCTCAGTGGAAAATTGGGCATGTTACCCTATCTGGTGATTCTTATCATGGAGACAGAAGCAGAGGCGCGGCATATAAAGTAGGTGGAACCTGCAGCTAATGTATTTAATTTGCTACAAATGCACTTATGCTTTCACTGGAACAGAGTATCATTGATGGGAGTTCTCCATGACAACAGCTTAAAGCATCGATATAGATAAAACCCCCTTTTATTCAGGTCACACTCTTGTTTATGAATGAGACGTTTGCCGACTTCACTCCTCAAACAATACACTTTAATAGAAATGTCATGCCTCTGCACTCCCTCTTGGCAAGATGTAATTCGGGGCTATTTATACTTCATGAAAGCTTTGACATTTGCAAGTGTTGTAATTGTATTTGTGAGTAAACCCCCCCCCCCAAAAAAACAACAACAAAAAAACAAAAAAAAACAATAGAGGACTAAATTTAATGTTCATGGTTCAAGTGAGTGAACGCCAAGCATAAATAATGACATAATAATGACAACATCAATTAATTACTGATGCCTTGAAAAATGTCTCACTTTAGTGCTTTAACCAAAGTGATGTCATACACAGGACATAAAAAGACAAAAAGGTGAGAAACAATGGCCATTTTACTTATTTTTTTCTTATTTTAAGTGACTATAGTCATTTTGCACAGATTATTTAGGGTTTTGTATCAAATAATTGCAAAGTTAACATAAGCATTTAACTGTTTCATTCCTTCATTCATTCACCTTCTACTGCTTTATCCTACACATGAGGGTTGTGGGGGTCGCTGGTGCCAATCCCAGGGTCTCATACCCACACCTACGGTCAGTTTAGAGTGTCCAGTTTGTCTAAATCCCCAAATTTTGCATGTTTCGACTGTGGGAGAAAACAGGAGAACCCAGAGGAAACCAGTGCACAGAAGAAAATCCAAAAACTAAAAAAATACAAGTTAAAATTGGCCTCATGCACAGCAGAGCCTGAGGTAACAATGTGAACAATCTGACCTTAGTCACAGATTACAACCGAGAGCAGTTATTGACGCGTTCAGGGTCTACAGTATTTACATTTTTCATTTTCATTACCCATCCCTGGTGAAGGCTCGGCAATGTGGCCGTGAAGGCTTTGTGAATAGTTAAGTGTGGAATTCTGGGATATGAAGTAGGACTATTTTTACCTGCAGGCAACGAACAAAGTTCATGCATCTGCACTTTTAGCTGTAGCTTCTAGATACAGATGTCTCAGTAAATTATTTAGTTTGCATAACTTCAGGTCACAGTCATGTAAGATAGCGAGTGCGAGTACACTTTCCACATTCCACCTCAGGCCCTGTGATGGACTTGCGACCTGTCCAGGGTGTACCCTGGGATTGGCACCAGCGCCCCCACCGTGACCCTCATGTGTAGGATAAAGCAGTCGAAGATGAATGAATGAATAAATGTATGAACTTCCACCTCAATGCATGCTATGGCTGGTCTGTTCATTCAGGCTGATGGAAGACTTCATTAAAGCATAACCCTTGTCTAATAAAAGGCCTATTCAGTGCTTTCTGAGAAGATTATACAGCTGTACAAACATGCTTGTGGGTTGCATATTTATTTTCTGCTAATAAGCCCTTCTTAATGTTACACACTGGATCTTTGACAGAAGGCTCACCTAACAAAAATCCGAGCCATCTTATGCAATATTCAGCTTTTTGAATAACGGAATAACGGAATCCCCTCCTTGCCTGAGGCGGCGCTGCATCAAGAATTACTGGCGGAGAAGACAAGCAAACAATGAACAAGAAAACTCGCTCAATTATTGGTTAATGCAGCATTGTTAACTGCGTTGATCTTGGGTTTTTTATTTTGTTCTACGAGACCATTTCTCCCGGGTAACGTTCTACACGTATGTATGTCTTGGTCGTGTTTACCCACTATGTCCTGCATTGTTGTCCACTTCCTGCATTTAGTTCACTTACGGTGAACCAAGATGTACGTTTTTGGTGGTTCTTTGACTGTTGTGCATTCACACCTCCCCAAACCAAGCGGACTTTAGGAGCAAGCGAACTCGGGTTTGATCAAGAAGGGTTGGAGTGAATGCACCCTAAGTGTTGGCTATCTTAAGGATATGCTCACTGCTTTATCATGCTGTTGGACAGCTAACAGTGGTTTTAGCAGTACAAGCAGTAGTTGTTATTGCTAAGTTTGTGTTACTTGGGTAAATCCCAACTAACTACTTCAAACTGCCAAAAGCAACGTGCTGTTCCTCAAAGGACTCAGGTTCCTACTTTTGGTGGTGCCCATTGTCCATAACATAATGACAATATATGATGACCTGCAATGAGCGACAACCTCAATGACTTCTCAGTCTGAAAAGACAATACAGTAATGCGGAGTGTCACGGATCCTCTTCCTCATTAAGTTTCTGACTATAGTTCCTGGTGGTACATTAGCATTCACTGCTCTGCCATTATACAATGGGACTTACAGCTCGATAAAAAGTAAACCTTGAAAAGATAAGTGGCAGTAATTAGATTCAGGCTGATTTAATCTCTTTGTTTCTTGGATGTATAGTCAGTGACCATCTTTGTCTTTCCATATGTTTAACATTGTCAGGAAATTCCATTAAAACATGGCTGAGACCACAGAGCAGGCTCAGGACCATTTGCCTCCCAGTGGATTGCACTCACTTAGCTCACCATTTATCACTTCAGAAATTAGCTTGGCCCCCTGTCATTACACTGAACTCCAGAGAGGTAATCAATCTGTAGGCGATGCCAAAGGAAAGGAGAGCTGAGTGATTGATGCAGGAATGAAACAAGACATTACAAAAATGTGGAAGTGGGAGAGTGCAAATAAACACGGGATCTAGAGAAGGTGTTCTACGAGCTGGGACTCACGGCTGCTGCTTAAAAGTACAAAATCAGTGCGTTTCTTATCTTATGTCTGTGCCAAAGAACAAAGAGGACAGATTGTGTGTGTAATGTTTGGCCATCTTGTATGACAGCACAGACAGCAGGATGGGACTGGGAGGGAGAGATGAGCCTATTGTGTAATTTGGAGTTGAAAGCACTCAAACAGATACATATACAGCCTGTGGGACTCCATCTCCGGAAACTGGCCCTGTGTGACTCGTCTTTGTTGCTGGCAGGTGGAAAGGCAGATTCAGCAGTGCAATGTTGCATTCACTGACATCGCTATATGATACAAGTATTGACAGAGGCCAGCCCGGCACGGAGAGTTTAAGAAAGGGGTTGTAAAAGCAAATTATACTCCTGAGTTTAAGTGTAAAACATTTAATAATGAGTCAGAAAGAGGTGATTGTTGGTTTAGACCAACTATATTTCACTGTGCTAAAAACATCACTTTGAAGCACCCACACTTCCATCACGGTTCAAGAGCAGTCAACCTCCAAATTGCCTGCCTCAGGGATCTGCCATTACCACCAGCAATCTGGCTTTTTTCTCTCTCCTCCACATATCAGAACATCAATAACTGCAAACTGGAAATAGAATGACCCTGGAATTAATTAAGTTAGAGTTAATGCTTCCTTACTAACAATGTATTAGGATCAGAGTGTAGGATTTAAGAGGATCTACTGGCAGGAGCTGACTATTATATTTATAATCATGTTTTAATTAGTGGCAATCACATTTCCTTAGACTTTAGGTTGCCAATTCCAAATCGTGGTTGTCTTGAAGGCATGCAGTAAATTAAGATGTGGACACTGCATCATGGCATGCATTATGCACATGGACAGATTCAGAGGCAGCTAATAGCGTCACTGACACGACGTGGTGACAGACACTCGTTAAAACAGCTAGTGACAGACGAGCTGTAATTGTAGTAGCGCTACATCCGATTTTCCTGGTAAAATGTCGTCTGGCGAGATTTTGAGGAAGATGGCCGAAAGCATTTCGCAATTCTGTGGTTTCCAGTGATCTTGATTGCTGCTACTGTAACAGAAGAAGCAGCCAGCAGGCGAACTACATACCGCGCCATATTGTCTGAACTGAAGGGGTCATGTTACCCCACGTCATGTCCGGTGACAGCAGCGATCAGAGCTGGATTAACGCAAAGGCAAACTAGGCACGTGCCTAGGGCCCGATTGGTAGGAGGGGCCCAGACAGAGGGACAAAAAATAAATAAATAAATAAAAAACATTTGAAAAAAATATATACAAATGTCATCTACACTTTATTCCAGTGTTAATATATCAATATTTATTCATTCACTAAAAATAGTGACGTTATGTCACATTAACGCCAGTCAGTTCAGTCCGAGGGGAGGGCAGGTGTCAGGATTAAGCGGGACAGGCAGAAAAGGCAATGGGGGGGCTATACAGAAGTTTCTGTAGAGCAGCCGTCTAACAGCTGTGAACCTGCTCGTATCAGCAGAGCCACAGGCCGAGCCTGGCCCGGAGACGCGGCCCGAAGACGATGTGGCGCCGTCAACATCAGCGCTGTTGACAGAATGACTAAATGATGGAGCCACATACGGGCCAACGTGGGCCAGTGCCACTATGATTGACAGCTGGCCCACCCTATCAGCATACCCAGCATTAACTTGACTTGGATGGCGACAGATTACGTATCGCGCTCTCCGGTGTCTCCGGACAGGAACACTCTACTGGCGGCGCGGCAGCAGTAGTGATTCTCCTTGTGCCACTTACCTCCGTGGCACAAGGTAAGATATTAACCCCCAGTCATGTGTTTGTTTTTGAGCCGCACTTCTTTTTCCTTCTCCTTCCCCGGCTCATGCGCTCTGACTGCGGCCAAAGAGGTGGAAAAAGTATTAATATTTTTTACTCAAGTAAAAGTACCAATATTTTGATGAAATATTACTCAAGTAGAAGTAAAAGTAGTCATCTGAAAATATACTCAAGTAGAAGTAAAAAGTAGTTAATTTGAAATGTACTTTAAGTAAAAGTTACTGAGTTACTTTGCGTGAGGTATGAGGGTAGTAGAAATATGACAAGGGGTCAGAAATCCAAAACTATTTTGGAGCTCACAGGACACAGAATATTATGTCACTTTTGGCCAGTGCTGGTGCTAATCACATCATCATTCGTCTGGTTCTGGTGTATATTTTCCCCTTGTAGGTTTTCATTGTGCTGAATTTTTATTTTTACTCAGTAACGGATAGGATTTATAAAGTAACTAAGTACAATACTTGAGTGAATACGTACACGAGTAAAATACAAAATCCTAAATTGTACTTAAAAAATACAAAATACACAAAACAGTATTCAATACAGTAATTTGAGTACATGTATTTCATTACTTTCCACCTCTGATATTACGACACATGACTTATTTTGGCATACAAAGAACCAACTTGTAACCAAAGACTATGCTTTGTAAATTGTGAATTAACTTTTGTTAGTAAATTTGGTAAGTTTCAGATTTCAATTCATAAAAAACATCGATGGAGGGGGGCCCAAAAAATACAGTCTGCCTAGTACAGTCCATTTATTTAATCCGGCTCTGGCAGCGATATATAAATGCGAACACTTTCGCGATAAACTCTTATGTCGACACTTCTGAAAAACCTCCATGAGTGCGTAAAAATTTTTTTTTTAGCCATATTTGAGAGTTTTCCCGAAATGTAGGTGTTTCCATTATCAGCTTTTTATTGCGATATTTCGGTTTCATGCAATTCTAAATAGACCCCTTTGACAGTGAGCTGACTTTCGTCTCAAAAACAAAAAGTATCTCAGAATGACTTGAAATTTACCATCAAAATAGTCGGCATCGCCCTGAACAAGGAATAATTTTCATGAATTTTTTAAATGCCCTGATGCACTTTGACAGTGAGATGACTTTAGTCTCAAAAACAAAAAGCTTTTTGTTTGGAGTTTCACCACCTGATTCCATTAAATCCTACAAACTGAATCTTCGAATATTGGATGCATTTAAAAAAGACTGTCAGATTGTCGTAGAGTATGGCACACTGAACCCTGATTGGACTGGTAATTGTGGTTCAGTAGCCAAAGACTGTGGGCACAGGCACTGATGTTAGAGCTTTAAAATGAAAACTCTTTCAAAGGTGCCAGAGAGAACAGACAAGACAGGTTTTTCTGAATTCTTTGTATTCCAATGAGTGAGTGTGATGTTGGTAATGATGGTAAGGGGAGGGGGGTGGGGGGGTGACCTTTGATGCTGCCTGCAGGAACAATGGATGGTGAGTCATTGCCCCCTTGAATGACAAGTAATACAATGTATTTGCACAGACGGCTTCAGTCCAACGATGGAAAAAACATTGGTTGAATAGATGAAAGAGGTGTCTGTGAATACCATCAAGGTCTTTTCTTCCCGACAGTGCATACAGTAACAAGAATGGACCCGTCAAAATGAAATTATTCAGCCTTCATACAGTCGAGTCACTCGAATCATGCATCAGCTTTGATGTGATCATGACGAAAGCACGGCAAACCTACACCAGGTGGCAATTCAGTAGCTACCAGTTTATATCTGATACTCAGAAGTACTTAACAAAAGTACTTACACAGTGAACACCTCACTCTACACCGCTCCTGTGCACTGGAGCCCGGCTGATTAATTGAAATGTCTATTGAACTAAAAAGCTGCAGTAGCCCCAGATGATAGGCTGATTTAGCAACAGTTATAAAATCTTGCTTGGGTCATAAAAGCAGACAGGAAATAAATATACTTTTGTGTTCCTGACTCCTTCCCAACGCCATTTCCCTTTTCCCCCGTGGCAGTTACTGTTACTGTTCCTCTTTAAGCTTTGCGGGCGTATTTGCCTTTCAAATAAAAGTTTCCCATCGTGTCAAAATAAAAGAAAGGGAAAAACGTGCGCTCATCTGAGCTGATGAGCGTCACTGTCAGAAACTTCAATTCCCTTGTCATTGTGTCAACGGTACAACCACGTTGTGTTCATCTTTGTTTTAAACCAAATTGTTCAACATCTGCTTCTCCTCCTGCAAACGTTAGGGGCAAGGTAAAAAAAAAAAAAAGGTTTTCTCTAAAAAATGGGAACACCATCCAAACAACACACACACACATTTCGTCTTGTTCTGTCGTCAAGTAAAGAAACTCACATTAATGAGCAGCTGCTGATATGGCTTACCACCAGTAGTTTTTGATAAGAGTGACAGTCAACACCAGCTATAACGAGCAGCTGTTCGTTTTGACCAAGAAATATACAGGGGATTTGCGAGCAAGGTACTGTTCATTGGACACAATGGGGATATTATCTTAGCTAGTATTATCTACTTATGATAGGCACAGCGCTCAAAATGTAGAGGGTGTGTGTGTAACATTTGATGTTTTTTGCTCTTGAAAGTAAATAATTCTGCCTCTTCATGTACATAAAAAATTTCACTTTATCTATATGTTGCATCCTTCATCTGAAAACAAGCTCTGTCAAGCAATACTATCATCTGCGGGAGCGTTCATGGGCAGATCCTTGTAATTACACGTTAGGGCTGGGCGATATATCGATATTTACCATATATCGATATATTTTTTAAATGCGATATGGAATTAGACCCTATCGCGTATATCGATATAGTTCAAACTAGCGCTGTGATCCTTGCTCCAGACAAGCTGCTGACCGGAGCTCTCTGCACTGCTCCTCTCTGTGCATGAAAGAGGGGCGGGGCAGGAACAGACACTCCGCTTCACATGGAGAAAGCAGCAACGTCTGCGGAGCGTGAGGAGGAGAGCATCTGGGTTAGTAAAAGAAAAAGCAGTGGCTCAATCATTTCTAGATGGTTTGGATACAAATCATCGGACGAGCAACAAAACCACGCTATATGTAGGGAGTGCCATAAGCACGTTGCAGCCAGTGATGGAAGCTATACGAATCTTTTTCACCACTTAAAAACGTGGCACAAAGTGCAATATGCAGAGTGTGTGAAACTGCGCGCTGCGGAAGCCACAGGCGCAAGCCATCCACAACCCGACAAAACTCCAGACAAGTGGTGTGCAATAACAAAAGCGGTGTCCTTTCACATTGCCACAAGATAATGAAAACGATGGACCCGAGATATGAGCTTCCCAGTCGCAACTATTGTGCACGAGAAGCACTGCTGCAAATGTGACGTCAGACAGAGTCTTGCAAACCGGCTCGCTAACGTCACCCATTTAGCGTCGACCAGCGATATGTGGTCAAGCAGCACATGTGACAGCACTACTGTTTATCAAAGTAAAATAAAAGAGGGGGAAATGTTTATTGAGTTGCTGCTCTGTTTCTTGTGCAACTGGTTGATACTGTTCAGATAAGTTAACAAAAAGGAAAAGGTAATCTGAAGCTGATGTTTAAAAATGTTTTTTCTTAAAATGAGCACTTTATTTTGTTGTCTCTATATATAAATGCTGTCCTTTACTAGGGTTTGTCATATTTTGTTCTTTTATAAGAGAAGAAAATCTGTAATTTGATTTTCAAAAGCCATTTATAGTTGTCAAACTAAAACATTTTGATATTGTACTTTTCTCATATACACATATTTATTTCAGAAAAAGATTGACCTATTTTATAGACTATTTTTATTTAATATATTTTTTTTATTTAAATGTGCACCTTATGGAGCTTTGATTTTATAAAAGGCAACTCCTGTTGTGTATTATTATGAGTAGTTTTCAATAAAACTACTCATATTTGGCTTTGACTTTGACTGAACATTTCATTACACAGCTCTCACTTTGCGGAAAAAATATCGAGATATATATCGTATATCGTTATTCAACCAAAATATATCGAGATATGACTTTTGGTCCATATCGCCCAGCCCTATTACATGTATACATTTGTCTCGCTTTCTTAGCACTATGTTGCCGCTCTGTCCGTCTCCATACAAAACAAATCACTTCCTGCGTGCAGCAGAAAGTTTGACGAGCAACAAGAGACCACGAAACCCCTATACAGATAAACACAGAGTGCAGCTGATAGGCTTAATCAGCATTGTGTTAACTCATTTGACGGCAACTGACACTTCTTTGTCTTTAAAATTGATCCATTACAGTTTTAACAATTGCAAATGAAAGAACAAATTAAAATCATCATCATCTCTGTGCTTCTTACCAAAGAAGTGGAACTGATCACAGATACAAGAGACCTCTATAACCCCTCACACACTCAGCCATCGCACTGGCGTTCATTACAGGAAAACCTGCAGATAAAAATAGCCACGCTCACATCATGCATGAGTTCCACACACACACACAGGTGTGGAGGCAATTCACATGAGGACACCTAATGACAAATAGTCATAAAAGTGACATAAAAATGGAGTACATCTTGAGCCCAGTTGCTCCCTACACATCAAGAAAAATTCAATCTGTGTTTTTCCACAGCCACAATAACACAGAGCTACCATCTTACCGAGCTGGGACGAGACTTCTCAAGCTCAGCACAAAGCACTGACAGTGCTGCTGTCACTTTATCACATATAACTGCAGATGTTCAGGAAATGAGATTCTGGAGGCAAACATGCATTTTTTTTGCACCTGGATATTTACTCTTTAATATCAAAGCTAGGACTGCAACTCACAATTATTTTGGTACCCCAAGTAATCAGCCGACTTCTTTCTCCGAACAGTGGCGATTATTTCTGTTTATTTGGAATAAAGAGCATTACTAACACAAAGAAAATAAACACATTGAATACTTGATTGTAATTTTTCAATAGTCATATTCAGAGTCCTGCATGGGCCCATTTTTTAAAAAACCTGCACATGCCCATACCCGTGAAGCTCCGTAACTACCGTACTCAACCTGTAACTGTAATTAAAAACACACAGGCTCTCATAATGATGTGCTTCAATTTTTTTACTCGCACATTTACAACGCAAATTTCAATTAACCACGCCCGACAATAAAAACACACTCCATGTGCTCTCCACTCCATGTTTGCCAGAGGCGGCTTTTTAATTAAACAGGGTGACGACACACTGACCTGAAAAAAAATAATTCTGCCGTAATTAATTTATAATAATCGAAATTGTGAACTAATCGTATCACCCTTATATGAAGCTGCACTGACTTTACCTCAGTTTAGATCTAATGCTTGCTGCATTGAAGCAGCAGGGCATCGGCATGTTGGGGATTTTTTTTGTCCGTTTGTTGTCTTAATGCCTGCAATTGATTATGTAAATAGGGCCGATGCTTTCTCATTATCCAAAATTAAACCTAAACTGTACGTAAATGTAAATTGTGACAAGAGTGGTTCTTCCTGCGGATCGGGTTATTGAACAAATACGCCCGCAAACTTCTCAATCTCATCAGCTTCAGTGAGACAATGAACTCTCATTCAACGAAGGAGTAAAGGAAGACGGGGACTCCACATTGTACCCAAAAAAGCCTGATTTTTGGAGTGGTCACCTCAGGAGAGGGATGCTGGTGGTTCCAAACCCCAGCTGTGTCAAAGACATGACAAATGGTACCTAAAAAAATCTCTCTGCTTACCACTGAGGATGATGGGAGGTGTAGAAATACTCCCAAATTACTTCAGGCAACAGATCGGCCATCGACCAAATGTTCCACGATGGAGCCAAGTTTCTTCTTCTTCCTTCTCTACCAATAAAAAAAAAAACACGACAGATGGAAATAATGTGATGAATCATACTTACAGTGCTCTTAAACTTTCTTCTCGCTCGATGAAGAGAAACAGCTAAAACTAAAAAGCAGTTCCCAACTTACCTGAAAAAGTACCTGAAAACTTTTGTATTTCCTGTGCTGTGTCATTTTTTGGTCCAGCATTTTCTCACAGCAGTAGCTCAGTGAACACTGGGAAAGAAAAAACACTTTATTTTCAATTTTATTTCAACTTGACCTGATTGTATCTGGTTTAAATGTCCCATTCATTTTAGATAAAGGTCAGACTGATGATTGATTTTGGATTAAGGAGAAAATCTCTGATAGAATCACAACAAATTGGGACCAAGAGTCACATACATACATAAACACTGTGAAACATAAACTTTCAGTATATTCTTGAGTATATACGCACAATTGCATGTGTGTATTGGAGCAAGAAAATGGAAGAATGTGAACAAAAAAACTGCATGAAAATGACAATGCATCCCATTTCTCTATTGCTCTTATTTCATCCCAGAAGGCAGGATAAGTGACATACAATCTCACAACTTAAGATTTAGAACTCCAGTGTTAATCAAGTTTGCACAGAAACGCAGAATGAGATTGGAGGGAAATTACTGCAATGACTTGACGATAAAAGGACCAAACTGAGTTAATGGTGCAAGGGAAAGAGGTTTTCAAAATGCCCTCTTCGTCGCAAGTCTAAAGTCCTTTATCATGGGAAGCTGGTGGCTCTAAGTGAAAATCACTTCTGTGTACAGTGCATTGGATATTTATTATTTCATGTAGTGACAGATCAATTATAGCAAAGTGCCCGGGGAGGAGACAGACGATGATGTGGAAAATAATTATTCACGTTCAAAAAGTTTACATTGTGAGTTCAGTCTACTATCGATTGTGGACACTTTTACTTTCATGCACACACTGAAGTCCAGGGATTGTCCAGAGGGCATCTTCTATGTGAGAAAACAAATGTCCACAGATGTCGCTGAGGATATTTCCTGAGTTAAAGCTCCTAATAGAGTCCGAGTGAGCCCAGGTAAGAACAACTCGAACAACTCTTTTTCTAAATCTTGACCAAGGGTCTCAAACTCAAATGACCTGGGGGCCACCGAGTGTCAACTCTGGTCAGTACAAGGCTGGTCAAGTGGAAAAAAAGGGTTAGCAAAAGCAACTGTTCAGTAGGAGAGCCCTTAAAATGATAACAATATGTCATCATGATATAGCAATAACAATATTTGTGGTAGTATTTCACAAAAGTCTTTTTTCCTCATGTGAGCCTTATGTCTTTTATTTATTCTGTAATTTATTTATTACTCTGTACTCGATTGGAGGGCCACCGCTGATCTAGACCTAATTCTCCATATATTCATGTCCGAAAATGGCTTTAATTTACTGTGTGCTTGAGCACTTAACACAAAGTGACATTAAAGGAATACTTCACCGATTTGCATTTAGCTTTGTATTACTAGAATAGGGGTAGTATTTTTAAAAAATTCTGCTCCCCAACCTCAGTTTCCCCTGAGTCAAGAAATATCTTCATTTTTTTTTTTGTTACGTGCCCACCAGTGACACTTGGTCCGAGCCTTTGTAGGAGGACGGGCCGTCATTCCCAGAATGTAAACAGTGTCCACCATCTTTGCTAACAGTTAGGGCCAATTCCAATTCCTATCTTAACCCTCAAGCTCAACCCTTACTCTTAACTGGCCCTCAAAATCAAGTGTTGAGAGTTATTTTGTCACTTAGAAATGGGACACCCCTTAAATGCAGATACGTCTTCAGACTGTGGAGGGCAGAATAACGTGAAAGCTGTGTCCAGTCTGTCAACTCCAAAAAAGAAGAAGAACACATTTACGTCACGATTATTAATTACGATCCGTTTGTCAGTCAAGTAATTAGGTTGTCAGTTAGTTATAAGATGATACTCATACAAATACCACAACCACTGACATATTCAGCTGACAGTTACCACACACCACGGCTCATTGAAAAGTAAACGATAGCAAACTATCGCGTGTCCGCACCGGCCAGCTATTGACAAAAGATTGTAAAATAAAAATAAATGTTACGCAACAATGACGTAAGTAATCCATAATATGGGCCTAAACTATGATAATACAATGGTTTTCATCATTTTTATATCTCTATTAACAAAGAAAATACTTAATTTGTAGTGTTTCGCTGCTTTCGGTGCCATCTGTGGGTTAAGATTGAGGGTTAAGCAAGGAATTGGAATTCACCCTTAATCTCACAGGACCAAGTGTCAAAAATTCTACCCCTATTCTAGTAATACAAAGCTAAATACAACTTGGTGAAGTATTCCTTTTAACTATTCATACTATCATACTACGATCAAAAAGATATTACGGTTCATCCTGAGACACAAATGTCTTTGTCTTCGTCACGTCATTTAGAGCAGAGAAAAAGTCAGGGAATTGAAAAGATCAGTAGGACTCATCTTCTAAGGGCCTCGACAATCCAATTGACAATTTGTCGAGACATTTCTGGCTCAGAGAGGCTCAGTCCAAACAATGCGGTGTGGAACAAAACTTCATTTTGAGCACATATTTCTTTTAGTTTTTTTTTTTTTCATATTACTGTTATTTAAACTCATCTCACTCAAGTTCACAGACAAAGTATAAAGTCCAAGAGGTGCAAGAGAACAGACAGACAGAAGAACTGAAATGATACAGACAGCGAAGAGCCACGCACACAGTGGGAGTCCTGAAGATGAATAAAGAGCGGCTTCTTCATGTATAAGTCATGCGGTATGATTCGTAAACACTGGAGGCTGTCGTTGCGGCTCGGGCTGAGGAGGAGTGCGAGGCAAAGATAAAAGAGCAAAGGCCTTACAGAGAGATGAAACTTCATGCTTCAAAACATGTCCCTTTAGATTTATCTCAAGAGGTGAAAGCATGACTCTGAAAGCCAAACAGGTCGCGCTGTCATCATCCCCCCAAAAAAAGAAGGTCGTTTTAAGACTCAGTGGGATAAATAAGTTCTGTGCTCTGTCGACACCCTGTGAAGCAAGAATGGACGGATGTGTTTCTTGTAGCATAATCAATTATCCATACAATCTGCAGAGATTGTCCACGAATTGCGTCCTTTAGGGATAATAAAGATAATGAAACTCAAAATTAAAATGCTGCGGCTCACTGGGGCCCACCTCTATAAGCACTTCCTGTTTATTTTTATCCGCAGTGTTTAAGATCTATTACAGGGAGATTACAACCCTAGGTTTGGTGAGGACGATCTCTCTCTGTACAAGTATCAATATTCTCATTCAAAATGGTAATAATCAAACCAGTGAAGCAGCAAACTATTGTTGAAACTCTGCCCTGAAGCCAGAACTGAATTGAGATTTTTGTAAGTGGGTCCACGGCCCTCGATTCTCTTCTTTCTGAGGCTAAATCTCATAAAGCAATGGTTTTTTGTGTGTGATCCATTTTTAAATTAAAAAATAGTGAATGTGAGATGACAGCACAATTATTAGATGACTGCAGCCTGAAGGGTACAAAATAAAGAAAGACATTTATTTAAAGAGAAAAGTAAAAGGTTGAAACAGTAATACAATGAAACTACATTTACATTTAATGTCATGTTCCTCAACTTAGTTTATGCATTAGCGCTGACATTTGCTAATTAGCCTTTGATCTACACACAAAAGTGTTGTTCATGAAAATGTTCAGAGAATATAAAGCCCACACATTTCCACATCTGGATGTTGCTATAACACTATGGTTCGCAAAATAAGGTACGGCACAGCACCTGCTGCGACCCTCATGTGGAGGATAAAGCCGGAGAAAATGGATTCTAATGATTCAGTACATCAAAAATAACTGCTTTACACGTCACTAGTCACTAGTTTGTGTGCGTCATGCATGGCATGACCGCGCCCACGTTGAGGAGGTACTATATTGTAATGGAAAACCAACTAAACCGCGCAGAGTCGAGCAGAGGCGAGTACTACGCAGTGGAAAAACATCATTAGAGTAAACCGAAGTGGTGGTTGTTTGCTTTTATTTATGGTTATGGCAGACGACAAAAGTCATAGGGCAGAAGCGACTACTCGTCCCATGAAGACACGCACACACAGATGCACACCTTATGAGATATAAGTGTATGTATAATGAAATTACCACTGATAACTGTTTATGTAAGCCAACCGTTGAGTTGTGGCGTACAAGGCTTCACTAGCCTGGGTTTCAACAGTTCTCTCTTGTGCTGCTGGACCTGCCTCTGGTTCGATCTGCACTTTGATGTTTTATACTTGGTGAGCAAACCAAAGTGAATTTCCCCCTGGGAAATTACAAGCTAATTACATTTAGACAAGTTACATAAGGCTACTCCAGGCCATTGAATTGGGTGTGTTGCCCCCATAAAGTAGATGTAAATACTGCAACAGCATCTATCATGATGAAAATGAAATTTCAATCGGATTTTTACAGCTCGGACATGTTTTCATTAAACGTGTAACTCGATTACCATCACTCATCTTATTTGGATTGAAAATGTATCCCTCCTAATTAAATCTGCGTTTTTTTAGGAAGGATTCAGAAGAAATTCAAATTACAGCAACGAGAGTAGGGTTTTTAGCCTTTTTTAAAAATGCAGTCAAAGTTTAAGCTATTTCAGCCTCTTCCGCACAAAAATTAGCAGGTGAAGAAACTGAAAAGAAGGCAATTAACACCATTCTCATTGCTAGTGTCTAGTGGCTAGTGTTTTTTTTTTCATGCCATCATGTAGAGGCCATAAACAAAACACCATAGCAACCTTAAGTAAGGTTTGCTACAAACGTAGAATACTATACTGAGTGTCAGGTTGTTAACGTTTTCCACTCACTTTAATGTATATACATGTATCTATTACACAGATGCACATGAGGCTTTAATACAGGGATCATATTATATTCTGCTGTTGTCTCCATGTCACGATATGCAAAGAGGACGTGGGTTTCTATCCGTGCCATGATTGTTCGTGAATGATTAAAAGAGGCGAGGCATGTAGGGGCATTCTGATTGTGTTTGCCTGCCATCTCTAAAGCTTTAACTGTGCAGCCCTCCCAATACCATAATCCAGTTTATCCCTCTGAGTCAGAGACAGCAAGCTTGCTCATAGGCAATCTCTTGATTGTTGAGTGACCTTGAGCAAGCACATAATAAGAGTGCCTGGTTAGCTCAGACCATTGTTTGGCAGAGCCAGGTCAAAGACATGGCCACCTATGGAGAGAGAGAGAAAAAAGGTTCCCTGATTAAAAGTAAAACCTTCAGATTAAATCTGGAGGTGGGCAGAGAGGAGCAGCCTGACTGCAGTGCTTTCAGACAGCAACTGAATACAGCAGCCAATTAGTAAAAGCAAAACCTATGTTTGTATGTTTGAAACATCACAACTAGCACAAGAGTCTTAAGGCTAGAAGGCCAGAAAAAAAACCGACACCAACTACTTTTCTAGAGGTTCTGTTTATACACCGTTTTCACTTAGGGCATTGGCAAGAATCTGGTGATCCAAATGCAGGGGGCGATGATATGATATACTGCAGTATTTTGGGATACAAGGCAGTATATTAAATTAAATAAAAAGTATATTTTAAGCAAACTCTGATGAAAACAATGTTTATGCTTAAATAATTAGGTTTCCTTTGTCTAGTCAGAGGACCAACCAACAGTCAGGGCTTCAATACAACACAAAACCGTATTAATGTTTCCATATCGATAGAATCAATTCAGTATTATGCTATGAAATATCAAAAATATTATAGTGTATATGGATCCCCCGTGTCATCATAAAAGAACTGTGCTATTCCATAAATCCAAAAACACTGCAGACAATAGTGTCCACCTGATATCTGCTGATTATGAAACAACACATCACCGGCTCTGAGGAAAAGCATCTGTGTCCTCCTCACTATTATCTCGCTACATCTGCAGCTTTATAAGAGTGACCAAACGTACAATTCACTTGCTTACTCACATCGACATCGCACTTAACGTGAAATGTGTCGGCGCATCAAAATTCGCTTCTGAATTATTCACAGTTCCGCACCGGGTTATTTGCGACACTGATAAAATGCAGAGGCCTTGAGAGTCCGCAGTCATGCTGGGTTAGATTAGATATACACGTGAAATACAGATATTTCTTTCTCTATTTTTAGGAGAATAGACAAGGTTAATTGTTTCAGGCCTCAATAAAACATTGTACACATTGGACTCAAAAGGTTTCTGAGCATGCAAGGATGTACTTCCATACTTGGGAAGTACGGGAGTACACAAGTAGGATCGTTGCATTTGGAACAGTGGCATTCTTCCTTGTTTGAATGGCAAGTCGTGCCAAGCACTTCCTGCCAAGCCTCATTACTGCCACCTACAGTGTTGATAAATGAACAAGTGAAATGCTTTTAATAAACTGCTGAGCTGTTCATCTCCGACAACGATGCTGCCAAACTATAAATGCATCATATCTTAATTCAAAAAAACACATTTGTGAATTCTAAATGACTAATTTCTCGCCTCAAATTATCTTAAAACTGTGTTCTGGGTTTATATGTGTTTTCTCTAGGACACATGGCTTTCCCAAGTACGTTCAAGTCACCATCCGATGTATACTTGTACATTCATTTACTTTATTATGTAAACTGAGCATAACAGATCCTCACACAGAAAGTCTTATTAAAAAGACAAGGTTAATTGCTGGGTGCGCAGTAAAAGAAAAAATAAAACTGTGATATTGTAAGTGTTTCGCAAGGTCAGGAAGTGGTGAAAAAGAAGAGGCGGGAAGGGAACAGGCAAGTACTCAAATGACAGGCATGGATGAGGGTGAGGGATAAAATTCAAGGCCATTTCTTGTCCACAAGATCCGATCATAACTGCCACCTAAGCCTATTCTGGAACATAACGGTGAGAACATGAACATGCATTCCCTCTTTGGTGACCAGCTCTAAGTCAAAGGAAAGAAAAAGCTCTTGGAATATTTAATGACACGGTGAAGAGTGTAAAGATGGGGGAGCCATCTGCATGGAGCACTTGCCAAAGCTGCTTTTGCTTTACAGAGGCACATTCTGCCCACACACGAGAATGCCAAAGCGAGTTGCAGCAGAGAGGTTCAAATGAGGTGGCAAATGGGTGGGGACATAAAATTCATTGCCGCTGCAGGTTTATTGCTCTGTCTGCACTCTAATAAGAGTTGTGAGATTGTCTTTTTCTGATACAATGAGAGAACGAACCATCTTAAACATAAGCTCATAAGTAAAGAGCAAAACAATTATTCTCTGGAATGATTGCCTGTCATTTCACGCAGTCCTTTAAATAAACACTGTCTTTTCTTGGGTATAGAGTATGTCATTTAAACACAGTGTTTGCTAGCTGAGGCATTGCTAAGGGATGCTTTTTCTACAATTAGTCGACAGCTTTAAAAGCACGGGCCTCCTCCACCATTCATTACCTCTTGTCGTTTCAGGCTTCACTGCCTTTTAATCCCTGCTGCAACAAGTGTGAGGCCCCTATAGGGGAGAAGGATGGATGTAACCCAGAATAAACTAGGCCCCACCAAATATTCAGTAAATGAATGCTGGTCCCACCACACAGAACTGTGTGCATTACAGCTGAAATGATATGAAAAAAACAGTTGACTCATATGAAGTTACACCCAGGGTTAAAGGTGGAAATAGTACAATTCTACTTATCCCATGATAAACTTTGGCTGTCATGTGGTTGTCATGGCACAATTTATTGACAATGACTGGAAGTTGAGACCCTTTGCCTCGACTTGTAAAATAACAGATGCGCAACTAATTGCTGAGACCTGCGCAGAGGCCTTCCTCAGCTAACTAACCACTCTGAGCACAGATAGTGTCCGTAATATGCTGGCAGCTGCCCGGTGACTTCAGTTTGGACACCCCCCTCCTCTCTCTTTATCATATCTTTACAATTAAACAATTGTGTCTGAAATACACACTGTCTGATTACTCAATAATTTAGTCATTAGAAGAAAAGCAAACTTATTCGCTAGATTAATGAATTTCAAAAAGCAAGATTAATTAGCGGTAGTTAATTTTTGACAGCCCTATATATATATATGTGTGTGTGTATAATTTGGAAAATAACATATTATCATAAAACTTAAGTTATCATGCATTTAACGTCAGAACCGTAGACCGTATATTGTGGATGATGCCGAGGAAGAACAGCAGCTCTATTTCTGCTGGATGACTTGCATGAGTGCACAGTGACAAACATTATTGCCATTGTTCGCCTTAGTTCGGAGTTAAATAGCCATTGCAACAAATCCATACACAATTTACTTAAGTGCTATTGTTGTCTGAAAATGTCTGACTCCTCGAGAAACTAGATGTATTGTGTATAACACTAAAGCTCAAGACATGCAGCGATATTCATACGTGCTCACTGCTCTCATGGAGAGACTTGGCAAAGATACGTGGGAGAGAAAAAAAAAACAAGTCCAACATGAATAGTTTTTGAAGTCGGAAGAGTGAGATGAGATGAAATGACAAAGGATGTGGGAAATGTGGATGTGAAATGTTTTGATTGGATAGAGTTTTTGGTTCAGCCTTGGAGACAGAGAAAGACTGCGTAAGTCCTGTCAGGAGTGGGGAGGTCAGCGCACCACTGGGAACACGGGGAGCAGAGAGCCGAGGCGTTGAATTCAAAATGAGGAGCTGGAAAGCTGGTGAGAAGGGGATGAAACAGAAGAATTTAGTGTGGATGAAAATGAGACAGGCCTCCTGTATGAGTAGCGGAGGCGAGAGAAAGGTCTGCTGGGAGTCCAGCCAGGAGAGAGTCGTGGTAGTACAGAGAGAAAGAGATGACTAGAATTTGGACAAGAAAAGAGGAGCAGGTGGTTGCACTGTGTGCATTCACATCAAGATTCTTTCGTAGCACGGGCAGCACAGGCGGCGTGGTGTTGTCAGTGAGACCAAGGGCTTCGACTAAAGGCAGGGTTTGCAGCCGAAGAAGGGGGAAAAATGCTGAAATCGATGTGGCAGGAAAGGAAAAACCAGCTATAGATGTCAGCTCAGCAGAGATGTGTGTGTCGATTGGAGGAAAAGTTTAGGTAAAGAAAGAAGTGACAGTGTGAGGGCATGACTTTATATCACTATGAGCAAACATCGCAGTGGACAATGGACAGATGTCTATTGATCTTTCTTTTTTTGTCCGCTTTCAAATTTTTCAAACAAATTTTCTCCAAAGCAGAATAGGATGGAATTGTAGCTTTGAAACACTAAAGTGAGTTCAGTATGTGTATGATAAATTGCTTCAGTATGTGAAGTGATTTATCTATTAATGTTAGCATCCTGTTCCACTTCATCTTGCAGATATTGTGTCTGCATGCGAGTTTGAGATGGGTGTGTGAGAGTCTTGGTAGGATCCTGGGAGCTGACTGGTCCTGGTTTGGTATGTTTTACTTGTTGCTTGTGGTTTATTGGGAGTTGGGAAGAGGGAGTGTCCTTACTCTGCTCATGTTGCGATCAAGTTTTCCCCTAGACCTGGTCGTAACATTGAGCTTGGTTGCTCTGTGGTTGTGAATTGGGACGTCACAAAAAATCGAGCTCATTGACAATGTTGTGGTGGTGGCCGTTTTCTCTCTTTCTCAATCATTCAATTGAGTCGCAGTTGATGAAATAAACAATACTGAGTCCATGTACCAGGTTGCAATATCTAAGAAATTAGCATGTTCACCTTGTGTTCTCACTAATGTCAATCGAAGCAAAAGTCAATAAAAAACTACATGCTGCCACATGGCAGCTATTTGACCCAGGAGTGAACGCATAGTGTAAACACATCCCCACCGATCCTCCAGCATCCTTGTCTCTATGGTCTCTGGGTGCCAGCCGGGGCCTAAAAGGTTGAAGTGAACACACACACACACACACACACACACACACACACCCACACCCACACCCACACCCACACCCACACCCACACACACACACACACACACACACACACACACACACACACACACACACACACTCCCATGTCTTCTGAAAAGGCAAGCAAAGGTTGAGAGGGAAAGACAGATGAGGCTTCTGTGAAGGAAAGAGTAATAAAAGCAAACAGGCAGAGTGGTGTGGATCTACTCTGTCCTCTCTCTCTCAGAGGACTCCGCTGGATTAGCTACAGTGTTATTCATGTGCAAAGATGCCATTTCACCCAGAAAGCACCCCCCCCCCCCCTCCAAAAAAACCTGATATCAACGCTGAGTGTATTAATAAGAGAGGTCTTAAATCTAGCAGCGACGGCAATGTCACTCTTTATAAACTGAACGTGAAACAAACCTATAGCGCGGCATCTGTCAAGTGAGGATGACAGAGAGGTAACAGCCAATTGCAGCTTTACTCCCACGTGGCAGCACACAGAGCCCAGGCAGCTCGCAATAATGTTTTTAAGCAAGGAGAAGGGAAATTTTATTTCTATGGTACATTTCATTAGAGGGGAAATGCACTGTGCTTTGCGTCAGAGGAATCGAGCATGCCATGTCAAAAAGAATTCGAGAAAAAAAGGAATATTTTAACTTCACAGAACACGGTTCGGGATAATTGTTGAAATTCATCTCTTGCACAACGCTATTATCCTCTTTTTACCCCCCATATTTCCCAACGTCTACTTCTGAAATATAGCTTGTGTTTAACAGAAAGAAATGCTGCAACAGCAAATGCTCAGTTTAGTTGAAAACTCAGGAACTTGCCAACCACTTGTACGCTTAGCTTGTCAGTAGCCTGATATTTTAATTCCATTTTACAGAAGGTACTTTTGACAACTGAGCTGTCTATGAGTATTTAAGGATGATAATTGAATCATCCTTAATCTGGAATTACCATTGCAGATATCCCTGACGTCATTTTGGCAAGTTGTACTTTACTAGTCTATGCTTAGTATGAAAGAAATTGATGTCATTTGTGAACAGTTAAAGTAGTTAACCGATACCCTTAAACGTAAATGAGTAAATATTCTTACAGGGAAAGGAATGCGTCGTCTTTGTGGACCTCCAATGTTATTAAAACCTCTATTTTATGAGATAAAGGGTACTGTGGACCCATGATACCTTTGACAGATATGATAGATCGAGGGATAGGTGCAGTAGATATGTACTGGAAGATCTCTAGCTGTGCTAGGTTTGGAGTAAAAAGGCTTTTCGACCGTTATGTACTGTTAAATCCATAAATTCGCAACCTGGAACATCAAGGGAGTATGTGTTGTTGATCGGAGAGAAGCTTGGATATACAGTTTATATGGATGGAAATGTAACCTGGATGTAGTAGTGGAAATAAAATGTGCAAACCCTTTACATGACTCTTCATTGCCTTGGTGATTGATTTGCCACTACAATTCTACACTATGGGGTTTGTCATTATAGATATCTACAATGTCATTAACCCTTTAACATTTTAACAAGCCTTAAAATGTCCATCTGGACTTATTTTAACCACAAAAGGGCAAGAAGGCTTCCAGAAACAGCGCGAGTGCAATGACCGTAATAAAAACATGACTTTGACGAGCAACTTCTCAGCTTTCAGAAACAGTGGTCTGCGATACGCTCAGTTTTAAAGGGTTCATTGAAAATATCTTAAAAGGACGATGTGGATATCTTCAATTGGGGATAATTAAAGATATCTCAAACTTGATACTTGAAACTGGGATTAGAGATATCTACAACTCGGTTGTGGGTATCAGATCGACTTAGCTGCCGCAGCATGAAATCAAGTACGGATGCTTCAAATGGATATTTATATTTTTGTCTCATCGCAAATGAATGTGTATTCAATTAATACTGACAGCACTACAATAAATCAATCAATCAATCAAACCACTCAGCTCGAATCCCTACAGCAGAAAATATACTGTCCTCTTGGCAGAATTCAACAGCAGCAGAACATTTTTTTACCCAGGAATCCAGTAACAAGTGACAAAACAAAGCACTTCCACAATCACAGTGCAGTGCAGACCTGCAGCAGAAACTCTGCCTGCCTGTGCTTCGGCTAACACACCAGTCAGATCAGACCATGAAAACCACTGACAGGTTACTCCACTTTGCTCGCTCATTACTCACTCCATAACATTGTAAGCAAGCCGCTAGCTAAGAGGTGTCACTGGACAGCAGGTGTCACTGCTTGTTACCATGGAAATACCAGTCAGCAGGTGTCCCGATGGTTACTGTGGAAATACTGGTCAGTGAGAATCTATACTTTGCTCATATGTGGTGGAAACATTGCTTCTACAATTCCTCCAAATTAAAGATAAATAGCTGACCTTAGGTGCGTCTGTTTCAGCGACAAAAACATTGCTTTCTGTTAATTATCTGTGTAATACAGGAGGAGTAAAAAGTGCTGCGCTCTGTGGGCATCTTCTGCCTGAGATCATTTTTTGCCAACACTTTATCAAATATGGGAACAGCATGGCTGACTGCAGGGAGAAAGTAAGAGGATGTCATCATTGTGCAGTACAGATGTGCAGTGGGAAGCCAAACCGTTCGGTAATTAAAGGCTATAAGTAGAAGTGTATTACACTTGCAGACAATAACGTGATTTAAGAAGTGGACTAATGTGTTGGTTTCTGCCAGGGTTTCTGAAGACTCTGCATTATGAATGATCCATGAGGCTTCCTGTTGTTTGTTTAGACTTTAGAGTGACCTAACAGAGCTGAGAAGAACGCATGCGAAGGTTTTGTTCGACGTATGAAATGTTAATCGGAGGACTAAAAATAAAAAAAACATGGACTTAAAAAACACATCAGCTGAACAATTAAACACAATTTTATCAAAAATCCCATTACGGCCTACTGCAATTTTAATTTAAGCCAAAATGTGTCAAATTACCGTTTTAGATTAAATATCGTCCTGAGCTATACATACATCATATTCTACTAAAGAAAATATTTTTATCACACAGTAAACATTTTATTTAACAATATGAGAATAGTTCTGATCGCTTTCATGTTATTAAATATGAATTTTTACCATTCTATTAGACTCATTAGGCAACTATTAATTAAAAAGTAAATAGTCCAAGTATTGAACCTTGTGGCACTCCTAAGTAAATTGTGATTTTTAGCAAATTAGTTAATATACAAAATGTCATATCACTATGCAGATTATTTGTAGTGTTTTTTTTCCCTGTGTATTCTTTTATCATCGGCTTATAACTGAAATAGTGAGTTGACCTTTATTTTATTTTTTGTATCTCGTGGTTCTCCTTGTACCCTCCCTCACTCTATCGTTTCATTTATTAAGATTCTCTAGTTGTCATCAGCCTCTAAATACAGCTGTAAAACAGGCAGTATTATAGGCAGTTATGCATAACCTTGCAGCCAACACAGAATTTGAATTAACAGACAATAAGAACCTTGGATTCTACAGCAGTACAAGACCTGCTGTTGATATGTCGGTCACAGCACACCGACAATCATTTTCTATTGGCCGACACGAAATTCTTACAAACCAGAGGGACCGTGTCCTCACGCCACCTTGGTTTGCTGGATCACAGTAGTGAGCGGTGCCCACTCCTGAGGTGTCTGGCCCGTCGCGCACACCGTTCACAGAACACCGTCTACTTTCAGCGCCCCCCGAGTCCCAGATGTTTCCTCGCATGAGTGATTATGCAGAAACACCAAGTCTGTGTTGGCAAATTCCTTTTTGAATAAAGAGCAAACCCAAATCTGGTCTTTGAGTACACTTAGATTCAGCGCCTGCGGGCGGAATCACAGCACAGTCGAGCACAGCCAAGCAGAAGAGATGAGCGAGTGAGCACAGAAGGGGGAAGAAATCACCATTTTTATAAAATGTGGGATGGCGAACCTATCTTATCCTCATCTGTCCTTGAAAGCTGCCAACATGATATTTGTTAAGACATCTCGAATCTCGAATTTGTTAAGACATCTCGAAGAGGGTTAAAGGGTAGTACAAACATAAATTAATATGGAAAAAAAAGGATTAAATGTGTAATTATTAAAGTCAAACTGTGTGTAATAGTTTGAGGATCACATCCATGACATTGCTCAAAGTAAACATTTGATATGCTCTACTTGTTGGAGGAGCAGGTTGCACATTTCTCCACTTTTCTCATTTACGTCTACAATTAAACCAGTCGTAACACATAAAAAAGTATATACCATAATTTAACGTCCTGTACGTCCTCGTTGTGTCCCAGTTCGATGAAGGACTGGAGGGCATTTATATGGAGGTTAAGACACAAAAAAGCATGAAGAATATTCTGTGTCGTATCCATTCATGTACTGTCTACATCTTCATCTTCCACACATTTAGACACGCGACTGGCTCTAGAATAAAAGACTGAGTGTGTTTCAAAAATCTCCCAGATTTCCTTCTGATGTTTAATGAAACAGAACATCTGCTGTTTTTCGTTGTGTGTTGTTTTTTTTTTTACTTTGAGATTCACATTTAAGTCCCAAGAATCTGTGGAACCCTTGAAAACACCAACGCTTTGGTCCATTTGCTTTGTTGCATGTCGTTACATCTGCTTCAAAAAGGATGCCAGATGGAACAATCTGGTTCGAGTTTCTTTGCTAATAATTCTTAACTAGTTTGCAAACTTTGCTCTGATTTGCTTCAGAAATCCATGTGAATGTTAACATTTAGATCTAAATGTATACGTATGTTTCTAAATCTGCAGTGTGAGCTGAGTGTACGGGGTATGATGACTTTTTAAATGTATTTATTTTATGTAATTATTTTATATTTATTTTAAAATATTTAACTTTAAACTTGGCAACCAACGCAGACTGAACACTTCGATTTAAATTAAACAGATGTTTAGATTTAACATTTGGATTTTGATTTAAAATGTATATTTGACATGTGGATTTAATTAGTTAATTAAATTTATATTTTTGATTAAACATTTAGATTTTGATTGAACATCTAAATTTAACATCCAGATTTAGTATTTAATATTTATTTTTCTATTGTCCATTAAAAACCGTCATATATAATAGGGATGAGCTGAGCCGATACAATACGATTAGATACGATAGTGTCAGTATCGGTATCGGTCCGATACTGGTCAAAATGACAGGATCAGATATCGGACTAATAAAAATGTAAAATCTGACAAATGCAAATAAATCATATTGCATGCTTCACTACACACAGATGGTAAAATTGAAAATAGCAACAGCTGAGTCATGTTGTGAGCTGCTTATTTATCATTATGGGAGAAGAATATTATGGTAAATATTTATATAGCGCTTTTCTAGTCTAGTCACACGTGAAATGGCACAAATGTCTAAAACGATATTGGACTAGTATCAGTATCGGCAGATACTCGAGATGGTGATATCGGTATCGGAGACAAAAAAGTGCTATTGTGCCATCCTTAAAAGGTTTTTCACATTCATCAAAATGTCTCTTAATATGAACAAAGTGACTATTATTATTATTATTAAATAGTCAAAAAAGGTAGGACAGCAATAAAAACGAAAACACACGAGAGCGCGCGCAAGTGAGGAGCTGTCCGTGGTGCTGAAAACGCAGGGGACGTCAAAGCAGCAGCAACAACCAATGACACGCAGTTTGAGCGGCGGATGATGGGGCTCAGTCAGAGCTACAGTACATGTCGTGTCCTGATGTTGCATGTTTTTATTTGTTAACCAACAAGTCCTTTTTTCTATATAACTATGATCATATTTGAGTCCATTTTAATGGCGCTGTGTTTATTGTGAGGCGGGTGAAAAAAAACAACAACTGCGGACCCGGCGGTGGTCACCGTTCTCGCGTGTGCACAGAGGAGGAGCTGTGACGCGTTAAGATCACCAATGCAAATGAGACTGACGACCCCCCCCCCCCCGCTCCTCCTCCCCCCACAGTCTCTCTCTCCTCTCTCCTCTCTCCACTCTCTCTCCCTCACACACACACACACAAAACACAGCCTGTGCGCTTTATACCGTCGTGCCAGTCTTTCAGAGCGACGACACTGGCAGAGAGAGGGAGAGCTTATATAACGGCAGCTCTGGGTAAAAAAAACGCTGAAGAGCCGGAGGGGGGGCGACACGTTTGCCGGATAACAAGCGAGGAAAACCGGGCTCACGTTCGGCCACAACCCGAGGAGTGATCGCACGGACGCGGGGGATGCGGCGCTCGCTTCTCCGCCGCTGAAGGTAAGAGCCTCCCGCTCCTGCTCCTGCTGCCTCCTCTCTACTATAAATGGTGGAGGTGAGAATGAGGGGGGGGGGGGTGTTTAAGATGGAAGACCTCTGCTTCTTTCATTATAGGTGAAGCATTTATTTAATCTCGCTAATGTTCCGCGTACCCTTTCGACCTCGCCGTCGTCACACACACCAATAGCGGGATATTTTGGTTATTCCGTGCGTAAAAGATGTTTGGAGTTGAGAATAACTTGAGCACTCGGACTTGACCATTGTGCAAACTGTTGCTCCGATCCTCCCCGAGCACTATACCGCACCCCTGACTTTTAGTTTTTAAAAGGGGGTTGCGGGAGTTGAAATGTATATTCGAGTCCATTTGCCAAGACAGGCCTGATGGAAGTAGCGCTGAAGGGCAAAGACTGCGTGTGACGACCACTGACACAACAGAGGCACCAGTGGAGAGAGACTGAGAGAGTGTGAGGCATCTAATGAAGGGTGTACATATACTGAATAGACTGGTGATACACGGGGAACTTGTGTATTGTGCAACCAGCTGTATCAGGGTTAGACCATGACATTAAAGAAACCAGGACACACTTCCCTGACCCTGTGCCAGGCTCCATGTCTCACTGATCACCAGGAAGCTTTTACACCCTAATTATTCTGAAATCCTTGCATGTGTTTTTTTTTTTAATTTTAATTTCATCCACCACATATCCATCTCTGCACAGATGAATCTCCATGCTGCAGCTACGATACCCCCCCCCCCCCCCATTTCATAAGCAGCCCTAATGCAATCCCCAGACAATTTGTTTTATCACATCATGTCATTTTGCTGCGATAAGTGAGATTCAAATTGTGAAGCTGTGAGATATTGCCAGTGTTAAATCAAATATTACCCAACACTGCAGGAATTAGGCCCAAATGAAATCTGGGAAGTGAAAGGTGGACGGGGGAGAAACCATTTTCTTCTTTTTCTTCTTTTTTTTTTTTTTTTAAATAAAAGTTAATGTCATTTCTTAATTTTGAAAACACAATCCTATCACAGTGTATAAACAGGAGCTGCTGAACACAACTCCAGGCAGGGTTTTGAATTTAAACACATGGTGCAGATGAAAGCAGTGAAGCAGAACCACTGAAAAGACAAACACACAAGCTCATATATTAACATGAGCTGTGCATCTAATATGCCAGACGTTTGTGTTACTCTCTTTCCCAGTATTACTGTGCTTTAAATCCATCTATTGTTGTCTTTCTCTGATTTTGTGCTTCAGCTTTTCCTCCACGGATCATCGTGACGCCAGTGGCCACAGAACTGGACACTCCACCCCCTCTCTGTCCTAACATATTCACCCATCCTCTGCTGCGATTGGTCGTGTAGCAATGAAGGATAAAGACATAGAGTCTGCATTATTACCAGACAAAAACCATGTTGTAAGTAGGTTACATATCCATCTCCTGGCTCCTAATCCATATGAAAAGGCCTTCCACTGAGGTCAGCGATCGTACACAGTGTGGGGAATGGTGGCGCCGCTCTACAGGCTGCAATGTCTCTTGAAGCGTGCCCAGGTGCTGCTGCTCTGCCTGGGCATCGCTTATCTGATGGCGGGCAGCATCCTGCTCCTGCAGCGCTCCAGCATCAGGCTCACCCAGCCGCACCTCGCCGGCAGCTTGCCGCCCATGCTGTCCCTCTCCGCGCCGCCCACGGCCTTCAGGACCGCGGGGCTGGCCGTGAGGGCGCGCTCCAGATGGGCCACCATTCAGTCCGTGTCCGGCGGTGGAGCCAAGGCCGGGCGACACTGGCCTGCTCCCCGGAGCCCGGGGGTCCAACACTTGCATCGCCGCTGGTTTCACAGTCTACTGCCAGAGAGTCCAGAGCAGAGAGTCTCCCTCCACAGGAGCAGCAGGCACAAGGGTAAATATTTATACAGATGAGCGTTTGCTGTTCTGTGAATATATTATGTCTATGCATAATAATTATTTGTATTGGCAAGAAAACGCCGATACGATACATATCCCACACAGGGGTGACGATACAATATAATCACGATACTATTAGCAAGGCGTATATTGTACCTTTTTTTTCCTCCCGCAAAATGTCACAAGTATAGTGCTTAAAGGGCCACTTCACCCCCAAAAAATATCCATATTTTTACAAATTTCCTGAGATAAATGTGTTATTTCATCATCAGACAGTGGATCTGAGACACGCGTCTCATTCCCACAACGACAGAGGACGTTGGGATTGGAAAAAAACAAAAATCGTTGACAAAAAGTCGACGTCAAAGTCACTTCCTTCAAAGAAAATAAAAGCCATATTCTGCTCTTTACTGTGTTTCTGTCACGTTTTATGAGTAAATATTACAGTACTCTGTAATATCATGTGAATTAAACAAACGCAGCAGCATCATAATGAAGATAGCGTTTAACAAATTTATTAGCGCACCTGTCACAGAAACAAGAAAAATATATAAAAAAAAATATTCAAAAAATGGTTATGTTATTGTTATTTATGTCACCATTTTATACCCAAAATTGGCGTCACATTCAACCACTAAAACTAACGTTTCTGTTCAGGAAAGCAAGTAAATAACTATAATTTTGACATCTTCAATAATCATAATAATCATAATCAAGACATTACTATTTTATAGGTTTTTATTTGTAGAACAGTAAATGTGATTGATGGAAATTCATGGATAAGAATAATAGTTATATTTTAGCATTAAAATATCATTTCAAAATATCATATATCATTTCACCTAAACAGCTGCAACATACTGGCGTATTAACCATTACAGAAACATAACAACTCTCTCAAGATGTTTTAATGTCACAATTTTTCCTTTTTTACACCTGTGAAATGAATGGTCAGTGTGTTTAGTCCAGCGCTCTCGACTCTCAATTATTCAGGGCTGTGGTTTCATAAGCACTGCTGGAGCTTCCCTGACAAAACAGCTAGCCAGCAGGCAAAACAAAGCACAGCCACAAGTGTTAACGTAACATGTGACCACCGGGCGCCCAGTGTCCTAATTACATTAATTAGAGTCAGAGTAAGGTGGTAACAACATGGATGTGATAGTTAACTGGGCACTCGGGCCTTAGCAATTACTTTTGCTTACTAATTGAATGTGCAAATAGCAAATGCTGCATTTCAGTCTTTCTGTCTTGTTATTGTTGGATGCCAAATTAACCCAGACAATTTAGCATTTCGGCTACCTTTTTCCATTAAAACGTACAGTATATAAATATTTTCACCAACTACATAAACACACCTGTGTATTAAGCTGGTGTATTAAGCGACAGCACTGCTGGAAAGGATGAGATTTTAGACATTTCCTTGCTAAATGTTGGAGATTAACCCAGTTTCCAGGATTGTTAAGTCTTTTTAACTGATGTACAGTTGTACAGTTTGATTCTTGTGCCGCTTCCTGTGACGGCACTCGCATTATCCCTGGTTACGTCACAAGTCGAGCGGAGTGGAAACACGCCATATGTCACTAAAGCCACAACAATAACAATAACAACAATAATAACAATAAGCCCATTGTGCAGGGCCATGTTCAGGCACTTCACTTGAATGCCTAATTGAATGGTTCTAAGCTTTTGTTCATGAGTGCAGTGCAGTACAGTGCCTTGAGATAATGTATGTTATGATTTGACGCTATACAAATATAAATGAATTGAACTGAATTAAAAAAATCATGCCAGAGAATCGTGATCTCAATTCTAAGGAAAGAAATTGTGATCCAGAATCGTGCAGCCCTAGTTCATATCTTTTGAGTTCATAAGGTTAAAGTTCTGTGTATATCAAATCAATTTCCAAATATTCAGTCCGACTGGGCAATAAATCAAATTGTTATTGCTCACCAAGAAGCACAAAAACAAACAAAGTCCCGATAATCCTCATGAGTTCTGAATGTATTTGATCAGTGACGTAGTGTGTACATTACACTTCACACAACCGTAGCACTGAGAGGCTTGTGGTCTCCTCACAGGAACTAATGTGGTTTTGCTCATAATGAACTGCCTCGGTGTGTGTCTGCAGCCAAGGCTTGGGCACCTGTCTTGCCATTAAACTGCAGCAGATATCACTGCAGAGTCAATGAAAGCGCTCTCATCGCTGTCACTATCCTGCTGTCTCTATAACAGACCTGTGGAAGCAGATCTGCAAGACAGAAATATCCCCCCGCTGAAGATGTGAGGCTGTGGCTTTCCGGGTTAATAATATATGAAGAAGCAAATATACAAAGTTTATTTTCTATGCTGTGATTCTGTGCTTTCCTGCTCCAAAAGGGGCCTCGGGGTGAGGTAACACAGCAGCACATTCACATCAGATTTTATTCTACTTTTACAAACCAACGAGCATGACCTTAGCATATTCAGAGGAGCTTCATTACACATTTATATGACATTTTACGAGTGAGTGCTTCAGATTTCGCAGGTGAGGCAGAGAGCGCTCGCCGATCCTCTCAAAACCAGGGAGTGGGGAAAAAAAAGGCGGGCAGTCAAAGAAGAAGTTTCTAGAAAATAAAGTATCGTGAAGATGAAATCATACAATCCCTGATGTGTATTCTCCGTTAAAGAGCCCTTATCATGACTTGAGTGCTTGGAGATTTCCCTGGAGATGTACTTAGTTGTTTAACAGCGCCTGTTCTTCTGATATTTTGTTGAAATAATAAATACAGTGGAATCACCTTCAGTGACATTTGTTCTAACAGCTTTTTTTTTGAAAAGCATCCTATAAGAGCTCTTAATCCCTTTTTTAAACAGACACTACATAACCACTCAGTCACTAAGCAGGGTAATAAAGATGAAAAATGTCGGAGCCAGGAATGGGATCAGTTTCAGTCGCAGCCATCTGGCAAAGGTTCCTGTCTAAAAGTATTAGCCAAGACACGGAATTAAAACTCCCAGCTCTGTTGTGTCACGTGTACAGGAGAAAAAAATTAAGGTTTTCATGGAAAAGGCACCAAAAAAAAAATCAAATGAAGCTTTTCAATTTCACTTGGTTCCTTGTTTTAAGTTTTTCTGCTCCACTAAGATATAGATGACAATCATCACATCAAACTATCTCAGAATAGAGAATAATTATATTCCCTATCCCCCCCTCCCAAAAAAAATGTCCACCCAGTTCCAATTTACTAAATGACTCAATCTATTGGCCACAGCCGCTCAAATTTGAGCTTATTTCTTTCCCCCATTCCGCGCGTTACGTAATTGTAAAATGAACTGCCTTGTGTTTTGGATGAATGAGTTTAATGAAACTATCTTTGGCTGCAGCCACAGTTTCAATGTCACACTAATGTCACATATTTCACTCTTTTCTAACAAAAAAAAATCATTATAATGATTTGAGAAGCTCTTTCTCACTCTCGATGGCACAAAGGTGGAGCAGAGGGGAGTAAATGGCACAATCAGGACACCATAACGGCGTTGCAGTCGCGAAACAGCGCTAATTAATCCGACAGTGGAGTCCAACCAGATGTTTGCGGCAGATACACTTGTGATGTTTTTTGTTTTTTTTAAGTCCTTCATTTTACTGTGTAAAAATAAACTTGTCAGAGCTAATACATTTATGGCATCAATGTTTCTAAATTACCTTTACACAATAGTTAATTTGGCTGATGCAAATTTTATGTATCATCACATTACACCGGGCTTGTAATATCTTGGCGTCATCTCAGGTTTGTCATTAAATCTTAATTTTTTTCCACCATTTCATTTATCTCCATCTTCAGTCTGTCTTTAGACACCGATTTATCTCTTACGCAGATCAGTAACGTTACATAGTTACAAGGAGAACTTACTATTTTGCACAGTAAAAGGTGTGAAAAGAGATTTTAACAATTGTGGCATTGTGGGATCCAGATTCAGTGTGCAGGTGATTTAATCGTACGTACGTAGTTTTACAGCACTTGGTGTCTGTATGGTTGCACTAATGCTTCCTTCTGGATTTAATCATTACTTATTTTCTGTCCTTTCTCTCATTCTAACTGACACATGATGGACATTGTATAGAAGTAAATACTCAGTATTTTGCTGCTGTGTCTCCTACCGTGGCTCCCTCTTAGCGGGATAAAAAAAAATTCTAAACATTTCTTGTGATTTTACGGCACACAAACATTTCAATTAGGCTGATGTGGCTCAAAATTTTAATCAGAGCTGAACCATCGATTGGTCTGCTACTTTTTAGACAAAAGAAAATTTGAACGCTGCCTTTTTCCCCCCTCTCTTTCGCCTTCTGACAAAAATACAACTCCAACTCGTTCACACCTCCTCTGACCTCAGCTTTGCTCAAATACAGCTCCGTCATCACAGCAGAGGTCGTATTTGACCCAGGGCAAAGAAAATCACGTACAGAGCATTTAAATACGAGCGCCATGGCTTTTTAATTTAATCTACAACTGCGATTTTCAAATTCACAGGAGGTTGGTCAGCTCGTCGTCAAGCTCTGCAGAAGCCTGATAACGAGCTGTTCATCTGAATTAGAGGTGTTTGAGTAGGGCAACATCTAAAACATGCAGGGCAGTGTTCCCTGAGGACCAGGGTTGGGAAACTGAGGTTGTTTGAAACTGATCTAAAGTTTGGCATTGTTCACTTTGACTCTTCTGTTGGACGTCTTGCTCATGCCTCTTCCTCTGACGGCACCCTGACCAATCGTTGGCCAACGTCACGCATTGTATTGCCTCAGCTCGCTTGGAACCTCGCCAGAGCAGGTACTGTCGCTAATAGAAAAGCCGTATAACCTCGCCGTGCCGAAACGAGGCACGCCGTGCAAGTGGAAAAGCGCCATTTGTGCACGTCACGTACACAACACCTTCTCAGAGGAAGCAGCTCCTCGATTAGGACACGGCACCCGAACATTTCTCAGCCCATTTTTTAATGGACACACACACACAGAGAGAGAGTGAATATCTAGACTGTGGCAGTGATATACTGTACGTCCTCATGCCCTCTCCATCATTAGACTCTTCCATCCACTCCTGTAAGGAAGAATGAGCTCCAGCACAGTCATACGTCTCAGCGTTAAAGAACGCCACAGTGTCAAACCTCCGCGCGCTCATTTCTACCACGCATGGGAATTCAAGCTTCTTCCCTCCATTAACACTCAGCCGCACCTGCCTGGGGCTTCTCTTTCACTTTGATTAAAGCAATGACCTGCCTTGCTCTCCGTAAAGTGGGGGAGGGGAGGGGATCTGGATTGGTGATGCCTCTTGAGAAGCTACAGATTTGACAGAGCTGACCTCTCGCAGCGTTCAGGCAAGGCAGTGGCTGCTGACGCTCTACGGTTCATCTGAATTAGAGGTGTTTGAGTAGGGCAACATCTAAAACATGCAGGGCAGTGTTCCCTGAGGACCAGGGTTGGGAAACTGAGGTTGTTTGAAACTGATCTAAAGTTTGGCATTGTTCACTTTGACTCTTCTGTTGGACGTCTTGCTCATGCCTCTTCCTCTGACGGCACCCTGACCAATCGTTGGCCAACGTCACGCATTGTATTGCCTCAGCTCGCTTGGAACCTCGCCAGAGCAGGTACTGTCGCTAATAGAAAAGCCGTATAACCTCGCCGTGCCGAAACGAGGCACGCCGTGCAAGTGGAAAAGCGCCATCTGTGCACGTCACGTACACAACACCTTCTCAGAGGAAGCAGCTCCTCGATTAGGACACGGCACCTGAACATTTCTCAGCCCATTTTTTAATGGACACACACACACAGAGAGAGAGTGAATATCTAGACTGTGGCAGTGACATACTGTACGTCCTCATGCCCTCTCCATCATTAGACTCTTCCATCCACTCCTGTGAGGAAGAATGAGCTCCAGCACAGTCATACGTCTCAGCGTTAAAGAACGCCACAGTGTCAAACCATTGCGCGCTCATTTCTACCACGCATGGGAATTCAAGCTTCTTCCCTCCATTAACACTCAGCTGCACCTGCCTGGGGCTTCTCTTTCACTTTGATTAAAGCAATGACCTGCCTTGCTCTCCGTAAAGTGGGGGAGGGGAGGGGATCTGGATCGGTGATGCCTCTTGAGAAGCTACAGATTTGACAGAGCTGACTTCTCGCAGCGTTCAGGCAAGGCAGTGGCTGCTGACGCTCTACGGCATCAGTCTTGTGAAGACCATGTTTCAGCACAACCTCGTTTCAGCACAACAAGCTAGATGAGCTTCACAGGACAAAGCAGACTCATTGTATCATGAATTCAATATGGTGATGCTTGACCTGCTCGGGATTTCTACGTCTGTGAACATTTGCTGACACATCCATTCAGTCCCTAACGACCCCCCCTTTAAATCCTCTCTTTGACCTGTTGGCATCGGTCTATTTTTAAAGCTTTTAAAGTGTTTGAACACGCAGTGTCCTTGAGACCTTCAAAACATCCATGAATGCAAATTCATCCTAGCATTTTGTAAAAAAAAAAAGAAGAAACCTCAGAGTGCATACTGACATATTAGCCGTGGACACTTCATCATGAGCTGAAAACAAAAAAGTTGACAAGGAAAAATGCAGCTTACAGTACAACCTAAAAATATTCCAGTCACAGAACCGAGGGGCAAAGATGTAAATGAAGCCAGCATACAAAAGAAATGCATATGCTCCTCTCCATACAGATATCTATAAAGGGCTAAAGGAGACTTTTATGTGACAGCAGAGCAGGCTTTGATTTGGCAGAGTGGCAAAGAGCAGGATAACATCAAACACTGAATTTAGGCGACATTTTTTACATGGAAACCTTAATCTTCATATTGGAGTCTATTATACATAACATGACTTTTATTCACAGGAATAAAAACAATCTATGTTGAATGATAAATTAGCAAACTGATCATGTAATTAATGAGGTACATGACTTATAATACATTCTGGTGCGTAAAGTCGTGTAAATTGAGACAGTGATGACGTAAAGTCACTGCTTTGACCCTGTTAAAGGACAAAGTTTTATACCCATAGGTAGTTAAAATAGAAAACCATGAGAAATGTGTTTAAAAAGCATTCACTCGCGGGTCAAATGACACTGCAATGAATGTGGGTTTTTATCAGAATAGGAGGACAAGTAAGACCTGGGTGAGGACACACATTTATTTTTCTTTCCAGCGCAATGTTACGATGTGCATTCATCGTCAGCATGTAAATCGCAATAAATGTTTTTAGCAAGCTAGGATTATTTTCTTCTTCCTCCAACACATTTTCGTTTCTGTTGCACGTCCCATTATGCAGGGGTGAGCAGCGCACAAAGCACCACATGACAGAACAACCACTGGCAATGGGAACAGTGTTAATTGACTCTTTTAGCGAGTTTAGCCGGGTTCACAAATCCGGACATACCTGCTAATTTTAGTGTGAAAGACACTTTTTTCTCAAGCATGTGCTTGTAATTTTGATTTAACACGTCTAACATATAATATTCTAACCTGTATTATTTGGTGTGATCATGTAATGGGGCTACAACCAATAACTATATCCATTTTTAATCAATCCTCAATTATTCTGATGGACAACTAATCATTCACAGCCATAAAAACAAATGAAGCAATCCCTCTCATCACAGATATTTCCAAACTGACTGCTTTCCCTGCTTTTTTATGACACATGCAGGAACCTACATGGGTTGCTTTCTGCACAATGCCAGTGACCGAGCCCTGGGAGGAACCATGCTTTATGACCTGCGCAAAATGACCAGTTCTCTGTGTCAGGACACCTGCTCAGAAAGGTAATGCGTTTGTGGCGTGTCTCTGTGAAGGGACCACAGAAGGCCTGCTGTTTGAGTAAATGCTTTGGATCTCGGTCTCCTCCATGAATGCCTCCTGTGTTTGGGAGGCAGTGGAGAGCCAGGTGGCTGCATGACAGTAAAAGATGAGGGGGAGTGAGAAAGGGGAGAGAGTGAGGAGCAGGCCCGGACAGAAGGCTTGATCTGTTGCAGGAGAAGGAAGGAGGGAGAGGTGGGTTTGTGTGTGTCAGAAAGCTTAATGAGCTGACTACAGCAGTTGCTGAATAAATCAGTGGCTAAATGTGTGCTTCCCTGTGGCTGCGGTGTGATAATCTCTTATTGGGTCAGTGTGAGCTGAGTTAGCAGCATTGACGTGACTCTTTAAACCTGCCAGACGATGTGGATGCGGACAGGCGGCGGTGGAGGGGGGGGGGTGGTGAGGGTGGACTTTTGAGCACAAAATCATCCACTTGAATTATTGTATGTTAGCGGCGAAAAAGAAAGTAGCGTAGCAAAGCAGCAGAGCACATATGGATGCCGTCAGACTGAGAGCCGGTGCTCACATCTCAAGCCCACTGAGCATTAACCTCCCACATATCCACCCCCCCGCCCATCCACATGAAAATCAGTCGTGCTCGTTACCTGAGCGGGCCAATTACAGCGACTAGAAAAAGTTAAAAGTCAAGGCAATTTACGGGGAAGCTTCAAAAGGACATATATGAAAAGGTCAATTTTGATGAGGTCTCTATCTTTTCCGGAGAGGCAGGGGAAGAGAGGGATGAGTCACAACAGCTTTGATATGTAAAGTACAGATCAGAGGTGACTTGCAGTTCAGCAGAGGAAAAGGCATTACATGGTCAGATGAGTGCAGGGAGGGTAAAGTACTGACAAATATCACAGGGAGATGGAGCATTCTGTTGATTAAATGCCTGGAAGTTTGAGCTAATTGATAAAAATTGAAATGTTAACTGATGACCTAAGGGATGGTTTAGCCTGAGGCAATAGCTTGAGGTTATGGACTGCCCATGGCTACATCAATAACAGTGTGTGTGTGTGTGTGTGTGTGTGTGTGTGTGTTAGTGGTTACCAGTTTGCAGGTCTGGAGTTTGGAGCTGAATGCCACTGCGGGAATCGCATCAGTAGTGCGCGGGCTCCCGAGGAGGATTGTAGTCTGGTGTGTCGGGGTGAGAGAGGGTCACCGTGTGGCGGTGTGGGTCGACTCTCCATTTACAAGGTGGAGGAGCAGCTGCCAGGACACAGAAAATGTAAGTCAGACCTCCCCTGGGGGAAGAAATGAGATTGTTTTTCTCTGGAGAAATAACTTTGATGCTCTGTGCCCCTAAAAAAGTAACAAGTCTGCATCGCTCAGAAGATCAGCAACTCCATTATAACCTCATATAAAGATCACCTGTCAAACCAGATCATTTGAGCTTGTTCTTTCATCACCATGATCCAGGACTAAGCACTTTATTTTGATACAGTCCTGCAGCCAGAATCACTAAAGCATGTGCTACCAAAAATTTTAAAACATAGCATCCCTTTGTCACTTATTATTATTAATTCCCGCAGAAAAGTTGTTATTGTTTGTTTTTTACAGAAAACACACTGTGCGTATGTGTGTATCCCCTTTGATATCATCCCCAAATACTGCAGATTTGCAGCTGGAATTGTTGCCTCACAGCAAAAAGGTCACAGGTTAAGTTCCAAGTTTGACCATGGGGCCTAAATCAGAGGTCTCAAACTTGAGGCTCGTGGACCACATGCTGCCCTCCATTTGATTTCATATGGCCCACCACTGAATATCGGAATTAAGTCATTTCTTTATACGTTTTTCTATTAAGATTAATTTTTGCGTAAAATATGCACCGTTCCATGTCAACAAAATGCTTTTACTTTGAAATTCTGTGAAATATTGACCCCCAGGCCCTTTGAGTTTGAGACCCCCTGTTCTAAATTGACCATAGATGTGAATGTGATAGTGAATGTTTGTATGTGTGACCCCAGTTTCCACCCTCTCTCTGATGGGATTGGCTCGGTTCAGATGCTGGGACAGGTCAAGGGCTGGGGTACCCCTGAGCAAGGCATCTAAACGCCCATGACTCGTGTGTGTATAAAGAAAATGCAGAGGATAAATGTAGCGTCACTAATTGGTGGGTGTGTGAAAATTCTAATTTTAAAGAAGCGATGGATGGATTTCAGTTGAAGCTAAGACTCAGCTAAGTTAAGTAACTCTTCCATCTGTGCTGACAGTCACCATAACAGGCTGACACGCGTCTGAAAAACTCCAGAAAAGAAGAGGTCAAACAAAATGTGAGCTGGCGTCAGCAGGTTTTTTTTTTGCACAATTGCAACATTAACTGGGGATTCTTTTTTTTTAATAAATGTAATTGGGAAATGTAGTCAGTGTAAATGTCATGTCAGTTTAATAACAATGAAATGAAGATGTGGAAAAACAGGCTGCAGCAGCAGTTTCCTTAGTGTCAGAACTCCATAAATACACACATATACATATAAATTATAGGCAGGCTCCTGTGTGTGTATACTGTATGATATATAAACATGTAAAATAATTATGCAATGAGAACGCATGTTTTATTGATTGACTAAGCACGCATATATTTGCATAAAACCATGCTTAGTGTAGCCTTCATTTTGATTTATGACATTTGCTGAAACATTTTTCAGTTAAGAATAATCTGAGGCAGTGACTGTGGAGGATACGCAACGCCCCGCTTGTTCATTCTGCACGAAGAATAGAGGTTGTGATGCGCCGCGTTTCAATATACTATAATATTCTATCTGAAAAAACATATTTCATGTAAAGATGTACTGCTTTGCCAGATATACATTTAGTTTTTATTATTATTTCACTGTTTCCCCCGTGATTTCATCATGAAAACGCTGACGATCCGCGAACGTTGCCTCCTCCATTCTTGTTGTCGGCAAGGTCAAATCTATTACAGAGGGACTTTATTTCATATATGGTATTAATATTCATGATTGGATGGTTCTGTGTGTGTCTCAGGAGGTTTGCAGCTGAATTCTGAATGTATTATACACTCCAATTCAGTCAAGAGCATGAATATATTACAGGCTGAAATACTTAAGACTGGCTGGATATTTCAAATTAACCCCGAAACCATTGTACAGGTTGTTTCTAAGTAAGGATGACTCTACCAACTTTCCTTATTATCTTTCCAAGTGCACGCAGCTATTCCCTCATTTATTTTCCTCTCTCCAGTCAGAAACGTTCACTACCGCGGCTGCTTCAAGTTGCCAAAGAGCACCGTCGACACCTTCCCCGTCTCCTCCTTTCAGCCCAACGGAACAACGCAGTCCTGCATCGAGACCTGCACAGATAAGGTTTGAATAACTTCTCTGAAATTACAGAGCAAATCATCCGAATATTGCACAATCTGCGGCTCTCCGTCTACTCTCCCAGGAGATCACACGTGGGTTCACAGAACTCCTAGAATTTTGCTGAATATTTAAGGTTTAATGTGCCTCTAATTAGAAGTAGTCCGGATGCTGCACTCAGACCTAACTGAAGCAGATGCGTCTCTTTCTAAAAAGAGAAATCACTGGTAGTAGAAATGTTGCATGGCGGGAACCACAATGTAATTAATTTCCACACTGCCGTGTGTGCTGTATGTCTGAGTGACTATGCAGTATTTGTCCTTGTGCTTTTACATGGAGCGTTCTGACCTTCTAAAAAAAACAGGAAAAGGGACAAAAATTGTTGCATACAAATTAAAAAAGCAAGCTGGACAGGATTTTTGGATAGAAATGTGAATAATGTAATAAAAAAATGAAGGATATTTGTTGCTTTTGGGTTTTTCCAGGAGTTTCCTCTGGCTGTGTTCAAGAAGCCGCACTGTTTCTGTACACGGATGTCACCGGTGTTCGCGCTCAACGACACCAGCAACTCCACACCCAGTGCGTCCGCTGAGCACGACCACTACCTGGTGTATCACACACCTGTGCTCGGTGAGGGAATTTGTGTCAATCATCCACGCGTTTAAAATTCTAGCCGCGTCTCGTTCTGATAGTGTAATAATTACCAGACCGTGCCTCTGTTTTAATCAGATCCCCCTTCTGCTTTGTCAGGATTTTTTGCAGCCTCTCTTGTCTCCAGTAAAATGGCCCCCCGTAAAAACAACATACTCTAAATGATTCCATTCCCCGACACTGTCAGTGAATCCTGTGCCGTTTTCTGGCGAGGAAGAGGACTTAGTGCATGGCTGAGGATGAAATTGCCTTGTAAGCAGTGTTCATCTCAGACTTAGATCAGACCGCTGCAGCTATCTCAACTCTTATCCTCCGATCCTCTCCTCTTAGTTCCGCGTTACCTTTGTCCCTGAAAATTAATCCGCACTGTGGTAATTCTGATCTTGTGTAAATATATGTAACTGAAACTGACAGGGGAAAAAAAAAAAACACTGTCCCTCTAGATTCCAGGTGCAAAGAGAGAATGTTTCTGCCTGAGAGATCCAGCTCCCTGGTGGCTCTGTCGAGTTTTCCTGGCGCAGGCAACACCTGGGTACGGCATCTCATTGAGCTGGTGACCGGCTACTACACTGGCAGCTTCTATTTCGATGGCATGTTGTACAACAGAGGTGAGCTGTGAAGGGCACTGCGCAGCCTGTTCTAACAGGAAAAAACCTTCCCATTATTATTTTTTTCTGAAAACCAGTGCAGATAGAATGTTTGCATGTGACATATAGGCCAAATTTGCCTATATGTTTGCATCATCAGCGACTATGCTGTTTACAAAATGACTATTTTTGATCGTCTATTAGAGAATTAGCGTACTTCACACTTGATTTCATTGGTAACCATTTTCCTGAGGAGCTAATCTTTTCATAATTATTTTCATTAATCGATGTCTTGTTTTGCCCACAAACCAAAATAATTCCGTTTTTAATTATTTCTTTATCTGGGGCAAATAAACTGGGAAAATATTCACATTGAAGAAGCTGAAACAATCACAAATCTTGTTTTAATCATGAAACAAGCTTCAAACTGATTAATCGTTGATCAAAGCTCAACGCGACATCATTCGCTTTACCTCCTCTTCAATAAAAATGATGTCAATTTTGTTTATAACTGCACTGCACATATGTGTGGACACTAATGTGACTGACCGTCCAATTGATGCCTGGGTGCATCTGTGAAATCCCAGTTTTAAAAACTGACATGACACCACTCAAATGGCAATTCTCAATGCGTCACAACAGTGTATGTCGCAGGCAAGATGTCAGTGTGTTTTATGGTGCAACACAACACATTTTTAATGGAGAGAATATTTAGGGCCATGAGGTAAACCCATGATCTTTTTATAGCCCCACAGAGATGCTAAATCTGTCATTTCCTCTTTTCAGCCACAAGTGGTTAAAATTATGTTGCTACGTATGTCTGTACACGTGTAAAAAACATATATGTGGTTTGCAGAAATGTAAAAGTGGAACTGCAGACTTGGTTGCACTGAAATCCTCTCTCACAAATGAGTGTTTGAGTGAGTTGCTATGCAGCTGACCCTGTCCAATTTTTATTTCTTCATCGGTGCCAGGCTTCAAAGGTGAGAAGGATTATTGGAAGAGCGGCCGCAGCATCTGCGTGAAGACCCACGAGAGCGGTCAGAAAGAGATCGAGATGTTCGATTCTGGCATCCTGCTCATTCGAAACCCTTATCGCTCCCTCATGGCCGAATTCAATCGCAAGTGCGCCGGACACTTAGGACACGCCACGGACACACAGTGGAAAAGCAAAGGTAACGCAGTCCGCAATCCACACGCAGACATAACGGTCGAGTGCTTTTACGGCTCTGCAGACAGATGCTGTACTTATTGCTGAATAATGTCCTGCTCCTGATGTTACAGCTGCAGTGGACCTCAGGGTATTTATGTGACGCCTGCACTGAGCTGTCACATACAGTAAATACTGTGAGTAGGTTCTTAAAACATAAAATTCAGCATCTTTAACAGAGGATTGCAGCTTATCTGAACTCCTGAAGATACAGGGAGATGACAAAATATGTTCAGAAACATGAATACTAAGAGGAAATACAAAGTACAAAGTACCATCATAAAAGTTTTCTTTGGCAACTATTTTGTTGACTGTACGTGTATCTATCGATCTAAGTAAATTATCATTATTATGATGTTTATTTTATTCATGTAGCAGCTGTACATTAGTTAATTTGGCCCTTTAATTTGTAATACGAGTCTATAATCGTCATTCTTTGATGACAGCTTCATTGTTATTGTCAGGTACAGCTGCTAACAGTTATTGGCCATGTTTATTGAAGCTGTTTCTTACCTGATTCACAATATAGATCATGAAAAGTATATAATGACTTGTTGTACTGCCATTTCTGTAACACATAGTGTTTTTTATAGAGATTAAAATGACATTTCCAGCAGACAGCACGTCTGATGAATGAATTGTGACTCAACCTAATGCATGTCTTATTAAATAGATATCGAGTAAAAGGCTTTAAAAAAAATATTTTGCAATTGGTGACCCTCCCCAAAAAGAAGTAGAAGTATGGCAAGAGCTACAGACACCGACACCACTTTAAGCTATGGGGATGTGAAGAGGATTTCAACAAATGATAAAAAAGATCACTCTTACTTAAACACTAATCTTTGACATTAACCATACCAGAAATAACTGCCGTCACTGCATCACAATTTACTCTCTTTCACCTGCAGACTGGCCAGAATTTGTCTCCAGCTATGCCCCCTGGTGGGCGTCCCACGCACTGAGCTGGCTGAAATTTGGACGCCGTCTACTGGTGGTGCACTACGAGGAGCTGCAGAGAGCTCTTCTCCCTCAGCTCCGTCTCATCACCGCGTTCCTAAACGTCACAATGGCGGAGGAGAGGCTGCTTTGTGCCGAGAGCAACCAGGACGGCCATTTCAAACGCTCGGGGACCCAGCAGCCCTCCTTTGACCCCTTCACCCCTGACATGAGACACATGATTGACTCCTTTATCCACAGTGTTGACCAGGCTCTGCAGAACAGGAACTTTAGTGGACTTCCACAGGAGTACCTCCCCAGATGATGATCTGAAAAGGTCACTCATGCCTGGTGCAGCAGGACAAGTTCTTTAGTGAGTGCTCTGTGGGGAACAGACACACACACACACACAGACTGGCTGATGGAAAGTGGACCACCTGACTGTTTGATAAGCCAGGCACACTGTGTTTGGCTGCGGTGTCATGGAAACGCAGCAGAGGTCACAGGAGGAAATACGACAATTCATTGTGCGATCCAATGGCGAACAGTGATGAAAGCCTCGCGGCCGCCTGGGGAAAGTGCCTCTCTCTGCGAGCGGCAAAGATGACAAATATCCCAGAGAGGATTTGACAAGATTTGTTGGACTGCAGTGTCGGGATTATCCAGCAAAGTGTCTGACTGTACAAATGTGAGTGTGAATCCTGGTGGGACTCATTTTGGTTAAGAAGGTTTTTTTTTTTCTTTTTTTCTGTGACGCTTTACAAATTCACTTTAGTACATATTATGTTCCTAGCATAAGAGCGACCTGTCACACTAACACAGATGATGGACACTGAAGAATTACTCTGACGGTGCAGTGTTTATGGAGGAATCCGCTGCTTGCGACGTGTCATGGTAATGATTGATAAAAAAGCCTTAAGGTGGAATTATGTCTGGACTCTCTATTCAACTGTACATCAACAGAAATAATGTTGATTATTTACCATTTATGACCTCCTTATTTTATTAAACCAGTTCAGTTTGAATTAAAGGAAGTACCTTTACATGACTTGTGTTGATTTTTCACTTTTATGGAGCAAAGCTAACACACAAAAGCTCCATCTCAGCCTTTTATATCTGACGATTTGTGCTGCATTCACTCATTATTATAGTGATGCCACAAAAACAAGAAAAGAAAGAAAGAATAAATTCATGCTCATGCCAGTTCCTTATTATTGAACTCCGCTCTGACTTATAGATATAGATATAGATAATATACTTCAGCTATCCCCAGTCTGCACAGGAATAACAGTGCCGCCCGATGCCGAATTGCAGATACTGCAGTAAAACGCGCTTCATCTGATTTCTTCCACCATAATTGAAAGAAAAAAGGTGATGACAAGAATATAAGAAAGGGCAGATTTCTTTGAAATTCTTGATGACGTGTCAAGACTCAATAATACTTAGATAAGATGTCGTTTAATTGGCAACAGCAAAAGAGAAGCGTGCTATGGCAACAGGTAAGTATAATAAGAAACTCGATGTCAACAGCTGTGTGCAAACAAACATTAATTACTTTTAAACACCGATTTTTCAAATTGTGGTTAAGAGGGTTTCAGTGTGTCAGGTTATATTATACAAAATATCAAGGAGGCTTGACGAAATTGCGGCGCAACATAGTAAACAAACCAAAGCTAAATCAATAATAAAAAAAAAAAATGAACCATTTCATAAAGGCAGGATTCATTGCGAGGCTGTTTGTACGAGACTGAACAGGTTTTCATTACATTCTGTCACAGAAAAACAACAAACTGCGATTTCAGCTACGAGCCACAAGGTTAATGTCTTCCTCGAGCTACAAATGTCAAGATTTAATGTCAAACCAAAATTCAATCCCCAGAAGCAGCCGCGATTCCCGGATGGATGAGCGGATTTTTAACCCTTAGCTGGTTCTCATAACACACCTGTTTCAGATGCATGCACGTCTGAGCTGCAGCTGCTGCTGCTGCACCACTGGTGTTATAATCATGAAACCTATACTCATGGAGACGATTTTGCAAAAGCAAAGGTCCAGCGTAATAATCATGTGGAACAAGATGGTGGTGGACAGAGTGCCAACTCATTTAGCTGGCAGACGCACAGAAAAACGGAGTTAAAGCTCATTATATCATGTGTCAATCCCATAGGACTAGGATTGCCAACTTTTATCGGCAGATAATAAAATAAGGAACTATTTACATATCTCACTTTACACACATTGCACCCACCAGCCTCCCCCATGTACCCGATATACTGCACTTTACATAGGCTACATTAGCTCTACACACGTTCATATTCACAGTCGAGTAAAAGGTGTTGCTTTGCTGTTTTGCAATAATATTTTTTATGTATGTAACATTCCATCAACCAACTTTCTATCCTGTCACCATTTTAGCTTTACATCTTGTCACCATTGCTCTGTATTCACCGCGAGTCCATACGGAAAACCAATTAAAAGTGCCAATTTTCTTGCTCAATCTTCATTAGTGGATTAAACTGTTATTTTTATGTCAAAGTTTTGCACTGAAATAAGGAACAAAGCATTTCCATATCTATTCAACACGTCTTTTATCTTAAAGGACTATAGTTTGATTTTGAACAAACACCTGCCAATGCAAACATACAGTACATTATAGCCCCTTGATTGTGCCCAGATGTTTTGTGAAAAGACTACAACAGCTGGAGATCGCTGCCCCGAAGAAATAACATAACGCTGTCAAATATCAGCTGGCCAAATATCAGTACGGTAGCAGCAGCTACTACTATGTTTACATGAGAATTCATGTGTCAGATCAAAAGAGGCGACTTCAAGACATGAATCCACTACAGCTAAACGCCTGATGCAACAATGAAAACGACATCACTGACAATTTCACCAAAATTTCCAGAGCAACTTGCCCTTTCTCTGACAAAAGGCTGCGCTATGAGTCAATTCAAACCAAATCTAGATTAAGCAAAGCAGAGCAAATTGAACAGCCATTATGGACTGCATCTCAGATTGCTAAAAATATCATTGTCTTGTCAATCACAACAAAACACATTTTGTTAGCCTGTTAGTATGTTTTGTATTTGATTAACAGTGTTTAATAATGCTGCATATATAAATATGTTGGCTTGTTCCCTCCCAGAATCAAGCTAAAATGAAAATGACCACTTTGCCAGACGGACAGAAACACAATAAACAATACAGTTGCCCTATATTTGATGGGTGTATAAGTACACAAATCCAATATTTTATCTTAACTTCTGTGACATATTAGTCTGGGACATATAAGGTTATCAGACACGATCTGTTTCGACAGGATGTGAAGTCAGAATGACGCTTTCCTGACTTCTTATTCTAATGACTCTTCTATACAGTTGACTCAAAGGTTAGTACAGAACTGAAGGATGGCACCAGACTAAAGATATTGCTCAGGCAGACTCTATCTGTCACACGGACAGAAATCGTGCTTCTTCCCTGAATGACAGCTCATAGGAAGTCTCAGAGGACACACAATGTCAATACCAATAATGCTTTCATTGCATTTTGAAGGGAGGATAAAGAGGTGGGGATAGAGGCTTTGATGATAGTAGGTAATCTGTTCTGACCCCTGCAAAACGCCATGTGTAATGAACCTAAAGTGATGAATCTCAAAATAAAAGCATATATTTAAATAACATATCAAATGGTGAGGTAATGATATTAGTGTCCTGTATCTGCATCTATGGCTCAGGTGTTATAATTAATGATAAAAAAAAAAGTACAAAATATATAATTTTATTAGTAAAATGCGGCATTTTAGAATCTGCAATGTCATAAGCAAAGTCTGTTTTCTGAAAATTTAATGGTTCTGCATTTCAAACTAGTGGTTGCTAGGTGACAGTGCCACCCTGTGATCAAAGCTGGTATATCATGCAATCAAAACATGTTATGATAAGTTATTCTCACCACACACAGACACACACACACAGACACACAGAGAGACAGACAGAATTTCGTAAAAAAGACAACTCAATTAACAGCAAGAAGGAACTGCAATATAATTACATTCACCCAGTATCTACCATGATTATTTCAAGTTAAACTGGAACTTCTTTACACTGCAGGTACAAGATTAGCGTTTTCCCACATCTCTCATCTTCAAAACTAAGCATAACACAAATAAGATAATCACAGAGGAAGCACGTCCTTCAACACCTGATTCATTCATTTTTGTTGCAGAGCCGAGACTGAAGTGCAGCTTGCAGGCTTTTTTTTAAAGGTTTTGTAATCATTCAGTGCGGACACATTAATCAGCCTGTCCCTCATGTGTGATTAGGCGGACAGTGGCGCTTGAAATTAATGCGGTCGTCTGTCAACGCCGCCGCGTTCATCAGTTTTATGAAACGCGGTCACTTCAGCCCGTCTCTGCTCAAAACTGCTGGATTGAATTAAAACAGCAAAATGAGAAAACTGAGCGATCAGTCCTCGGAGTCCTTCACTCAGAAAAAAAATCAAACATGCTGGGAGAAAACAGATAACAGCTGCTGATGCCTCTAATGAGGACTAGACGGAATTTGGAATCAGATTTTTCAAACTGGGTGAATGTTAGTTACTCTCTCAAAAGAGCGTCTATGTTTTCTTTTGTTGTTCTGATGCTATTCTATGGGTAAATCAATTATTGTTTTATGAAAAAAATATCTTTGAACATATTGTCACGTCTTTAATTTCAAATGTGTTTCTCCGTTTAATCTACAAGCTTGTTTCACTCTGAATCTTAATATTGTTTGACCTCGTTTGACCTCGACTTGGACACAGTCTTTAATTTCAACCCCTCTGTAATTGAGTTTGACATCTTTGGTCTGTGAAAAGACATCATCACTTTGACGTTTTGGGAAAAAATCTATAATTAATCAAGGAAATAAGTGACAGATCAATCCATTGTAAAAAAATAAATAATTGTTAGTTGGAGCCCTGGTATTTAGTGTGAATTGATGATCAATACGTGCTATGTAGCATGAAATCACACTGACTATTTTACTTAATTGATATTTAAATATCATTGCTTCACATAATCACAACACATTTATCAGCAACTACCATCACTAATATTACATTATTTTACTGTTACTCCCTCTGCTAGCACCAGTTTGACTCCATGGTATAGTTTGACAGTAATCAACTTCAGTGTTAATCATTTCTCACCACACAAAGTTCCATTAGAGTGAATGGTCATTATATGTCAGAGGTGAAGGTGACTTCCCCCTCTTTCATCCTGGGTGTTTAATTAAGAGGGAGAAAAAAGCAATCAAACACTGAAAAGAGATTAAAAACATGTTGATGTGCGTGTTGACCAGGCAGTTCCATCACTGAGATCATTAAAACTGAAGGAATACACCCACTCTAATTATTGTTTCTTGTGAATTCATATGAACTCGAGAGCAAAGCAGGTCAAATCTGTGTCACCGGGACAAATTAGAGCTAGCGTAATCAATACAGGACCCTTGGTCGACCGTGAGTTTTAATAAGACAAGCCTCCTCAGCCTCCTCTACTAATACTACTACTACTAACACTATATGGAATTAAGATTTGTGTCAACACTTTATGAATTGAGGACACAAAAATCAATCAAAATACACAAATTGCAAATAAATTATTGATTTAATCTTTCAAAAATATTGTATTTTATTGGTTTGGAATGATCAGAACTTTCCCCCTGATTTGTTCTTTGCACCGTGGTTTTTTGTTTGTGATTCTGACCATAGGCGGGCCTTAGGACGTTGCCAGCTGATTGGCTGCTGAGTTCAGTAGTAGTCACGGGCTTGGAGTCACTGTCCGACAAAATACCTTGAAGTATTTAATGATTATAATCTGACAAACTAATGCTACTTAAAATTATTTTGTCGGATGTCGACCGGGAAAACATGGGGAAAGAGTTCCAGATGGAGTTTGAGTTGTCGCTCCAAAACTCAGTAGTCAATTTGTTTGCTTCTTAAATAGTGTTGCTTGCTTCGTAAAAAGTGTTCTTTGAAAAATATTGACACAAATCTAATTCCATAACCATGTACCATGAAAACCTAACAACACAGGGTAAAGCTGAAGTCATCAGAAACACTTGATAAACACTAGTTACTGCCTTCAGCAGCAATATATCTTGGATCAGCATTCGTCTTTCCCACATAAAACGAGGGGAAAGCCTTTTTTTTCCCGCATACACTGCATCATCGTCCTCCCAGTGTCATAAAGATGCAGTAAACTTGTACATGTCTGTAGTTTTAGGGCCAACAACAGTTCCAGATGCAAAGTGCTGCAGCACCAGCACTGACAGAAACTGGTAAAATAAATCACATTTCCCCTTTATTAGCTCCTTGGCTTTGGCTCTCTGTAAAATCCTGAACAGAATTTAGAATCCTTCCCGGAGTGGTCATCTCCTGTGAGACAATTCTTCCAGTTCGGATTCAAACAATGTCTCCACATTTCAGATAAAACTCAAAAAACTTTCCCTCTTTGACAACGCCTTAGGGCTGGCTGAGGCTTGTCTGAAACCTCTGCTATAGGATGCTACAGGTCTCGTCTGCCAGGGGACTTCCCATGATGCACTGAGCCCTCCTCCCCTCCTCCTCCTTTGCATTCACGTCCCGTTAATGCACTCTCCTGTAGTTTTGTGCTTTCTCGTCTCTCTCCATGCGTTACTATCTGCAGGCATTTCTGCGTCTGTGACTGCTGTGCTCCTTTTTAACACCCACTGCTACAATCAATATTATCGTAGTTATCACTGAGTTATGTTCTCTTTCCTCCTGCTCTCGCTGCCTCTGCTTTTATACAAGTCAAATTGACTCATTTGAAAATGCGTGCGGAACACTTTGCTCCAATATCCATGCAATACTGCCTCAGTGTGTTACTGTCACACATGCGTAAGTGTTCCACTGACAAAACATAGCCTCAATTTATAGATATCGATATTTGTCCTGGCTTAGCATATTGCACGAGGAAGGACTGCAATATATAATAATGAACAGAATTTACCGTAAAAGTTGCTGAATAAACTTTTAACAGCAGTGCATTGAAATAATTATGCACTGCTGCATAATGTAAAATGACCTCAGCTGCCACCCACTGGCTTTATTCCACACTGCACCTAAGATGAAGTGTCTCAAAACGATTATTCGACAATTTTGATAATCGATCACTCAGTTTGAGTGATAATATGTAAGTATCTTCTGGTTTATTTGCTCCATGTAACAAAGAAATCATTGAAACGGAATCATTTTGGTCGAGAACATCATCATTTCCAGGTTTGGTAAACACCGAACATTTTCTGACAGTTTAAACACCAAAAATATAATTGTTCCTTGCAGCCCTACAAAACTACCATCACAGCATTTGGTGCCACATCTGTATTGATACACACACAGTCCTCACACTATTCTGCCACATAGATTTGTTTCCTTCACACAGCTCTGACTCTGAGATATGTGAAGTACCATTCAAGATAAATCCACTGCAGCCATCTCACTTCCTCTCCTGTCATCAGCAGAAGCTGCTGTATCTTCGATTCTCCACCTGCTCCGTTCACCCATAATTGTGTCGAACCGCAAAAATGAAAGTGCTGGTTTTTAAAGGTAAATAAATAAATTTAAAAAACGGACTAATACGTTACAGCTTCTATCTGAACTGGCCCTTTGTCAGAAATATGAGCCTCGTTGAAAAATATGACAGCTACAGCAAAGCAAGGCTTTAGGACCAACAGAGCCAGAGGGTCGTAGAGAGAGATGATGACGTGTTGTTAGATGCAACCATGCCCCAGCAACCCCACCTTTCTTTTTATTGTTTCTTTTATGTTGTGTATATAAATCAGCAGGTGCTATGCAGACGGCCTGAGCCAAAGAGAAGAGAAATAGGTCATAAAACCTTCTGACTCGATCCTTGATGTCAGAGTATCATCTCCCAGCTGGACTGCCGCTATAATACTTTGATGATGACATGTCTGAACGGGTGCTGAGCTGTACACTCTTCTTCCAGTGAGCTGGATAGCAGACCCCCTCCCCTTCCACGCACACTTTCAAATACCAACACCTTGGCCTTTTACTCTGAATTCCCATCAGCACTCAGCAGGATTAAAGTGTTGAGAAGTCCTGTACACCTTCAAATAACTTTCCTACTTATTTTATAGCATTAATCCTCCACAATTCCTACAGTTTGACCTTTCACCTCTCCTATTCTGAGCTAAACTGCTGCTACACACCGACAAACAAACACTCCTCTTACCTAAAAAAGTAAAAGATATCTATAACTAATATAATCACTCACCCGTGGGGCAACTACACAAGCCTTAAATGTGCATTATGTAATAAATCTAAAGCAACTGGCCATAATATCCTCCTAATATGTCACAGAGATTCAGGAATAATGTTCATATAACAAACTGAACTCACCAACAACAACAGTACAGACAAAATATTCGCATTAAAAAAAAATCTTTTGCAAACTGCAAATCATGTTTATGTTTTGAAATCATGTTTTGGCATGTGGCGCCACCTACCACCGTCTACCAATCATTGCAGTCAGTAGAGTCTCAGCTGCCGCGCAACAGTGGGTTGCCAGTTACATCTGAGCTACAATGGCGGAGAAAACGAAACCTAAAAGACCTCGGTATTTTGAATTTGAGTGTAGTAACCGTTTTTGGCCACATTCTTACATATGGCACCTTTAAACTCCAGGTGGTTGCACTGAAATAAAAATGTTATGATAATATGAAAACTAATTACTTGAAACAATTAATTGATTAATCGATTATTAATTGAATACCATTTTAATCATCAACTATTTTGACAATCGATTAATTGGTTTGAGTGTTTTTAAGCGATTACAACAAGTTTTCAGATTTTTCAGCTTTTGCTCCATATAACAAAGAAAGCATTAAAACAGAATAGTTTTTGGTTTTTAGACAAAACAAGACATTTGAGAACATCATCCTTTTTAGCTTTGAGAAACACTGATCAACATTTTCTGAAATTTTACTGACCAAAACGATTACTCACAGCTGATTCAAATGGTCATCATGCTCTGCAGAAGTCTGATAACGAGCCGTTCATCTGAATCCAGTGTGTTGGAGCAGGGCGGCATCTAGCACATGCAGGGCAGTGTTCCCTGAGGACCAGGGTTGGGAAACACTGGATTAATCGATTATGAAAATAATTGTTAGTTTCAGCCCTAGAACAGTCTACATGTGTTCTCAACATATTTCAGTAATGGCTATAAAGAAAATGTTGGTCACTGCCGAGACCAAATATTGAAGCAGTTTGTTAAAATCCTTGTGAAATGGATGGCCTTCAATATACAGTATGGAGTGGGTCTTTAGTTTTGGTCCATTCTCTTTGTGACACCAAAGCCCTTTCAAATGTATCATCAAGCCACAATAAAATACAAAATTCTGGTGACAATCCAATTACCTTCAGATGCAGTATTTCAATGAACGCTGTAGTCTCTATAGAGCCACGTCATTAGCCGCTAACAAATGTTACAGCAAAGAGGCTGCAGAGTCAGTTTTTATAGACATATACTGCAGATGTATTGAGCCTGTGTCACTTCCGTGGAGTGCTTGATTGATTCAACTTGGGAAAAAGCTCTTTGTCTTTTCTCATTTCACTGAAAATCCAGAGCAGTGTGAAGTGACGGGAACACACACATCATTCTCGCTGGGCCTGTGCTGGCGATCGCATGCTGATTCTGAACCAGGCGTGGTAGAGGCTGCTTGCAGAAAAGACATCAGTGATGATGAACCACTAAGTTAATGGGCTACGTCTTCATCAGGCTGAACGTTCTTACATAAAGCAACTAGGGCTGCAGCTACAGCAGTTGTTTGGTCCGTAAAATGTCAAAAAATGGAAATGACAATGTTCTCAAATGTCTTGTTTTGGCCACAAAACAAAATGATTCTGCTTTAATGATTTCTTAGTTATATGGAGCAAAGAAACCAGAAAATACTTGTATTTAAGAAGCTAAATCAGAGAGCTTCTTTTGATCATTTAAAGAAGCACTCAAACTGATTAATCGATTAAGAAAACAGTAGGGATGGGAATTTTTGTGCCCGATACCAATATCACAAACCACATATCGATATTAGTAATTTTAGACCATTATTTATGAACTATGAAGTATGTCCGCTTGGCCTTTTTTGCTTATTGTAACCATAAAAGGGCCAGAAAACATCCTACGAGTATAAATGCTTTTGCCCATTTTTCCAGTATACTTACAGTTTACTGCATTTGAAGAGAGTGTATTAACCATTCAAAGTCAAGAAAAACAAAAAAAAACGGAGCTTATTTAGAAAAAACACACTGTAGTTGTACACGAATGAGATTTTGCAGTGAAATTTGACGATTTGTGTGTAGAATATTGAATTACTGACTAACCCCAGTATCAGGCTACTTTTACTTACTGGTTGATCTCTATGAGTACAAGCAGTGTCAGTAATTGATTCTGACAACACTGGCTGCCACTGAAGTTTGAGCTTTAACATTTAAAAGAAAAAACGGCTTTGTGGTGACACTGCTGGTTACAATTCCACCACGATTGTTCACTCACTCTGCTGCTTTTGATAAAGTAAAGGTGAGGTACATTTCCTGTACGGCCTTGTACAAAATAAGTTTTTGCTGTATGATAATGAACCTTAAATAAAAATGGGAGGGAAAAAGCAGACAGTCTGTGAAGTACTGATTGTATTCAGGGGACTAACACACGGCGTCACCTCACCTACACACACAGATGGTTTCATTTTTGTTTGTGCAAGTTTTTCGAGACACGGTACGTGTCATTCCTGCCTCCGCAGCAAAAACAGTAGAGCAGATCAGTGTTTTGTCTGAGTTGCCTTCAAGGCACGTTGGAGTTGCTGAGTTCAAATGTGTTCCTTTTGTTTCAGTGGTGTTTTAAAACCGCCATTCAGATTTGCCTCACAAACAAACACTGATTATAATATGTGATTTGGAGTGGGAGAGTGGCTGCTTTACAAAGGTTTCAATCACAACAACTGAGCTGAAACAAAGTGCTGTACATCAGAGATAAATAAATAAAACTTAAAATACTGTTATTTTATTCAGTGAGGCTTTTGATAAGTGGCTAAAATGTGTTTTTCTGGCATCCCTGGAGGTGCGTTCAGTGAGAGTGTGCCTGCTAGCTCCTGGCTGCTTCTCAGCTCAGGAAGATGTAAAACACAATGTGTCAATACCTCATCCAACAATAGTACAATTTTAAGTTCCTCCACAGTTTTACTTTACCAAACTACATTTCAAGGGGCTCAAGGAGGTTGTATCGCAGTCATCTGCAACATTCATTTTACAGCTATAATTAGATTGAGATAATACAACCCAGATTTACATAAACAAATGAACAGGGTCTGTTTTGATGCGTGCTTGAAGCCTTTAACATGAGTTCATTCCAGTAACATTTGAGGCCAAAAATAGGTTCAAAACAATGCAACATTTTCCATTACAGCAGACATTCAGGCTAAAGTCCAAACAGAAAAAGAATCTGGAAATGAATTTGTGTAGCAGAAACTTACATCTGCATCCTTCATCTTGTCGTGCACTGCAGCTCACTGTCCTGACGTTGTTAATGGCATCAGTGTCGCCCCATGCTTTTCCTGCCAAAACATCAAATCAAAATGTCTGCTGTGAAAACGGCCTATTGAGCAGAAACTACCCCCACCTGACCCAGCAACAACAGTAAAACACATCTGTCCTAACAACAACAAATAATGAGATTCATTATTGCCTGAATACTTCTGTCATTCTACTTGTGTGGGTGTATGCAGACTGTGTTTGATTGACATCCGTTTCTTTTCTTTTTTTAATACTCCTGTTAAAGGGACAATGTGTAGTATTTATGGGTTTATATAACCCAAAATCCACCTTTTTATACATATTATGTGCTCCTGCATTGTCTAGTCGCTGTATAATAGTTTTTGTTTCATTTTCGTAGTGTTTCAAAAAGTCATGTAAAATAACATGGTCGCGGGCCGCGGTTGCATAGCCACTGTTAGCAGCGAGACGCCATGTTTCTACCGGAGCCTGTAAGGACAAACGCGAGAGAACAAATCTAGCGTCTCTTTACTTGTAGCGGAAGTCCCGCCTCCACTGTCTCCGCTTCGTCTGCTACGGCCGCGGTAGCTCGTCCTCTCCCTCGCCTCACGAACCTCATCTGCTGACACGAAGAAAGACGACGAGGACGACATTTGACCAGCTGCGGATACCGTAGCGCTCAGGGAAGGGAGGGGGTGAGCAGAGCAGCAGTTCTTTGTTGTAAATTTCAGCCTCTCCTCTAGATGGCACTATAAACTACTTACTTCACCTTTAAATCTGTTTACAACATACAATTGTATTGTCTGTGAAAGTTCTCAGTGTTTACTGTTAATTATTCCATATATTCCTGTCTCTTCTTTTACTGAAATGTCTCAAACTTGATCACCTCTGTAAAGCAGCTGGTAAGTTCAATGTGGAATATTCTGTATGAATTAACTTTATCACATATATACTGTTGGTTAAGCTTGGTAACGGCATGTACAGTAACTCCTTCAGGTGCAAAGGTCGAATAAGGACAAACAAAAACACACATAACAGCATCATGTGTGTCACAGTAAGAATAGCACACCTGTTAGGGTTCCCACACCTTTGTTGACATCAAATTCGAGGACTTTTCAAGGACCAAAATAACTCGAATTCAAGGACAGAATGTACTGACACTGCTTAAGATGGGAGGGTAACTTGTAAGTGTCGCTTCTCCCATGGCGTCCACTTTTATTAATTTTGCAGCACGCCCTGCAACTGGCTACATGTTACTTGAATCTCATGTCAACGAACCTAGTCTGCATACATCAAGCAATACAGGGCATGAAACAGTAGGTGGCATCACATAAAAGGAATTTGCCTTAATATCAACTCAACTTCTTTCTTGCACTAAATTCAAGCACTTTCAATGTCTATTTAGGGCGAATTTTCAAGGATTTCAAGGCCCTGTGGGAACCCTGGAGTACAGTAAACACAAAGCAAATGGTGGCTATACAGTATGTCTTAAGTTCCCTGTTGACCGTGACAGTGAAACAGAAGCCTGGATCTGTTAATTTCATGTTGTGAACCAGTATGTACAGATTGTATATACATTGTAATTGTAATTATACTCACAAATAAATCATTATAAAGGGGACCAAAGGAGTCAAGTCCACCAGGCAGTAGGTAAGGTGATTATTTCCACCTGTACTTTTCCTACTTATTGTAGTTCAGAGAAACAAAATCAATCAGAATAAGGTTCCGCTGCACAAATTCATTTCCAAAATCCTTTTCGGGTTTGGACTTTAGCCAGAATCTTTGCAGTAATGGAAAATGTTGGATTATTTTTAACCTATTTTTTTTGGCCTCGAGTGTTACTTGAACGAACCGTTCTGAAAGGTTTAAAGCACAAGTCAAAACAGACCCTGTTGGTTTTCTGTTTGTGTAATCTGTGTTGAATTATCTTAATCTAATTATAGCTGTAAAATTAATGTTGCACCCTGGAAATGTAGTGTGGTGAAGTTATCAAGTGGAGGAACTTGCACGAGTACAAAATTCACGTAACTGTACTTTGTATTTTGTATTTCCAGAATAAATTGTGTACTTTTACTCTACTTTCCTATAACTATTTTTGTTGCTCGTTACTACCAAATAAAATCAGAAGAAGAAGAAAAGTTGGTAATGGTCTGTATTAACTAATTATTAGCTGCTTTACACTAGTTTTGCCATTCATCATGCACACATTGCAACATGGGGTTAAAGGTGAAGTAAGTAGTTTATAGTGACATCTAGAGGAGAGGCTGAAAAGATCCGCTCTCAGCCTCTTTTTCGGTGCCCGATCAGTTCTCTCGGGTTTGTCTATACAGGCTCCCGTAGAAACATGGCGTTGTGGCAATGCAACAGCTGCCCGCAACCATGTTATTTTACATGACTTTTTGAAACACTACGAAAATGAAACTAAAATATTATACAGAGACTAGACAATGCAGGAGCACATAATATGTATACAAAAGTGGATTTTGGGTAATATAAAGCCATAAATACTACGCAGTGTCCCTTTAAGTGTCTTGCTCAAAGACACATACAGACTAGCAGAGCCGTAATTTGAACCCACAACTTTGCAGTTGAACTAGCCAGACCACTGAGCCACCATGATACGAAAGTACAGTAAATGTCATATACTTTTAGACTTTACTTTCTTATATATATGTTTTAATTCAAGTTATACCAAAGGCATTTTCTTAATACTTAAGTACTTTATAGGAGACAGCTACTGACACGTATAGTAGTTAATGAGTAACAATGCCATATGTAATTAGCACAAGGTGCAGAGAACCCTCTTGAAACTGTAGGGATTATTATTAATATACATTCTGACCGCTAAAGAACCTCAAAGAAGACTAATAACACATAAACAAACAAACAAAACGTAACCAACTATAAAAGTATTTTCCTTTTTCACTTTTGAACGGTGGAAGAGTGGCTGCTAGCTTACTTAGTGGCAGCTCATGGGGTTCTACATCACGAAATAAAGTAAACAAGTCAACAACTAACTTATGTTTCAATTGTAATAAATGTGTGCTTAGTCCTGCCATATATATAACATGCTTTCTACATAATAATAATAATAAGAATAATAATTAAAAACAGTAACGTAATTAGCGACATAGGCCTATGCTCAATCTCAGTGAAGTCCAGCTCGCTGTATTTACCTGTATTTACCTGTATTTCCCTGTACAGGCTACAGGCTGTAGGCTAACGACGTGTATTTAAACTCCACAAGACAATACATTTTTGTGTATTTACATCACACACAGCTGTTTATTTTACTTACCAGCTGAGCAGAGACGTTTCATTTGACGGTGAATTGGCAAATTGTGAGTCCAGTGACGTGACGCGACTTCGCGTCTGCCTGGTCAAATCAGCCGCACGTTGTTTTTCCAGTGCGCGAATCTACTAATGTTTACGGTAATCATAATGAAACGGCACTGAAGAGCTGGGAGTGACAGTGAGTAGTTAAAGATTTATATTGCTGGACTGAGTATCTTCCAGCTGCAGCCCCGGAGAGCGTGGATGTAATAAAATGGAATCAAATGCTTATTTTCCATAAGGAATCCAAGATTCATACATGACTCAACTAAGTACCTCCTAGACTACCGACATGAATAATATCAAGTACTTTTACTGCATACTTTTTGAGTAGTCAGCTATCAAAATCCTTTACAGCGTACAAGATTAAGTCGATTTCGCCCAACTTTAAAATGGAATAAAATGCTTATTTTCCATAAGTAGTCCAAGATTCATACACTACTGAACTTTGTACTTAGTACTTCCTAGATTACATGCATGAATAATATCAAGTACTTTTACAGTGTACTTTTTGAGTAATCCTCTTTCAAAATACTTTACAAAGTACAAGATTAAGTTGATTTCACCCAAATTTAACATGGAATAAAAAGTATTTTTTCCATAAGTAGTCCAAGATTCATACACTACTGAACTTTGTACTTAGTACTTCCTAGATTACCTGCATGAATAATATGAAGTACTTTTACTGTGTACTTTTTGAGTAATCCTCTGTCAAAATCACTAACAAAGGACAAGATTAAGTTGATTTCGCCATATTTTAACATGGAATAAAATGCTTATTTCCCATAAGTAGTCCAAGATTCATACACGACTAAATTAGGTACATCCCAGACTACCTGTATGAATAATATCAAGTACTTTTACTGTGTACTTTTTGAGTAATCCTCTTTCAAAATACTTTACAGAAGACAAGATTAAGTTTATTTCTCCCAACTGTTACATGGAATAAAAAGTTTATTTCCCATAAGTAGTCCAAAATTAATTCACTACTGAACTAAGCACTTTCTAGATTACCTGCATGAATAATATCAAGTACTTTTACTGTGTACTTTTTGAGTAATCCTCTGTCAAAATACTTTACAAAGTACAATATTAAGTCGATTTCACCCAACTTTAACATGAAATAAAATGCTTATTTTCCATAAGTAGTCCAAAATTCATTCACCACTGAACTAAGTACTTTCTAGATTACATGCATGAATAATATCAAGTACTTTTATTGTGTACTTTCTGAGTAATCCTCTGTCAAAATACTTTACAAAGTACACGATTAAGACAAAAACGTCAAACGTTTTTGTGGATTGGCATTAAAAAATAGCAAAATGAACTAATAGTTCAGTCCACTAGATGGTGCCAAATGCTCACTTTCACTAGCACTGTCAGTACAACGCAATATATGATTTTTCAAATATCGTGATAAATCGTATCATGGTGTCTCTGATGATTGTTAAAAAACATGTAAAACAGGTAGGGATGCAATGATTACTGCATTATTAAACCCTTACTAAATTAATTGGCTATTATTTTAATAATCAATTAATTGTTGTTGCTTCTTTAATTGTTTTATTTTATTACACATGTTGAACATTTTCTGCTTTCTTTGTTCCTTATAACAAAGAAATAATTAAAACAGAATCATTTTGGCTTGTGGATAAAAAAGAGAGAAGACATTTGAGAATCATCCATTCCAGGTTTGAGAAACATTGATAAACATTTTTCAAACATTTCCTGGATTCTTTGTCTTTCTGTAACAAACAGAAAACAACATCATTTGTATGTGAAGACAAATGAAATTAAAGGTGTTTGTTTACTGTGGAGCAGTGATGTGACGTCACATTAGCATTAGCATTATAATTAGCAATAGCATGTGAACACCTGTGATCAGATCACTCAGGTCGGATGTTAACAACAGTTGTAAACAGAGCGTCAACAGAACATCTAAGAAATATGTGGATCATTTTTAAGCAGTAGTTACCACGTTTGTCCCCGGTGCTCCTCTTCCTCCTGGGTGTCTCCTGCTCCTGCAGGCTCCTCATGTGTGGAAGGTCTGAATGGCAAACAGGAAGTGAAGGATTCCAAATGGATTTATCTAAACTGCCCTCCGGTGGACAATTGAGATATTAAATTTCGAGGAATATTTGATTCATTGCTGCTCAACTGTTGAAACTGCCCTCCGGTGGACAAACGTGATATTACGTCATTCATGGCTGCTCAACTGTTGAAACTGCCCTCCGGTGGACAAGCGTGATATTATGTCATTCACTGCTGCTCAACCTGAAAGGTTTGGGAGCACATGGTGCTTTTCAGTGTTCACTTTGGATGTGGGACCTAAAATGTCGAAGTATAAGGGAATTGAACTCTTAATATCTGTTGGGACCACGAGGTGCAATTGAACCTGCCACCACCGGACTGGCACAACTTTGCGGTTGTGAACAAATCCACCACACCACACATCCCTGAGAGATTTGGGAGCTCTTGGTGCTTTTCAGTGTTCACTTTGGACGTGGAACCTTAAAATGTTGCAGTATAAGTGAATTGAATTCTCAACCTCAGGACTTGAGCATTGCTACACCTGCTCTTTAACCAGCTTTAACTCCACACTCACTTCAGTTTTCGAACAACTATTTACTATTTTTGGTTGAATATTGTACTCAAAAAGTCACTCTATCCAAGATTCAAACCCTGCCCACAGAAGCCTCAGGAACTTCAGTCAGTCTCTTAGTCCCATGAGCTATTTGTCAAACAGTTGATGTAATGGTTTACACCCTTGCGTTTGGAGCAGGAGTCCTGAGTTCGAGTCCTGGTTCGAATCTTGGATGCAGTGACTTTTTAAGTACCATAGTCAACCAGCAAGGGATGTGTGGCGTGGTGGATTTGTTCACAACCGCAAAGTTGTGCCAGTCAGGTGGTGGCTGGTTCGATTCCACCTCGCCTTCCCAACAGATAACTCACTGATGGCGGTCCTGATGTTGAGAGTTCAATACCCTTAAACTTCAACATTTAAGGTCCCACATCCAAAGTGAACACTGTCTCGTGAAATATGTTGATAATAATATAATAATAATGTTTTATCACGTTTGAGACACCAAGTATTATTTTTTTAGCGTATATTTTTTAAAACTGATGTAACAAAATGCCAATCCCCAAAATGTTTTTGGGGATTGGCATTAAAAATAACAAAATACATTATTATTTCATTCCACTAGATGGTGCCAAGTGCTCACTTTCACTCACGCTGAGAGTATAACGCAATATATGATTTTTCAAATATTGTGATAAATCATATCATGGTGTCTCTGATGTTTGTTAAAAAATATATAAAACAAGTAGAGATGCAATGATTAATGCATTATTAAACCATTACTAAATCAATTGTCAAATACAACTAATCAATTAATTGTTGTTGTTTCTTTAATTGTTTTATTTTATTACACATGTTTTACATTTCCTGGTTTCTTTGTTCCTTATAACAAAGGAATAATTAAAACGGAATCATTTTTGGCTTGTGGATAATAATAATAATAATAATAATAAAAAAGACATTTGAGAATCATCAATTCCAGGTTTGAGAAACATTGATGAACATTTTTCAAACATTTTCTGGACAAAGAAAATAATAACATTAACATTTCCTGGATTCTTTGTCTTTCTGTAACACACAGACCAGAAAACAACATAATTTGTATGTGAAGAGAAATTAAATGAAAGGTTTGTGTTTCCTGTGGAGCAGTGACGTCACATTAGCATTAGCATTAGCAGCAGGTGTAATCTGAACACCTGTGATCAGATCACTCAGGTCGGATGTTAACAACAGTTGTAAACAGAGCGTCAACAGAACATCTAAGAAATGTGTGGATCATTTTTAAGCAGCAGTTACCACATGTTTGTCCCCAGTGTCTCCTCCTGCTCCTGCAGGCTCCACAAGTGTGGAAGGTCTGAATGGCAAACAGGAAGTGGATGATTCTAAATAGATTCATCAAGAGGGGAGCGTGCGGACTGTAGCCAGGAGACAAATAAATCTATGTAATTGTAACGAACTAGAAATTACACACAGGCAAAACCAACCGATAGTGAACACAGTACTGAAAAGTATAATGACTTAATTAAAGGTTAAAGGTAAAGCGAGAAACTTCTTTTATTTGGCTGTGATACAAACAAATTAATTAAACAAAGTAAAATAAATGTGTTATTTTGGGTCTTGGGGGATATTATGTGTGACAGACATTTAACAACACCTTAAAAGGGTTAGGGTTGTTGGTTTTGTTAAATTCCTGCAGGAATTGGTCTCTTTCTCATCTCTTGATGTGCTCAAATCTGCCACAAGATGGCGCCAGAGCACTCTCTGGTTTGAAGACAGCAGTGCAGCTATTTCACCCAATCAGGAGACAGTGTGGTTCACCAGAGATGAGGATGCTGCTCCACACTGTTAATCTCATATTTCTATTTCTATATATATGTATATATATATATACATGTATGTATATATATATACATACATGTATATATATATAAGAGAAGAAGCTGTGTTGTGATACCATGTCAAACTCCTCTCTGTTGCAGCTGCTAATTCTGACACACAAGTCTTTTCTCTGCCCTCGCTCACATCCATGAGACGGAGCTGCAGTGGCTGCTGTTCGCCTCTGTCTGTGCTGATGGATGTGTGTGTGACAGGCCTCAGCAGCAGCAGTGTATGTGTGTGTGTGTGTGTGTGTGTGTGTGTGTGTGTGTGTCTTGTATGCACTGCAGGCTCCACTGAGCCTGTGAAGGATGGAGACATCTGTATATTCAGGTTTTTTTCCCTCTCTCCTCCAGAAAATGCATTGCTCGGTGTGCGTGGCAGGAGACGAGGAGGAGGGAGTTGCACGCTCGCCTGGCTGTGTGGCGAGCCGTGGCCGCCATCATTGTTGTGTGAGACTGTGACATAAAGGTGAATCAATACGTAAAACCACAGATTGTAGTGTGTGCGTGTGTGTGTGTCGAGGCCTAAAATATACAAGAATTTCTTCCTCATTTCGTGTTGAGTGGAAGGATTACATGAGTTTTCTGTCACCAGTGAAGGGTGAACAGCTGTGTGTGTTCTATACTCTCAGCAGTCTCTTTATTAGGTACACTGGTCCAACATTCACATCGCAGCTACTTCATGTATTCAGGCATGTACATTTTAGAATTTGTAATTTTACTTTTACTTAAATATGTTTTTGAATGTTTAAAAAATTTGAATGATGTGGACAGGTGAATAATGAGGACATGTGAATGAAGACACATGAATGAGGACAGGTGAAAGAATGATGAGGACAGGTGAAAGAAGATAAGGACAGGTGAATGAAGACACATGTATGAGGACAGGTGAATGAAGACACATGAATGAGGACAGGTGAAAGAATGATGAGGACAGGTGAAAGATGATAAGGACAGGTGAATGAGAACAGGTGAATGATGAGGACATGTGAATGAGGACAGGTGAATGTTGAGGACGTGTCAATGAGGACAGGTGAATGCTGAGGACATGTGAATGAGGACAGGTGAATGTTGAGGACGTGTCAATGAGGACAGGTGAATGCTGAGGACATGTGAATGATGAGGACAGGTGAATGAATGATGAGGACAGGTCAAAGAAGATACAGGTGACAGGTGAATAATGACAGGTGAAAAATGAGGACAGGTGAATGATGAGGACTTGTGAATGTTGAGGACCTGTGAATGAGGACAGGTGAATGATGAGGACATGTGAATGAGGACAGGTGAATGTTGAGGACATGTGAATGATGAGGACAGGTGAATGAATGATGAGGAGAGGTGAATGAATGATGAGGAGAGGTCAAAGAAGATACAGGTGACAGGTGAATAATGACAGGTGAAAAAAATGAGGACAGGTGAATGATGAGGACGTGAATGTTGAGGACCTGTGAATGAGGACAGGTGAATGAATGATGTGGACAGGTGAATAATGAGGATATGTGAATGGGGACAGGTGAATGATGAGGACATGTGAACGTTGACGACCTGTGAATGAGGAAAGGTGAATGATGAGAACAGGTGAATGATGTGGACAGGTGAATAATGAGGACAGGTGAATGATGTGGAGAGGAGAATAATGAGGACAGGTGAATGAAGACACATGAATGAGGACAGGTGAAAGAATGATGAGGACAGGTGAAAGAAGATAAGGACAGCTGAATAACGTGAACAGGTGAATAATTAGGACAGGTAAAAGGGGAAAGGTGAATGATGAGGACGTGTGAATGAGGACAAGTGAATGATGAGGACATGTGAATGAGGACAGATGAATGATGAGGACAGGTGAATGAATGATGAGTACAGGTGACTGAGGACAGGTGAATCATGGGGACATGTGAATGAGGACAGGTGAATGATGAGGACATGTGAATGTTGAGGACCTGTGAATGAGGACAGGTGAATGACAAGGACAGATGAATGAATGATGAGGACAGGTCAAAGAATATAAGGACATGTGAATAATGAGGACATGTGAATGAGGACAGATGAATGTTGAGGACATGTGAATGAGGATAGGTAAATGAATGATGAGGACAGGTGAATAATGAAGACAGGTGAATGATGAGGATATGTGAATGAGGACAGGTGAAAAAAAGATGAGGACAGGTGAATAATGTGGCCTTTTAGCACGACACAAAAAGTAACTAAGTAACTTTTACTCTGAGTACATTTTAAGCAAGCTACTGTTTTAACTTAAGTATATTTTAAGAATACTTTGACTAACGTGGCGTTAGTAGTTGGTGCCAAAGGAGCTGGTATTTTCTCTCACAATTAGTTCATGATTTATAGAGAACGCTCTGAAAATAGAGAAAACATCCAGTGAGCGGAGAGTTCTCTGCCTTGTTGATGCCAGAGGTCAAAGGAAGATTGGTTCCAAAATGACGGAAAGGCAACTCAACCATCTCTGATTGTGGCGCGACACATTAATGAACCTTGAAGCAGAAGCAGAAGAATCTCACCGAGTGCCACTTAATGAGGTGTCCTGTGTATCTATTAAGGGCAGCTGATGAGTGTTTATTGTATATAAATTCAGTACAGTGCATGAATCTTAAAGCACCAGCAGCTCTGTTGTTTTCATGTCTGTCAAACTCTGTGATCATTGGCTTTTTGATGGATTGCGTCTTTGTTTGATAAATCACACGCTGACAGGTAACATTAGCACCTAGGGTCGGTCCAAATAAGCTTCAGCGTATACACACCTTCTCGCTCAATTTCTTTTGTGCAGAACGCTGATATTTAATTAAGTATATAAAGAACGTGTGCTTAATATGTGTCAACACAAATGCGCCTGCGTTTATTTGTGAATACCTGTGACCGTAATGAACTAACTTACTAAATGAGTCCTTTATCAGTCCTGCAGGGGAAATTGTGTCTCTGCATCCTCTACAACACTATTAGAAATAAGGGTTCCAAAAGGGTTCTTCTACAAGGGCTGAGGTTCTACCTGGAACCATTTACTTCTGAAAAACCCCCCAAAGAAAGGTTTTTTCTAGGTTTCTTGGTAACACTAATGGTACCCATGAGAACCATTTTGATCCAGAGAACCCTTTAAAACCCCTTTCCTGAATAAAGGGTTTTAAAGGGTTCTTGGAACCTTTATGCAGGTTCTACCTCGAGCCAAAAATGTGTTCTCCTCTGAGGACAAGCTCAAAAAAGGGAGCAAGATACCCGACCCTCATTGATGCCTGTTGTTCCTAACCCTGGTAGGTCTCTACACTCTTACAAATAAAAGTGCTAAGTAGAACCATATAAGTTTCTTCGGCTTGTCTTCATAGGAGAACCCTTTTTTGCTCCAGGTAGAACCTTTTTTTAAAAGGTTCCACCAAGAACCCTTTATTCAGGAAAGGGGTTTTAAAGGGTTTTCTGGATCAAAATGGTTCTTACTGGAAACATTAGTGTTACCAAGAACCCTTTAAAAAACCCTTTCTTCTGGAAGCAAATGGTTCCAAGTAGAACCTCAGCCCTTGTAGAAGGACCCTTTTGGAACCCTTATTTCTAAGAGTGTGGGTTTTACTCTTACGACCTTTTTCACTGCAGATATTTAGCAATAACATTAATTAAGGGTCCACTCCAGTTTTAAGAGAGCCAGGGTCGTGTTATAAGGTTAAATCACACTAAATACTTGACATTTGAACCTTTAGAACAGGACTATTCAATTACAAAATCAGTGGGTTAGCATTTTTAAATAAAGAAATTTAGCTGGGTCAGACAAGTTAAACCCTTTGACACCTAAGCCTCAAAATGTCTTTTTTCCCACTGCTTATTTTAACCATGAAAGGGCCAGAAAACATGATTTTTTTTACCAATTTTCCCACAATAACTTTCAATATCTGGCAGTTATTTACAATTTACTGCATGTTTAAGTTGTATATTAACAATTTAAAATGAAAAAAAAAAAACAAAAGGTTTTATTTATTTGTTTGAGTTTTTGTCCAAAAACAGGACCACTTTCCCACTTTCTGGCGACAAAGGCGCTGATTCGCCGGCTTCCTGCAACAGCGCGAGGGAAATTACCGTAATAACCACGCGTTGGTTTCGACGTGCAACGTCGCTCGCAGCGTTTCAGAAACCGTTGGAATTTTCCCAATAGCACAAACCGTTGCGTAACTACGGCAACGCAAAATACGCTTGCGCGAACTTGTTGCCTGGAATACGCTCGGTATTAAAGGGTTAACTAGTAAAACAATCATTTCGGTAAATCAGAGCTGTTTTTTAGGCTGTTTCTGAACAATAACTGTTTCTACCTCCCACCTTAATTTCACTGACATATTTGTTTATATTCTGTCTAACGGTGTCATCGTTTAAAATTATGACAAAATAAAGCTTGTGTTATTGCGTTTGGGTGTGGAGATACAAAGCTCATGAAGGATGTGAGCAGGTTCACAGTAAAGTCATGATGTAATTTTTTTTGGGGGGAGAATAAATACAATAAATAAATATTCTCCAACAATAGCTGTGATGGAGGACGTGTGGGAACTCACTGGTTCGAAATCCTGCTGCGGTGCCAGGGATGAGTGAGAGTGTGTGTGTGTGTGTGTGTGTGTGTGTGTTCACCTGATTTTAGTTGGAAAAAAAAGTGTGTGATTGAAATGTTTATAATAGTTTTTTTTTTTACTTTGTTTTTAACTTGTTTAAGGAAAGATCCGGCTGTCTGACAATGACATGGAACAGAATCTGCGCAGAGCGAAAAGATGTGTTTATCCAGCCGAGGTGTGGTATCTTACTGTCCGGAAACAGATTGTTATGTTTGTGCAGTTTGTACTGATAGTGCTGGATTATGGTATGTGAACAGAAATGAGGCATACAGTATTACCTCTGTGGGTATAACGCAATTACAGCACCAGGTTATTGCAAAAGCAGAAATAAAGCACTATTAGAATCGATGTTAGAATGACCACTTTTTGTGTCTGATACTGATACCGATAACAGTCCAATACTGTCATTGTAGACCTTTAAAACTACGACACCATTCAAAAGATGTGTAGCCACTTTTCCCCCAAACAGCCCACAACATGACGTTTTATTTACATTTTTATCCGTCTAATATCCGATCCAAAGCATCGCCTTCCTGAAGCCTTACTGGCTGCTGGTTCCACAGGAGAGGATTCTGGGAATTGAAGGCTTTTCAGTCCATGAATAAGTGTGCATTTACAAAGTAAAGTGACCTAATGTGATAATAAGGTAGAACGGTTGTGTACGTGCTTTTGAAGGAAGGACGGAGGTTTATTATTAAAGGTGCCATATGTAAGAATGTGGCCAAAAACACCGAGGTCTTTTAGGATTCGTTTTCTGACGTAACTGGCAACCCGTGGTTGCGCGGCAGCTGAGACTCTACTGACTGCAATGATTGGTAGACGGCGGTAGGTGGCGCCACATGCCAAAACATGATTTCAAAACATAAACATGATTTGCAGTGTGCAAAATATATTTTTTAATGCAAATATTTTGGTTGTACTGTTGTTGTTGGTGAGTTCAGTTTGTTATATGAACATTATTCCTGAGTCTCTGTGACATATTAGGAGGATTTTATGGCCAGTTGCTTTAGATTTATTACATATACGTTCCCATGACAACTGACTGGAAAAAGACGTGTGTGACGTCATGTTTACGTGACTCCGGATTGTTAAAATGAGTCTCTAAAGTAACGCTAAACTTTAAAAACAGAGGCACATATACGCAGCACACAGGTGCACCCGGTTATTCGTAGCGCTGCCCTTTTTGTTTAATAAACACACTCCAGTGTGTTTACTCCAGTTCCACTGTAGGCGAGCTAACCGGCGCTAAAAGGAGCTAATGCAGCTAACGAAGCTAACCGGTAAACGGTGCCTGGACTCGCGGTGTCGCGGCACGTAAACATGACGTCATTCGCGTCTTGGAAATGTGTCATGCGTTAACGCGCGTTAACGTTTAGCACAGCACTATTATTAAGCGGTTTTCACTCACTTAAGGAGCGAGAGCTCACACATATTTTTCTGTCTCAATTTAAAGCAACGTTATACACATTTCAACCATTTCATTTGCATATTAAAAGATGTACTAATTAGCGCTGAAAACCACCCGAAAAACACTTTACCGCCCCCTACTGACCAGACTTTGAAGCTCATGTGGCCCCCCCAGGTGAGGCCCCTGAACTATGAGTCATTTCAAGCTTTTTCAAAGACGTAATTTTCCCAACAGACCACAACATGACTCGGCTAAAATGCTACTTTTTTATTTACACTCTGATATACAATCCAGTGATAATTGGACCAGTATCGGGCCGATACCGAGTATCATGTTGATATGAATCACTTAAACATGGAAGTAAATAATATTTTAAACAACATTTTATATGGTACATTCATACTTAAAGGCATTAAACCTAAAGAAGAAAGCCTTTTGGAACTCGGCGTACGGAGTCACAGGCCTGTATCGTACGTTGGCTGCGAGGACAGAACCAGATCGTGCTCCTGCTGCATATCATAAGTGCGATAATGACGCCGCACTCATGTGCCATGTGGGAATAGCTGGAGAGCGGCTCCTTCATAAAAGGCAAAGACGTGGAAACGTTCCCTCTCGTTTGAAGTCGTAAAGACACAGCAGCGACGACGACGGCTGCAGCTGTCTGTCCCGACTTCAAGCTCCTCACATGTGCACTTGGTTACGCAGTTTCGTGTTTTACAGCACGACAAACACAGAGGACGCCGACCGCAAAGTGATCACATTCGCATTCGAGGCGGCAGGAAAAAGACTGAGGTCACGCAGTTCTTCTGGTTTATTTAGAGATGAAGATGCAGCAGGATGTGTGTGTGTGTGTGTGTGTGTGTGTGTGTGTGTGTGTGTGTGTTTTTACTGCTGCTACTGGGAAGTGAATGAGTGACACTGTCAGGAGTCTTTTTCAGGTTGGTTTTATCTGGCAAAACCCAAATATTACATCCACTTTTCATAGTATGTATATATATATATACGTATATATACATATATACGTATATATACATATATATAATTCAGTTTAAACCTGTGCAAATAATATTCAAGCAAGAAATAATTGACTTCCAAATAAAATGAAGACATTGTTTTCACAGAGCACAAGTGTATGGAAGAGTATTAGAGCCACGGGTAAAATAAAATAAATTTAAAAAACTGAAAGAAGAAAAAAAAAGTAAAATAAAACAGCATGAATTTTGAGATTAAAGTCATAATTCTAACATAATAAGACTTTTTTTCCTCAGAATTCATGCTGTTTTATTTATTTTATTTTCTAGTGCCACATGTAAAAATGTGGCACTAATACTCTTCCATACAAGGGGGATATCCTTTAAGAATCTATCTATCTATCTATCTATCTATCTATCTATCTATCTATCTATCTATCTATCTATCTATCTATCTATCTATCTATCTATCTATCTATCTATCTATCTATCTATCTATCTATCTATCTATCTATCTATCTATCTATCTATCTATCTATCTATCTATCTATCTATCTATCTATCCATCCATCCATCCATCCATCCATCCATCCATCCATCCATCCATCCATCTATCTATCTATCTATCTATCTATCTATCTATCTATCTATCTATCTATCTATCTATCTATCTATCTATCTATCTATCCATCTGCGTGCTAACCGTTCCAAACCGTACCAGGGCAAACTGCTCTTTACCACGTTTTTGCCACATTAAAGCAGTAGTATGCAAGCTTGTTAGCAAAAACACATCTGCGCACTTTGCGTCGCCGTAGTTATGCAACGGTGTGTGCTATCGAAAAATTTTCAACGGTTTCTGAAAGCTGAGTGTGGGTATTACGGTAATTTCACTTCTCGTGCTGTTGCAGGAAGGCAGCGAATCAGCATCTTTGTCGCCAGAAAGGAGACATTCAAAGACTCAAACAAAAACTTTTTGTTTTTCTTCATTTTATATTGATAATATGCTATTTTAACATGGCAGTGAATTGTAAATAACTGCCAGATATTGAGAGATTTTCAGTGTTTCTGAATCAGCACAGACAGACACACACACTCGATGAAATGATGCGTTGATATTTCCACAATGATATTTTATTGCTTTTATTGTCTTCTTTTCCTTGAGGTTGCTTTGCAGAGTAGTCAGTTGTTACCGAGGCCCGGGATTTTTCCTCCGACAGGATGGATAGAGCAGAAGAGGAGGTGCAGACGTCTCAGACCACTTGATTTACATTTACATTTACGCTGGAAGGTTATTATGGATTTATTGATCCAGTGACGCCCCAAAAATATCCTGCCGACCACAGCTACAACAATAAATCATCTATGACACACTCTCTGATCGCTGTGTGGAAGATGATAGGAGGTTCCAGACCAATCCTATTGTTTTATTTCACAAAGTATCATATATCTATATAGATATAGTGTATATGTATGGGGTAGGAACACGTTTCATGGCCTTTGTCAGCAGAAACAGTTTGCTGAGATGGTACATTAAAGTGAGTTTTTATATAAATTCTTTTTTTTTTTACCTTACACTAAACCTCAGATTCTGTGTCGATGTTTTAAATGTAAAACACAGAGTGAAGCAGCTTTGCTGTGTCACACTTCAACTTTTGCACCGCTATTTTTGCACCATTATAGCGCTCAGACTAACACAGATTATGTCGTTTGATGGTGCAGCAGCAGCAGCAGCAGCAGCAGCAGCAGCAGCAGCAGCAGCAGCGACGACGATGATGATGATGATGATCACAGATGTGACGCAGGCTCTGATCATAAATTCACGGGCCTTTTAAACACGTGCGACATCAGCGGTTGTTGTTGTTCCTGCGTGAAGTCGAACCAGGCCTCTCTGTTGCTTGTATTTATTATTCTAGTTTTGTATTTCTGCAGAATAAGCAGCATTATTTATGAGAGCTACAAAAAGAAATATGCATCACTCTCTAGTTTCTGCATTTCTGCAACATCTGTAAATAGTCTGGTGGAATATCTAATGCCTTCCAATAAACAATTGTATTGCATCCCTGAATAACAACAGTTTCTGTGTACATATCTGTTATAAATCATCAATTACACGATTTAAGGAAAACTAACTAGCAACATTTTTGATAACTGATTAATCCAAGATTAATTTTATAATGAGGAAAAAGCCAAAAATGTACTGCGTTTTGTTTTTTTTAATCAATAAAATTAATTTGTGTTTTCGACTTATATACTATAACCGCGACAGTTGTGTTTTCTGATGGATCTTAATGAATATTCCCATTTATTCAAAAAATACATCCATTCCCTGACCCCTCTGTATTCTTGGTCACTTTAAATTTAAATAATACACTTTAAACAAATCTGTTTACAGACTTTTAAATATCACAGTTGTTATTTATAGTATTTCTGCTATAATTTTCTGTCTTTAGACGCTGTAAAATAGAATAAAAATATGTATTAAATTGCTAATACAATAATTACATGGTTATATCTTTATTACATACAGTACCTTTAATTATACATCACATCTTGATTGAGAAAATAGTCCTGAACCGTTGTATCCATGTATATATTTGTCTATATGAGAATTCATTATGTTACGTAAAAAGCTGCAGTCATTTTCATTTTTCTTTAGTGAAACAAACTTAAATCATCAAAAATGCACGATATGAAAAAGAAAGGGGGAAATAAAAAAAGATCCGAGTAATAAATGACATCCTAATGAGGCCAAATTTAATGCTCATACTAAAGTTTATCTGATGCCTGGAACCAGAGACGGTAAAAAAAACAAAAAAACACTTGGAGAGATGGGGAAATCTAAAGTGTCTGAGTATATAACAAAAGCTGCACAATGTCTGACAACAGCTTTATAACGCAATTAGTCATGGCTAACCAGACAGCATGTAATCCACTTACAGCAGCTATTGTGAAGAGGATTTTTATTTAAAACCCCCCCCAAAAAAGGAAGGCTTCACGAATGAAATCTCTACTGTGACCTCGTCATTAGATCTTAACGCCGCTTTCGGAGCTTTTTTCGCAGTCCGGTTTTGAGCGAGATATTTTCTATAAAAATGGACGACGTGGAGCCCGACGTGACTTCTTATAGGCAGCGGTGGCCCCGGCTGAGCTCGTGTGCTTTGTTCCCACATTGCAGGGTTAATGGTTTTCCGTACTGGGTGGCGAGGGAGGAGCAGCACATGTTTTCTTTTTTTTTTCTTTCTTTCCTGCAAGCGTTCTGTGTTGGGGAAAATTAGGATGCAGCCTCTGTTGTCAGAGCCGCGGAGCTGTCTGCCACTTTCCCAGCAGCCCTTGGGCCGGTGACAGGGAGATGGATGATATCTGCAGCCTGGCTGCACTGCTCCCCCAAAGCACACACACACACACACACACAGTCTGCCTCCAGTTCTCACACACACATAAATGGAGCAAACAAGAACACACCTACACACACACAATCTCTCCCGCTTTCCCTGCATTTTCTCCCCCCTCCCTCCCTCCCCCTCCACACACACACACACAAACAAACAAACACACTTAACGACAGTATGAGTATTTGTCTAATACACCTTTGTTGCCTGAGGCGACAAATCTAATATTGTTCATATCAGGGGGGAATAGAAGAAAACAAACCTCACACGTTAAAACAATGGGAATATTTTGAGAGGAAACTGCACGATTCATTCATTCATTCATTCATTGTTTACATGGAATAAAACACCGGATTTCAAAATAAGCGCACACACACACACACTGAGTATTGTCGACAACAGACGTTTATTGAAATCACTATTTACATTGTTTTATTCACACTTTTATAAGACGCATCATTATTTTAATACAATAAAACACACGTGTACACGTTTCTAAGTGTATGTCTTTACCTGAACACACAGTTTAGTGCCTCTCGTCCTCTCTTCTCATTGTCCTTACCTGCTATCCCACTCGCCGCCACGCTCGCTCACTGCTGCTGATGCTGCTGCTGCAGGCAGGACCTAATCCAGCGGCCGTGTCACCTGAGCAACAGCCGCAGCATGCTAATGAGGAGCTGCAGGGTGAGAGCGAAGGAGGGAGGAGGGAGCTCCACTCTGGCTGGAAACACCTCCTCCACCAGCATCCACCTTTTTTTCCCCTCCCTTCTTCTTCTTCCTCCTCCTCCTCCTGGATGAACAGAACAGAGAGAATGGGAGGCTGTAGAAGGACGGCAGAAAAAACAAAGAGTGGAGAGGGGACAAATTAAGGCGAGAGCGGTGTTCGAGCGGCGCAGAGGAGAAGAAGGGGAGGGATGTTGAGATGAGAGAGAGCGGGGAGGGTGAAGGAGAAGAGGGGGGAAGAAGGAGGAGAAGAGGGGTGTTAAGGGAAACATCCATCACTGTTTTAAGTGACTGCAGTGGGATGGAGCCGAGTAAAAGGTCATCTGGTCTCTTTCTGTGCACAGTGGGCACCTGGGCAGAGCTGCGCTGCTTCCAGATGACTCCGAGGCTAATTATCTCGCACACGCCGTCTGTTACGGGCCAGTCTGACACTTTTACTGACTCACACGTCTGGCGCGAGAGAGCGCGAGAGAGATCGCGAGCGAAAACATGGCAAGTCGTACACCCAAACACTATCGCCTTCTGTCGTCTGCTACCAAGATGGGGAAAAAAAACCAAAACAGTGGGTGAATAAAAAAAAAAAGACGGTTTGCAAAGTAAGGTTTTTAAGATTTTTGTTTGTGTGTGACATCGTCTTACCTCTGAGAGCGAGAGAGAGCGAGGGAGAGGCGACTGCACCTACAGCAGAAGACATAATGACACCATATTAGCATTCATGTGGTAAATAGTAGGTAGACGACGAGGGTTGACCAACGTAAAAGGACCTGAAACAAAGTGCAGCAGAAGGTGTTAAACGATTACTTTGTCAGGATGTGATTCACGAACACTTCCTGCGAACGAAAATAATCACACGGTCATAACAATTGTATAAAATAAGCTTAAACATTCACTGACACATTTTCGCAACGCTTAAGAAGACAGATTTAGTTGTTACAAAACATGTTTTTTAGTAAACATTTCAAAAGCATCAAATAAAAACGTTAAACCATTTCCCACAAATGTGATCACCAGGTGCACGAGAGGGGGGAAATATTAACAATCCCCCCCTCATTCATCCACAATCATCCTGATAACACTGCATTACAACACAATCGACTTCTTGTGTTTATCACGATGTGCGATAATAATAACAACACTATTGTGTCTATCTAGTTTTGTCCCCCTGTGAAATAACGGAGGAGAAATCACGCGTGAACTTGCGCGAGACCCGAGGAGAGATACCTGAGGACACTGAACGTTTGTGTGTGTATGTGCTTATTCGTTGTCTCTTTTAGGACCTTTTTGAGGACCATTAGTCCCCATGGAGACCAAACCCCTGGTTAAGTTGTGGTTATAGTTGATGTTACTTAGTTCAGGCTGTCCAAATGAATGGAAAACGATGCAGTGTCCTTAGAAAAATAGTAAGACCGTGACCAGAAGTCACCTCGATCAAAATGGCGGCACTAATGCAGCATCGGCGTCTACAAAGCGAGAGTCACAGAGTGTCTGAAAGCGTGGACCTCTGATTGGACGACAACTAAACGGCCTTAAGCGAAGCGTCAAACGCCAGGCCAGGCGAGAGGTGGGCAGGGTTTTTGCCCGTCCAGCGACTGGGACCCAACAACCTGCAAAGACAGAGAGCGTAATTATCTCAGCCAGTTTCAGTTCAATAACTCCATCAGGCTGCTCGCCAGATACAAGGTTTCCCAGGCAACGCCTCTGAAGTGAATCACAGATCACACAGAGGAGGCGAGATAACATGGGCCCAAGTGAGGGAGCAGGGCCTGAAGGACAGCGAGGGGGGTGGGGGGAGGAGGAGGAGGAGGTGGACACCCCTTAAATACTGTGAACACATCAGGTCTGAGTGTCGACCAGTTTGGCTGTGCTGCCGAGACCTTTGGTCCACCGCTCTGCTCCCTTTGAGCTTTTGTTGTTTGGTTTTCAATCATCAGCCTCGCTTTCCGCTCTTGCGCTCGACGTCCACAGGGCCCCGCGGCGAAAATGGCTCCGGGGTCTCGGTGCGGCGCTACGCGGCTCGACCGTGCTTTCAAAACACAGACGCCGCCGTCGCCCACAGCACTTAACTGTAATCTGACAGAAGTTAATGGAGTTTATCTCCGTTGCCTTGAGAATAATAAGAGAAACTTTTGTGGCGGCGCGTCGATGCGCGGGGGATAATCACGGCAAAGCGATTTATGGCCTTGATTGAATTAAAAACAAAACAGATTTGGAGGGGAAAATGTGTGTGTGTGTGTGTGTGTTCACTGTGGTATCATCGCTTACTTTAATGTGTGTGTGTGTGTTCAGGTGACTGTCTGGCCTCCTGCCGCAGTGTCTGGAAACTCAGACACCCCCCCTCCCTCTCTCCACCGCCTCCCCCTTCCTATTCCAAGCTGCCCCACTATCAGGTATACCTGACGCCCCATCACATCACACACACACACACACACACACACACACCTGTGCTTCTTACCCCACCCGCTGCGATAAGAGATCCTGAGCTACTTCAGACACACAACACAACACAATCGATGCAAGAAGAAGAGAAGCCGTCTAATTTTGCTAAATCCGTCATCATTTCTGTGTCAAAATGCCCCCAAAAAAACGTGGCAGATAAATGTTAATCTGCTCTCGTGTCTTTTTACCGCGGCGTGTTACACGACCGCCTCTTAACAATGGAGTGTAATCTCTCTCACACACACACACACACACACACACACACACACACACACACACACACACACACACACACACACACACACACACACACACTTGGTCTCCATCAGTTGGAGCCTTTTGGTTCATCTGCACCTATTCAACATCTGAAGTACAGACACCACAGCTGTTTAGTTTACACACTTATTTACCTGCTGCATTAGTTACCGTTTTATGATAAATATAGATGTAAAGACAATGAGCGATTATATACTCGGATAATAAAACGCATCGATGAAAGGATTCAAAAAAAAAGAAGAAAAAAAGCGAACGCTTCACTCCGCACTTAAAAAACTTGACCTTGACAACCACTTGCACATCTGCACTGAATGCATCCTATTATGTAAAAAAAAGAGAAGAAAAGATAAAAGGTAAAAAAAAAAAATTCTATACATGAGCTGTATCACATTTTACACTTCAGTAATCACATTGCACACGTATATGTTACACAAACGACATAAATACGATGAGGGTGGGAGTTTTTGCATTTTTTTTGCTTTGCGAAAAATATGAATAATTAAAAACGTATCACTGTGTTTAATCCTATTCTAAAAGGTGAGAGATGCATCATAGAGGAGGTCTTTGCAGCTTCTCCATTTTTTATTTTTTTTGTGCCACAAAGGAGATCAATTTAGCAGTTTGTCTGTGGTGAACTCGTTTGACTTGGAACAAAGTTTGTATTCCCCGTGCAGCCGAGCTGAGCCGGGAGCTGATTTTTTTTTTTTTTTTACAGGGTGATATTTATTGGATCCTTGGCGGATTGCTTGGAGCATGCTGCTTTGTTACTGCTGTGGGGAGGTGGTGGGGAGAGGGGGGGGTGAGGATTTCATCAGTGGGTTTCGGGTGCTGCCAGACTTTGCTCGCTTGTGTCAGACAGAGCCCCTAATAAAACTGTCTGGCTGTTTTGTGGGCACCCGGCTCTGCTCTGGCTGTGCTGCGTCTGACTGTTCAGCACTTGTCGCACTGTGCCTGGCTGTTTGGTATTCATGGGGCATGGCACTCCTTCAGCTGTTGCTGGGGGGGGGGGGGCACAGACTGATTAGTTGGCATCAGCATTGTTCACTATGAAGCCAAATGGGGGAGACGGGCAGGAGAGAGGAAGAGAGAGAGAGGAGAGGAAAAAAAAAAACACAATTAAGGAGAGTGGGAGAAAGATGGAGAGGAGGGCATTAGAGAGAAAATCAATTGTTTTCTACTGCATTCCTAATATGGGTAATTTAGAAGAAATTAGAAAAGCATGCTGCCTGGGGTAGAGCTGAAAGTTTAAAAATCAGGTCATACTGTAATGATGAATGAATTCATACAATTCAATATAAGGATAAAGGAAAAAGAACACTCTTTATGAGCAGGCCTCATCTATTCTAATTACACTTCTATAGTCCAGAGTTCCTTTGGTCATTAACCAAAAATCACACTGTAAAGGAAATCCTACAGAAATACTGCTCATTTATCTTCGCCCGACTTCAACCCTGTCAGTAATTTAATATCCATACATCAGTGTTCAACCATAAACACATTAAGCGCCATAGGCGTAATGCAAAAATAATTATAGGCCTTATTATTTGAATTAGGAATTATTTGAGCCATTCAAGTCACTGGGAAAATGAGTTTGCGCCCCGTACTCGTGATAATAATAAAATAACAACGTACTATAATTATGGTTTACCAGGTACAAACATCGCTTCTTATGGTATGCTTTATTCTCATTTTGAAAATCAACATACTGATGTTGAATATCTGAAGTAGTAGAACAGAAATGATGTGTTTAAATAAGAAGCGATGAGGTGAGCTAAAGTGTGCTCAAGTGCTACAACTACGAAAGTGTGGCGTTTTACAACCAGACATCAGCAGATGAGACATCAGTGTGAGGCTGCTGCTGCTGTGTCTGACAGCAGCTGCATTGATCACGTTCAGAGCCACCGTCTTGGTAATGGTGGATCAGACATATTGGCTGAGGCGGTACAGTGCCGGTGACGGGGGGGGCGGGGGTTAATCAACACCAGTCTGGGGTGTGGTGGTGGTGTTGGTTCGGAGTGGACGGTGGTGGTCGTCTGTCGTTCCTAATCAGATCATATGTTGCTTTGAAAGCCATTCATGCAAAGACGCTGATGGCGTTGGATGGTTTCGATGACATTTTCGTTATTTTTGACACTGATGCGATCACGAGAGAAGGAAAAAAGAAAAGTGCCTTTACCAGAACATGCACATCCCTGCATATACATATTTTGTTAGCGCTTAATAGACGACACAAATCTCACACAAACAGTCGCTCTATGCTGCACTTCCTCTTCCGTCTCTTTAGGTCGTCCCTAAAGTAAATCAGTCGGCCGCTTCGTTCTCCGAACTGGCGCCCTGGGAACGCACGGCAGGGAAGTCGATTGTGCCCTCCGCCCGCGTCCCAAGAGCCTAACCCGTGATTTTTTATCAAGAGAGCTCACAAGTTAGGGTCTCAGGGAGCAGGTGAAGTACGACAAAGTCTAGTGAGGAGCCGCAGGCAGCTGCAGGGCACCAAGTGGCACTGAGACGTTTCCCTCTCTCTCTCTCTCTCTCTGCCTCATGCACACACACACACACATATTATCTGTCCCCCCCCCCCCCACTGCCACTTAAAGGTACCAAATTTCTGCCCACAGGCACCCACGGCCCCACTTTTCGTGAGGCATGGACCAGAAAACAACATAGCTCGGTTCCCCCGTTGTTCCATGTCCATCCCCGTGCAGATAACTTATTTTGCTCAGCTCGATTCCTGTGCACACAAAGACATGCAAAGGTAGAAACAGTTTTTTTCAGGCTTACAACGCATTAAAAATACCACAAGACACGAGACAACAGCAGCAGCAGCAGCAATCGAAAGAGATAACAAAAGGAGAGACAAAGAGGTAAATTAGATGGACTTAGTGTTACAGACTTAAATCATCTTCACCACCAGTGCCCAGACAGACGCAGAGACAGAGGATCAGACACACACACCAGCCCGCACTGTGCTAACTAGCCTTTGTGCAGGGGGAAAAGAAAAAAGCCCCCCAGCCACCGAGCCGGGCTCGCCCCTTTGTCCTAAAGAGCGTCGGCTGATCATCAGTCTACATTTCTCACATCCAGGACGGCAGGATCCGACCAATCCGCCTGTTTGAGACTGAGACTGACGAAGGCACGTAGCCTCCTAGCAGCCTCGGTGTCCACCGCAGGGGCATGCGCTGATAACGTGCAGTCACATTATTAATAAATTAATATATATATTAAATGGAAAGAAGAAAAAAAAAAGAGGAAAAAGAGCTCCGCGGCTGTGCTCTGTGGCTGCTCGGCATCGCAGAGGAAAAAATCCACATTAAAAAGCAGAAGCAGAATCAAACAGGCTCAAGATGTCTTCTAAATTTGTGAACCCCACCCCCCCCCCTTACTACGCCAACACCCCCCTCCCCTACCCGCCCCCCCTTCAACTTTTCACTGACTGCAACAGTGATGCCTGACCCTACAGCAACCACCCACCTGCCCAACTCTTATAAGTTTTAAGTGTCAAAAGCAGCAGCGAGATTAAAAAAGCTTCAGGTGCAATTTACATTATAGTAAAGTAACATCCAAAACATTCCCATGTCATTTCTGCCTGTCATGTACCAGTGACTGCACCCCCCCCCCCCCACAAACACCCACCTTACAACTCCTCCCCCTCAGACTAAAGAAAAAAAAAATCAGATAGACGTCTCTGACTGTCTCCTTCTCTCTGGGGAACGCCGGGCAAAGTGGAGGCTTCCGGAAATGAACGCTCCCGCGCCACCCCGACGCGCTGCCCTCGCTCGCTCCCGCGCGCTCACATCTTCTTTCTGTCTGTCGCCGACTACGCCTTTTGTTATCTGCTGCTGCTGCCTCTGAGGCTGAGGGAAGAACAGAGGGGTGAAAAAAAAAAAAGAAAGCGCAGCGGAAGAAGGGAAAGAGGGGGGGGGGGTGGTGAAAGAAAGAAAGAAAGATGGGAGGAGGAGGCGGCGGAGGAGGAGGAGGGGAGGTGAGGGTTCGAAGAAGCAGGAACCGAGGTGTCCGAGAGACGCTGCAGCCAGACGCAGGTCAGTGAGGTGGGACAACAACACCCCCCCCCTCCCCCCCCCCCCACACACACACACACACACACAATCACCACCATCTCAGCGCAGACCATCGCTCCATCCCAGTGCTTGCATTGTCAGCATCATAACACCCCCAGCGTCCCTGCCTCCCTCCCTCCCTCACACCCGCCCCTCCTGCTCCAGACACTGGGACATCAGCCATGTCGTGACACTGTCATCCACACCCCCCCCACCGCCACCACACACACGCACGCACACCTACACTTTTATTATTTTGTCTTTCCCGTCTCGTCATAGGTGTGCCATCATCAACGACAAAAACAAAACAAAAACATCCGCTTCCCTCCACCTGCCACTATCACTGCTGCACATGTGCCAAACATACAACCCCCACCCCCTCCACACACAAGTCCACATTTGACCCTTCTCAGAATCCACTGCCCTCGACCTCCACAAATCCCCCCCCCCCCTCCAATCACACCAGCTCTGTACCTGTCTGCTTGTCTTGCTTGTCTGTTATTCCCTGTCTGCAGCTGCTTGCCCAAAGTGAGATACTGCAGCAGGAGTCTGCAGCGACAGCCCTCGCTCTTCCTCCCTCTTCTCTCTCTCTCCCTCTCTCACACCCTCCATCCAGCCTTTGCTGGTGAACACGTTCCTCCCTGTGCTGATCAATTTCTTCTTCTTCTTTTTTTTTTTCCAGTGGCGTGCACACGCACACACACGCGCAAACACTCACATTGCAGTTGAACTGGTAAGCAATGAGAGGGAGCGATCTTGTAACATGGATGCAGCTCGCACATTTTCTGTGTGTGTGGAAACAAACAGAAAAACAAATCTCCCACACTAATCAACAGATTACGCCGCCGCGATACGAAATTGAGTCATTTGAAACAGACGCCACACACAAACAGACGGAGCGAGCAGCTCGTGCACCAGTGACAACAAACAAATCGAGAAGGAGAAGCAGAAACCCCGGATTGAGCGGTTCGAGACAGGACAGTGACACTATACAGCACACACACGGTGACAGAGACAGCGATATGGTCGGCGCAAGTTAGATCGCATCGAGTCGCTGTCACAATATTGTGAGAACTTGAAAGGAGCAAGAGGCAGGAGCACACGGCTGCTCGAGTCAGATGGCTAAAATTGGGCTTTTTTCAATTCCTGCGTCCCACACACTGGAGTTTAAAAGGAAACGTGTCAACATTTCAACATGTAATTTGTCTCTATATATCTATAGAAACTGATTTATTGTCCACAGACAGAAAACACCAGTGGTCTTCACCTACAGAAACATGTCACCATCAGGTTTTGCAGGGTAACAAAAAAAAAAGGGTGTCGATAAATAAAGGAATAAATATATATTATTTTCAAAATAAAGATGTTTCACATGGACATCCCCTGCAGGAATAACTGTGAGGTTTTAATGTTTCACAGCTGTCTCACTCACAGATATTGCAACAAAATCTAATCATCATTTCCAGATAATACAAATGTTTTAGCACAGCATATTTATATACTGTATACATATATGAATGCTATGAAATGGCGGGGTCAAAAAAACCTGAATATTTTTCTCATTCTGAATGGGCTCTGCCCTTGACGCCTCGCTCTAATCTCAGTTCTTAATCAGTTTCAACACCCTGGATAGATTAGGGTTATGACCCTGTGTAACAGAGGGGGCAGGGAAAGAGATCTGCAAATGTTATCATTGATTGATTATGCCCTTTAATTCAAATGGAAAACAGCCGCTATTTTAACTCGGCCGTGATATAGAAAGGGGCTGAATTGGAAAAATGTCACTTCATCAACGGACGGCAATGGCGCCCGCGACAATTCTATCGTGCAAATATCTAAATAAACAGGAGCAACACGGAGACCTAAAAGGTGATGAAGTAAATCCTGCAGCCAATGTCAAAACCGTGGCCAGGTTGAAGTCTATGGGGGGATGGCTGGTCTGAGATTGGCTCAGTGATGGCGGCGGTGACGCAGAGACGGAGGGGGGTTGGGGAGAATGCTGTATGCTAAAGCCAGCGGGGGCCAGCAGGCGGCCATATAGGTGATCAATCAGCTCCATTACAGCCATGTCACTACGGAGTCTGGAGCTGTCGCCGCATTACGCCCATCACCCCTCCTCGTAAACACACACACACACACACACGAGCGCTTGCTCTCTTCGTTTCTTGTCTAGACTGGAGGTGCGAGCCACTGATCCACGAGAATAAACCGCAAACACTGACAGATAAACAATCAAGGCGCTGTTATGTATCAATGACACACTCGGCAATCAGGGGCGCACAGAAAATCTTATTAGGGCGGGATTTGCCGCTGATCACAGAATACACTACCGAGTTGTTGTGACAGAGCTCAGGCTGATTCTAATTCACTCTCTTTGAAATGCCCAAGGAAAATAAATAAATAAATAAAAGAAGCTTTTCAAAGCACCCAAAAATAGGACCGGCTCCATTGTGATTGTTAAGTAGCACACAGAATGAGCTAAGAGACGTTATGCAGCAGACACTCGCAATGACACCATTCCCTTTTTCTTTTTTTTTTTTCCCCCCACAATGCACTCAAAATATCTCCACGCAGCCTGGAAGATGCATATCTGTGCCACAGATGCCAGACAGGCATCACACAGGTATCCAAACAATGGACTTATCTCAGTCAGAGCGAGCAGCACAGAATGGAAACATGGAGAAGCAGCTGTAGGAGAGGGGGGGGGGGTGGTGAATGAGGAGAGTGGAGGAAGGATGGAGGGAATATGTGATGCACAGTGTCTCACCAGCCAGCCAGCCAGCGGGACATTAATGACGATCATGTCTTGTCACACTAGCTGTCGGGGCCAGTCAGCAGATCTTGCCCTTGTCCCTGCCCTTCTCCAATCAATGGCATTGATCTGTCCCAGGGGTCAAGGGGCAAGAGCGTATCAATAGGAGGAGAGTGGCTGATGCAGCAGGCGGAGAGGGGGTCTGACTCCAGACAGATCAATGACAACCAACCAACCAACCCCCCCCTCGTCTGCCATCGGTGTGTTATGATTATTCATTTGCCATTAACCTCACCACATTAAGGGAATACGTTTCCTGGGGAGGAAATAAAGCCTAGGGCTCCTCCGCTTTCATAAGGAAGTGAGATTTTATGAGTTGGGGAGCTAAAGTAACGATGTGGCCAGAACTGACAGAGTTCTGGCCTCAGACAATTTGTTACCAAGGTTTCCACCCGTCTGTGACGTCAGCGCCGACGAGCCAATGGCTGCTCTCAGACTGGTTACAGATGCAGTCGGCTGATTCTACCAGTGTTTTTTGTGCCTGGGTGTCACTGCCTGTGATAGATTAATGGTGGCTCTTATAAAACTTGAGGAAGAGGAAAGTATTCGAGTGTGCAGCCAGAGTGTGCTCGGTCAATTCCGGTGTATAAATTACTAATTTGCAGTGCAATCACAGTGTGCGGTTCATATCGCCAACCGGTGAGCTCGAAAAATGTCTAAAAAATGCATTTTCCACCCATCCAAGGTTGAAGAAAAAAAAAATATTTGAAATGATTGATTCAAGAATGTATATTTTTAAGTGTTTTTAAAATGAAGAAAGCATCGGAAATGAGGCATGCATGATATATAACTTGAACAAAGCACTACAAAAAAGCAGCTTCACTGATACAATTTGCAGTAAAGGTGACACTGATTCACTGTCGAGCTGCAAAGCTTTGCCAGCACTTTGGGATATACGTACATAATTTGGACTGCAGCACGCCAAGTTCAATAAAGGAAAAACCCTTATTTTATTAATTATGAAAGTCAGCTGAAGAACCTTGAGGCTCCTGGCCAACCGATTCCTCAAAGAGGCTGTTACAGCAGTAGGGACCCGTAAAAAAAAAAAAAAGAAGGAAAATATCAGTGGCCTGAACTGCCCCTATCTAATCCCATAATTTATTTGTTCAACCATCCCATAAATGAAGGCCCCAGCTGGAACCAATGACTTTTAGCCGCACTGCTGGGGCAGCTGGACAGCAGAGCGCTGAGGCTGCAGGATTCGTTTTTCCTCTACACATCTGGAGGAAGGATTAGAGACCAGAGGTGAGGGAAGACGACAAAAAAAATCACCGTTCTTAAAACAAACTACATGAAGACACATCTTGAGTCTCCAAAGAATCACAGAAAACAAGCAGCGCGATTTCAATCTGAGCAAAGTTACTCTCGATTTCAAGTGTTCTCGTGCGTGACATCCCCTCCGTTTTGCCTCTCAGCAACTATTCTGACTATTTACAGCGAGTGGGTCAGATCGGTGCCGTTTTAAAACCCCGCTGATGCGGCCCAGAGATCTTCCCGACACTGATGTTGCAAAATAGGAGGCGATAAAAGGAAGTTCTTGGGTTTCCTGGGATTCACCGGGCTTCTCCAGACAAAGAGCTCGTTTGATGTCAGTGACTGAGCAGGATATCCAGGCTTCAATGAGAGTGAAAGAAGGAGGTTTGTGTTTCATCTTAATCTGATTCTCAAACACTTTCCAATTAATGTCACTGATTATATCTAAATCTGACTCAAGTCAGTACCTTTAAATAGCTGAAACACTACTTCTGTACAATTAATAATTTATTATTACTATTATTATTATTATTATTATTATTATTGTAAAGCAACTGTATAATCCTTAACCAGAGGGGAAGGAAATTAAAAACAGCCTTTGGAGATTACGTTAAGCGATAGAATGTTTGATATTTCAAACCGTTCAAAAGTTTGGGGTCACCTGTAAAATTTTTTTGTGTTTTCCATTAAAAGTCACACTTTTATTCATCAAAAGAGTTGCAAAATGAATAGAAAATATAGTCAAGACACTGACCACATTAGAAATAATGACTTTTTTTTTTCTTTCAAGGGTTTTCTAATCATCCAATAGCCTTCTAACACGATTAGCAAACACAATGTACCATTAGAACACTGGAGAGACATGGGCCTCTATACACCTATGTACATATTCCATTAAAAAACAGACATTTGCAGCTAGAATAGTCGTTTACCACAGGGGTGTCAATCTCAAATACAGAGTGGGCCAAAATTTAAAACTGAACAAAGCCGCGGGCCAAGGTTGAACAAATTAACCTTTTAATAGGGACCCAAACAAGTTTTGCATTGAATATTGAACAAGCAAGGCTTATATAACTTTATAGTGACATGCAAAATCGAGTTTCAAATAATAATAATAATAATTAAAAAATATCAATGGCATATCAAATAAAATTTAAATAAAAAATGGAATGCCTCTTTTCTATTTGCAGCCTTCTGAGGTAAATATCAACATTAACTTTTTCCACAAGATAATAAATTTGAAAATACCGCTATACTGACCTTCAAAGTCGCCAAATCGCCGGCTAAACTCAGCGCGATTGCCGCTGTATAATACCGGCGGGCCAGCTCTAATGTTAATTTGATATTGCCTCAAGGGCCAAATGAAATTACACGGGGGGCCAAATTTGGCCCGCGGGCCAGAGTTTGACACCCATGGTTTACCACATGTATAGAGTGTATTTCTGATGAATTTAATGTTATATTCACAGAAAAAAAGTGCCTTTCCTTCAAAAATAAGGAAAGTGACTACAAACTTTTGAACGGTAGTGTACGACATCTGGTTTTGTATGATTCATTGGAAACACTCAAACACTACCCTGCAATCTTAACCACTTGAAAGCAACAAGCTAATTGGATAAATGACAAAGGTTATAAAAAGGTGGTGTTTAGGTCCTAAACAAAGCAAAAAAAAAGCAGTGTCATCCATCAAACTGAAAAAACACTGTCACGATGATAAAGAACTACAGCAGCAAATGACAACGCTATACCTACTCAAGCTGCATTTCAAATCAAGTCATCACGGGGAGTTACCAAACTGTGTTGATCTATCCGGCCATTTTTTTCTCCTGAGTGCTGCTTTGGAGTCATTTTACAAGCCGTGGCTTCGTGCCACACAGAGATGAGGCCAAATGCATTCAGCCCAGTGGACGAGTCTACAGTAAACAGAGACCTCAGTGTCGCCCGAGTCAAGCTTCAACTTGAAACTGAACCTCATATTACAAATGCTCATTGTATGGAGCTGTGTGGACAATATATCACAAGGTCTCAGAAGCATTGCATAAACATTCATGCTGCTCCCTTGCCTGGTGACCTGGAAAACTGCTGAGCTCTACTGAAGCAGTCTGCAGCCTTAAATAATTGTAGGTGTAATAATCAAAGCTCCTACAATCCCTGAGAAAATGTATCCGAGCAGAGTCAGCTGCTGAAAATATCAAAAACTATAATGTGCAAATGGCAGTGCTGTTAAAACCGCAGGGCACAAACAGTCACCAGGAAGCATCTGTTAAACAGAACAAGACAGATTTATTATGATTACTATATTTCATACTTTGTGTTTACGTTGAACCATCTGTAAATTATAACATTTTGGCACACGGCAGCACATATATACGCAAACCGACTCTGAAGACGCTGTGGCCACTCAGGCTGAGGTACAACACCAGGCCGCAAAGATGGAGCAAAAAAAACAACTGTGTTTTCAATGTGTGAAATAGGTTCCACCACACAATTACAACTCATAGAGACAATGGAAATGTCAAACAGGGTAATAAATAAAGCATAGTTGCTAAATTTCAATTATCAGAACACCGCAGCATTGCTTCAACAAATTTAACATGTCATTGGGTCTATTTATTAGCACTTATTCCCAAGGAGTCGATATTTCACAACTTAAGACTGCGGAAAAAAAAACCCGGCCGACTGCTCTTTTGTTTGTTTTGTGTGGTTTGCAGTTAAAGGGACGCCATTATGAAATCGATGCAGAGTGGTTACTGTGACTAACCACAATGCATTACGTCTAAAAATACAGCACGACAAGCTAACGCTAATTGAAGACTGCAGCCGGGGCTGGCTGACCGTGGCTAAAGGTCAGCTGTGAAATGAGAACCTCAGGTGGGCGAAAAAATGACGTCGCCACTGAAGGCCAGCAAAGCTGCATGGAGCCACGAGAAAATGGAATGCAAACTCAAAGGGTCCATAGACTACGCTGCTAATTAAGCAAAGCACTTTTTTTCTGCACAGACTGATGTCATACGTGTGCTCCAAGGAAAGCTAGAAGGTTGTACAGTTAACTCCCAGGGTGTAATTCTAAACCATACAACCTACTACCTCAACCCGGATGCACACATCTTCAACTAGGGCTTCATCAAACTATATCATCTTCTTGGCCCAAATGACTTAGAGAAGTCATTTATTAAATATTTTTTTTAAATAAATAATGTGATTTGTACAGCAGAACAAAAAGTTTAAAAAAAAAGTTTAAAGACGTCGTTCTCACCACAGTGACAGAGACCCACAGAAGCGAGCTTGTGCGGTCAGATTTGCCACAAGATCGGATCTACGGGTTTGTGCCAAGTGGTTATGGCCAAAGTACCAAAATAATTAAATAAAGGCTTAAAAAAAAAGGCTTAAAGTTTGCCTCACAGCAGGTGACAGAGTAGCCGTTTCCCAGCGTTCACACAGGTCAGTGACAGTGAGCTGAACTGACTGTGGGTTCAGTTCAGCTGACATTTAGAGAGGAAGTGTGGTAAGAGCCTTTGTTGAGAGTGAAACTTACCCTTCATGGATGTGTCCCGGTCATGGGGTTTTGCTGCCTGGAGTCAGTTTTTTAAGTTCTCCTCTCTAAAAACACAGAAAAAAAGAGAGTAGTTTAGAAACAAAGGCCAGTTACTACATATTGAGTTTTAACACTGCGTGAGGTATGATGGTGAGAAAAGAGAAAGAGGAGCATTACATTACACAGTAACTGTTCTGACAACATCACAGCCACATGGGGATGAAAATATTTAATTACTGCACACTCTTAAGTTGCTGCGCCTTGGTCTGAGAGCATCACATGCCTCAGCAGTTCCGAAATAGGAAATTAAGTCTGTAATAACAACAATCAAATCTCTGTCGCGGTCTGCTATCCCGAACGAGCCCGCAGAATTGCCGTATCAGTCTTCTTCCTGGACAGCGGCGATGTGGCTGTGGTGAGAGGTTAGCTCAACTTAGCCAAGACCGCAGAGAGCAAGAGAGCAGAGCCTGAGAGGGATGCCAGTGTAATCAAGCATGCCACGGTCAGCTACCATTAACTGTGCCAGTGCCAGAGAGCCACAAACAATGGAATATTCCTAACGGCTGCAGTGCGACAAAAGAAAATCTGGACTACGAAGAGAGTTGAAATCCCACTTACCCAGATTTCTACATATGCTCTGATTCATCATCACACCTAACATTTCTCAATCCTCACTACGCAGCGAGCAGCGTTGGTTAATGTGAGCAAATAATGAAAGAGAGACTTCGAAACTGAGCTCGCTGACAATACCGGTTGAATTCACTCGTCTGCTCGTAACACGTCGACGAGGAAAAAAGAAAACTGCACAAAAAAAACCCCGATTTGCTTTGATTCAAACGTTTCTCCCCTTTCTCCCTCTATGTGTCTCTCTTGCCCTGCTCTTTACCAAAAATCTTGGCTGGAAAGATCACATGGTTTCCTCACAGAAAGCCACAGCATTCCCACTAAGTATTCTGCTGACATTGTGACATCGGCTGACATCTTTTGTCTAAATCAAAACGTTAGCCTGGCCTGCCCCCTTTCCAAAAATCTGGCACCTCCTAAGGAAGGGGTGGGGGGTAAGTGCAAAGGGTGGTGTTGGGAGCCATGGCAACCTCTACCTGGCAGACTGCCCAGCACCCCGAGGTGGGGAGAAGTAGGGGCTAATGTGGTGTCGAGCAGGAATGCTCAGTGCCTTCCAAAGTCAACTCTATGGGCGTGGTGGTTGTCTAAGATTTCAGCTCAGATGCCAGACTCCGAATACAAAAGGCTAGACGCATGAAAAAAAATAACTTCTTACTCTGAAATAAGGTTTGGACATAATGTATGCGTGTTTTCAAATAACAGAGGAGCACATTCAGCTGACACAAACTGATTTATGTCATATAAAAGCAACATTTCTCGCTTTTTCATACACCGCCAACGAGGGATTATTTCCACATAGAAAAACTTCTGTCTAGAACTCAAATATAAATCTTTCATGCATCAACAGCCAGACGTACAGGTTTTTCCCACATGCATTACGAGCAAAAACCTAGTCTGTTGGTTTGTTACAATGACGCAAGACTACAGTATGTCATGAACCTCGCTGAGGAGAAAGGTATCCACCAAACACAAGTCTCAATTTCTGGCCCCGAGGGCCCGTCACGCTCTTTCGCTCCATTTTACGCCACACCGTTGAGCATCTGCCACTCGATCGGCTCGGGTCAAGAGTGACGGAGAGGAGCCACTGGAGCAGGAAGCAAGATTTGTGTGCAAAAACATGTGCAGATGTTGTGTAAACTGGTAACCAAATAACACATTTGATGGCCAGAAGACCAAACGAACAATTATTTTCAGGAATAATTCACACGTTTGTCCCCGAACTTCTTGTTCTGTCAAGCAGGGACCAAGAATAAGAAATGTAAAAGATATTCAAGTCGTGTTTATATCTGAACAGCTCCATTTGTTATGCAGCCTTGATTATAGGACTCATTTCGTTGAGAAAATCACTAAAGGTAAATAAGACAAAAACCCGATTGAAATGGCACCATGATTCATATGAAAGAGAATTACACTGGTGAGAGAAGACCATAAAATATAAGCTATAAAATGAAGAAAACATAGAACATTTATTCAAAATCAATACTGGCCAGTCTGTGTCATGGCCGGCGCTGTCGAGTGTCGAGCAGCAGAGGTTCTCTATTTCTGAGTGGTTGCTTTTTTAAAAAGGTGCAAACACACAAGATTCTCATTTTATGATACGATAGACACACAGATATGAAACCAATGCTGGCTGGAATGTAAATAAACTCATTCTCCATCCGGTAGACACGTTTGGATCGCCGTCAAAAATGGTGTAATGTGATCCCGTAGTTCCCGTAAAGCAGTTTGTTGTTGATTCCTATTATTAACTGTTGCCAACACCTGCTTGTATTAACAAATCTTTTCAGGTAATTAAATCTGCAAATCCGATCTGTCGTCGGGCCAACGAGAGCGACACACCTGCAGCCTCTGCCGTGATAGTGTTGCACTAAAGAGCGCTTCCATCGCACGCTGAGGCTACGTTGATTAAATCGTGTGCGTTCAACACATTACGGCTGTAATATAGCCACGCAAACAGCATGTGCCTTCCTGCACATCAAACTGGTTGGTTATGACTCATATTTCTATTAACGGTAAATTAGCAGGTGTAGAAAAAGACGCGGCGGCGGCGATAAAAGTGCACCTTACCGACAATAACGCTAATGTCGCTCAAACAAATGTCTTTGTGTGTCGTGGTCTTCTCTGATGGCCCATTGTTGTCGTTCTGTGTAATTGGCACATGTGCTTATTAAATGTAAAATGAGCGAGAAGATGATTGACCTCCGCACTCCTCCTCGCTATACGCCACAGCCACAGCCCCACCGCTTTATGGCACACTATACGAGTCAATAAAGAGTCATTACAGGCGTCTTCATTGTCAACGAACTTGCAATAATTTACTTTGCACTCGTCATAGTAATTAGATTCAATTATATAAGGGACCTCAGAACAAAATGGCAGTGAATCCCTGTCAGCTACTCGTATGTTAAACAGACGCGGCTAAAAACATCTCCAGAACATTCCCCCACTGAGAGGGTCATTTCATATCCTTGAAAGCAGAAGGCCAGGGTTAAAGTTCAAAACAGAGGCTGGCTGGGTGGGGGGTAAAGGACTTCCCTTGGGGGATGGGATGCACCATTGTGAACCAGACAGAGGTGGAAAAAAAATAATAAAAAATGAACCAGACAGCGAAAAAATGAAAACAAGTACTGCACAAAACCAGGAGCTGCTCATTTGATGTTTGTAAAAAGTCTAGCATATGACACGTTTGTGCTATCTTTACCAAAACTCCGCGCCGTGGCAGCCAAAAGTCTGAGTGAAGATAATTTGCACCGTTTCACGCTCCACAGGCACACCAGAGACACTGTATTATTTTTGGCTGGGCCAGCTCTTATCTTCATTAATTTAATGTTGCCTCAAGCTGTGACAGAAAAAAAAACAGTCAACAGGTTAATCCTGGGAGGACTTTACAGAGCCCACTCTAATGAGAGGCAAACTCATCCAACCACTTTGTAGCGTTTCGTTGCGTGACTTGACTTGCCAGGGAGAGAATAACACAATAAAAAAATGAAAATGTGACATTTGGAAGAGAGTATTTTGAACAGGAAAGCTTTGAGTGTGACTCGCAGTCGGTGCGCAGGTAGTTGTTAGTGCGTCAGGCGTCTTCCTACCATCCATTCACAAAAAAGGAAGAAGAAATTGAATTTTTGAAGCTGATAGAGCACAAAATCAGTCTCCTGATGAGAATTTTGCCGTGTTTTTCTTCTGTGTACTGGTTCTCCGAGTACTTCTGTGGCACGGCGCCCAGGCCAGCTCGAGTCTGAGACTTAAGTCTGATTGAATGCAGTAGTAGCTCGACTCCCAATTGCATTATCTGGTTGCGTTTGTCTTGACTTTGAGAAATTCGATTAAGCACAAATTCACTTGGACGAGCTATTACTGTCTTCATGTCATTTTAAAGTTAGCTTTTACTTGGACTTGGACTTTACTAGGCCTCGTCTCACTGTGGCTCCTCCCTCTTCATTCAACAGCAAAAAAGATTACTTTATCATAAGAATAATACACAGTATATAAAGTGTTTGTATAAATATACGGTTACATAAACATGTATATAGATGTATTGTAAGTATGTTAAAAATATTTGCTTCTCCCTTTTACGCAGCAAGGCTGCAGCTGATGTGGATCCGATTTAAATAAACACTGGATATCCATGTATCATACTTTAGGAATCTACTGTACTATTACTTGTGTGCAATAACTCGTAACTTGTGTGCAATAATTTAATTCATCTGCTGCAAAGGCCCCATTTTTCTCTACTTTGTTGTTGCACAGTTTGGTTGCGTCATGCTTGCAATGACAACAAAGGAATGTATCTATAAATGATGTTGCTGCAGCATTGACATAATAGAAGTCTACATTATACAGTGTATTATTAGTGTTAGAATACAATATTTTACATGCAAATGAACATTTTCAGCTATAAGAGCATGTCCTTTCTGTGGAGCTTTAATAAACAAACGTCAAAAGGTGACAGACATGATGTTCTGTGAAAGCTAAACCAGGTTGTGCTTCTGCTTTAAAGGCTAACGGAGCTTTGCAGAGCAGCCAACCGGGCCGATGATGACTTTGCTTGACCCACCTGTCTGTTGATCCTACTGCCTAGCACCAGACTAAACACTGAGAATTTCCGACGAGGCCCATTGGATGCCGCCGACGAACTGGCAGCCAATGGGCACACGCGAGGAGGGATGAATGGAGGGCGAGAAGCAGACTGTCTGTGGAAGTGAGAGGAAGAGGATGAAGCACATGCAACCGAACCCCATTCAGACTCCAAACATGAAAGGATGCCGAGATAAAAAAAACAAAAAAAACCGGCACAAACCAGACACAACAAGTGTGTCTGTCTTTTTCTACAGGGAAGATAATCTCATCTTTGTCTAACAATAAACACAAAACAACATCACTTAGACATAGAGATATGAGCAGGTTTTTTGTTTGTTTATCAAATGTTGTTACAAAGTAAAAGGGCATCTGTTTCTGAATGAATTGATTACCTGGCTTCAGACAAGGCTTCTATCAGACTCTGCTTTTACTGTCGCTAAAAAACGGATCAATACCTAATGAATTCCAAACGCCGGCGTTTCAGAAACATAAATGTATCTTACACATGAGTGCATAAAGTAACCTCCACGGATCGATGGATATGACATTACACAGAGCCGGAGGAATGCATCTTCTTAATTAACCTGAGCATTTCCAAATGAATTCAAGCGACAATTAAAATGGATTGGACGGCGCGGTACCTTTCGTCCTGGAATCGCGGAGAGCTTTTTATTGTGTGTGTGCGTTTGCCTCGTCCTTCTGACCTGGCCTTGTGTTTTAATTACAACTGTCTCCGATAAAGCAGATTTAGCAATTTGGCGAAAACAATGGGGGCGAAACGAAAGAGCTTACGGTTCAGCATTTATACGCTGTGAAAGAATTAACGTCAGACAAAGATACGGTTAGCGTTTGCCGTCCGAGATAATGCGAATACAATGGAATGCTGTGATGGAGAAAAGTCAAATTAAGACAGAAACAAGTCATGATGTCAGATATAAAAATCCATTTTAAAAACATGGACATCTACCACCTACGAGGTGCTTAAAACCTAGCCAAGTTATGATTCAAATAGACAGAGCAACATATTTCTGTGATATAGTGTAAGGCGCTAATGTTTTTAATCATTACGCTCATTAGAAGTCCCGTGCGTGGGCAGACGCACAATGGCTTTACTGGTTTTCATTTGGCATTGGAGGTGAGGCAGCGAATGCTCTCGACTTTAAAAAGCAGAACATTTAATATGGACGTTATTACAGATCAGAGCATTATTGCTGACTTTAAATATATACACTACCGTTCAAAAGTTTGGGGTCACTTAGAAATGTCCTTATTTTTCAATGAATATAACATTAAATGAATCAGAAATACACTCTATACATTGTTCATGTGGTAAACGACTATTCTAGCTGCAAACGTCTGGTCTCTCCAGTGTTCTAATGGAACATTGTTTGCTAATCGCGTTCGAAGGCTATTGGATGATTAGAAAACCCCTTGAAAACCCTTGTGCAATGATGTTAGCACAGGTGAAGACAGTTTTGCTGGTTCTTTGACGAAAGCAAAGTTGGAAAGTTGGCAAAATTAAAGTGTGACTTTCAATGGAAAACACAAAAAAATTGTACCAGTGACCCCAAACTTTTGAACGGTAGTGTAGTACAAACAATAATGTCGCGTCGATGAGCTAAAACTAAAGGTGCCAACTCCACCACACTCTGGGAGAGACACTGCATTATTATTCTAAACGCAATTCAGATTCAATTTATGATGAATTCTTTCAGTAAAAGTTTCCAAAAAAATCCCTCGAATCGGAAATGAGGTACTTTCCTGAAGGTTATTTGAGGGATCGGTGCTCTTTTTATAGCCACAAATGAGTAAAGACGCCAGACTAAAAGAGAGTTTTCTGCTTCTGTCTGGCTCCAAGGATCAAAACTACAGGTGAGTAAATTTCAAAGAAACTTAGGAAACATTATATGGCACAAATCATTTCCCGGTGGCTCTCTCCAGAGAAAGCAGAGTGTAATTGACAACATTAGGGATGACTTCTCATTTAGGAGGCAGCGCAAGGCAGTTATCGTAATGATACCTTTTCTCAGCGTGTCCTCACCAAATGCTTTCTCAGAGATAATGCCTCGGCACATCGCCTCATTATCAAAGCAATCGCACCGACAATGGGAGGAAGAACCCTTGAAATGACGTGAATTAGCATGCGCCTATAGAACAGGGACTGGCTCTTAGAAAACAATCCGACACAATTATGTGGTACCAGTCAATAAGTTAAAACTCATAAGCAAAATGTTGGACAAATTCATATTTGATGATTTTGAATGGCCGTTTGAGCTCTTGATGCCTTACTTACGCTCACAGTTGGGTACCAGAGAGTCTTATTGTGGCTAATAATGCAGGTAAATCAGCAGGTGAATCAGCACTACCTTCAAACGAAAGCCGCCATTAGCTTGTAATTGACTTTCTAAGCGTCGCCTGAGTGGCTCCAACAACACGCTCTGCATCGTTAATGGCGTTTAACTATCGGTGAGGTCAAACTGCAACTTCTAACATCAAACTTTTCATTGTTTTGAGATATTCTGAGTGTTTATATGCATTATTGGCCAATGATGAAATTATTCCAGGTCTTTATTTGAAAGAACTGCTTCAAATGATGCTTTTTTGGGGGGTTTACATTCATGCAAAACCAAAACCAAAGCAATATTTCAGCAAAGCTTTGACACAGGACTGACATTAACCCTAAACAAACTCTAATGGACAACGTTCGTTCCTCATTCCATCAAATTATTTATAAACACATTCACTTTCAATTAAAAAATAAAAGGGTCAATATCTATCTTACTTTCTTGTGATTAGTTGTTAGAAATAATCATTTGATTTGCTGGGAAATGGCCTTTTTCTTTCTGAGCACAAAAACAGAATTACATCAAATTAGGTGATTTATATCTACATCTATTTGTGGCGATGTGCCGAGTCTGTCATTATAATTTGCCTGAAATAAGGCGTAAACATTTTGAGGGGTAAAAGCTCAATGGCTCATATGATTTGAAGTGAAAACAAGCACAAGATTGTTGTTATTTACCTTTGTTATAAACAGTGAAACATTTTCTTCAAAGAATTATTTATCTTTGTTTTAAACATTTAAACACGGTTATTTACTGTGTGATTTATCTTTGTTTTCAACATCTAAACACGGCTATTTACAGCATTATTTATCCATGTTTTAAACACTTAAACATGGTTATTTACAGGATTATTTATCTTCGTCTTAAAACAATGTAGCTGCTCAGTCGGAGAATATTAAATTTCAGAAGAAAATGGAGATCCGGGCCTATAAATGGCCAAGTATCCCACATGAAAGATGTGCTGCAAAGCCCAGTGGCACTGACAAGTGTGCAACTCTGTGTTATGCAGTGGATTTATTCTGCTAGACATCTATAATCCCTACACACAGAGCTCAAAGTTTATGGGATGATACTTCTAAATGTATATAATGGAGTGGGACTTGGAGCGTGAAATCGCTTGCAGCTGGTCAAGACAGTAAAGACAGGCATCTGCTCAAAGTTCACGTCCATCCATTTGGAATTAAACCATTTGTCCTCTCTGATCATCATTAGCTTGTAGAAAACACTGTAAACGTCTTGGAGGGAATTCTGCAGAGATGTGCTCCTCTCGCCGCCAAAGCCATGTCTCCTTGCAGAGCACATGTCAGTCAGCCGCGATTGCGGGCACAGAGCGAGCAGAGGATGGGACAGAGCGGGGATTATAAGGCGGCCTGGTGTTTCCAGTGGGGTCTCCCCTGCTGGGCTACATGGTCCCAGCTCCCTTTGTCTTCTGTTAACCCGTTAAATCCCGCGGAAGAGCCCATTCAGAAATGTGTCACACACCCCGGGGGTGCATTTTGTGTGGAATAATCATCTTAAAGAGGTTACATAGCATTGGCAATGATTCCAAACTGCCCCCCCCCCCACCCATACACTAACCCACCCACCCACCTACTCGTGCACATACATTCATTTGCTTCCTGCGGTTTCAATTATAGTCAACTTAACTTAAAGACACCGACACACTGGCGTTAAAAGACTTTTGGAGCCCCTTCTTCACAGATGAGGTTAATATTAACTTCTCTGGAGCTCTAGAGCTGCAACTGACGATTATTTTCATAATCGATTAATCTGGCGATTATTTTCATGATTAATCGATGAATCGTTTGGTTCACAAAATGTAAAAAAATGCTAAAAAAATGCTAAAATGTTTTAGAAATTATGTTCTCAAATGTCTCAATTGTCCACAAACCAAAATGATTCAGTTTCAATGATTTCTTCTTTATATGGAGCAAAGAATCCAGAAAACATTCACATTTAAGAAGCTAAAACAATCAGAAATCTTGTTTTAATCATGAAAAAAAGCTTCAAACCGATTAATCGATGATCAAAATAGTTAACGATTAATCGTTTCAGCACTGCAGAGCAGGCACTCCGGCTCTCTTGCTGTGCTATTGTGTCGAACATACTTTGCAGTTGACAACATCCTGACGTGCGTGCGTGTGTTTTTCGAACTACAGACGGAGATAGAGAGCACACATGGGAAATGTTGTGGGTTCACCTAGAGAAAGTGTAATTATGCTGCAGTAATGCCCTCCATGATTAATGATGTGGGCCTCTGAAACCAAACCATTGGGCCAATAGCAAATTACCTCTATAAAAATAAACCATGATGTGAGCAGGTCAGCGAGGCCAGAGCACAAAATGTCTCTTAGTGTGTATTTATATACAGTGAGCGAATGGGGGACGAGCTCCAGTAACCCAATTAGTGTCTGTCCACTGTCAGAGAGCAGCTCGGGCTGCATTTATGTTAAACACTGCAGTCGTACAATAAAGTGAGTGTCTGTGAAAGGAGGAGATGAACTCAGACACACAATTAGAAAGGGGAAAAAAAAGGCCAAGTTGGAACATCATGTGTCGGGTAACAACAGTCGAGCAGAGAGAGAAAGAAAAACAGATGACGGGGAAAGCAAATTCATTTTGACACTGAATCATTTTCAGTGCTCTGGTGGAGGAATGTGCTGCAAACAAATATCAAATGTGTGACCTAACGTTTGTGGCAAAAAAACAAAAAAAAAAAAAAATCCTCCCCATTGTCTAAAATTGAAGAGCACAGCAGAAAATAAACAGGCTCCAAGACAAAAAAAAAATTCCTCAAGTGTCTCTGAAGTACTGCAAAGTCGAGTTCACATTTCTTGTCAAACAGCGGCTATGCCGCGCCGCGCATAACCACATTTGATTAGTTCTCGACAGCCGGCCCCTCCACGCAATAACGCACACTTACACGCACGCCCTCCCTTCTTGGATGGAGAGCACTTGACTCGCACCCAGACTGAACTCTTATGCAGCTCCACTTGTATGAAAGATAATGCCGTTTCTGTAGTGAAACGGACAAGGAGCATTTCACTGAGAGGAGCAGCCGTTACGGATTCATGTGGTTATTATTCTTAATAATTTGGAGACGTCCGATTTTCCCCTCCTTAATTAATTACCAGTGAGTAATCTTACTTAACAAACACAGCGTACTTAAATGTGTTCTATCTGTGTGTTTTTCTTAATTTGCTGAAATCTGCACTCAAAGAGAGGGGGAATCCTTGAGTGGTGAATAAAGAGCTACCTGTCTGGACTTCATGCTACACTGATCATTATCCCAGTTATGATGGGGGGGCTTTTCTTTCTGATAATGCATTTGTATGGAGGTTTCACACTTGTCAGCCTCCCTCTAAAGTGGCATCTTCATAAATCCCAGCCAGTGAGACCCAAATGTGCAAAAACACAGCGTCTCAGTGCAAGTCATCCATCTAACTTTATTGCACATTCAAACTGTTAATTAACGAGCAATTAAACGCACGGCCTGTGGTTCCTTATGAGTATGAATCTGAAGTGTACACGCAACTCGACATCAATCAGATGAAAGCCTAACAAGGCCCCCATTCTTTGTTAATAATAATAAATCAAAGCGCGCTCATGGCTGCTTCTCTGAGACGGAGAGAATCAAAAGCAGAGAGAGAGAGAGAGAGAGAGCGAGATGGCCAAACATCATGTCTAATGTCCCAACGAACCCAGGATCGACTGTTTCCAATTAGGATTACAAAGACACATGCAGAAAATAGAATGAACCCATCCACCCTGTCTACATTTGCACAAACACAAAAGAAGAAAAAATAATGTTTAACATCTTTGCTGCTTAGGGGGATGAAAAAAAATTGTACATATTTTTTTTCCATCTCTTTCTCTTTAGGCCCATTAAAAGAAAAAAAAAGGAAGGTTTAATCAAATGCTTTCACTTGCACTTGCACAAAGCACTGGCGTCCACGTTAGTTTTAATTTCTCACTTCTTTCACTGCCGTTTAATCCAGTCACATTGGCTCCCTGAGCAGGTGAAGTCAGCCAAAGACTTTCCCACGGTCTGAGAGCAAATCCAGTGCCCCGAGCCCTTCCTGAGGGCCGGCCATCTGTCCGCTCTGTTTGGAGTGTGTTAGAGGGTAAAGCGTCAGCTGCATGACCAAATTCAACGTTCCAACACACCCCTCCTTCGCCAAAGAAAAGCCCAAACGCTTCCATTCAACTTAGCGCACACACACACACACACACACACACACACACACACACACACACAGACACACACAGCTTGTGCCCAAACACAAACAAATCAACAAACAAACAGACAGTTGTGACTCCTCACATCTGAGACAGCCTCACACATTCTCCGTTACTGCAACAATTATACACCGCGATCTGTCGACACCTGCCTTTTAATACCGACATTTTTTATCAGCTTATTAAAACGGAAAAAAAGAATAAATCCCCCGTGAAAAAGTACAATGCATAGTTTCCATCCTTCATCCTTTTATGTTTAAGAGTTGCCGGTGGAGAAGAAGCCCTCATTAACATGATATTTCTGCCTCTCAACAAAGGAGTTCACTACATAAACCTTGACCTTTGCTCCCTCTGAGAATAAATCACCGCAGCCACACAACAATGCTATTTCACATAAGCGACGAAACCCCGGCAAAAAACGACAACAATCTTCATAAGCTCGTCGACAAAAAGCAACAACAACAAAAAAAAGAGAAAGAAGCACCTTACTTTGAATTAGGATTTGCAAAAGATCATGTGACGCATTTCTTTCTTTCTCAAGCACATGCTGCCACCCCCTTTCCCAAAGCTTTACCCCCTACTTTTTTTTTTTTTTTTACTCCTCTCCTTCTCCTCAAACTGACGTGCTATCATTTTATTTCCCCCCTCTCAAAGAAGCTTCTCTGCCGCCGGTGGATATGGTCCTCGCCCTGGCCTGACGCATTTTTAAAATGCGTGACATTGCCTCTGTGGGAGCATGAGAACGGAGCTTCCTCAATAGTAGGGTCCCCATACCCGGCCCGTAACCATGGAAGCAGATGCCTGCCCTCCCGGCCCTCCTTACCTCCTGTCGATCGCGGGGCTGTGAGCTGCTTCGGCAGTGAAAAGAGGCTGTGCCGTGCCTTTCTCCTCGCTCTGACCGAACTTGCCCCACTCCTCAAAAGGAGCCATTGAACAGGTCACTGGTCTAGACTTGTTTGCACGGTCCAGGGAGCAGCCTTGATGTAACCCTTGCTCTCCTCTCTCTCTCTTTCTCTCTCTGCCTGCCACACCAGCCGCCCAGCGACTGCAGACTGTGGAGGGGTGGCGGGGGGGACATTGGAGACGTGGATTTGAAAAGGAGCCCCGTCCGATTTTGCCATTGTGCCTTTTCATTCATCGATCGAATGAATATCGAACCTTCTGTCCCTGTGTGTGTGAAACGGATAGCTTAGCAAGCATTTTCCCCCCCCTCTCTCCTCAGGTCTGTGTGGTGGGCCGAGAGCTCAGATTCCTTTTTCTCACTGTCTGTGAAAAAAATATATATTATTTTCCTTACAATTTATTTTTTTCTTTTTTCTCTTTTGATAAATCCAGCTAAATTCAATTTAAATGTGGTTTCTTATCTTTGAAAGCATCTGATGCACAAATTAGATTTAACAGATTTCCACAATGGTCACAGAATGATCTAATGAATTAAAGTGTTTTTTAAATCTAATAGTGCCATTAAATCAATAATAACATTTTCAAGAATTAAAAAAAAATAGCATGTGACATTAAACTGAGATGTAAATCATTTCAATGTTCCATTCCTATAATAAATCCAAAAACCAAAAACCAAATCCTGAAAATCATATGTTTTGATTTCTATTTTTGTGACAGAAAAGTATTTCCTTATTTTAGAATTTTAGAAACAGGAGAATTAAGATGAATTCATAAATGAATGGACTGTCTGCCCCAAACTTATCTTTATCAGCGCACATAATATGACACATTAATAAGGATTTTAAACCATAATAGAATAAATCTATCTCTCAAGTTGTGGCCATTTACAACAATTACTTTTCAGATATAAATATACATTTTGCTTTAAAAAAAAAAAAAAAAAAAAGTGTGTGTGTGTTTACATACTGACCTATTGTATTATGTAGCTATAGGTGTGTGTGTGTGTGTGTGAAAGAGAGAGAGAGGGGGCGGGCAAGAGCTTCGATGACAGTTTTAGTAAAAGGTGAAACGATCAATGCAGACATATCAATATTGTTCAATCATGGACGAGGCCACGGATAAGATGACTGTTTATGTTCAGTTTTATTCATAAAGCAAATCTCATCCTGTTTTTTTCATGAATTGTTGCCTTTGCTCATTTCTCTAAAACATCTTTTTTTAGATGGAGAGAAATCATAATAAATCTTGTATTTTTTTAATTAAGTAAATGCAAAGAATCTGATTTGTGTGTTTTTTTGTTATATATATTTAAATATTGAATGTTTTAACCAGCCAAATAAATATATTAACAAATGTGTGTGGTTGCATAAGAAGAGCAGACAATAATGAAGCGTCCAAAAAAACAAAAAATGGCTAAAATAGTGAGCAATTTCAAAATTAAATTTGAAGAAATCTGCAAAGCAGATCAGCTCCAATGTGACAAGTTGCTGTGCAGGGGCCAATCGTTTGGGGGGGGGGGGCAGACGTGGGAACAAAAACGGGGCAGAAAATGAGCAAATTCAAAGGCAAGAGGAAGGAAAGCAAAAGAAAACCAGTGAAGTACGAAGGCATTGTGTTCGCACAACAATCACGGCTGCTCCCACAGTGAGGACCAGGCCTGCCTGTGAACATGCAGCTACCACAAGCCACATCCAAGCAGCACAAAACCAAAGGGCTACGGCAGGAGGTCTGCTACTGGTTTGGAGCAAAATAAATAAAGCATTTAAACAGAGGGTGTCGCAGTATTACCGGCAACCAGAAACTATTCTTTTTTTTTCTTAAGAATTGAATTACTTTGGGATTTATGAGACTAAAGAAAAACACATTGTAATGTGAAAAATCATTTTACCATAATTAATAATTCTGACAAGTGTTAATCTCAATAATAACAGGTTGCTAAATATGTCATTGCATAAAAATAAAGCAATTAACAATTTTACAAGCTAATTTGGATTATAAATTAGAGTAAATTCAACAAAAAACACTGAATAAGGTGTGATTATTCCACATGAATATAACTTAATTGAAGAATTATCTCAAAAATGAAGACTGAGTATAAAAGAAAGCCCTCAAATACTAATAAAAAACAGAAGTAGCAAGTTGAAAACGGAGCTGAAAAGGAACAATGCTGGATATATGGGTGGGTGGAGGGTTGGGGGGGTGACGGGGGATTGGGGGGGTCTCAACTCAACCAACATATAACACAGTGACAGGGACAGGCTGGACAAACATGCCACAAAAGACACGCTCAAACCTTCTTGTCTCACATTACACACTAGCACGAGCCAGTGTTTTCAAGAGCTGTTATACCGTACCCACCCCCCACCATAAAAAAAAACAAAAAAAACATTGAAAAAATGATGTGCTTTTTGTGCAGGCAGAAAACAAAACACAGCAGGGGGAGCTGCTTTTAATACATATCCATTTCAAACTCAAATAATTTTTAAATCAATTCCAAATAGTGTTTATTTCGTCAATGTGTTTTTTAAAAATACCACATTTTTATATTTTAATAAGGGTTTAATGATGACTACAGCTGAAGATTTCTCCATGTAAACAAAAGCACATTTCGGGTGTAACTTAATGACGAGCCCAGGAAAAATCCTATGAAAAAAATCAGCGTTTGATTTCATTGCACCACTCACTGCCTCTGCACCTCACACACACACACACACACGGGATCCAAAAAAACAGCAGTTGGCAGATGTTCCCTGGGACATGCATGTAAAAGCGGCATCCCATCATCACCATCACCCTGCATGGAAACAGTGGCTGCTCTCTGCTGCTGCCGCAACAGACACGACCCGGTGTCAGCAGCACACACACACACACACACACACACGCACACAAACACACACACGTCATCAGCTCACCAAATACAAGGGAGAGTTTGCAAAGGATGAGAAGTTCCAGCTCCTACTCTCTGATTTATGATTTGTCTCCCCCCACCTCCCCCTTACACGTCTCTGAACTGATCCTGTCCCGGGTGCCTGAATGCAGATTGAGCAGCCAGCAAACCGTGAGACTACAGCTTACATGTCACACATCTGAGCTGCTCGCGTTCACTGACAGTGTGAGGGAGCGACGCTCGGCTGTTTCCACTGATACGACGAGGAGAAATAGCTAAAGTTGTACTAAATATATATATATACATAATAAAAAATAACAAATGTGCATATTGTGTGTGTGTGGTTCAAACAAATGTAATTTTTTCAAGGTTGTTATGGTGACAGACCATAAGGGGTATAATACAATTAGATTAAAATAATTTTTACTATTACTGAAAAAATTGGTATAATCCAAAGCAGGTCATCACCAGACCAACACCAACACATCCTCCTAACCTCTGTGACCCACACACAAAAAATTACGAGTTGTACTAACTTGGACATGTTGATTTGTTGTTCCTTCTCGGGGGGGGGGGGGGGCACAAAGGCATGCGTCTCCCTCCCCATAGGTCAAGCCCATAATATAGGCTGGGTTGCACAAAGCACAGAGGGCTTTGTGCAACCCCCCCACTTGGAAGTCGACCCTGTTGAAGATACACAATGCTGAGCACATGCCCAACATCTTCACTATATAATCCAAAGAAAAAATTAAAATCGGATTATTTAAAAGCGAAATCAATTGTTTGAAGAAGATTCAATCTGATATGTTCCATTTCTTTTTAAATTTGTGCAATAACCGTCGTCTATGGAAGGCAGCACCTGCGTGTGAGGCCGCGCGCCGTCACTGTCACCAAAGTCAAACTGGAAGCTATCGAAGGTGCTTCAGAAGGTGAAGGAACAAACGCCCCCCCCCTCCACCCTTTGCCATAAAAGCACTGTTTAATTAGGTGTAGAGCAACAAATCCTCCCCCATTCAGCGGCTGGACACTTGTGGTGTTAGGAGTGGAGAGCATCGTCGGTGAAAGACTCCCATCATAACACTAGAGGAGTGTCACACTGATTCACTAATGCCTGTGTGTGTGTGTGTGTGTGTGTGTGTGTGTGTGTGTGTGTGTGTGTGTGTTAACAAGCCTATAGTATGCTTCTCTAAGTCATTGTCTCTTGAATGGGTGCTAATAGACAGACAAAACAGCACACACACACACACACACACACACACACACACACACACACACACACACACACACACACACACACACACACACACACACACACACACACACACACACACACACACACACACACACACACACACACACTGAGGCCCTCTCCCGATACACTGCTCTTTTTATAGACTCACACTGGCCACTTGTGTTTGCATGTTGAGGGATAACATACCAGACTTCAGCTCGTCATGCACTGCACTTGAAAGTGAATTTCAAAACAACGTAATTTTTGGCAAAAACACAAGCTCACAGATTTAAAAAAATAAAAATAAAAAAATAAAAAAATACATGCTTTAAGATGAAAATCAAATCAAAAAGCATTTATTTAAATAGTTAAATATGCCAGAAATTTGTTTTATAATATTATTCAACTTATTCCAGTGTTATTATAATGTAAAACAAATTAAATGAATTGTTATTGTCCTACAGCTTTGTGAAATACAGACAAATCTGTTTTTTTCTTTAAAAAAAACCCTCTTTGTTATTGAATTAAATAAAAATAGCCAATTTGATTTTAATTAACTCTAAATGTCCTTTTTAAAAATCATATAATATTAATTTCCGAAAGTCTTAATTGAAATAAAAACTAATTAGAACATAATTATACAGAAACAGATATGTAACTAAATTAATTACCAGACTCTACAGACATAGTTTAGGTTCGTGTCTCGATGTATTAAAAAGACACAGTAACTCAGGCGAGGGCTGGAAATGGGTGGTGGGCTCTAATCCTCATGGACAAAACCAGCATATCCACGAGACAAATCTCGTTTGATGGATCCCTGCTGCGAGATCCAACCACAGCAGCCCGGTGTGGGAAGCCCATTGTGCCAGAGGAGCTCAGGAAGGAAACACACTAAACATTTATTAGAAACAGGACTCTGCAAATATCATATTAATTCACAGGCAGCTTAGCAAGAGCAAATTGTCTTAATTCAGTCAAGGCCTGCCCTGTGCATTCTCTCCAGGTTTTTAAAATTGTTTTTTTCTTTTTAAAAATATTCTCCACTCTCCACATTTTCCATTTAAATTGTATATGTTTATTTATACATGATTTAATTAAATTGTTAAATGTAATAGAATAAAAGACAATAATAAAATAAGATAAATCAAAAAAGCACAGTCCATCATCGGGTTTGAAACGGCAAATGAGGAAACCGAGGGTTAACAAAAATAAAGAAAGGGGGAAAAAAAAGAGGAGCATATTTCAGGCGTCTCACTAGGATTTAGCACTCCTGTGTGTGTGTGTGTGTGTGTGTGTGTGTGTGTGTGTGTGTGTGTGTGTGTGTGTGTGTGTGTGTGTGTGTGTGTGTGTGTGAGACAGAGAAAGTGAAGGAGAGACAGTGCTGTGTTCCCAGGTGTTCAACTGTGTCCAATTTTGTGAGTGCAATTATAATTATCTTTTTGTTTTTCATACATGCTGCATGTATGTGGGGGACATACACACAGACGTATGTGTGTGTGTGTGTGTGTGTGTGTGTGTGTGTGTGTGTGTGTGTGTGTGTGTGGGGGTGTTGCAGCTGAAAATGGTCTCAGCTCTTAGCCCCTTGGTCTCAGGCTGGGGCAGTGCCTTTAAGTCAGCTCTGGGTCAGCGCAAACACTGGCAGCTATTCATGACCAGATCAAGTTGATGTGAGACTCTGTCCCTCCTCTGCCCCCCATTTCCATATGAATGTGGAATATGCTAAAGGGGTAAAAAACAAGCAACATCCTTGTCCCGTGGAGCCACGGCAAAGAGAATGCTACCTCCTCTCCCCCCCTTGGAAAATAACAGAAATATTGGCACATGAGTAGATTTTTAAAAATAATAACACGAAGAAGAACAATACAAAAAAAAGACAGACTCTCTCTTTCTTTCCATCTTTTCCTCCACACACAGTCAAACCCAGCCAAGGTCAATGTTGCTATCAGCCTAGCAGCTTATGAATCAAAACACAATACACACAAGATGCTTTATCATGACACACACGTGCTTACACAACAGCGCCGTGCAGGCTACATCCCAGTTACTCCCGTATTAAAAGGGTTTATCCAGACAAAGGGTTTCGTCCCGACAGACAAAACAGCAGGAAGCGGCTACGCGACAATGAACGTGATGCACAGATGTATACATCCAGCAGCACAAACCCCTCAGATGCACAAGTGAGACCATTGGAAATACATAAACAGGAACAAAACAACACAGATCTGCATACCCTGGATGTCCCTTGTATCTTCCCCTCTGCTATACCTGGCAGGCCCCAGGATATCATCACCGAACCATCACATGCATATACACGTGTTTGGGACGGACACAAGGCCTCCTGATACACACAGACAATGTCACACGCTCCTGTTGTTCCACTGCATCATTCGGTCAGGAATAAAAAAAACACCTAGTCCCATCTGACTGTTTAAAGGTGGGCTCAAACCCCACAGTGGTGAGGCCATCTATTACTGAGAGAGATGAGGGGAGGGGAGACAGAGGAGCCTTAAATGGGGGGAAAAGATCAGCCTCTGCTTGGTTTGGAACTGCCGTTGAGCACCAGGTGCCCAGAGACTGACACTGCATTCTGAGGACCACAGCGTCCACGAGGTGAACATCAACAACAGATTCGCTGCATTCTGCTGAAAAGGCTGCTGAAATCTTTTTGTCAAGAGGGATAATTAAAAGCATTTCAAATAGGATATTTTTTCAATTAACATAACATGTTTTTATGGAAGTTTTTTTGTTATCTTTGCCCTCAAGCTATTAAATCCATTTTGTAATCATTAGTGATAATAAGAAAACCCACTTAAGCTGAATTTTTCGTTGTTGTTCCATGTGTGGATCGCAACCACACACAGTTATGTTAATACAACTGCTTAAAAAAAAGAAAAAAAAAAAAAAAAGAAGAACCACTCTTACGTGAGGAGCAGTTTCCACTGAAGGAAATGTGCTTCGCGTCACATTTATTACAAGTAATGTGCCTGTAAAATATTCTGTTTGCATACGCTTTGTAAAACAAACAGCCCCCAAATCACTGTGACTGAATGCCAGCACTTTGGCTGCAGCGCAGTCATCATAAACAACAAGACACCACAAACAAACTCTAACCCTCACTCTACGACACAGAGGAACGGCCAACAGTCCGATATTTCACAACAACATTACGCAATAATTTAATTACACCCACCCTGTGCGCAAGTAATGTAAATTCCCCTGGCAGGACAACGTCTTTTCCCCCTGTTGAGGACAAACTCTTGCAGTACACAAATGTGAGGGTCTCCCTGATGGGGTACACACTGATGTCTATGTTCAGGCTTTTATTTAAAAAAGGGGCCAATCAGGGAGCGTAGATTTTGCCTCCCCTTGTCAGCCACTGAAAGACACAGGTGATATTTGCCAGGACCATTTCACAGTGAGGCCTCCTTTGATAAACACTGGGCCCAATCAGAACGTTTTTATCTAACTGCGAAAAACTTCTGTTGTTATGTTTCAGTGCCCATGGCTCTTTTTGCGATATTACCGCAGTGATTTATTCTTCACTCTGGCGTGGTTACGATCGGGCCACCTGTGCACAGAGCCTCCTGTATTTACACAGCAATAATCCCAAATGTGGATCTATATCCCAGATTTTTTTTTTTTTTATCTACAAAGACCACTCACTCCTGTCCAGATTTTTAAAAAAGTCACAGGAAAGTCAAACCGATTAAAAAAGATGAAACACTGCTCCAAGTCAACATGTCAAACAGAATCAAGGGCTAAAATAAAAACCAGAAAGAGGACTGTGGAGTTGTGTGGGTTAAAAAAAAGAAAGACAGAGAGGAGATTTTATCCTTGTTGTTGGACGTTATCCCACTGGACTGTTCTGGTCTTGACTGAGTCACAGAGTGCGACCCTGTCCAGCAGCATGCTGGCCTCTGCCAGCTACACAAACAGTGAGCGAGAACATGACATCACCCCTCTATCATCCACTCGATACACTCGAGGCTCGCAGTTCAACAGGTTCAAATGCTCCGCGCAGATGGAGGCTAATGTTAACTCAGTGAAGCAAGAGATCCTTCAAACTGCAGCCACCTTTTTTTTTTTTTTTTAAAGGAAAACTTTCCCCCCGAAGCACTGGCCTAACTTCGACGCTGCAAGTAATTACGACAGGGATTCTTGTGGTTTACTCTGAAGCTGATTATTTTTTTTGTCCTGTTCCTACACCACTCCTTAAAAGACCGGTGACAAAGGGAAGAGAGGACACATCACGGAGACGGATGACACTGTGACCGTGGTAAAGGGAACACCGTCTCTCTGCAGGCCTGTGGAGGACGTTCTCTCCTGACTGCGCTCGCTGTAATAACTAGCAGGGGTAAACAGAACACAAATCTCCCTTCCCTCTGGGCGGCCCAGGCAGGAGACAGCAATTCCTTGTCTGCAATCACCGCGTCTACATTCAAACGCCATTTCATTACACCCTCGCAGTATCGCACTCTTTAAAATCTAACAAAGCAGAAATGATTCCGTCTCTTTTATCCACAGGTTAGAGCAAATAAATATATTTCTAGTATGATTATGATGACATAAAACTGTCATGACCTTGGGGTGTATTTTTTCAATTTGCCTATAACAAAAATATGTCAATCTGAAGAAGAGTGAAACCTGGTGGAAGGAGGAGATAAAGGGGGAAAAAAAACACAGTAGTGCACCATGTGGCCCACAATCTATTCATTGCTCCCGTTTAATTTCTTTTGGGTGCATAATCCTTTCAGTTTCAATAGCAAATTTAACAGTCCCTGAGGTCTAAGCACCAGACTGGTCAATACAAAACCAGACAACTAATTACTGGGCGCACCACACTCTCCTCCGCCCCCCTCCTCCCCTTCATCCTCCCCTTTTCTCTACCTCATTCCTCCATCTCTCCTTCTCTCCCTCTCTCTTTCTCCAGCAGCTGTGGGGTTCATGTACACAAGAGCAGCAGTCAGGCAGTATTAGGTTTCCACTTCCCAGATCTCCCTTAAAAGCCTGTCCCATAATGGCCCTTCAGTCACACAAACACGCATAGGGTTTCATACAAAAAAAGCACACACAGTCGGACAACCACACGTGAATATATAGACCTTTACTTCTTGGAAGATTCCGAAAACTGAGGTTCGTTTCCGTTGCCTACCTCGATTTCCTCCCTAGCTTTTCTTCTTTATTGGTGTTTTGATGCAAGAAGGAGCTAATTGTTTTTGATTATACTGTTTCCCAATGACTAAACAACCCTAAAGTAAATTGCCTGTTTACTAAGAGGCAACAACATAAATGTTCATAATGTCTAGTGGTTAGGCAGTAGCTTTAAGAGGGTGTAATTACCATGTAATTGGCAGCTTGTTTTCAAGCAATAAATTAGTGCACAACTTGACAAGCTGTTTAGCTAATACAATCATTAAAAGCTCACCTATACATCGGAGGGTCAGCGGCGGTTTATAGAGGTAAAACAAGCACTGGACTGATGGATTAGTTGAACAGAAAATTAAACTGCAAATCTTTTAATAGTTGTTTAACCTTCATGAAATTGGCATTTCATGTTCGAAATGAGTTTGAAGAACGAAAAGAAGATTTTTCATATTTAAAAAAATACCAAGGGAACCTAAACATACGTTGTTGATTTATTTACAAAGCAGACAAACACACGCTGATTTTCCTTCAAAACCTGATTGTAATTGTGAACACCGAGATTGGATTTTGGCAACTTTGAAAGCAGAAGTGGATGCATATGGCATCGGAAACCCTCCGCTGACCCTCTAACATATGGTGTTTTTTTTTAATGTAGATGAGAAAGAGCTTATACGCCGCTTCCCATGTGTAAATAGCCTGGCTTCGACAATGATAACATGGTCATGATAGCATGCTCCACGCTAACCCAGCCCCATGTTGTGTCGTGTTGTGACTGCTGTCCCTGTGCTTTACAGCCTTCCTCTCCAAACAGACGCACTCTCAAGGCTTTGATCATGACCCCGTTGCACACCAGCCAGTCAGCACAGCCCCTAATTTGCTGATGGGTTTAAAAAGTCCCCCCAGTTAAGAACACTTCCCCCAGATAATGGGAAGCGATGCCCCCCTGTGACCTGAGTGGAGTGTCCTTTGTCTCACTCTTAATGTTTGCCTTAGCCCATTGTGTCTGCATTATCCAGGGCCTCCACCCCTCCTCCTGCAAAGCTTTGATGCGACAACCTCGCTGCACACACTGGACTGCCCTCAAAGAGGAAATACTAAATGTATGGAAGCCATTTCCCAGTGTGCCACTGAGCTCACTATGGAGTCCCCCCCCCCACTCATCTCACACATCTTTGTGACCACCGTGAGGCAGAGGTGGTTAGAGAAGCCGTGCTGTTTATAGCGCCATGTGGCTGCAAACACTGCGTCCGGCACATACACATATGCATATAACCGATTCCACAAAGGCATCCTGCGCCGCCATTGCTCGCAGACAAGGAGGACGACCCTGGTCCTGTCAGCTCAGAGACGAGCAGACAAATTGCTTTTGATCTCTTGACCTGAGAAACTGGGCGTCTGTCCAAAATTGGCTTCTCGAAAACAAATGAAACGATGGAGAAAAAAAAATGGTCACCTTCTGAAATTAAGCGTTTGAATTATTATAACGGTGAAGCTAAAGCTAGCTCGAAATTGGATGGAGAAAAAAATGTTTGTGTCTTTGTCTTTTTTTGCTCTTTCCATCCGTCTATCCCTCCATTTTGTGTCACTGAGGGGACAGCTGGATAAGAAATAGATCATTAGTAAAGGGACACACAGTCTCCATCACAGACGTGACATCATCCACTTTATAACCGGCCCACTTGGGGCCATTTGTGGTAGAACTCAATGCTATTTGTGTGTGTGTGTGTGTGAGTGTTTGTGTGTGGGGGACGTGAGTGCAAGCTGTAAATTAGCCGTCTTCACAATCATTATCTTTAAATATTGCTTTGAATCGTTCAAAGACCCACATCCTTTCCTGATTTATGTGCTTGTACAGACAATTGAAATGTTGAAAATGGACATCTCTCACAGCGAACGATGCACCACTAAATATAATAAAATAAAAGCTGTCATTAATATTTCACAAACTGAAGAATCCGAATCCTGTGTATCGTCTATCTGTCATCATCATAGTGTTGAATGACAACCTGCACCCATCTGGTGTTATCAAAAATAAAAATAAAGTCATGGTAATGACCCACACAATCATGTCATTGCTTGCATTTCCGAGTCTCACAGACACTTTCTCCTCATCATCTTTGGCTCTCAGATTAAAAATTTAAAGAAAACCTTTAAAATCTGTTTATGCTAAGATAATCTCGATAAAAAGGCTCTTCCTATCTGCTTAATTGGCCACATCAATATCAATAAGATCAATGTTTTTACATTTATTTCAAACTATTCCATTATAGCTCCCAACCAATTTATTCTCTAAATAAAAAAAATAAAATAAAAAAAAGAGAACGTCCACGACTTTGACTTGTATTACTTTACTTACCATATGAAAAAAGGAGGACTACAAGTGCCACATTTTCTTTGGTAATATTGGGTCACCCAGATAACAGCAGCTATTTATTGATTCTCAGATAACCCACAAATACCCTGGGAACAAAGAGAAAATGCTTCTACACTCCCATTACCTCTGAAGCTCCATCTATGATTTGTTAAAAAACAAAAAAAAGAACTAGAACTTGTTAAGGTACCCATAACCCATTTGTCAAAAATACTACAGAAATATGGCAAAAAATATAAAATAATATATAAGCGCATTTAAATTTGGGCATCCCTATTTGAGGGAAACTGCCAATTCTCTCTAGGTAGAGTTGACTATGGTTTTACATTCTGGGCAGATAAAGGCATTAACAAGGTCATGGATGTGACTGATGTTATATATATTGGTCTGGTCTTACAGTATATATTAGCAAACTGTCAATGAGTTTCACTGATATATGGATTTGGCTTGATCTGGTGATTTGGAGGTGGACATCTCTGCAAGGTAAAGAAACACAAACTCAGACTATCAACACTCAATTCAGTGTTTAAAATGAGAAGAAGGTTCTCCATTTCATTGTCTTTCCCTAGAAAAATTGAATGATTCTGGGAACAGGTTGGACAAAATAGATCTAATATTATTTGTGTCGAGCTGCCAGTCTGCCCTCAAGTGTTCCCTCTTGGACTTCTGCCACACGAGTTTAGAATTCCTGGTTTAAGTCAAAATAAATCAACTCTTTGTAAACATCGAGATAAATATGGTAAATTTAAGTCTTTGTTTATTAAGAATATCTGTCGACATCTGACAGCTCAGTGTTTCTCAGTGAAAGATTTCAAGTGAGAGGCCATGGGCAATTTATGCAGAGGTTGCATATTATGTGGCGTCCGTGCAGAATCCTCCCATTCTACAAAGAGGATACTGTGCTGGTGGAGTGAGCGACAGCACTCGAGCTGGAATGCTCCGGCCACAGAAGCCCGTCGATGTGTTAACGAGTCAACGGGAAAGAATCCGAATCGCTTTTCAGCATGGCACATAAAACAAAACAGGAGCACAGATTGAGTGTGTGTGTGTGTTGGACAAGTGGAGAGTTCTGTGCTGGCGACAGGGTAAAAAATATTGTCAAGCTCGTGTCTGTATTTCTTTGATGGTTGTACGCTAAAATTTCAATCACTTAGGTATCTCTTTGTTCCTTTTCCTGTGAACAGAATGGCAGAATAGACTATAGAAAGGAGGATAATGACACAAAATACTCTTTTACACTAAAATGAATGTGTATACGCAGGGTTTTTAAACATGTATCATCCCTGCATCACCTGTGCCTGACAATTTACTTTAGTCTCTGTTTAAAATCAACCATTTAGATGATTCAAATGACGAAAACAAAATATATTTATTGCTGTCCTAAGTTGTTACTTATCCAGATCAGCCAACAAAAACCTGGATGCTCTGCTGAGTCATTTGACGCCAGAATGAATGCTTAATAAATACATTCCCACTGCTGAAAAACCCGTTGAAAGTTTACCGAGCAGAACCTTCCAAGTTAGAGCTGGACCTCCCGCTTGTGAACTGCGCACTCAGCACAGTGCGGGATGCCGTCAGCATAATGAAGGAGCAACCATCCAATCTTGATAAACGCATCGAAGAGGTCTTTCTAAAGGAAGTAATGAGTGTGCCACTCATGCGGAATGTGCCCGAGCACTGAAGGAGACAGAGGTGCTGAGACAAGATGTAGTCAATCAGGCAGCTGTTGTATGGGCTTTCAGGGATATGAACATCTGAACACAAAAACAGCTGCAGTTACTCTGACAACACCACACATAATTGTTTCCAGAGCAACGTTGGCCTTAGAGTCATTTAGCATGCCCGCATTAGTCAGCAAAATATTCCTTGGACCACCTTATCACATCTGATATAGACAACACTTTGGATTTAAAATGCCCTGGAATACCTAACAGGAGTAGGACACCATCCAGCTGACAAAACAAGGCACTCGTAGCTCATAAAGCTGCATGGAAATAGCTTGAAAAGTGATGACAAACCAGGAAATCATGCAACTTTTCACCACTAACCACCACAACCAGTATGGAGAGTCTAAATGAGAGACACAACTGGACAACTAATGGCACGGTGTAATGGCGATAGAAAGATGACACCATCCATGTTTGAATTGATCCCCTTTTAGGATTACTTTCACTGTTATTGCCTGAGCCAACAGGGCGAGGTTTCTGGAGAAAATGAAATAATGAAAAATTTATGGCACAAAAAGGAACAAATGTATCCAAAACATTGCTGAGAATAGCACTCATCCAGTATCTACTATGTTATTTATGCAGGGGTGGGGAATCATGACACTAGTTCTGAGGAGTAAGTACCTGTGTTCTTTAAGTAGTCTTTTACAGTGGACAGAAAATATTTATATTGCCCCTTAAACATCCTTTAGAGTGACCTTGCATACTCACAGATGTGAAAAAGTATAAGCTTAAGCATCACAAATATGGAGGGAGATAATGGCTGCAATTAGACAAATCCTCAGTTTTCATGGTTGAAAAAGGGTAAAAGCACCAAGTAATGCTATCATTACATGGATATGAAAATGGTACACGAGGGGTTGTTCCACAAAATGGTCCTTACATGTGCTAAAGAGGGCGTTGTACACAGAAGAGGGGATGCAAACAGGCCTGTTCCTCATTGAATTTACATGCACTCTGGTAATTTGATCATAACCCGAGTAAGGCAATACTCAGATTATGTAACTTGCATTGTGGTCATCATTGAAGTAAACAAAACTCAATTTACAGAGACGGATGACCCATTGATCTTTTAAATGACCTGTGCATGTATATTATAGAGACTGCTTCTTTTGCTCTGATGATGTGAGGCAAAAGTGAAAACAGTAAAGCAGGTGTTTTTTGAGATGGAGAACAGGTGTGGGGAATTAAACCACTTTAAACAGCTCTTAAGTGTCCCAATTTACATACCTGTTTCCAGTGTTGGGTATGGTAGTGGTAAAAATCTCTATTAAAATTGTGGTAAACATGACATCAATTATGCTGTGGCACTATTCCTTAGTGGGGATTGCCAACAGGTGAATCATCCAACTTGTCTCATGGCAAAGTGTCAGAAAGGAAAAGCACCTTCTGTTTCCTGGCACTTTGTGCTTTGTGTTTATCCGTTTCCATCCTAACTGGCACCTCCGTCAGTGACACTGCAGCATCAGGCTAACAACTAATAAACCACTTCTACTAAGTGAAGCTTTCCCTTTCACTGCCTGGTAACAATAAGTGGGCTAAAATTGGCAGCGGAGGTCAGGTAGGTTATCTGACAATGTGTCTCCACCTTACCCACAAAAGATGACAAAAACACCTTCAATCATCTGCACATCAACACTAATAATAGAAACACAAAATACACCGATTCAAATAATCCAAGCTCCTTAAGGGAAGGATAAACCTTATCACATAACAGTGACCCACAAACCATTACAGCTCTTAACTACCTAGTCTATCCATGTTTTCAGAACCTTTATCTAAGCCTAATATAGTTTGTGGTGGGACATCATGGGCTAAATAATTAATCCTTTTCACATTGGCTGTGATTTAATTGTTGACGTTCCATGCCAGTACTTCCAGTGATCAAAATTAGTTAAAACTAATTCTATTATGATTTAAACATTTGTAAAGTTGCTGAATCCATACGAGAAAAGCCGTGAAAAGGATGTTGAGTCACTGAGGATTTCATCCTCCTCGCTCCCACTGCTGAGAGGACAACTCATATTTCGAAAAGCAGCTCCATTCGATGGCAGCTGAAATCGAAGCCACTTGCGTCCACAGTACAACTTTTTGACAGTAACTTTTTACGAGTCCTCATTAAGGTGTGCGCCGTTCGGCTGCTTCATTACAGTGTGACCCACATTCCCAAAATAGAGAACTAGATTCTACAGTCGACACGGCTTGTGTACATTAATAAAAGAGCTGTAGTAAGTGACGGAAATTGAGCCAGGCTTCTCCTCATAATCAGTTCAACAGACATTGTGCTGAGCAGACACCAAAAACACATCCATGCACGCGAGGGAAGAAGTCCAATAATGCCAGTCGAGACACTTCATTCCCATGTTACCGAGAAGTGTAATGAACAGAGGGAGCGAGGGAGGCACAGGGGTAACTAAGTCAGAGCGACGGGTTCTGGTTTTCCTCGAAGAAACGAGGGAGCGTGAGGTCAAGACCCTAAACTGCCAATGAACCATCAAGGTGAGAGCCATAAATCACAGCTGTGAAGTTCAATATAGTTTCCTTAAAGTACTTCACTCACTTAACTCTGCTCATTTCTCACAACTTCACAAGTTCAAAGTGGGTGAAAACAAAGAAAATCTGGTTTGTAACTTGTTTGTCCCTCTGAAAATATTGAATAATAAAAAAATATGTTTAAATAATATTGTTCTTTGTCACAGTTTTTTTTAACAAGGTTGACTGCTCACTTAAACACTGTTTTCTTTGTCTTAGTTTTATCTCCAGTTAATATATGGTCAGTTGTGATCTTCTTTGCCAAACTAGTCAAAGATAACGATCCAGTGGGATGAAAATGAATAGATTCAAGATATTTCCTTACATTTATCATCCAACAAAAGTTATCCAGTGACCTTGCAGTAACGCGGTAGTTTACACGAGCAGCAGCATCGACGGTGAACCGTCTCAAAATTCCGTGGCGACGAGCCAAAAGCTAATAATCTGCAACAGGCCTCCTTTTACCAGCTTGATCCATAACATCTGATTCCATGATGTAAAGTAAACCGGGCTGATACAATCCGGATCAAGGCTCAGTCAACAAGATGCAATGTGGACTTACAATTTTTTCATATTTTTTGGGGTAAATAATGAGCTGAGGAGTGATGGTTAAAGTGGAAACTTTGCTGCACTACACCCACACTTGAAAATTCCAAGTTCAGAAAAAAAAGTGATCACAATTATTAGCCGAATAAATGATGACACAGGGAGGAATTTTCCAGACACAAGTTCTGCACTGACAGTGTCACAGTGAAAAAAAGTTTTCTGAGCCATTGTGCTGCCTGAGCCAAGTGCCATTCTCTTTGACCCCTCCAAATTCCCTTCCCCCCAGCCGGCCTCCACTCCTCGCACTACCTTGACCCACAAAAATGTACAAAATTCAACAGCACAAAGCCCTTCTTATCACTACAACCGGCAACTTAACTGTAACAATAAACAATGAACTCTGGAAGTAGCAGTGAAAGTGGAAGATGCGCAAATCCAAGAGTAAAAAAAAAAAATCTAAAGAAGTAAAAGTTGGGAGCACATAAATCAAAATCTAATAGAAATTAAACACACAGATGAAAAAAAAAAACAGGCATGTGACGGAATCCTGGGGAACAGAGAACTTCCAAAAAGTGCTCAAAGAGAACGAGAAAAGCACTTACCATATAGATCCAGACAACCGGACCCAAGAATGAAAGATTCCTCTCTTGTCTATCTCCGATCCACTTCCATTTTTCTAAGCTCCCATATGGCACCCCCACTCCTGCGATCGGCAGAAGCAAAGAGTGCGACAGAGAGAGAGAGAGAGAGAGAGAAGGAGGGAGAGAGAGGGGGGGTTTGCATTAGTCCTGGTGAGGAGATGGAGGGGACTGTTGCAGCTGTGCAACCCCGTCAGTTTCTCCTCAAATCCACTCCTCCCCTCAATGTGTGTCTGCAGCACCGCGAAAAAAGGCAACGGAAACAAAGTGATCCTCTTACACACTGGCCAGAGAAAGAAAGGGAGACGAACAGGAGAGGGTGAGGGAGGGAGGGAGCTAGAGAGAGAGAGAGCAATAGAGGGAGGGAGAGAGAGGGAGGGAGAGAAAAACATGCACAGGGACCAGAGGGCCTCGGCAGCTGGAGGTAAGCAGGTTCAAGTTTTCAGTGTTTCCTTTACTTTGTCGGAGCGGTTCTGCCGGCTGAATGGGAGGGAACGAGTGAGAGCCTCGAGGAAGGCAAGGAAATGGTGCATAATACCTTCCAGCTTCTTTCTACCCACACTTTCCTCCCTCCCTCCCTCCCTCCCTCCCTCCCTCTCTCTTTCTTTTCTCTCACTCTCTATCACTCTTTCGCTCCGTCTCACTCTCTGGTAATAAGCCTGGCTGCAAGAACCCCCCTCCTCCTCCTCCTCCTCTCTCCTTTGGACGCTGGAATGCAAGGCAAGAGTTTCAAGAGGCCCAGTTAGACAACCTTCATAGTCACTGCACCTTGACCCCCAGGTCAGACAGTGTATGTGTGTGTGTGTGTGTGTGTGTGTAGGGGAGGCAGGGGGAGCTTCAGTCGTGTCAGTGTTCATACTTAAAATTTGTGGGGGCCAGCTTTCCCCCCTCATGAGATCACATACCCGTAGCCGGACAGCCACTTGAAGCATTTAATGCTGTCGAACATTTACACCACTGCAGAAAGTCACAATCAATCTAACACGGATGGCTGGAACATGCACACAATGGGTCCCCTTCACCCCTATAGAGTCATTGTATTAAATAGGTCTGGTTGGGAAGGGGAAAGCATTATAAATGAACTGGTTCTTGTTCTTTTCTGTTTGTTGGTGATTTGCTAAATCAGCTGTTTGACCTAATTCATTTTAAAGAAGTGCAGTCCACACTGTGTTTCTAACTGTGCTGCCAAAAAACATCACAAAGACGAAAATAGTACCGAAGCAGACAAAGAAAAGAGGAAACATCACTAGCGTATCACCAAGTTCGTTATTTTCAGATTCAGATGGATTCCTACTGGCAGAGAAACCGACGTGGCTGGACGCGGTTTTGTTTGGACACTCTTCCTGAAACAAGAGTTTAAATCTGTCCAATGAAGCAGGTGTGCTTTATTTGAATAGAGAAGCTGGTCGTGTCTGCGCGTCAGGGCTCGGTATTGTAACTGCTCTGCATGTAAAAACCTATTCTTCAAATTCATTCAAGTGTCTCGGGCTAATGCGGGTCCCTCCTGCCCTTCTCACTCTCCTCTCACTCTCCTCTCTCTCTCCACTCTTTTACTCTCAAACAAACACAAACTAATACAGTATATTTCATCCAAGATTCAACAGATTTCACATGACGAATAAAATCAAAGCCATATTGACAGCGTTTAGTACTTAAAGATGAAGAACGTTTTTACCCTTTGGTGACAAAAATGATCAAGGCAAACTGGAACACATGTTTGCATACAATTCAACAAATCACTGGTGTGACAGGGAAAAAGACGAGATCACTTACCAGTTGGAAATGTATTTTTTTTCTGCCTCAGTCTTTGGTCTCCAGCCAGCAGGGCAGCTGTGGCAGGAAGCTCCTGTTAAAAGAATAATATACATTATGCATCCACCTCTAGAATCCAGCTGGGCTTACATCATGAATTGACATATAAAGAGGCGATAGATCCCACATGAAAAGGTCAGAGTGCTTTGTCCAAATGGACACTAAGGTTCCATAAGTCTGAATTTTTTTATTTAAGGTTTGTACAACAGAGAGAGTAAGATATAACACATCACTCTTTAAAGTGAAGAACCTGTGGAGACCTAACATAACAGGTCCATTTTATTTATATCATTAGAAAATATGTTTGCTCCTATTACCACTGTAAAATTCACAAATACAGTAAATCAACCACTTTTACAGACACAAAGATTTCTAATAAGCTACATTTTTTTCACAGAAAGATGCTTTTTTTATTTGTATTCAATACATTCTTGACAAATAAGGGTTAACTGGTATAATTTGGATCACACAGGTTCGTATGTTTTATTATTTTTCTCTAACTAGCGTTGTAAAATTCATTAAAAAGCCAGAGTTGTTTTGGAGGGTGGTATTTCTCAGGGATCCGTTCTGGGCCTCATTCTGTCTTTGACTTTTAAGCTGCTTCATCTTGGTTATTTAAAAAAAAGTAAAGCATGCCATTTCCCTGCATTGTTCTGCTGACAGTGACTTCTATTCACCTATAAACTAAAGTGACAGCCGTTAGTCAAGGACACTGAATGAATGGTGAAATTCTCATACCTATATTACACTCAAACAATGCTCTTCATCCTGTTCTGCTAAAAGGCTTTGAAATTTCATGGAAACTCTGGTTGAATAAAATGCCAGTAGATTTGCTTGTTACATTGAATTAATACTGTAAATTGACCTATGTATTTATTGGATGAAATAACTGCATTGCAGTTATTAAAAAACTTGCACAGTCCAACACAATACAACCTGAATGCTTAACAATTGCACATCACAACATAAACAAAGTAACACAGCCTCTATGTTCAACATTCTCAAGTTGTCTTAAACCCAAACTGTTAAAAGCAAATTCCAAATTTGGGGGTAGACAAAGGCACAGAATTCATTTATATCCAACAGTCCTATAATTTTTACAATTACTATATTGCCTTTGTGTGCTACAATTAAAATAGAATAGTTACAAACTATTACATATCATTACTACAGGATATAAAAAACCTTAAGGGCCCCAGTATACTACCCTGTGGAACCTCACACCCCAGAACTCTTGACTCACAAAGTTCACCTTTTGAGTAAATACAAAGTCTGCAGTTTTGAATTCTATTAATAAAATGTTGATAAAAACATTAATTAAAAACGTACTAAATGCTTTCTGCAAATCCACAATGACAGTGCCATATTTTCTTTCCAATAAACTTTTCTGTTCAAGTATAATTATGTTTGAGAGAGCACTTAGCATCGATACTGGACTATTGTTGGTTCGAAAACTGGTGGATTTGTTTTCTTAATTAAGAAATCCTGCCCGGCGGTAACTGATCTGACCTTGTGACTTAAATAGAATCCAATTCACCAAGTAATCTACATCAATTTAGGCTTGCTTCTAGTTTACTATGTACCAGAAGTTTGTCTGTTCAGCTACTTCTTTAGCAATCGTAGCAAAAATGTATCTTGCTGCAAATGTAATGGGAAAACTTAAGAATGCATCACTATAGGAAACAGCTCAGTACTAAGTTGACCTTCTCTCAGCTATAGGTCTTTAACTATTGTCATGTCCAAGCAGGAAAAGCACATGCAGGTGTGACAACATTAATGACCGCCCAGTTCCATTTAGCTGTTCCTCAGTTATTTTTACTTTACACTCCCCCCATGAAACCTTATGTGAATTATGAGCGTGATTTATGGTTATTCCTTACTCGAACTCAGCATGCGAGAAAGCAAGTGGTATGCTACCGCTTTCTCACAGTTTCTCAGAGTTTTGTGGGGACACGGCCTGTCACTTTAAGTTAGTGATGAGATTATACTGGAGCGATAGTTTTTGAATAGTGCTGATTATCTGTTTTGATCTTTTTAACCAAACCCAATGGTGGCTAAAAATTCAGTGTGTGTTGTAGATACACACATCCAGCGACTACTAGGCAAATGTCCCAGTAAGCCAAGGCAGTGGGAGAGTGAGCACAAAAACCAAGAGCATGAAATTAAAGCAGTTAAATGGAATTCTGCCATCACTGATTTGATCATTTAAGAACCTGTGCTTTCCCAAGTGTGACGAGTCAAAATGTCTGCTGTGACAAAATATGCATTTGTTGCCCAGGACACAGGACTCAAAGTAATGGGAATATCAGTCATGTGATTAACCTGTTTTTATTTATTTACAGTCCATATTATTATATTATATTCAGTAAATACTTGACACTTTACCCTGTGGAAAAAAAAATATTTTAAAACTGCATACATGGTCATTAAAACAAGACATCTGTTAGTACTCTAAGACGTTTGCGATTATAATAAATATACACATATCTATAACCTTAATATTAGAATCAATCTTTTTTATTTCATTTGTCCACTAGTTACTGGGATAAAAGTTAAAATTTAAACCTGCATAATGTTGGAGCATTGACATTTCAACATTTCCAAATACTGATTTTTTTTTTTTTTTTAAATGGCCCACACAAATAATCGTTACAGTAGAGGGATGCACAGTTAAACATTATAATGTACATAGAGTAGAGTATAGTAGAATATAGAGTTCAAGTGGGAGTACTTTTAGTTTCCAACCTGAAATACTGACCTGAATCATGACTTTCAGAAAACAAATCACTTATTAAGCCCAGTTGTACATAACACAGATCAGGTGATCAGTTCATGACACTTCAGTGTGCCTATGACCCACTTCCTTCATGTTCACACTTTCTTACAAAATGGTGCTCCTAAACAGTCATTTACCTTTTCTGCCACTCCTCTAGAACTTCACGATCCAAATGTTAAAGCTCGGTTTGTTCTGCGTGAGCTTAAAGCAAACCAGCTTCAACTTCAATTCAGAGCTAAAAGCAGCCAAACTGTGGGTGTAGTGAGGTTTTGCAGCCACACAGCACAGGCTGGTGTGGTGTTGTTGTTCCCTGTCCTATTCTTGCTCTTCTGTTAACACTGCAGGCAGCCTCGATGCATCCCAAGCCGGATGCTGCCCTCCACAGGTGATAAACAGACATACCTATTCAGGTGCTTGTCAGTGGACATGGAAAATGGTGAAGTGCCACTGAATAATGACTTTTAATTTAATTTAAGCAAAGGGACTTAGAGATAAGATAAGATGCTGTATGTTGCTTTCATGTTTGATGCCTCATTTAGAGGATAAGTTATGTGCAACAATGTTTTCTTTTTTTATTATTATTGTGCTCTACTGTGAAATACGGAGGTCTCGCAGCATCTGTTTACTGGATTGTGGATGTGTGACACCAAACACTGTCAGAATTCACAGCAGATTACACATCTGAAAACCTCTGACAGTTCGGCTCCTCTTTTTTGGGAAAAAAACTACACATTTCATGTTACATGCACAGCGAGCATGACTGTTTTCAGTCAGGAGGTGCGAGTATAGGCTGAGTGTTGTCTACAAACATGGTGACAGGTCAGCTTTAGCAATATTAAGGGTTTTTTAGGTCCCAAATATTGAAGGTACAACGTATAAAATAAAATAAAATATAATATAATAAAATAATTACTCCAGAATGAGGCTTTTATGTGTATTTATAATTGATTAAAGGTGTTTTCTTTGTTTATTATTTGCTATGACAGTAAACAGACTATCTTTGGTTTGTGGTCATAAGAGGACATTTTCCATTTTGCGGTTTGAAAACCACAGATTGTAATTTTTCCTCCGTTTTGGGACTTTTTATGGACAAAACAACTAAACAATTGATCGAGATCATAACAAACTGATTAATCAGTATTGAAAATAATTGTCAGTTGCAGCCTTACCAATACATTTAATGGATTAAGTATAATAACATCGCAAAGCCAGAATGGACTCACCAAAAAACAACGTCTGAGGTTTGCAACTAAGCTCACTTTCGATCATTCAGCTGGAGATAAGTTTATTACCAATGATTACCAAAATAATTAATTAGTCTATCATAAAAGTATGTCACTCAACACAATGTCAGTTTTAATACAGTTCGTGTGAACATAATCACTAGACAAGAGGAAACAGACGTTCCCAGATAGAGGGTTTTGTTCTCTCACTGCTGTTTGTTAAAAAAGAGTGAAACTGTGTATAGTTTAAATATTATCAAATGGGATTCCTGTGGTTCCAGAAAGAAAGTCAATATGAGAGAGAACACCTGAGGTACCACGCGCGCACACACACACATAATAATTTAGTGTGTTTATTGTTCTGTTAATGGTTAAAACCACAGGGGAGCTTGTTTTAGAAACAATCCACAGGGGCCAACACAAGTAAAGCAAGTACAACTCCATTATTAAAACAAGATTAGTCAGGGGAAAAAAGGCTCAGTATGAGGTTTTTGGATGCGAGACTGTAAGTCCTCTGATGACCCTCTGGGCTGCAAACAACTATTATCCACAGATATCTACAAATATTAATATTTAATAATATAAAACATTAAGCAGACCATTATATTCTATTACTTATTTCCATTGAACGTCAGAATATTTGAAAACAAATACTTTTTTAATATCATGTAGTGTGTTATTGACACTAACATTCAAATAAAATAAAAACAAATAGTCAATATTATGAGAGTAAACAAAACAACAGTGCTAGCAAATAATAACTAGCTAGCTTTCAGACGAAGGTAGCTAAGCTAGCCTGAGTGAATTAGTGCTAAAATTAGACAATTTCATTCAAATTCGAGCAGAATTCACTGTAAATTAAACAAACCTTCACACGTGAACACATTAAACATGGGCTTGACGAGAAAGTGAAGGAGAAAACCGTTTTAAATCACGTACCTTTTTGTTTTTAAGAGGAGAGCTCCGGCTAGGTGCAGCCTAGCACCTGAAAATGAGCCATCGTCTAATTTGCATAATTGGCCATGTGTTTGTAATTGCAATGGACACTGTAGGAGAGATTATTATTAATGTCATGAGCGTTTAAAAGTGGAAAATATCAATTATGAATCCTGAGAATGCCAAATATCCTCAACCAAAAGCCTTTCTAATGAAACACAGTCACAAAGTAGCTACACTGTCAAAGTTGAAGAATTAACTAACTACTGCTGTTTGTTAAGAATAGTTCTGTTACCTGCAGGTATTTTTTCAACTCAATTAAAGTAAATAAAGCAGAGATTGAGAACAATGACAGATGTTTTAACCCATATTTTTCAAATGTTACCGTCTGCTTCAGCAGGAAAAGCACAGGTGTTACTAATCACACCGATGACGGCTCAGTTCATGTAAAGCCTGGCCCCACCAGAGAGGAATTTTTTTTTTTTTAATCTGACTTTATTTTTTTAAAAACATGGAAGACCACAGACACAACAAACTTTGTAACCCCTGATTTCTAGTTTATTTTTATTAATACTGAGAAATCACAGACAAGAAGCTGCAGGACCGCACACTTGGCGTTCGATCAAACCATTTTCTGGGGGGGGGGGGGGGATTCCAGGGATTTGGGAGTTCACAGAAACTCCCGTGTGATTTAACGCGACTTCAGGATATAAACAGACAAGGAGGGATGGACTGTTGGCGTGAAACACATGAGGTCATGGCTGAAAAGAATATCACATTTTGATATTTTCCTACTATTACCTGTCAGTATCTTCCATGGAACTTCCACGTTCACACTTAGGCTACATGAACTACTGAAGATGGAAGATGGATGGAAAGGTCAAGCCTGGACAGGTCCAGGTCAAGCCTTTACTACTTGCTGACACACTTTAACCATATCAAGAGTATGTATTTTACTGAAGCGATCATTAAAAGCACAGTGGTCTCTCAAACATTGTCTTTCAGAGCAGGCAGCCCGTTTAAAAACTACTGTAATTAATACATGTTGTCTTGGCAGCTGTCACGGCCAGCATCAGTCACGGAGACAGCTTCTTCGTCGCCGCTGCCAACATCAAGTTTACTGTCACATGCATTAGTCAAACTGTTGATTTAAGAAAAAGGTTATTCGAGGACAACCTCATAAATACCTTTAACACCGCTTATTCCCGTCGCCCTGCCAAACAGCCGGAGGACTCTAAATAAAAACGAGATATGCCAAGTGAGCTGGCAGCAAGAACAATGCTCACAGTGAGTTCCTCGGTGATCTGAGCCACAAGGAGGGAGGGTAAATTAAAGAAGAGAACTGTGCAGTGAAAGGGCTTTAGATAATGATTTATGGCCCTGGGTTTCAGCGAATGTTTCTTCATATATTAAATGCATCAGGCCTTGTCTTCATTGACTGGAAGCCAAGACACTCTTTTTTTTTTTTTTTTTTTTAACGCTGATTGTGACTTTGCCTGAACGTCTGGAGAGCTTTTCACCATCACCGCTGCTGCTGCTGCTGCTATATTGTCGTCACTCACCCTCCGCACTCATGGGCTTCACCTCATTTTGGCTCAGCAGCACTTAAGGGTTACCTCATCAATACCGTGATCAAGAGCGCATTACATAGGATTAACCAGAGGCAGTAATGTACTTTATAGCAAAACATAAAAACCACATTGTAAAAGCACACAGAAATGTGCAAACGCCGCCACTATTTCAAGTTGTTTTATAGGTACTTCTCCACAAAATAACCAATAATAGGAACATAAAATATGCATATCATTAAAAAAAAAAAAAAAAAATCAAGCCAACTGTCCTGCCTCACCACTGGTTCTCGCCCATCAAACACCTAATTTGCAGAGTTATTTTTAAAGAGTGTTCAGTGCTTTGTCAGCATCAAACCCTTATTTCTTTGATTTAGGCCCCTTTGTATTATACATTGGCCGGCGATGCATTAAACTTGCGCATGCCAAGTGTAACTTTTTCCTGCTTTACAGCTGCCATTAAAATATCCCAGTGATTGGATTGCAATCGTACAGCACCCGACCCGAGGACGGAGTTTTATCCAAACCATGTCAGGAGGTGGTTGGAAATCACGTGATGCTCTAACAATTCATCCATTCCCGTGTTTGAAATTCAATGTAAACTGAGCATGCATGTGTCAGTATAAACAGGAAGTGGATTCTTTGAGTTTCAGATCATACTGCAAAAAAAGAACAACGTTTGAAGGTGCATTATGTAATAAATCTAAAGCAACTAGCCATAAAATCCTCCTAATATGTCACACAGACTCAGGAATAATGTTCATATAACAAACTGAACTCACCAACAACAACAGTACAGCCAAAATATTTGCATTAAAATAAATATTTTGCAGACTGCAAATCATGTTTATGTTTTGAAATCATGTTTTGGCATGTGGCGCCACCTACCGCCGTCTACCATTCATTACAGTCATTAGAGTCTCAGCTGCCAAGCAACCACGGGTTGCCAGTTAGGTCAGAATACGAAACGAAAAAGACCTTGGTATTTTGAATACGATTGAAGTAACCCGTTTTTGGCCACATTCTTACATATGGCACCTTTAAATCTAAATCTACGTTAAAAGTCAGATTTGAGTCGGACTAAGACAATAGTTTGGTTTTCTGCATCCCATGTAATCATGTTAGTCAGAGCAAAATCAAACTAGTCTTAGTCTTAGTCTAAGATGGCTACTAGATAATTCCATTCAAAGTCCGATTACGTAAACGGACTTGGGTTGCGACCAGAACCCCCCCCCCCCCCGATTACCTGACTCAGTCGAACTTCTGCCATAGTTGGACTAAGCTGTGCATTTAAAGGTGCCATATGTAAGAATGTGGCCAAAAACGGTTACTACATTCAAATTCAAAATACTGAGGTCTTTTAGGTTTAGTTTTCTGACATAACTGGCAACCCGTGGCGGCTCGGCAGCTGAGACTCTATTGACTGCAATGATTGGTAGACGGCGGTAGGTGGCGCCACATGCCAAAACATGATTTGCAGTCTGCAAAATATTTTTTTTAATGCAAATATTTTGTCTGTATCGTGTTTTTGGTGAGTTCAGTTTGTTATATGAACATTATTCCTGAGTCTCTGTGACATATTAGGAGGATTTTATGGCCAGTTGCTTTAGATTTATTACATAATGCACCTTTAAGTCTAAACTGAAAATAAGTGTCAGTTCATTTCATTCACAGAAAGTTATGGCTGATAACCAGGAAGTGAATGAAGTTAAATGGTCTAGAGGTTAGAGGTCATGTGGACATCAAGTTACCTTGAACAAACTTCATACAGTAGTAAATGAAAACCGCGTCGTGTGCATGTTGCCAAACAGAGCCCTGGTTCTATGACGAGAGACGGGAGTAGAACAAAAGACTTTCCCTCGTTGTCCTTGAACTTTTCCAAAGACAGCTGCAGAGGGCTGAGCTCCTTTGACAAACACATGAAAGTGATCAAGGCAAGAAAAATGGATGGAAACCATGTTCAGTTTGGGTTTGACATTAACTAAAAAATAATAACAATTATCGGAGGAAAAAAAATCAGTCCAGGCAATGAGACGTTTAATTTCCCCCAGCAACAAAGCCAACAGCAACAAGACAGCCAATCACACGGAGAAAAGATGCTCAATACCTAAACATGTTGATGAGCACTGCCCTTACTGTCAGGCCCTAAGAAGCTGATCTCAGCAGATTGGTGGCTGCTGCTGCTGCTGCTGCTGCTGGGCGGCTGCTAATGAGCCAGTCAGTCACTCGCTTCATCTTTTGTCTGTCCAATGATGGAAGTCTTGTTTGACCCAGCTGCATCTCCATGGAAGTGGCACCTTGAGAGGCCCCCACCTTCCTCCTCCTCTTCCTCCTCCTCCTCACCTCAGCATCCCTCTCCCACAGGACACGGTGTGTGGCAGCGGTCGCTGTGAAACACCAGCCGCTGGCACCGAGCCCAAATGGCATTCTTCTCCCCACACAACTTTTATCTGACCATAAAACACAGCCCAACAAGGGAGGACTCCTTGAAATCGCCATTAAGGGTTAAGTGAACGAGCAGCTATTCGAAATCCCTTTCTTACCATCAGCTATTCTCAGACCTGATTAAAAAGAGGTGCTTGTTAATTGATATTCACTTCAGGGGGGGATTAACGACCGACCTGAACAAAGATGTTAAATATGTGTTCAGAATGACCAAGCGAAGAAAGCGCTCCACCGCTCTCTATTCATGTGGCTGGCACTAGGAACACTCTGTGCTGAGAAGATTTTTTTTTTGTTGTTTGCCTGAATTAGCCGCTGCAGCTGCAAAGGCCAGGCTTTTATCACAAATGTTGGTTTTTTAAAAGCACATTTTTAAAGTGAAAATTCTTTACGGACTCGTTTGAGCATGGAATTCAGAGGGGAAGGAAGAAAGGTTTACTTGCTGTAAAGCATTGTTCACAAGGGGTGGACCATTAGGCTGGAAACTCTGTGTATCATTCAAAAATGAATAATTATCACAAAAATAATCCAATTTCCGTTATTACGGATAACGAGCGTTTCCCGTTTTGTCCAGTTTTGATTTTTCCACCTAACACAAGTTATGTGATCTGAAAGCTGCGAGTTACAAAAAGCTAGGACGATAAACACAGAAACATTGTTGAAACACATGTAAAACATCATTTTGAATCATAGAACAACAAGCTACAACATGGTTTTCATCAAAAAGAGCTGGAAAAACTACATTGACCTCTACGTTACTAGTGAGACCAGAGAGCAGGGACCGTCAATAAAGTGCAGCACCTGAAAAAAGATATTTAAAAAATATTCAATAAATTCACCACAACACAAACTAATCCATGAAAAAATGTTTTTTTAGTTGATATGTAGACATATTTATTTCTTTAATTTTTAATTTGAGCACAATATCGGATATTGGAAATAAACAAGTCTGTTTTTTCATTTTATTTTGAAAATCAATCAATTTTTTAAAATTTTTATTATATTTTTGAAAAACAAATGATACAGGGATGTACACACCGCGTTAACGTTTGAGAGAGGGTGGCTCTGACTCGTAGCTATTAGCGGTTAGCTATGTTAGCAGAGCAGTGTTCGTCTCCATGATGATTTGATTGGCTACCACCTGCACGCAGACAATTCTGCAACACTTGAGACTGAGTTTCAGTCGACACCTCCACGAGATCTTCATACTCATGAAGCATCAACAGACTGAAACACAGATGGTTTATCAAACCACCTGCCAACTCCTTTTTGGCAGGTTATGGAGGAAAAAAATGCATTCGCAGAGACAGTCGCATGCATGAATGAAAACCACAAACACACACAAGCTCGTCTTAAACAATTACAACAGCAAAATCCAGGCCATAATATAGGAAGCACAACAGGGGCGATGCTCAAGTTTTTAACCCAACATAAACACCACAAAACCGACCTTAAATAAACCCTTTGAAGTTGCAAGGAAAAGCCAAACTGTCCTCACAATGACAGCTTTGAGAAAAAAAGAAATGTGCAGTGACAACAATAGAACGAAGCCTGACCTCAGTTAACCCTGAAACCAAGCCTTAAAGGTCCAGTGTGTAACTTTTAGGAGGATTTATAAGCAGAAATTGAACATAGTATCCATAAGTGCGCTTGTATGCATGTATAAATAATTAAAATCATTTAAATGACATCCTTTGTGGTACGTAAGGGCCACCATAGTATAGGGATTCTTACATACTGTGACTTTAAACCGTTAAAAAGCTATTTGAAATGCTTTATTTTTCTTTTTTTTTTAAGTTGTAAACAGCATGTGTTCTGTATTAACTGACTGAATCCTGGATGCTGCTATGATGATATATACCAGGATATGAATAAATAGGCTTTTTTTATGACATCAACAAACTGTCCTCATTCACACGTGCATCTCTCATCCTCAGCACAGCGTCGGATCCATTGTTCAATTTAACGCTTTAACTTAGCATTTATGTATTCATATGTTCCATCATTTTACACATGTGGGATGTTTGTGTAATTGGTCCATACTTAAAGCGGGATTTGTGGATTTTTCTTCCCCCCCCGGGTTCCTGCTTGGTTCCAACTTAGTGGAAAATATCCCTCTTGCCAAACCTTGTTATAAAAAATGTAATATGACCTCTAATGCTACACGAGACACATGGCTCAGCATGGTATAGCAAGAGTTGATCTTTTCCTGGAGCAGTTAGTCCTGATTTACACATTATCCTCTCTTTCATTTCCCAGAGTGTGCATGGGCAGCATTAATTACACCGTTTTTTTTCCCCCAGCTATTCTTTATTTCCTCTCACTTGTTTTGCTTAAATGATTATTTTCTTTCCACACCTCCAGAGCTTTAAAGCTCATCCAATACCTCGGCCGTCATATCTACCTTTTTTTTTTTCTTCATCGTCAGCAGCTAGGGTCTCGTCATTTTCCAAAAACTACCTCCATCTTTTCCAATCATTTTCTTTATCATTCCCCTCAATTACTTTTTTTTTTTTCTCCCCAATGGCCTCAACGCACCGAGCCTCAGTCTTATATCCTAGATTCTTCTCTTCACTGGCGCCAAGTTAATTTCGGATTGATTTTTTAAAGATTTTCTTAATAACTTTTTAAAAGGTCAGTGTGGTTTTGGCCCCGCAGCTAAAATCACAGTCACTCATTCTTATTATTCAATGCTGTAATGATCTACAACATAACACTTGCTCGTTGTTCTCAGGTCAAGGCTGGGAAAAACAAAGGTGACCAGGTTTTTAAAATCAGGACCCTGAAGGACTGATGAAGTTTTTAAATAACTGCCAAAAACCTCTCTTTAATAGAGAAGCCTTTTTAATGCCCGATTTCTAATCAATATACACTGACCCTAACCCTTTAAAGCAGCAGGTATCAACATGTGGATACCTGAGGGCCAATTTAGGAATCCAACATTGGACTGAGGGCCGCCAAAAGAAAAAAAAACAGAAAGAAATCCAATTTGTAATAATTTTAATGACCAGATTGCAGTTCTACAGTTTAGCGTTAAGTAATATAAGAGTTAATATAATGTAATTTAAGCATTAATATAATAAAGCTCTATAATTTACTGGGTAATTACCCAGTATTTTGGCCATTGTTCTTACGTTCTAATTACAGGTTAATACCAAGACACCAACACATTTCTGTTAACATATATTTACTTGGTAAATAGCTAGTAATGGGGGCTGTAGCTACCTGCTTATTACCAACTTATAACCCAATAATACACTAAAATTCACCATATAGAAACCAGGTAAATATCCAGTATTTTTGTTTACACTTATTGGTCTGTATCCAGTAATGTCCAATAAACATTTAACAAGCTTAGTAGCTCCTTGATTAAAACTATCAACTGTAATTCATTGCGGGCCGCCAGAAATGTTTCTGCGGGCCGCCATTGGCCCCCGGGCCGCACTTTGAGAGCCAATGCTTTAAAGGGTCTATAAATGCAGGTGTAATTATCTTATTGATACGTCTAAATATGTTTAAATAATGAATAAGATGTTATGACGGTGATTTGTTCCTTGCCAAATAGTGAGACTACACCTGTGAAGCGACAGATCTCATTGATCACTTATCAGCCTCCATTTATAGCTGATATTTACCAAGTCACAAACATTCAAATACCATCAACATTGTCAACATCACGTCAACAAAATTATGCAAAGAGACGTTGGTATCGTTGTTGTTTACCATGACATTTTCAGCATGTGACCAAGAGTATTTTTTATTATTATCACAAGAAATCAGCTCTGGATATGACGTGCAATAAAGTGTAACAGTGTTGGCCTTTTTATAAACAGCAATAACTAATATCTAATTTATAATCTTTTTTTTTTTTTTTTACATTACAGACATGTTGGCATATTAATGGGAGGTTAGCAGGATCTTGCCTAATAGTGAGACCATATCATCAAGTGTAATTGTTTTCTCATTATCCACATGGTGATTAACTATCATAAGTAGCATCAATATGAAGCACTTCATCACTCAATCATTTATAAGGACTCAATTCATTCATTCATTGTGGCAAAATGGCGGCTAAATTCAAAACAGCCGACTTCCTGTTGGGTCAAGTTTGTGTCCGTAGACTTGTCACGTATAAAGTTTCAAGGCGATCGGTCAACAAATGCAGAATGACCTACTTCCTGTTGAGTTGAGGCCATGGTTCCAATTTACTTTTTTGTTCACCTTGGGCTAAAACATCATCCCACCAAATTACGGGAAATTTGGTGACACTAAATTTTGCCCCCTAGGGGCGCTATAGAGCCCTCAAACCGGAGGTCCGAGCACTATGGCAATATCTCATTATCGCCAGATCTGACCGTCGTGCAAAGTTTCAAAAGTTCTTATGCACTTTAACCCCCTCGAAAATGATCGCAATGACACGGATGTCATAATAGGAAGTTGTAGGAACTTTGTGGCGCCCAAATCCCAGCTTAGATAAACATTGCGTCCAGTGGGATTTTTGAAAACTCAGTGGGGAAACACCGTCTCATCCCACTGTGGTCTCACACTGCATGTGAAACGCCGGACTCAAGAGCTCAAACGCCCGCCCCGCGTATATAGATCACACTTTACATCGAGCGCGTGTAATTTATTTTGACAAATGCTTGATTACCATGTCCAATAATTACTATGCTCATTGATTATATAATTAGAGAGCCTTGGCAGGGAGAGTTAATATTGTTTTATCTGCCCTCAGCTGCAGGTCACGAGTTTGGGTCTGTGCTGTTTATTTTTGGATGCTTTTGTGAAAGAAAGAAAAGCACTAATTAAGCCTGTCCGTCAGCATCATACACACTGTATAAACTGCCACTCTTTCTAACCCTGTAATCATCACAGAACTTGGCTCCACGCCCCATTTCTAGTCAATGGAAATAATGAGCAAAATTAGGGGATAATGTTGCCAATAATTATAGTGGATGGCCCGTAAAAATATTTGCTCTCAAAAGACCAGCACACACACATACGCTAATACAGCTGAGGAGGCCTGCTTTAGAGGTTATATTCACAGATTTGGGTTAAATAAGGACACTTACCTGTTAAGCTAAGGAGTTGGTCGCCTTTTTGCAGCAATAATGGCTTCCCGGAAGATTTTTGCTCAACATTTTGAAGTGTTTGAAGGGTTCCCAAAGGTGCTCGATGGGGTTGAGGTCAGATCGGTCAAGTTCTTCCACACCAAACTCGTCAAACCATGTCTTTATAGTCCTTACTTTTTTGCACTGGGGCACACAAACTGTTACCACAAAGTTGGAAAAGTCCAAAACGTCTTGGTATGCAGAAGCGTTGACGTTGACGTCCTTCATTGGCGATAAGGGGCTTAGGGCAAAGCCTGATTGAAACACCTGAATTCAATACTTGTTAAGCTGCCACTAGGTGTTAGCAGAGCCCTAAAAAACAACAAAAAAAACAACAGCAAGGCTTGGAAAACAATAGAATCAAAGGAGAAAAAAGTGCCCATAGTTACCGGTAAAAAGACAACCTGGTAAATACAGCCGTGAGTGAGCTGTGTAGTTGGATGTGAGTTGGAGGGAAAACCAGGTAAAGGGGTTTCTCCGGCCAGCCTGCAGGGGCAAAAAGACACTCATGCAAGACTGTGAGTTTGCCCATTTTCCAGAATAACTTTCAATATGTGGCAGTTATTTACAATTTACTGCATGTTAATGGTGTATTAACAATTTAAAATAAAGAAAAACACCAGATTTTGCGTGTTCAATTTGAAATTTGAACAGTATAACACAATTTTTACAATGACACGGTTTGAGTCATTGTCTCAATGTCCAAATAAAGGCTACATTTTTTTGAACTATGTCCAAACATATTCCCCACACTCTCTCTCTGCTTTGAGTGAAATTACCGTAATAACCACATGTTGGTTTTGACGTGCAACTTCTCTCTCTCTTTCAGAAACCGCTGGGATTTTTCCGATAGCACAAACCGCCGCGTAATTACGGCAGTGCAAATTGCGTGTCGTCTGTGATACGCTCGGTGTTAAAGTGACGAAATAGACTTTATCAGCACTGCAGCTTTAAGTCAGACGGGAACCCATGAGCTCATGAGCGGGGAGGAAATCAAACCTGTCGATACAAACTTGGCTCGACAGTCTAAGTCAGGGGTCACCAACGTGGTGCCCGCGGGCACCTGGTAGCCCGCGGGCAGCCAATACGGTGCCCGCGGGCTCACTTCACTTCACCTCACTTGCATGTATCCGTATGATCGCTCAGTAAAATATCTTTGATATTGTTTATACAAACTGATAATCGTTAGGAGTAAGCACTGGAATGAATGTGTATGCAGTTGAATGCATAATATTAATCGTTTAAATGGTAAACAAACAAAAAAATATTATATGGTAGCCCTCCATATTATTTTTTACCCTTAAGGTAGCTCTCTGTCTCAAAAAGGTTGGTGACCCCTGGTCTAAGTGTTTCAAGAGCTTAAGAAACGTGGCTCGCTGACTCAAACGCGGAGCCAAAGGAGGCAGTTTAGCGCCAAAGCTGGCCGCCTGACACTCCCGCGCTGGTACGCGAAAAACGTGAAGGATCGCAGTGGAAAGTTAATTACACAAAAGAAGAAAATTGTGAACAGAGCTTCATCTGAAACAGACACAGAAAGCGCTTCAAAACTCTCAGGCCTCGCTCGTCAGACTAAAGGTATTTTTCAAGTGCGTGCTCGTGTTTGGGTTATTACTCCCGTGATCCTCTTAACAACAGACGCAAGGTTTTAAACCAGGATTTACATCTGCGTTCAGTCAGTGCAAACAAAACATACATGCATCATGTGGTTCAAGTTCTTCTTTAACTGGGAGGGAGGGAGCAGGCCGCATTAATCTGCGTGCTCGGAAGAGCAGCATGCGAGCGGGGCATTGTTTTCACCACACACAGATGTTCACATAACTCGCTGCACACATTATTTTGGAGTGCGTCTGCATCTGTTGGAGGGAGACAGAGGCAGACACATGCCAGGTCTACGAATGTTCTACCGCTTTATCCTCCACAGGAGGGTCTACGCTGACGTAGGGCGGCCAGTCCATCACAGGGACTCCGGATTAAATCTATTTGGGTTGAGAGGGGACAAAAATGGCTCCTTTAATACTATATATAATATATAGAAATAATGATACTTTTACGAAGGGATGACGTAAAGTTTATATTGATTCATTCTGACATTCTATAAGACTATAGACATGACCTAAAGCTTATTCACTTGTTAACAGCATTATTACATTTTAGTCCAGGGTTCATATATAGTTTTCTTCAGTCTTACATCAGGAGACTGGACAATTTTTAACTATAACTAGAAAAAGCACTCGGAGAGCACAGACCTCTGCCAAGGCAGCTCAACCCCCCACCTCTATGGATCATGCTAAAAATTTTATCACTTGTTCCTGGTCCCATTGTGGACATTTCCTGAAAATTCCATCCAAATCCGTCTGTGACTTTTCGAGTTACGTTGCTAACAGACGGACAGGCAAACAAACTCGAACGGTGAAAACATATACCTCCTTGGCTGAGGTCAGATATATTATTGTGGCATCTTTAGACGGTGGTCTGGACTGTAACATCTGGGAAAAAAGCTACATTTTTTACAGAACTAAACTAACAATAAACCTTGGTTATGACAAATACGGGGGTGCACATTAGTGATTCACTGACAGAGATTGGTTTTGATTAAAGTAAAAGTCACTAAAATAAAATCACATTCTGCCGCGTTAAAGGAGCAGAACGGAACATTTTAACACAAAGCAATTTCTACTAATATGAATTTTGCATATTCAAATTTTTTTGGGAAGCGCGGGCTGTAATTGTATGTTTTGAAAAAAATGGCTCCTGCAAGTGTTTCCTGTCTTCATTACACAGGGCTGTTTGCAGTAAATAAGGTTCGCCGGAAATTAAAGTCACTCCAGGAAATTAGGCTGAAATGTATTATTATTATTATCAAAAAGCCATTTTAAAGCAGCGAAAAAGCAGTGTTTTATTTAAATTTTTGGATATTTTCGCCTCACACGCTGGGCACTTTGGAGCTTTGTATCGTTAATGAAAATCAGTTTGTAATTAACTGCACCGAGCGAGCCGAGTTATCGCAGCGGGAGGTCGACGACGACGACGAGTTTGGAGAGCGACGGCGGTTTTCACCGTCACCTGACAGCCGGTATACGCAAATAACAATTATTAAAACATACTCATTTAAATGTTCTGAGAAGTGGAATTCTGTATGTTCTTTAGAACTTAGAGAAACCTAACCTAGGACAAAGTGGGTGCATACAGAGTGCATCTGCAATACAGACAGTAGAAATTACTATTATTTTGTTTTACAGCAGCTTTAATGTCTGTATCTGTCACACAATATGTCAAAAACACATTTGCAGCGCCTACAGACGCACCATTGGTACAGTAGAGTCATTTCTACTACTTCCGAGTAGAGAATTATATAAAAAAAAGAATACTTACTTTATGGCAAATTTTCTGTCTGCGACTCGGACAATAAACAAAAATGTGTGGAGATTATCGGCAGATATTGACGGTCATCTGATAATGAGAGCTGTGATTCCTGAAACATTAGCATTTTAACAACGTCCAGTCAAGTCAAGACCCCATCCTGTCTACACTCTTATAAATAAGGGTTCCAAAAGGGTCCTTCTACAAGGGCTGAGGTTCTATCTGGAACCATTTCCTGGAACCTTACCAAGGGTTCTTGGCAACACTAATGGTTCCAGTAAGAACCCTTTAAAAACCCCTTCCTGAATAAAGGACTTTAAAAGGGTTCTTGGTGGAACCCTCAAAAAGGATTCCAGGTGGAACCTACTACTTAGCACTTATTTCTAAGATTGTAGTCGGGTTGGATATTGCGAGGTTTTCTTGTCCAATATGTTGCTAAATTTATACTTTTAAGGTAGCAAAACTCAAAATATACACCTATAAATGTACACAACATATCCAAAAGCAACCTGGATTAGAATAATTGTACAGTAAAGAGTGTAAATCTTGTATTTGGGTTGGAAAAACCTTGCCATTGGCTCCCAGACGACACAGCTTCTACCGCTTTATCCTACACATGATGGTCCTCAATACAACAGGCAGCTCAACTCCATAATTAACCTGTGAAGAAGAATTAAAAGTGGAGATGATAATTTATTCAATTTGGCAGTTCCTACAGCAGTTTTAATGTGCAGGTGGGAGAGAAAAGAAAAAGAAAGAAAAAGTAATCAACACACGGTCAATGCATTTTTTTTTATTTGGCCTAAAAGGGCCATAAATAAAATTTTATTCTCTCGATTTATTAACAAGCCACAGGGAGACCATGGCCATCTACCACAGCACTTAAAACATCTCGTTCTGGTGCAGTCCACAACATGAGACCCATCTGAGATACTCGGGGAGCCGTTGATAAGATGTGAAAGGCTCTCTCTTCCTTACTTCCTTAGAAAAGTAAAACAAAAACATGGTAATACTGTACCAAACGGGGAGGTGGAGCAGCGGGGTGATCCTCTTCACACAGAGAGGAGGGAGGGCTGTGTCAGCGTGGCTGGAGAAGCTTCAATCAAACGGCAACAACAACAGTAATAAACCATGAAAAAAAAAAAACCCTTAAACTCTTTTTGTTTTAAACAAAGTTGAAGCAGAATGTGCTTGGATATCAACCACTGCACGATGGCCACAGTTCATTTTTTTTTTTTTCTTTCACCCCCGTCAACATCTCCTCTAACATTTCTACACTCTTTTCCCCTCATTCCTCTAGTGTTTTGCTTGTAGTAAAATTGAAAAACGATATTTATCATGGTAAAAATTCGATAGCAGCAAATGAGAAACGGAGGAGGAAAAAAATAAACAGCTAGAGAAGCGAGAAGTGACCCCTGGATTGATAAGGAAGGCATGGGTTTTTAGAGAGAGGTCCATGATTTGTGCCCCGGGGGTCGGGTCAATGAAAAGGGGCGGGGAGAGTCGCCGTCGTCGTCGTCGTCTCGTCTGAGCTCATCTCTCCTCTGCGATCGTCCTGGCCACCGCGGTCATGATGCGGCTGAATCGTTCACACAGCTCCAGAGTGGAGTAAGTGGGCACCTTGGGGGGGTCGTGGAAGCTTTTAATCTCCGTCGAACAGTCCAGCAACTTGGGGAGGAAGTCGGTGAGCTTTTCCTGGAGGTTGGCTGTCGGAGAGAGCGAGAGTGAGAGAGAGTCACAGACGGTCACAGAGAAAATATTTTGACTGTGATATCACAAGTGGTTTCAAAGCATGTTCCACAACAGAAACAGGACCAAGACTTTGGTGAATTAGTGTCGGAGTGATAACATTGTGTGTTTTTTTTTTCCTGAACAAAGGTAGAACACATTCTCTCTGTGGGCTGATAATGAAATGTGCAGATAAAAGCCGAATCCTCTTTAGTCTAGACTTGCCAGTTTATTAATCTGCTCATATTAAAATCAAAACTGCACATTTCTAAGTGTTTTCCATTTTTAAAAACAAGCGTCATGTTCATTTTAGGATGTACACATCTGCTGAATGTCGTAAAAAAACACAAACTTCTGCACATGTTCCGTTTTCACTACACACAAACATGTTTAGTGGGTCATAAATATGGATATTTCAGGTTAAAGGTGCATTATGTAATAAATCTAAAGCAACTGGACATAAAATCCTCCGAATGTCACAGATTTAGGAATAATGTTCATATAACAAACTGAACTCACCAACAACAACAGCACGGACAAAATATTTGCATTAAAAAAAATCTTTTGCAAACTGCAAATCATGTTTTTGCCATGTGGCGCCAACTACCGCCGTCTACCAATCATTGCAGTCAGTAGAGTCTCGGTTGCAAGTTACGTCAGAAAACAAAACCTAAAAGACCTCGGTATTTTGAATTTGAATGTAGTAACCGTTTTTGGCCACATTCTTACATATGGCACCTTTAAAGCAGGCCGGATATGGGCGAGTGAGATAATTGCATATATGATGAAAAAAACGTTTATCAACACTTATATTTAATGGGTAGAAGTGTAGTGAAATATCAGCACGACTACACTCTTAGAATTAAAACTGCCGAGTAGAACCATATAAGGTTCTTTGGCTTGTCCTCAAAGGAGAACCCTTTTTTGAAAAGGTTCCCTGGAACCCTTTTGGAGGGTTCCACCAAAAACCCTTTTAAAACCCTTTATTCAGGAAAGGGGTCTCTGGATCAAAATGGTTCTTACTGGAACCATTAGTGTTACCAAGAACCCTTGAAAAACACTTCCTTCTCGAAAGGGTTTTTCAGAAGCGAATGTTCCAGATAGAACCTCAGCCCTTGTAGAAGGACACTTTTGGAACCCTTATTTCTAAGAGTGTACCGATAAACTGCTATCATAGGTTTTATAGAGAGAGAGAATATGGAAAACTCACCAACAGAGGATGAGACTCTGGTTGTTCGGTGACCAGATTTCATTACCTTGATGTTTTTGGCCACAACTGTATGTCTGTTTGTGAGCAGCATAACTTTTTTGACTGTTTGTGTATTTATACCGTGGGAAACTACACTTTTTTACACTATAAATTGTTTACTACAGTTCAAAAGTGGATAAAGTCATGGTTAAAAATGTTGAACAAGAATGAATTGGAAGGAATATTTAACTTTAACTTCTTTAACTTTAAAAAAAGAGACCTTAAATTCCCAGAGGCCTAAGTAAAACATGTAAAATAAAGTAAAACATCATCTCTCCCAGAGCTGCACACAACCAGGAGGAACAATTGAGCCGTGGCCTGATTATTGTGATCTCTGGCAATACTGAAGGAATGTTTTAGAAACCCAAAACTTCACTCCACACAAATACCGGGGCGCAAGGCAAAACTCTGTTGCTGCAACCCTCAGGGACGGAACTCACATTCCATCTCCTGGCCCAGGTAAGAGCACCAGCGGTTCCTCATGTCCTCCACGGCCAGCAGGTCTCGCTCCACGTCGTGGAACAGCAGCAGAGGGATGCAGGGCACCACCAGCTCGTTCATGATCCCCAGCCCCGTGGTCACCTCTGGTTCTTCTCCTGTTTCGAACATGGCGGCCGCTTGTTCGTTTAATTTCTACGGAAGGAAGCGTAAAACAAACATGTTACTGGATTTGGTATATGCTGATGTTTTTAGCCCAGTTCAGACCTGGTATTAATAGTCAAACCCAGTGATCCGATCACATGTGGACAGACTGTGATATACACAACCGTTAAAAAGTTTGGGGTCACTTAGAAATGTCCTTATTTTTGAAGGAAAACCACTTTTTTTGAATGAATATAACATTAAATGAAATCAGAAACACACCCTGTACATTGTTATTGTGGTAAACGACTATTCTAGCTGCAAATGTCTGGTTATTAATGGAATATATACATAGGTGTATAGAGGCCCATTTCCAGCAACCATCTCTCTAGTGTTCTAATGGTACATTGTGTTTGCTAATCATGTTAGCAGCCTATTGGATGATTAGAAAACCCTTGAAAACCATTGTGCAATGATGTTAGTACAGCTGAAAACAGTTTTTCTGGTTCTTTGACGAAAGGGCAAAATTATTATTTTGAATAAAAATCTTTATTTTCTAATCTTGTCAATGTCTTGACTATATTTTCTATTGATTTTGCAACTGTTTTGATGAATAAAATTGAATTTTTATGGAAAACACACAGTAATTGTCTAGGTGACCCCAAACTTTTGAACAGTAATGAGTGAAACAAAGCTCTACATACACTGCTGTAACATGAAAAAGGATTTTAACCATTCGAAAAAACAATTTTATATGACAATCAGTGTAAATATTGAGGTAGTGGCTTAAAAACCAACAACATATGGATGCTGATTATCGTAAAAACAACAAAAACCTCTGGGTCAGGCGATGTCAGCTGAGGAGGCGGTCTCTAATGCGTTCATGCAGACCTGTACTCAGCACAATCTGGACATGATCGAATCACCAAGGACAGATGTTAATACCGGGTCTAAATGGGGGCCATAATCACATAAAGTAACAATCACAGTCAAAGTTAAAGAGCTTAAAGGAAGGTACGTGGCCTCTCGCCAAACTTTGTTCACATGTTGACAAAGCAGCGACATCAAAAAGCACGGCTAATTAACGATTAGCATTTCAGAGCGGTGTGAGTTTTGAGAACAGCTGCTGAAAATGAAGTTCTGAGAGTCGAGTCACAGCCACTGCTGCAGTTGAGCGGGCCAAAAAAAGCAGTTTGCCAAACAATAATAAGTGACTTCCTGTTGTGTTTCAGAACATTGGCATTCACCTGTCCCCTTCACCTCACGCTGAGTGTTTGCCTCACGTCTCCTCCGAGGAGAGACGTCCCTTCACAGTTTGCTAAACCAAGGTCACTTCCCGACAGAAAAGAAGATTGGGACGGAGAGGAAACGAGGATGACTAACACACCTTCGTCCAAGAAAACACTTAGCTGATTTTGTACGTAATTGCTTTTACTCCAAACAATTTTCTTTATCGATAGGTTTTACCTTTGCCTTTTCTTGTTTTTGCTCTTTCTAGTCAAGTTTTCCATTCGTTCTAATAGAAAAATACAGTATTCAGTGGCCTGAGTACAAACAGTAATCCTGCAGCCACTAGAGCTTAACTGGGGCCTGATGTTGCATGCATGTAGATACAAGCTTTTCTTCCTCTTCTTGGCGAGAAAACACGTTGCTGTCACAGACAAACTCCCTGACCTCCTCTCTCCGAGGAAACGACCCGTTTTCTTTCTCTTTTTTTGTTTTTTTAGCGAGCCAGTGTGGAATCAGTGACTGCGGTGCTGGATTTGCAAAACATCCAAGTACATTAACTGTGTCAATGTTAGCCGTGTTTTCAATTAAAACAAGAGCTGAAGGTAAACAGCTGAGCGGACGGAGCCAGAACTTCTGGCCGGAGATCTGAGATGACCGATCACGCTGTGCAGAGCTGAGGTTTGAGGTTAGCTGAGGACACGCTTGTGTCTCATGGTAATGTGTTTACACTCGCCGGCCCTCCTGCTTCCTATTCCCACACCAGTGATTACTTTATAAGCACAATGCTGGTGTAAGGTTACTGAGTGCAGCAGCGAGGGGGCTGCAGAAGATCAGTACAAGGCTGATCAGACCAAAATACCCACAACCCTAACCAATGATACCAGACCACAGCCTGGAGCTTGGTGGGAGAGAAATGAAAAGGGGGGTCTCACATCACAACGCTGAAAAGGGTTTTCATCTGTCAGTATCAGATGAAAAATCTTCAGTGGAATCTCTTGTGGGCAGAAAGCAAGCCAACGCAATATCGCAGCAAAAGCAATTTGATTATAGCAGCACAGCTCCGTATTGAGGGGGGAAATCTCTGGCTGTTTCAGTTTTGCTGAGTCACTTTAGCGGAGGAAGTCTGACACGGGAGGGAACAGGGAGTGACAAAGGAGAGACGATGATCACAGGGAAGGACAGCAGGGACAAAAAGGCTTCTGTTCCCAAAAACAGAGCCTCTCTGTGGTCGCTTTGTGGCATCAAAGCAAACTGAAATATGATATAAGGAATAAAAACATCCGCTGATTTTAAACAGAGATTTGATCACCCGTTTAACGGCCTCGTGTATGAATGAACTCACCAGCAAACACTCTCGACGGTAGTGACCGAGGAGCTTCTCGTTGTGACCTCGGTACAGCCCTTTGGACAGAAGCTCCTTGTTGTACTGGTACGAGTAAATCAGAAACATCAAAGCCTCCACGTAACTGCAGGGCAAAAAACAACGTCGACACACAGATGTTATGTTCTGATAAAAAGAATATCAAAGTCGTACTAAGAACTTGTGAGTGTGAACCGTTTAGAGGAGACATAAACTTGATGACCCGACTGCACAAAGTTTGGAGCCGCACAGGCAGTGAACTGCTGCCCTCTACAGGAGACAATCCACCACTTACTGGCTGCTATGGACAATACAAATAATGGTAACACTTTTAGGGATTAGGGAACACATATTCACCATTAACTAGGTGCTTACTAACAAGCATAAGTAGCATACTAGCCCTTTATTAGTAAATATTAAGCACCTTGTGTAGGAAAAATCTTAATTCATGCTGTCATAGAGGTAGAATAAGGTGAGTGTGTTACCCCATCTAAAGTGTTACCATAATAATATGTGCAACTCCCAACTTGAACAAGTTAAAGTGAAAGTGCTCCAAAGGTGTCACGTACTTTGTCTTCTGGTAGAACTCCAAGCCGGTCAGCATGAAGATGGTCGTCTCTCGGAAATTCCTGTAGTCCTGATGCCACATCTGATGAAGACAAACACAAGTTTAATGACACAAATAGTGGATCGTTCAAAATATTCACTATATCATAACAACAGAAATTAATACACGTTCCCATTTTAGACGAATAAAGACCCGAAGAGTCCACTACTGACCTCATATTCATCCATGTTGACCTCCTCGGGTTTAATTAGGTCCAGTTTGGCACGTGCCACATTCATAATGCTCTTACATCTGTGGAGGAGGGGGGTGGGACACACACACACGATGAGATGGTGAGTCATTGTGAGTTTCTCCAGGAGATGAAACAGTCCACCCTGCCCCGAGGCCCTAACACGGCCTAATGAATCACTCTTTAGAGCTGAGTGGAGAAGTGAAACACTCCTCCGGAGGCTCCTATTGAGGCCACATGAACACATAAATCTAATTATGCCGCTCAAAATAGAGGAGAAGGGAGAAATCAATTTTTTTTCCATCTCATGAATATGGATTGAGGCCAACAAGTGTAGATGAAAAGTTTGAAGAGACTGTACGGAGCAACAACACAGCCCAAGGACATGAGCGTCACAATGATACTGGGGAGGGAAGCTTGAGATTTACTGGGAGCAATTAAGAAAAAATAATAATCATTTGTCTCTGAAGGCTTGTGTTTGAAAGAGAAGACAAAAGGAAGACGCATCAAAAAGATCTGCGGTTAAAAAGCATTGTCCAGATGAGACACAGACAGCGTGAGACGTGAGCTAATGAAGACACTGTAAAATCAAAATAAAGAGTCTCTGCTACCCTCTGCTGGTTAAACCGTGCAGTACAGTGTGGTGTTTGATCTACCTCTCGTCGAAGGCCAGGTTCCTGTCGGCAAACTGTGTGAGCAGAGTCCTCTCCAGAATCTTCTTGGGAGCCTGGTTTTGGATGAAGTACACGATGATGTGCTGGAGTCGGTAGTCATTCTCAAGTACAGTGTCCTCTTGGGCGAACCTCAGGAGACGAGCGTACTCCAGCTTTATGGCCTGAGCGGAAACAAAACGGGGGGGAAAAACTGAATTTGGGGTGGAATGGATATGGATCGTATTTATTTATTTATTTAACTGCACACATCCTAAAAGGTAACTCGACGCAATTGCATTAAATCATTAGTGCTGCAAGAACTCGGATTCACTGAACAAGATCTGGTCCAATGAACTCCCAACGCCACGAGATAAATACACAGCAGGACAAAATAAAACTGTCTGAGCGAGTCTGTAAGTGCGGAACTAAATCACTGTGGACAATAACATGCTGAAAACAAAGAAAGATTCCTCCATTTCTAGTAAAATATGGCTTCAATTAGTAATATTCACAGCTGGATGCCAACATTAATTCCAGCAGTGGGTGTACTTATCTCCATACGACTGGTACATGAGTATTATAAAACGTCAAATAATGAGGTACAACACCCGTTTACTTACTCTTGTCTTCTTTCTCATTATTGGAAAAGTGATACACATGCAATTTAATTATTAAAAAAAAAACAAAACAAACATATGATGTCTTTTTTGCACCTGTGTTCATGTAGTTTCTTTTCAGTATTTACTTCCAGTAGCACTTTGAGACTATAGCAATGGGATCCTTTCTTACACCAAGTTAGAGGAAGATATTGAGCGCATGTGGCTGATTCCAATTATCTAATGCATCCCTGCAGAGGTAAGCAGTTTAGAGTCTGCAATGCACAACAACAACTATAACATTCCATTTGGAGAATTTGACTCCAAATAGTGCAACAGCGATTAAACGCTACTGCGAAACAGTGCTCTGCTTTTCTGTATTCGGCAAGAAAGTACACATGGACACTCTAAATGAAAAGGGAAAGACAAAATGGGAGTGGAGATGGAATGAGGAACTGGTAAAATGAGAGTATGTTGAGTACCTTAAAAAAAGCCGCCTCGGGCCCATTCTTTTCATATACGCTGCTGGATTTGCCAATGGCCATTATAACACCCTGCATGTTGGGGGTCATCATCGCCTGCCCGGGAAGCAGGAACCATGTTAAACAAAACAACAAGGTCCTTCGGGACAAACTAAGCAAGGCCAACCCTCCATGTTATGTGCTCCAAGACACTACGGTAAAAGCATACCACAAACTGGGGGAGGGGGGGGGGGGCATGCCAGGCACCACTCAGCAATCCATGCACTGGTTAGAGTGACGACTGAGAGACAGAGAGACAAAGCCAGTTGGTTCAATGGCACGATGCACAGCCCGCATGAGGAAAGTGTGTGTATAGGGGGCGGGAGGGAACCCAAGGCAGCCGCGTGACACTTCAGTGGAAGTGCAGGGACATGAGACAACAGGCTGGAATTGTCACTAATGATAATTATTCCACAGGAACACAGTATAGGTCCAGTTCAGACCTGGATTAACATTTGTGTTTGAGTGATTTGATCACTAGTGGACAGCTCTGACTATGAGAGGTAGTTTAATCTGTCTCCAGTGACCACTCTCAATGATCACACCTGACTTTCTCATGCTAAATGCAGAGGAGAACGTGTGAATTTCCCGACAAAATGCAGCTGGGAATGCCGAGTACTTCCAACTATTGTTTTCTGGTTCTTTATTACCCTTTTGGGTCACTAACTCCAGTAGCTGTAACGCCACCAGGAATTGTTTTCCTGTTTCTGCCATTGTTTGGTTGCCAACTCCTCCCACAGCTCAGATCAGAGGCTTCCATTAAGTTTCAATGGGAGAAAATGGCATTTGAATGGCAGCAGGAATATCTTGTGAGTAAGTTGAAGATTTTTAGTTTTGGATTGGATTCAAACTGGATGAAAAATGCAGACAATCGCGACCAAAATAGTGAGGGAATAGGGGAATTTCTAAATATGCATTCCCAACGAGTGATTTTAACTAGAATGGCTATACACTCTTAGAATTGTGTGCCAAGTAGAACCATATAAGGTTCTTCGGCTTGTACCCATAGGAGAACCCTTTTTGGCTCCAGGTAGAATCTTTTTATAAAGGATCCACCTGGAACCCTTTTGGAGGGTTCCACCAAGAACCTGTTAAAAACCCTTTTGTCAGGAAAGGGGTTTTGAAGGGTTCTCTGGATCAAAATGGTTCTTACTGGAACCATTAGTGTTACCAAGAACTGTTGAAAAAACCCTTTCTTCAGGAAAGGGTTTCTCAGAAGCAAATGGTTCCAGGTAGAACCTCAGCCCTTGTAGAAGAACCCTTTTGGAACCCTTATTTCTAAGAGTGTACAGTCGTATCAATATGTTTGTGTGTTGTATGTTTAGAACCTTTTCTGGCAAAATCCTTGTGGAGACGAAACCTGGCAGAAGCTAATTTCTGAGGAACTGGTTCATTATTATTTGATTTGTAAAACCTAACTTTGAACATGTAGAAATGTTATCATCTTTCAAATGTGGCAAGGTAAAAACAAATTGTACCTGATTTATTGTCACAACTGGTCAATGTCTTCAAAACTGTTAACTATTAAAATTGAAAACTGTACATAGATCTGTCCACTTTTGACTGTGTCACACAAAACGGATATTAACACCAGCTCGGCACAGGGCCGCACTGATATTCAGCTACTGAAAGATATTATGATTCTATAATCACATGAAATCTGTGTGTGGTCATAAAGATCATGTTGGTGCATTTAATTTCCTATCAAATATTTGACATGAAATATTCAACAGTTAGTTATTCATATGCCAACACTGTGGTCTTGGCGTCTGTGCCTCGGGTGAAAGAAGAAGCAGCTCCTAGGGTTTCTGGTGATGGTTAACTTGCCCCTGTGCCAAGATGCAGAACGGCCCCAAAAAAAGGAAACTTTTAGACCAGGGTCAAACAGAACCACCAAGAAAGACGACGGTGTCCGATAGCACATAATTTGAAGCCACAAGCCAACCCAGAAGTCAGTCCACGTAAAGTGTCAAATCTAGTGTCGAACCATGCGAATGTGCAATGAAGCCCCCACTCCGTGTATGAAATATGCACAGGCGTCTCAGCACATTGCACAAAGAAGGGAGAGAGGATTTATCAGGGAGAGCGCTACCTCATCATCATACCCCCCCTCTTCTGACTCAATGACAAACGTCCCCACATGAGGAATGGCCACCTCTACGGTGCGCTGTCCGGGGGAACCATCCTCCATGACCAGGTCATGAGGAGGAGAGGAGGGGCTGCTCACCTGGATCTCAGGCTGAGGGAAAGTGGTAGAGGGGACAGACTGTAGAGACAATGGACAGATGACACAGGAGGGAGAGAGAACCGATGGAAAGACATGGAACATTAGATACGAGTGGAAAAGAAAATATATCGTAATCATCAAATCAATTCATTTCATATCTGAACTTTAGAAGACTTTATGTGGTTTCCCTAAAACTGACTCTGCTGACGCTGACTTTTCAGAACTCAACTTCTCAGATCTTATCACTAAATTCTTTAGTCATACTAGGAACAGCTCAGGAAATGGAAGAAACTTTACTTAGCACGTAATAGGGAATAAAGGATAAGTTCACATTTGTTTAAGCTCCTCTTATTATACTCATATTTCTTGATGTGCAATGAAAGGGTTTTTTGGGGTTTCTGTAATAATTCTCGTTCTCTACATAGAAAAAAAGCGCAATTTCTAATGCAGTTCCAATGTTGGACAAAACCCGGAGCTCGAATCTATCCTCTAAACCTGGTGAAGGGAATAAAATCACTAAAGCCAACTATTTTTTGCCAACATATTCACTGATTTAAGTGGGTTTAAGAATAACTTATGTGATTTATTTTCTTAATTGTGTATATTTTCTGGTTTCTTTGGTTCTCTGTAACTAATAACCCAGGAACTAGCCTACGCTGTCGGGGGCCGACAGCAAGGGGTATATCCGCGAACTTGTCCAATCCTCAACTTTCCAATATACCCAAAGTATACGCACTCGCACCTGCCACTAACTGTTTTAATTAATTATTAATAAATTCAACAAAATAACTGTTAAATATTATGATATAATGCTGACTACACTTAATACATGTTCAAAGTATCCATATAAACTCGATATTGAACACAGAATACCTGAACTCATAAATGTCTCTCTAGTTTTTAATAAAACTAGTTAACCTATTATACCTTGTTAAATATTATGAATATTAAAATGCTAACCACACCTGCCATATCTTCAAAGTGTCCAAATTTCATGAAAAAGCATACACTATGTTTATTAAATTTCATGAAAAAGCATACATGTTCAAACTTTCCATTCAATGCATTAATAAAGAAATGGAGGCTTAACTATTTTTTATATGATAATTAATACATTTATATTATAATGTAATAAATATTATGAATAGGTGCTAAATAAACCCATGATATCCTCAATGTGTCCAAATGAGCTCAATAATAAAGAAAAAATGCCTTTACTATTTTTTCTGTGTTCACTAATAAGTTAACCAGTTAACTTATTATGTAACTATTACCAATCATAGCCAAAGTAATAATGATTGTACTTGTAGATAGTTGTTACATGAATCATTGTACAAAATTTGAAGGCAATATCTCCATCAGGCTGGAAGATAAAGCCGGTAATGTGTTTTTAGCATAATAAATTAATTAATTTGCTAATTAATAATAAAGCTACAAAGATAGGGATAATTCTCAGGTGGTATGTGATGCCCATGCAAAATTTGAAGCCAATACCTGCAATACTTTGGAAGATACAGGCGAAAATATGGTTTTTATATAATTAATTAATTAACTAATTAATAATAATGGTAGACAGCTCAAAATCAATAGGGATCATCTACAGGGGGTATGTGACCCATAAAAAAAATCTCAAACGCCTTTCCAGTTATCGCGTTAATGGCTAAAATCTGCGGACCGATTCCGCAGACGCGGACGCACGAGACCGATTCCATAATATCAGCATTTCTTGCGGATATAATTACTTTCGTTTGTGGAAAACTTTTGTTTTGGGAAACACTCATTTAGATGTTGATCGCAGTATTATAATTGTTTTGGCTCTGGTTTGGTCTCCACCAACTCCTTAGAAGATTATCAGACTTTTTTGTCCCGTTAAACTTTTTTAAAAACGCTGCTGTGATGCTGTACTCGCAATGAGAGGAAACCATATCAGGGATAAGTTGATATAACACAACATTAGGATGAAAAACTAATCTCCACAGCACTGTGGAGTCCAGTAAATCTTCTCAGTGTTTACCTTTCATATTAATTGCAATACTATACTATCCTTTAAGCACTTTGGACAATAAACACCATTTGATCCTAAGTTCCAAGTATTAACCCCTGAGATTTACTCTGGATGAACAAATAAAATAAAATAACATCACAGTTTTTAGCTGCTGCGTAAACAGATAGAAAGACACGATGTGGTGACAATGACTTGGCGTGTGAGTGAGGCAAAAACTGTGCGTCTTTGAGTGCGTTTTACATACAGCGTTCAACAAAGCCTCGGGGCTTCTCTCCTCCTGTTCGGCAGCAGCTCTGGAGATGGCTCGCTCCGTGTCCTCCTGCAGGTGCTTGGAGTCGTTGGTGGGAGACGGCTGCTCCATGTACTCCGGCTCCTGCTGGGGAGCTGCAAGCAGGCATCGGCAAACATCAAGACACATGCAGAGCAAAGATGGTTCCTACTTTTCAACTATTTTTTGACATACAAAAAGTTTTAATGCTGTCTCGTTTGGCAACGACACAAATGCCAAAACAACTGTGTTGAATTATCCATGCGTCTTAAACATGTAGAGCGCTTTTATTTTGAATAATTGCCCCTGAGAATAAAATGAGATTCATTTATGTTTGGTTAGATTTCAATGCAACAACACACTGAATACTTTACCAATCATCACACCATGTTGTCCACCATAATTGAGAATATATACCACCTGTGAGTGTACCATTGAATCTTAACTATGAGATATTAAAAACAGTAATGTTTCTAAGGGAGTGGCTAAAACTGCCCCACTTCTTTCAAGGTTATTTTGCAATCTTTTTATAATCATAAAAAGCCTTGTTCATGCAACACAATTTTACCAGTGCAGATGATCAGCAAGCTCTGGTTACCTTTCAAAAACATGATTAGATAGATAGTGCTGGTGTGTCGCACACGTTGATTTCATGCAAGAAATATGATCATTCAGCTATGGAGCTACAACAGCTATGGAAAAAAACCCCAACAATAATAAAACACTGGTCCAAACTAGAAGAAAAAGAAGGAAAAGGAGCAAAATAACCTAAAGTCATGGACATCACTGCTGTAATAAAAGGTCAGTGATCAGCCTGGGGGTATGTAATCCAGACAAAATTAATTCTGCTTTCACACTCCATTTCCCGTGTAAAATATTGTGTGTGTTTTTGTGACCGCACAATTTAGAGACTAGTAATCATGTAAATGCATATATGTTAAATTTTCCTGCTATAGTTTCAAGTCTACATAAAACAAACCGCTACAGAAGCATTGATTGTTCAGTATTCTTCCCTTTATCGAGGGCATGACTCTGACCTGTGTTGTCTGGAGGGGTGGATTCAATACTCATGGGCTGAGGGGAAGAGGAAGTGGTGGAGGTGCTGGATGCTGCCGAAGCAGCAGCAGCGGCGGCGGCGGCAGCTGCAGCTGCGGCTAACGCCAGCTTCTCCTGCTGGGCCTTGCGCGCCTGCAAGGTGTCCCACTCTACGACCTCCTTGTCAAAGAGCTCGTTGTCCCCCTTTACGTACTGCTTCAGGTCTGGGGGCAGTTTGTCCATGCCGCTGAGAACCTGTCCGGTTTCCTTATCAAACTCCTCTGCAACGACAACAGGGAGGATGGATTTACACATGACGCATCGCTGCCCAACACCTCGCAAAGTTCCACTTTAACAGACAACAAGGGTATTGCTTCACGTCTTTGTTTTTCAATTATATTAATATACATTGAACTTTTTCATGTTATGTAAGAAATGCATATTGTTATACATGCCTGTTATTATTCACACAGCCCTAACTGAGCTCTACCTTTATCTGCAGGATATTTAGCTTTTATATACACGTTACATGTCTAGCAATAAACACATTCCTGTGCAACAACAACATACTGAATCATTATTTAAACTTCTCAGAAGACTTACTTAGCGATACATTCAATCCACATGTACCTTCTATAAGAAAGGGCTTCTTGTCGTTGATATACATGAGACAGTAGGCACTGGCGTTGCGATAGCCTCCGAATGAGTCTCTGACCAGCTCCTCCCAGGAGGACTTGGTAACAGAGATATCATTGTACTTCATCCAGCAGCGCTGATGTGGATCGTAGATATAAGCCCAGTAGTGGCCCGCGTTGGCCTGGCCTTCATGGACCAGCACTGCATGAAGCCTGTATGGCACCTGGAACAACAAAAACAACATTCCAAATTGAGTATATATTATGGCTTACTGGAAATATGCAGTGTAAGTACTGCAAATAAGAGGGATGACAGAAAATTGCAGCTCACCTGCATCATAGATTTGTCAGAGTACATTAGCTCTATGGTTCTGTGGATTCTGGTTATGCTGCCCTGAAGATCTGATGGGAAGAAAATCATTACACTTCATTTGTGAGTGTCAATCTAATGTTTACACCAGCAGTATTATTCACAGAGATTGACAGGTAAATGAAGCTGAAGGAATTATAACAGATACACCTACCACGGGTGTCATTTTCCACTTCACTCCTCCAACGGTGCAAGCAGCCCTCGAGCACCCTCAGCTCTTCTTCGGTGATGTGCCTCGGAGCAGGGTGCATGGGCAGGTCGGGAGGAAGCCGGGACTGGGTAAAGGGTTTATGGATGGGTACTCTCTGTTGCTGGGCTGCAGTGGGCGCCGTGGAGGGGGCTGACGCAGACCCTGAGCTCTCTAGGGGGGGCAGGGAGTCCTGCTCGGCTGTGCTGCAGCATGAAAATAACACAGTAAAGAAATTTAAGCTATGTGTATACAGAAAAAATTGTCTAGTCAAATACTTTTGTAATTTAATAGTAAATAATGGAATAACTAAAAAGCCAACTTCATTCTGTATTTGATAGGTTAAATATGTTTTTTACTTGACTGAACAGTATCTTATTTTTGAATGACACTAGAAAAATCCTCCCACTCAACATTCAATACTTTTATTTCCATGTCGACAGTCACTTGGATTTTGTTTCACGCACTGACAAGAAAAACTCACTCAACGCATTACACAGTGAAATAAACGGATGAATGCATAAGAGTTGAATAAAATCCAGGCCATAAAAGAGACAATAAAATAATACTAAAGCACTTGTAAAGGAGTAAGCAGCAGACATCAAGATAAAGTGCATATGCATGTTAACAAGTGCATGATAGAATGAATAATAATAAATAAGCATTGCATATAACACAGATTTTAAGTGACACTTAGGAGACGTTCTAAATACAGCTCACTGTCCTGGTGAATAATATCCTCCGTTATAAATCCTCTTCAGCCTGTAAATGGAATGCAGTTTGTTGCAATTATCTATCATAACTATAATACAATATACAGTATCATAACTAGTCAATTATCATGTTGACTTATTCAGTCATGGACCACTTTGCCTCCCTTCCTCCTCCTCTCCCTCGTTCAGCTCTCAGCCCACTTCTTGGCATTTTTTAGGCAGATTTAGCTGCAGAAGAGGAGGTTTAGTTACAATTAAATAACACTGCCACCTGTTGGAGCATGCATGGTGACATGTAGCAGTGCAGTGGAGAGTGTGTGCCTTGTACAACTTGCAATTCACTTTTGGGATTAATAAAGTACTGTATTCACCAGAATGCAGGTACGAGCAAGTAAAAACGGGTTGCACACAGCCTGTTTTTAACTGTTTCTCTGTCATTGCTCTTGAAACCAACACAAAAATGGTGTAGAAACTTGCCTTGGTGGGGGCAGCTGTTGTCCTGTCGTGCCGCCGGGAGGTGCTGATGAGTCAATGTCCTCCACTGGGGAAGTGCACACAGGCTTACTGGAAGCAAACTCCATGGCATACTGGAGGACATCTGCCAGAGGAAACCTCTTGGGGCCGGAACCATAACTCAGATACCTGAGAAGGAACAAGGGGGAAAAGGGCGAGAGTCAGAGAGATGGAAGGGAGCCAGAGGGAGAGAGAAATATAAGGAGGGCATAATGAGGGAGCACATTTTAAGTGACAAATGAGCATGACTGTTGTCGACTGTGGTTTAATGCAGCGTTAAACAAGCAGTACCTCTCCAGTCGCTGTTGGAGCAGCGTCAGATGCTCTTTAAGCCTCCTTATCTCCTCCCGCTTGATCCTAGTGATATCCCTGTTCCTGTCCATGTACCTACCAACACAAAGACAGCAGAGGTTTCAGTCTTTAAGTGACTTTGGATTGATTATCATTTACAGCAGAAGTTTACGAGATTCTATAGTTGTTGACCATTGTGATCATGTCCATCACCTGTCCATGTAGAGCATAGAGGGGAACTCAAGCTTGTTGTGGATCTTCTCAGGTCGCCCGAGAGCTTGGTTGAATTCAAATCTCGAGAGTTCAAAGGTCAACACAGGAGGGAGTTCTGTGAACCAGTGCTGAAAGACAAAAGTTCAAGATTATCTCTCCTTTATTTTCAGTTGTCTAAGAAGATTTTTTGTGTGATTTCGATGCACATCCTCAAACTGAACTAAACTACAGTGAAGGAAACGGGTCCACTGGTACGAGCAGTCATTCCATGACTCAAAAACCTTTCCTGGGAGAAACCCTGTCTGCCTGCATGATGTGAAAGGAGCATCACTCCTCTGTGTCTAATAGTCCCCCCCTACGCGCTCATGCCTGGTGCTTTACCAGAGGGTTAGACGCCATATCCATCTGTGTACTCGCCTGTTAATTAGCTACTCCCAGCTGCTGTGAGACAGTATGGGCAAGGCCATGGCTCAGCAGAGGTCAATCTCAGAATAGCAAAGGACAAGGAGGTCAACCATGTAGAGAGGATCTAGCATACAATATCTTATTGTTTATCCTGATTGCCTTCTCTTTGGTGCAAATGATTGGTAGTGAAATTACTTTATTAACATTGATCTATGTGCACGTATATAATACACGTTTGATTTATTCTTCATTAGATATGCAACCTGGTAGAAGGTTAAGTTGTACCAGAAACGTATCCTTTGCATTAACAAACTGAAATAATTTGATTAATCTATGCACTTTCATGTACTGAATAATAAAAGAAAAAAACATAGGGACACATCCTTGGTCACGTGACCATTAAATGTTCATCAGAGGATGAAATAAACCAAACATACTGTATATTGACATTTTCTTTGGTACTAACCTCTTGCCCAGACCTGGCCGAGTTCTCTGCCGAGTGCAGGGACTCGATCTCACCCTCGATCATCGCAGCCTCGAGACACTCGTGGAGATCCTTGAAGCCGTTCACCTGCAGCGGGTACTGCCCAAACATCTCTGTGTTCTCAAACTTTTTACCTGTTGAATTACACGCACACACACCGAGGAGAACAAATTGAGCGATAGTCATAAATGCTGAAGAGCATTTGAGAACAAGATGAGTGTGCTTTACATCTATAAGAGGCAAGGTTAATAGGACTTCCATCATACTGTAATCAAACATCCGTCATTACACTTGAGTGGAAAATGTAAGAAAAGAAAACCAGAGAAGCAATAACGAAAGTAAGAAATAAAGAAGTACTTCATGTCATTTGCATCCAAGGTGATTTTCAGTTGTTCAGCACCATTCAATCACAACTATTTAAATGACAGCCCAGAGCTCCATGATAAGAAGATCCCCCCCCCGTAACCACCCACCCCAAAAAAATGGAGCAGACACGAGTAGCTAGCGGACATGCAGATGAGGCATTAAGGTCATTTTATGAGCAGCAGAGTCCACTGGCTCAGCTTTTGGTGGCTCTGGGCCAGCGTTGTCATGCATAATAAGTGCAATGTCAATCAACCGTCAAGGTCTTCCACGATCAATGCAAAGCGCTCGCCTCGTTTACATGGACCACATCTCATTAGGACAAGGTCACCTTTCATTACTAGGGGCAAGAACTCGCTTGCGTTCTGGCTGCTGTAATCAGACCAGCCTAATACTTAATCTCGCCCTAATTCTTTCGGCACCCTGCACTTTTTCTCATTACCGGTTTTAATTTAACACCTCTTCTCACCTTCCAGGACACCCACAGCAAGGAAGCGGCCGTAGAAAAGCTCCACCATGGGGTTCTTTGGCTTCTCCTCTTCCCTGGAATCAAAAAGAGGTGGTGGCATAATGCGCCGGTTAAGTCAAATGTACAAAAAACTTACATTTGAGTCACTGCTTGAGAATTTGCTGCTTATACCAACTAAAACATGTCTAGTATGACCCCGTTTTAGAACTGGTACTAAAGCCCATCCTTCGTGATCTAGTCAAATGCCGACAGTGTTAAGAATAGGTCTGAAAGCACCGAAAGCATCCTAAGATCTGATAACAAAAACTGCCCACATTACTAAGAATATATGAAACCAATCTGTCCTCAGGATGCATAAATACCAACATCCTCAGCTGCAGTCCTCTAATCTACTGTAGTTTTAGTGAACAATCACACTTAACCCCTCTGTATGTGATTGGATCACTTAGGATGGATGAAAAAAAACATAATAAATGTATTTTTAAACACTCCTCATTCATTACCTGTCTTCCTCGGCCTTCATCTGGAAGGCATCCTCCAACCAGTCCAGCAACTTGTGGGTGAATTCACTCACATCCTGCTGCAAAGGAAAGTACATATAAATTTATACGTACAACAAGACCAATTACAGTACTGTGCTGTGCTCAGAACATGAGGGGGTCACAGTGTCAAACTATAGGACTTAACTGCACCTGCAAGCGAAAAGAGTCTCATTAGGCAAATCAATGCTATGTCTGTCTAATGCTGACCGTCATTGAGCTTTGGATAAGAGATGACTACTCTTAACCAAGGAGTTCACAGATTGTTGAACTTCAAAGGGAACATGAACGCCCAAAGGCCACTCGAACATGGACATCAACATCCCCCGATGTTACGACTCCAGGGTCGTGACTGCTTCTATCTTGTGTATATGTGTCTGCATGTGAGTGAGATGGGTTGCAGGTATGCGTGGTTGAATGAATGACATGCATATGTATCTGAGTCTAGGTGGATCCTGGGAGCCGATTGGTCCTGCACAGGAGGAAAACTGAATAAGATGCCTGAACATCCCAGCTGCAGTGCACTTCCTCAAACTGCTCACAGCCAGATTGCCGGCAGATATTTTGTGCTTGGTTTTAATAAACCTTTAAAGTTATTTGTTTGATGCGTTGCTGGTGGTTTCCCCGAGTCGTAACAATTGGGGGCTCGTCCGGATTCGGTCCAGATCTGAACGTCCATGAGGTGAGTTAAGTGTGTTTGGTGGCTTTTTATTTGACTGTTAGTGTGGTTATATTTTGAGCACCCAAGTTAGCCACCTGGCAAGTGTCACAACCTCGCCACTGTTATTTTTGCCTTTCTAATTTTTGGTGTTAATCCTGAGTGGGGGCTCGCTTCAGAGTGTTGCTGTTGACTAAGCCTGGTCTTCAGTGATGCACTGAGTTCAGCGTTTAAAGTCGCCTCGAGCTCGGCAAGCCATTGAAGACCAGCTAGGCTGAGCATCATCCTGATAGCTTCGGTGTCTCCTTACCGTTTCCTCAGTTTTTCCACTTTAGGTCACAATAAATACTTAGTTTACAGTAACTTGTGGTTGGTGCAGCTTTTTGATGACCAAATATAAGAAAGGAAAAATAGTAGCGTGGTTGTGACACCTTCCCTGCGGCTAACTCGGGTGCTCAAAATATAACCACACCAACACAGTCAAAGGAAAAGCCACTAAACACACTTAACTCACCTCATGGACGTTCAGATCTGGACTGATCCCGGACGAGCCCCCAATTGTTACGACCAGGTCTAGGGGGAAAAACCTGATCACAACAAGAATAAAGAGACTCCCTCTTCCCAACTCCCAAGAAACCACCAGCAACACATCAAACACACCAAGCACAAAATGTCAGTTGGCTGTCTGGCTGTGAGAAAGTCCACTTCAGCTGGGATGTTCAAGCCTCTTATTTGGATTCCTCCTGTGCAGGACCAATCAGCTCCCAGGATCCACCTTGACTCATACAAATGCATGTCATTCACTCAACCACGCACACCTGCAACCCATCTCACTCACATACACACAAGGAAGAAGCAGTCACGACCCTGGGGTCGTAACACCCGATAATTCAGGTCAATGCCTCTCTAACCTAACTTGTACTCAGAGGAATGACATGACTGATGAGTACAGAGACTAGAGGCGTGGCCTCAGTTAACCTCTGCAGAGACACTGGCTTTATGCAAATGCTAACATGACAAGAATGCAGTCGTCCTGTACATTTGACACATGCGGTTCAACAGGAATCACTCACATTTATTACAGGAGCAGCGAGTAAGAAATGGACAACAATCTAATTCATACTCCAAACACATAGGGGGCAGCATATTACCAGATAATAAGAGTGTTCACCCTTTATATCATTGATTCATCTTGCCCATGAGCAATACTAATCAAGACTATGGCTTGACTAAAACTATTTCACAGATAAATAAAACATCTAGTATGGCAGAAAGAGGATCACCTGTTGTGATTCACTGGACTTGAACGCATCTTTGAGGATTTCCACAGCCCGTGATGGATCCACATATTTCCTCTTGGAGCCCACCATGAGTGAGAAGAGGTGCCTTAGCTCCTGCATGAAGGGCAGGTTCCTGTGCTCCTGGTCAACACAACACGATAAGGAATTTAGTGAATTAAACTGGAATCAAATCCGCGTCAATCATCTCAGATGGAGATGAATAGAATGCACCAATTATGAAGTGAACATAATGTTCCAATTCTATGGTTTAGTAAATTTCTTACATTATCATCTACAGTTGGTTATAAATCAAGAGACAACATAATGATCTTTAACAGCAATAAAACAAGTTCTTTAAATGTTATTATGCTTAGTTATTGTACAAAAAAATTTAAAATGTATATCTCACAGTGCAGAGGAAATTTAACAAAACAGATCGCCACCATTTTCACCGGTTTGAATCAGAATTGGACCTGTATCTGGACCTTTATGTATTTTAAGTAGTAAGTGCTACAGCACTTGGTTGCTGGCAAATTTGGTAATGTGAATTGGAAAAGGGGAATGACCTTGAAGACGATTAGCAATGACTTTTTAATGGTAGCGCCTCAGACATGGTGATGTAAAGATCAGACTCTAAGCTCCAGCAGTCTCATACCGCAAAAGCAAAAGGTCAAGTGATTAGGATGGAGGGAACTTAGATGATTGCCCCAAACCACACTTCTACCACTGAAGCTTAAACCAGATTAGAGACAGCCTGCTAACCCTATGGTGAGCGCATGCTGAAGAGAAAATATGGACACGCAAGAACATACGGACGACTGCTCTGCCAATGTAACGGCGATTACGACCAGACACATTTCAGCATCTCAAATTTGGAAAAAAAAACTGCAGGCTGCAACAAAACACAGTCTGTCTGTATTTTCATTTTTGTCCCAGTGGAGAAACATGAAGGGTTTAATCAAACATTTCACAGCAGCTGGCTCTTCTTGAAGCTTATAGGCAGTGAGTGAAGTCAACTACCAGGGACCAACACTAAGCTCCAGTGACCTTAGGGCCAGATCACACAGCTGCTGAATGTTAACACAGCTCGAGGAGGGTCAAACCCTCAGAGCTGAAGTATTGCTGGCTGTGATAAGCTATAAAAGGACAGCTATGATACAGACTGTGTAAGGTCACCAATGTTCTGTTTTCCATCATGGTACAGTATGGTACGGTATGGAATAGTAGCCCTTGGGTCAGGATTGCATTTCAACTGGGAAGATGACCTTTACTTGGTCGGAGCTTTATGGCAAGTGCCCGACGGCTGTGTCGGCAAGATATGTAGCCTGACCGGTGCAACGACGACAATGAAGGACATCGGCAGTTGTGGCTGTCTAAACAAGACATCAAGTTTTGTATGAGAACAGAGGGAGTGACGTCTTTCTGTCGCCCAATCAGCTGACTGTGAGTGAAGCCTGTCTAGCTCCACCATGACCTTACCACACAATTTTACTCTGGTTCCCCAAGGGAAGAGTGCCAAAAAAACAGAACAGTTGGGGCTGGTTATTTTGGTACTATTCCTAATGGAAACGCAAAAAAAAATATGTTCCATACTCTACAAAGGCTAACTATTCCACTTAGGTTGTGCTTGTTAATTTCCTTTATGAGTACAAGTGGGGCTCTCACCTTCTGGTTGCGAGGCAGGTCATGGACTCTGGCCGGTGGAGAATAGTTGAGCACCAGCCTCTGGAACTCCAGCAAGTTGAACAGAGACTTCAAGTTGAACAGGAATAAATAAGATATGTTAGTTAGCTTTAATCACAATTACTTAGACTGTAAAATGCATTGTTATGCTGCAGAGTGGCCAAGCTCATGAATAGGTGCAAAAGGTTCTACTCATAACAGCAATGATGTTGAAATTACTTGACATCAAATTTCTCAACATACTGTAAATGGTACTAGGGCTAATAACTATTTGCATATTAGATTAATCTGTCAATTTCTGAATGAGTTGTTTTGTTCATACAATGCAGACAATGGTGTAAACCTAAAAATGACAATATCTTCTTCTTCCACATAAAACCAAATTAATCTATTATTGATTGCGATTAATTTAGTAATAGATAAATAATTAATTTTTAACCATTCCTTATGAGGATAAATGTTTTTATGTGCTTGTGTTCTCTGTAATTACATAAAAACTGCCCTTCTGGCAATCATCTGGAGTTCATGCCAAAGAAATTATTCTTATAATTATTATTATTATTATAATATTATGATGATTTATAATTATGTGGAAAAAGCATCATGTGATGAAAGTAGTGAAAACACCCTGAGGAGATAAGGGAATGAGCAGTTACTAAATGCTTTTTATCTTATTTATCAAGCAAAACACAGTGTTGTGACTTTGTTACATGAATTATTTGACAACATTTTTACATTTTAACACCTGTCACTTTGTTCACTGCTTTAAGATCAGCGTCCTCCTGTTTATTTTCTGTTTCGTATGAGAGGCCGAAGACAAGAATCGACAAAATGTGTTATCATGAAAAGGAGAAAGTTGTTTACTCTTGTTCTCGTAAGTGAAGTGGAGTCGCATTTCAAGCAGTGCCTTCTTCCTCAAGGTTAGGGGTTAAATTACACACTGAAGCCAGCCAGCCATGTGATGATGTATCCAGTGTTCATTGGGCATATTTCAGCTCCAGTCACATTTTACCACCGACTCCACCAGTGCAAAAGAAACCAAGTCAGAACGTCTGCACCAAATTAAACTGATGATTACTCCATCTAGGAATGTTAGGATCGCAAAAGTCTCCAGTGTATTTATACGTTACTCATAACTGAGGAAAGTAGGTGGCGGAGCAGAGTACTAGACGATTTTAGAACACAATAAATATGTCTAAAGAAGCGCTCTGAAGAAAGGTTTTCGTTTGACGCTCACTTGGTCTTGGACTCTGTGTGTGTGTTTGTGCCCACCTGTATGACAGCACTGAACCAGCAGGTATTGCCAACATTTTTCAGGCCCACTGGGCAGTTATCTATCCTCTTCCTGTCATGTGGGTTGGGTGAATCACTCCATACTTCTGTGTGGGTACGCTTCAGACTCGCCTTGTTCTCTGCGATGCTGGCCTCCAACACTCTAAAAAAAAAAGAGAGGGTGGCAAAGTACGCATGGGAAATAAACCATTTACGTCTTCCACCAAAAAAAACTTTTCATATTGCCGGATCCACCTTTACAGAATTAGTGCGAGTGTGGATATTCCACACTCACTGCCTACTTTGTCTCCATCTTAGGGCCATAAGATGTCGAGTTCAGTTTGTTTCTAGTCAGAAATGCAGTAGGGCTAACCTGCTAATGGCCTGCTCCTCATCAGTGATGCCCGTCTCTCTAAATGCCCGACTTGACTCTTCCAAGCTGAGGGCGATGGCCCTCTGCAGGTCATCTTTGTCATCCCCAGTCAGGTCAATGACATCTGCATCAAAAAAGAGAACACACACAGAAATTTGAAGGACATATACACAAAAATGTTCAGATTTTGTTTTCTTTTAAAGGTCCAGTTTGTAGAATGTATTAAAATATATTTTTTTTACAGTCACTTATATAAATAATTGTTTTTCACTATCTCAGAGTGACCCTTTTATAATTATAAAGGGTGATCGATTACTAAATTAATCATCAACTGGGTGTTTTTTCAATAGTTAAAAAAAGTTTTCTCATTGGTCTGGTTTCTTTGCTCCATATAAGAAAGAAAAATGAAATAATTTTGGTTTGTGGACAAAAAGGGTTGGTAAACAACGATTTTACAATAGACCACAATGGACAAACTAATCATCATTTTTTTCGAGTTTGGATGCTACTGAAGGCTACATCGATTCTTGGAGGGGACTTGGAGGGGAAATAAATACATGTTAAACACTGTACACTGTTTTTACATGCATATAAAAGGTGCTTTAAGCAGTTATAATTATATTATAATCTTACTTCATGTGCATTCAAAGCTAAATACAATTTACTGACCGTTATAAAAACAAGCTCATATGTTTATCTGACTACTGTGCCAATGGTTTAAGTGAACTACTCACTTGTGTCTGCTTGGCTGCCGACACTGATATATCTATCACTGGCCACCTGGGATGTCTGGTAGTAGGTCGTCTCATCTTGCTGAGGAACCTTAGCGTTCTTCTCCGTCAGAAAGGCTACAGCCTCGGCCAGATCCCCACTGCTCACCTGCATTTGAAAATGAGAAAATCAACACCAACGCTCGACGACAACTTCAATCCTATTTCAGTGTCAGTATGTGTGTACAGAGTGTTTTTAATGTGTACACGGTGTACCTGCAAAGCTTGCTGAAGCAGCTGAATGTCTGTGGTTCCTGTTATTTCCCTCAACTGGTTTAGTAGAGTCTGCTGATGCTGTTGACAGCAAAAGAGGAGAGACGGGCACACAAAAAGTTGAGAGTGAGTAAACTGTTCAAAGAAAATGCTCAAAATAAAAAGAGGAAAAACTAAACAATACACAGGAGGAACAAAGTAGTGTGAAAAGTCAACATATCAACTGAAAGCTGAACAAAAACAATACCATTAGGCTCTTAATTATCCAATGACATCCTACTGATTTACAAAACGCACTGTAATTACTCAAGGGCTAAAGGAGAGGCAGTGATAGATAGAATAAAACATTCTGAACACTTTATATGAAGCATGAAGAAATGAAAACACATACCTTTAATGATTTTTTATTTTATAGGAAATGAACTGCACTAAATTTGATGTTGATCATATAAACTGAATATTTTTGATGATTTAAAATCATTAATAGACTGAGTCAACAGTTATAGAACCAGCATTTGACTGCATCTGGCTCATCCCCACAGGTAAAAAGAGAAAACTCTCTTCCCTGCAAACAGACCACAGTATCAACAGCAACAGAATCCTTATCAACAGCATTAAAGCTAATATCTAATGGATGGTAATTGCCACTCATGTCAAACCTGGGTTTAAGGAACTAATACAGTATCAGATTGAAAGCTCTGTCTCTCTCAAATCCTGTTTTCTATTATCTTAAGTGCGATGTCAAACCCAGCTGGACGACATGGTCTTAACCATATGAACAACCTGCAACGCCCAGCTTGAATAAATGCACTTTAAATAAGGGCAGAGTGCACTTAGTGTCAGTGTACAAGGAAGAACTCTTAAGTCTTAAGTGAAGGGAACACGGACTATACATTAACTTTCACAGGTGCAACAGAAAAGGGTGCCTCATCATCAAATGGGTCTCCGTCGGTTTAATACTCATTGGTGTTCCTGTAGATTCAATCTACAGAATCTACAGGACTGTGTGATCTTTTCATCATCGTCAAGAGTGACTGCATGGCACATCCGTGGCAACGCTGCACACTGTCAGCATCACAGATAATCTTCAAGACTTTAATGGCAAGCCATGACCAGCCATGCCTGGGAGCATGCCATACAATAAGGCAGCAGCGCCAAATAAATGATCCAATGTTTCGCCCAGCACAGGTTTGCTACTCTGCTCTTGTGCAGGGTAAGCACTTGCACAATGAATGCCGAAGGATGGGTGAAAAAATCTGAAGTGCACTAGGAAGTACTCATCTCGCTAAGAAATTAGACACTGTTTAGACTTGGTATTAACCTCCGTCCTGAGGGATATTATAACAAGTGGACAGCATTGAGTTCAGGTCTGAGAGCACCCACTCCATCTTAAATGCGTCCTCAGATCCTATCATAAAACAACATTCGGAGATGGTTTGGAAACGTTTACGTGTGTGAATGCAATCTGTCTTCAGCATGCATTAAAGCTGATATCCTCATACCTACTGTGATTTCACAATACTCTTAAACGCTCATGGTCGATGCGTTGATTTATTTGTCGCCACCACGACCATATGAACACTGATGAGCACATGATTGCATTTTGCACTAATGGTTACGATCTTACTGCATGTGACAGCAGAGGGAGTAGTGCTGTGATTCACCCTGGTCCTCCCAATGCTTTTTTATTGATCTCACTCTCTACCTGACACTCAAGGTGATTTGAAGATGCAAAAACATCGACAGTGGACACATCCGTACACTCAGACTCGTTAAAAACATTACTTTTTTTCTTGCAGTTTACAGTGTGGTAAAATGAATACCCATCATTACCTCTCAACATAACGTCATAGATGGTGAATGCAAGTTATACAATACAACTGAAGAGTAGTCAGCATAGTTTTGCAAGTTCGCAACCCAGTGCATAGTTATAGCATCTAAGCTGGCAAACTATAATTTTGGCATCATTTTAAGACAGAAATGTGTTATTGGTTTGTGTCAGTCTTTGCCTGACACACCCAGAACAAGACATTCTGCTCTACTGTCAAGAGATAAATAAACACAGATTAAACAGGTCACAGACTTTAACAAAGAACACTGTGCCATCCAGCATGTTCATCTTTTTATGTGCCTTGGAAATAAAGTGGGAGAATATACTGTAAATTACTAGGGATGCACCAAAAATTGGCAGCCGAAAATAGCCAAAAGCCTTTTTCGGTTTTGGGCCAAAATACTTTTTTCAATCCCACCATCAGCTACAAGATTCCCATAAGCTTTTCGCAGGCAAAAATGCTTTTACAAAGTCAGTGAAGAGATTTAAAAGAAAGTTCACACCTTTACCTGGAAGAGCATACATATTTAATACAGCAGACCTAATTTACCTACAGTTTACACGAGAGGTTGTCCATCTTATAATCAAACGGGTGTGTTCTTACCGCCGAAAGCGATGCACTGAAAAGCAAATGATATCAAATGTAAAAAATAACTGGAAGCCATGTCCCAATGAAGTCACCTGACCCATGCCTAAGTCAACCTTCATTTCTGTAAGGGCTCACTGTCTTCGTAGCACATATGCAATCATGAAAGTAAATGGTTTATGACTTCTGCATGACCTCAGTTTAGCATTTCTCTGAAAGTTACTGGGCCCGATTCTGGCAGTTTTGAGTCTCTGTCTATTATTAAGTTACACACTTCTCAGTGTTCTTCTCAGTTTTCAAACTGAATTGGGGTCAGCTGCATTTCTAAAATTATATTTTTTGCAGCGACATGCCTGGTACCGAAACTGTGTAGAGTTGAGTGCTAGACCTGTATAGTGGAAAAGCAATTAGAGGAAGTTCTCCCAGACATGTCAGATATAGTGCTGACAAATACTACTGTGGAAGCCTTAAACATCAGGGCTAATTTAAATGTAACACAGCTTCAACCTTTCAGAAAGTGTCCTCTTTAGCAAAGGCTTTTACAACTGCTAAAGTTACAATTACTATTTTGCCAAGTTTCAACCAACGAGGTAACGAAACCATAAAAATGTCAGTGATTTGTGGTCTGTGACGCAGACAGATGAAGGCTTCCTGGCTGGGTCACTTCAGTGTGAGGAAAATTACACCTGTGACAGACCTGTGCCAAGTCAACCAAAAGAACAGACATGCACAAACACTCATTTCCATGTGACTTGTCTGGCACGGCTGTTTGTCACACTGGTCACGAGCAAATTACAGGACAGCCTCTGAATAACACCTATTACCGTAATGTTGTACAGCACCTCACAAACAGGGGGGCAAGTTCTCACAAAGTTTTTCAACGTGCAAGTGAAGCGGTTAAAACCAAAAACAAACTGCACAAGTAGGATTAGGATTCCCTCGACAGAATCTCATCTCACCGTCCACAGGTCGTTACATGAAAACCTGCACCACTCCCTGCACTCATGACTGCTACTAAATCCCACAAGGCAATCCTAAGTTACATAGTTTTCCAAAAACATTTGCAAAAAAAATAAATCCTTAATGAAAACAGAGAAATTTATAATAAATTATTAATTTATTGCATTGAGGTTTTTACTCTTCAGGGAGTTGCAAAAGTTCATATAAGGGGAGTGTCAAAAATTCCAATGGAAACAGATCCAGAGAATAAACAATGGTGTGTTTATAAATGATGAGTCTTAAATGTCACTATAACTTCCGCATTTCATCGCACTGGTAAAAGGGCAGTTTATCGCACAAGGGGAGGATTTATGTGTAGACTAATGTGGAAAGCACAACAAGCTCAAGAAGGAAATGTAACAACAATAATAGACGGGTAGCAGCAACAAAACGCCCAATATTCACTAAACAGCAGTGGATGGAACACTCAAAAATGCCCATTTTAATTTACCTAATGTTGAAAAAGTCCAGATCTAAACAGCTTTGCATTTTGTCATAAATACTGTATCGTCAAATGCGTTATTTACCATAATTTTCAACAGTCATAAATGTACTGTGTCAAAACTGTGCAAAAATGTAGTGGTCAATATTTACCCCATCTTAATTACCAGTGGTGTTAATCATGATTTTATTTTGGCTCATGAAAAGGTCACACAGCATAATAGGGTTAGTGTTACACTGAGTCATTAATGAGAGGCTACGCATTTATTATTATTGCCTGCAGAGTTTTAACTGCCATGGTGGTGCCACCAGATATTCACGTAAATCAGACATATCCTTTTTTTAGGATTCATATTAAATGAAATGAGTTCGGCTTGGTTTAACACAGTGACCATATGCTAGACAACAGAGGCATTGGCACCGAATTAGATGGGTGATTACGCAACAGAGACAGTAATTCTTCCCATTAGGACGAGCAAAACAAACATCTTATCCACGTTTTACAAACTTCAATCAAGTGGTTGCACAAGTAAACAAAGCTGTATAGTGCTGGGCATGGTGTGGTGTTGTAAATCACACAAATAAGAGCCTAAGAAACTGACTCGTAATGCACTCCTGTTAAGTACGTTGCTATCAAGAGTAAGCTAAAGAAATCTGCTTTAGCCGTTATGAATCATAACATACTTGGCTTGCTGGGAGGCCGCTAAATCCCTGCCTAGCGCCCAGGCTCAGCTTAGCTGGTACCCACACCGCTGGCCATACTTAGTAAACAAAGATATCAGATATGTGACGAGTACCACAGGAAACATTTGGACACACCAACATGGACACACACTTCAAACTAAATAGTGTAGGCGGTGAAATGTATTCAATACAGCGCCTCAGGGAATTAAACAAGAATTCTCTTATTCAATACTGCGAAGTTAACGACATTAAAATTGAACCTGTCAGTGCCATTTGGCCTGTTTTATTTCAATTGACGACACAACTGACTGAGTATACTAACGCCAACGAGCGAGGCGTTGTTATTGTCTGTTGTGTTCGGCGTGCACTGACAGCTGTCATTGACGCTGTACGACAACGCTTTCGTAAAACCCAACTTTACGTGATGCCGTTAGCTAACACTGGCTAACAGCTAGCAAAACATTGGATAACGCTTTGCGCAAGAGAAATGATGGGGCCTAGCATACACACGTTAACTCGCTGTTTACATACGCATTCGTCCCGTTATCTGCGGCAGACCCGTAACCCCCATGCAACAATTTGAAAACAACACAGCTCGTAATAGTCATATATAGCACACTGAGCAACATGTTCGTCTTAAAACTATGCAACTATGCAGTGAAGCTAACGTTAGCAAGTTAGCTCCTGCAAGCTTACCTTCTGTGAATGCTGCTGGAGGACATTCTGCTCCACGGTCATGGCCGGTTCACAAGTAAAAATGTAATTAAATTAATCCAGGGTAGCAAAACGCACGGAGTAGTTCACAGCGACGCGAATTTGAACACAACGCTATGATGTCCCCTCCTTCACCAGCGACATCATGGGCGCCATAGCAGAGTGACTACCCCAGATCGTCAGCAGGCATGAAAACATTGCTCCTCCCTGCCTGAGATATGGGATCGATTACTCATGTCTGCCTGTAACTGCAGTTACGTCATGGATGGGCCTTTTGGAAAGTATTATTTTTAAGCAAGAATAATACAAATCTCACCCTCGATTCTCACCTTCATCCCAGAAATTATTATTAGAACACTGCATGTATTCAACATGTAAACATCTACAATAATCTGTTCCCTATATGAATGCATGTCACCCCTGCTTTATGTTTATGTTTATTTCCTCTCCTTTAATTATCACTTATTTTGTGTCATGTGCACTGATATTTTTTATCCCTGTTGTGCTGAATATTGTTCTTGTTTTTAAGTTAACGCACGTAAATAACAGCTGCTGGCTGGGGTTATATTCCAAGTAATTTACGCTTGTAACCTGTTTTAATATCCACACATGAGCATATTTACCTGATCAAAATGGGAATCAGATTGCATATGGATGGCTACTAAAAGTAGGCAGTGTGTGACACATCAATATTTTTGTGCAGTTGTGTATATCAGTAGGATACATAATCCCTCTATCCCCAGCTATTCTCCTATTACCAAATGTGCTCATATTGAATTTCCACCCATGTGCCCTTTATCCGTGAGAGGAGAGCGGAATCTTCAACTTTGGTGCATCAAGTACATTGAAGTTAATTATACTGAAAAGAAAAGCAAGAATAATATTTCCTATGTGATGTTTTCTAGCCGATATATATATATATATATTTTTTAAAGTATCCTCATACAATATATGAACATATACCTATTATTATTATTATTATTATTATTATAATACATATAACCTATTGTGTCAGGTTTGTTAGAAAGGCATCTATAATTCTATAACCCTTTGTGCATTATTATAAGAGCAGTACACCATAATACTCAACTGCTGCCTCTGTTTTCAGCTACATTTCAGCCTCTGGGGGGCGCTATAACTACAGCATTATCTGCTAGTAGATAATACTACTAGTGCTATTTCACAACATTAGGGTTCATATTGCACAGAGATTGAAATAAACATTGCAACCACTGAAGCACAGCTGATGTTGTTGTTGGTAACAAAAGTAACTGAGTACATTTACTCTATTACTGTAATTAAGTCATATTTTTGGGATGTTATTTCACTACACATGCAGTAAATTCTCTCTATTATGCTTATTATCCTAAAAAATCTTACTGTCCTTAAATGAAACAAAACAATCCATCATTGTGGAAAGATCATTTGAGACTATGTAAAAGGAAAAAAGTTAACAATTATCGTAAATTCAATACTATTTTTGCATTGCATTGCAATTTTGGGACACAAAGACAAAGTCACGTGTCCTATCGCAGTTATAATAACAGCCAACATTCAGAGATGTCAGCTGTGATTAATTCAGTGTAAGATGGGAGAGAGTGAACAGCCCTCTCACGTGGAAGTGGGTCATCCTTTGAGCTGTTCAGGAATAGTCTCGTCGTAACAGTTTTATATATATATATATATATATATATATATATCTGCAGCAGTCAGCATTGCTTTGTTCACGTGAACTGTGTCACCTAAGTAGTACAAATAAATATTAATAGGAATTGTTCAAACTTTTGTGGTGTTGGTGGCAAAAAAACCAAAAAACTGTTTATAAATATTATAAAACATATTGCTATATTTATGGAGTGTGTATTTAGATATTTGCATGTACATATACTGTATCTTTTGTTCATTCACTGTCTCAAAGTGGTACTGCCACTCCACTTTTGTCCAGCAGAGGGCGACATCCTCCTGTGGAGCTCCAGCTTGCATAATGACAAGCGCCCAAAAGGAAATGCATCATGAGAATGATTTAATAAATCAGGTCACAAACTGCAAATTGCAGCCCCATGTTTTTCATCCATATCTTGCACTTGTATACGAGGCAAAAACAAATAAATAAGCGTTGTCAAAAAAGTAATGAGTGACACTGTTACAACGCCGTCTGAGCAGACACCGCTCCGCTTTGACCTCGAGGCTGGAGGTAGAGCAATGAGTCAGAAACGCTCACAAGCTGCCAGGAAACTAATCAGAAAATAAGTTGATGAATCAATTGGCAAAGTCAAACAGCAGCCGCAGCAGTCTGACTAGATCCTTGGCTGACAAGCTGATAGTCAATATAAAGAGCTCAGACTTGTTTGAAGATCAGAACATATCCTGAAAGTCCCCACACCCCTCTGTCTAATATATGTGCCGTATATTACAGTTGTACTTTTATGTAGATATATATAATCATTCATAGTAAAAATATCCGTTTTATCTGTGTTTGAAAGGATCCCGACGTATGGAAACAACTGTCAGGCTTCATTACCTGACTGCTTCTCAACTATTTCTTCTTATCTTTCAGGAAATACACAACATATTGTAATTCCATCTTCTTATCTGCTGTTTTGCGTGTAGCGTTTGATGACACAATATTTCCTCCTCTCCTACCATGTCTGAAACCTTTGCATTTGATACCGAACAAGTAAACGTTTCTGCAAATCATAGGAAACGTTTCATTTTTACATTCTAGAAAGACAAAAAGAAAAAAAAACGGAGGTCTGACTGATATAATTTTTGGCAAGAGGTTTCATAGGTGCCGTAAGATTTTGTAAGTGACATAAATCAGGATTATTCGAGACATTTCTCATTTGTAGATGGAGTTCCTGTGGTCGACGCGAGCGAGAGCGAGACTCCTGCCAAGCAGCAGTCCACACTAATGTGTATTTAGAACAGGACGTGGCGTGTTTTATGAATTTTACATAAAATCGGGGGCGACGCAAGCCTTTATAGGGGCTCTACGCCACCTTGGAGTAACATGTGCTTGACTGCGTAACACGATAAATTACATTAATTATATTATATTGTTTTTTTAGGGCTCTTTTTTGCACTTTCATATTCAAAGTAAAGCAAATATCTAAAGATATCTAGGCTTCTTTAATATGTTAAAAGCTTTTTTTCCTCCACACATTATTGGGGGTGGGGCCCTGGTGAGGAGCCACTTATGGCGCTTTTCCATTATACCGTACAGTTCTCGCCTCGACTCGCGTTGGTATCAGGCACGTCATTTTCCATTTCCTTATAGTGCCGCCTCAACGTGGGCGCGGCTTCATGAAACTGATGTGACGTCGTTTTGTACGTGACACAAACACACTAGTAACAGACAAAGAATATAATCATTGATTCGAATCAGTGAATTAAAAAGATTTGTTTGACGAATCGTTACGTACTACACAATCAGTTACTCAGAGGCGATTCTAGAGTCTGTAGGGGCCCTAAGCAAAAATTCCCAGGGGGCCCTTCCAACCAGTGTCCATCACCATTATGTTATAATAATAATCTGACACCAACGAAAAATGTATGAGTTCAAAATATTATAAAAACTATATAAACTGAGTAAAAAAAAAATACATTACACTGTAAAGAACCCACATTATAAAACAATATAAATAAATAGAACAATTAAATACTGTAAATAACCATATAAATTAAGTAAAAAAAAGATTAATTACACTGTAAATAATCCTCTTCATTTTCCAACTTGCAGAACGATAACTTCACACAGGTTAACGTGAGGTGGGGCCCTTTTAGGGAGGTTTCCTACTGAGAAGTCATTGCAAATTGGCCATTGTTTTTTAAGGGGGACTGGGAGGCGGCTGGTCACTGCACATTTCAGTAAAACCAGCGCTCAGGCTCCCAGTGTCGGGGGCCCCCTATCGGCTCGGGGGCCCCAAGCAGTTGCCTGCCTTGTTCACAAACTGCGCCTCTGCAACTGAAACGTGTCGAAACGGGTTGTGATTGGGTTTTTGCGCCTCAACCTAAATACGTATAAGTCACTCCCTGAACCTACAATTCACCATGTTCATAACCAGGTTACCTGGTTAGCATCGCCCTCATTTCCTCATTTCCTCCTTTCGGCCACAAGCGGTTAAAACAGTATCGCGTTGAAATGCACATTTATAGACATGTAAATAAATAAATAAATGTAAATTCGGGTCAGAAATGCGAGCGCACACAAATCTGTGGTTTGCAAATAGCCAAATACACACACAACGGCAATGACTGTGTTGAAAGTTGTTCAGTGAAAGGTAATGAAGCAGGTATTGGATTAAATATTTCTATTAATTTATTCACGTGACATGTTTTGCAAACAAAATGTTGAATTTCAACTCCAGCCAACATCTCTGTGCTGCCCCCTTGAGCCAGTTTGTGCACTTGCACTTGTTTTAATCCTTGTTTTTTTTACTAAGGGGTTTTGGAGAAAGTATCATAATTATTATTAACTAAGGGCTCAGTGCAGCTACATGTAAGTGGTTGTGAGTGACAAAGCATTCTACAGTATTGTCCACACACTCGAACGGGGGGGGGAGGGGGGGGGGCATTGTGCCAGTCACCACGCGGAATGAAATTGAGCCGTGAACGTTTTTTACGAGTGTACTCTATCACATTATGGCTTTAAGTTAAATGAGTTGGCACGGTCGCGGTCAACGTGTGAGGATCTCTTCTGGACGCAGACAGTTCCTCCACGTCCTCCCAACTCAAGTCTCCTTCACTGCGTGGTCAAAGGCAAACTGTGCACCACATCTTTATGGGCTAAATCTTGATACCGGTCATTCAATTACACATCATCTGACACACGCGTCGAGATAAGGTTAGTGTGCACGTCGCGAAAAAAGAAACGAGGGTGCACATTAGAGCGATCCACTTTTCTTTCTTTTTTTTTTTTTAGTTTCAGTTCCTGGATTTGGATTTCTGCTGATACTGACACCAATACCAGAGGTTCTCCTTGCTTCAACATCATTGTTGTCATTGCTGGCATTAAGAGTAAGGTTACATGAGAGTGAAACCAGGGGGCATATGCGGAAAGCATAGGCATAAGTGGAGCTGCTTGACCGGGGGGGAGGGGGGGGAAGATATCTGGCACCCTCACGGTGTTCACATTGCCAAATTCATTCTCCAGTTCGTCCTCAAAGGAGCTATATATAAGTAATTTATTCCATTAAGACAGAAAAATGACAATGATATATCAGAGAAAAGTGAAATACTGACTTCACGGATAGCAATGACACAGCTAGTCTGTGGTGTAGTCTACGCGATACGCGTATAGCCACTACAAAATGGCCAGGATTTCCATATGACCACTTACAACTGAATTTTTATGGTTGTTTTAATTAAAAAAACACTAATTAAATATAACTCTAAATCAATTAAATGTATTCTTTTTTATGGGTTATTGCACCGCTGGTCTGGCAACCCATGCTGCTTTGTGTGTGAGTGTATTTTTTTATGCGACCGGGAAAAAGTGGAAAAACCTAATGCATCACAGTTACATACATATAGAAGAAAAGGGGAAATGCAAAACAAGCAACACTTTTTTGAGCGTTTGCAACGACCTGTTCCTGAATCTAAAGACACTTTAGAGCAGTGGCAGTGACAGTAGACCACACTACAGTAGACCACGCTACACCACTGCGGCTAGCATAGACACAAAATACATTTAATTTGCAGGTTGTAAACTGTGTTTATGTTTTGTTTTGGTCTGTTGAGTCACCACCTTACTCCAGTAATGGAGCTTGTAGCACTTCAACACACGGGATGCTAGCAGAGTGAGTAGAGAGCAGTAAGTGTTGGAACTTAATGGTACTGGGCCTAAAAAGTCTCAGCACCCCTCTCAAAAACAAAACAAATTAACGTCCGTAGAAGTGATACTAGGGTACTAGGGGTGTCACAATCTCGATTGTAACATCCGTGTAGGCGTGCCAGAAGGGAAAAACAGTGTTGTGATTGTAGCCATTGTAGCATAACTTCACGTTACCTCCTCCCGCTAACCTGCTGCCAATTAATAGTAACCATCGTAACTGGGTGAAACATTTACCGAACTGGAACCCCCATTCTGCTTCTCTGAAATCACTAGTGCGGAGATATTTTATGTTTGCTTTGTTTTGTTGCAAACAGGACCAAAGAAAACCACGGTGTGTGAACTATGCTATGCGCGTGCAGCAAAGTGCAGGACGTAAGGATGTAGACGTAACTACGAAAACAACTCAGACTAACACAGACACCTCTTCCGTCCTCATTTGGAGCGAAACTTCCACAAAATTCAAGTCGTGCTAACTAGCGCTATATGCTATGTGTGTAGCATATAGTTGTTGAAAACCTTGGTTTTAAGCATTTAATTCAAAAATGGACCAAAGAGCTTCAGTGTTTAAAAAAATAAAACAGTTAGGAAGTGTTCATAAATTTGCACTGCATTGTTGCGTATTTTTTCAAATCGATAACGGCATCAGACTAAATGAATTTGGCCAGAATCTGGATTAGTCCTTGTCAATTGCCTGGAATAAATCAAGTCTATATCGGCACCCGACACCAAATGGAGGGATTATACGGAGATAGTGGCCAGTCAATAAACACTATATATCATCTCAATCCTGTGTCTCGAGAAGGATTATTTTCATCACTGCTTATATTTCATTTCGCAACGCTCATAAAACAAATATGACACGTCGTCTTTTTCCTCCCACGAAAAGGCGTGAGCTCCGTACATATGAAGCCTTCACATAACAAAAGATAAGCCGCCGTGTGCTTGTTGCAGTCGGGGGAAATGACAGAGATTTGAGTTGCTGATCCTGGTTTTTTAATATCAAACACTGATGGAAGCGCCTGTCATCGACGTTAATGTACAACGCAGAAACGGGCAAAGCCACATTTCCTGAGCTGCATCGCTGCACAAAAAGAATGTGCTCGCATATCGTGTGTGTGTGTGTGTGTGTGTGTGTTTTGTAATGGCAGCAATAGTATGTAGTTCACTTAATTATAAGCTACACTGATTGTGTCCTTTTCCTTTGCTGTTTTCTTTTGTCAGAGTGCAATATGAGCATTGATTATATGACAGGGTAAAGAATGGAGTAGTTAAACCCTGTCACGGCTGGATGTAGGGCAACTTGACAAGATCTTTCTTTCTCCAGATTCCAGCTATTTTCTCGCCTTTTTCGTTTTTTTTTTAAAAATGGTGGACGTTCACCACTTCCACAAGCCCCACGTTTCCATATTTGTTCTACATTTGAAATGCTCATGCACCAGTTGTGGCCAGAGGCTTGAGTTTTTTTGTTGTTGCTTTTTTTTTTTGGTTCATCTGTCTCTTGTTCCTGAACATGACATCTCTCAGTATCACCTCGAGGGTGTTTCTGAAAAATTCAGAACAAACATGGAATGGAACTCCAGGTTCAACTGCTTAGATTTTGGTTGTTGTACACTCTTAGAAATAAGGGTTCCAAAAGTGTCCTTCTACAAGGGCTGAGGTTCTACCTGGAACCATTTAAAACCCCTTTCCTGAATAAAGGGGTTTACAAGGGTTCTTGGTGGAACCCTCCAAAAAGGGTTCTCCTATGAGGACAAGCCGAAGAACCTTATTAAGGTTTTACTTAGCACTTTTATTTCTAAGAGTGTAGTCAAATATGTTAAAAAATAAAATAAAAATGATGAAGTGATGACATTTTATACCAAAAATTGCAATGATCAAACACCTATCTTTACGTTATTCAAAACTATCACTCGGGAACAGCAGGGATTATGTTTCAGATTTTAATTCCCTCGTTTAAAGTGTGTTAAATGGAATTATATTCAGACAGCTCTCTATTCTGGTTTGACTCTATTGACACATTTGACCTTTGACATGCTACTGTTAATGAATTTGTTTTATTACATTTACAGTAAATAATACATATTATATTTTACCCTTAAAATGTTGCTTTTTTCCATTACTATGTTAAAATGTACCGTATATACAGAGCCTATAAGAATGTGCAATACAGAGTGTCTTATATCCTTTTCCCCTGATGATCTTTATGAACCCACGTGAACAAAAAGCACTCAAAATGTTTAAAATCAGATTACTTTTGTGAAACTTGGAAAAATGTCACAGTTCAAAGGTCGCGCGTCTCGTTTTTATGAAAAAAACAAAAAACTGTCTAATTTGTGACTTCTGCACTATTTTATATCACTACTTAAAAATGTGATATAAATCATAACTTTGACTCAACACACAAAAAAAGCCTGAATATATGGCCTATAATCACAGACACCCACAGGATGTCCATATAAGGAGTTGTGCATTATTCCCACGGCATCCAGGGTTAATAAGGATTATAGTGTTATTATAACATGAAGTCATTCTGCAGTTCAGTGGAGGAACAATTTAAACAGTAACACTAACAGTATAGTGCAATAACAGCATGGTAATAAGTCAATATTATGTCATTTACAACTTAATTGTCAAGGTTATAGCTTGATAATGACAATTACTGTAGGTTAGCATCAGTGTAACACCTTCATATTTACATATTTTGGAATAAGAACTGGTAATAATATATTTTTTTCCATTGTACCACAATATTATTTCCCTATTACAAAATGATTAATAAACTATAGCCATGTTGTTTTTGTACTTTGAGGTAAAATGTTACATAAGATATTGATGGAAAAGTCAGTTGGATGGTCCCTTTAGAATTGTGGTTGAACTTTGAAGAGCTCTTAACTTTAAAAAAAGCAACTTTTTTTGTTGTTTCTTTTCCCCCTGCATGACTTCACACTGAGCGGATCATCAGAGCACAAACTCTCCGAGTTAAATTTGGCATGCTTCATCTTAAATGGCCCTTAACCCGCCGCGGCTCAAAGTTCACATACAGCGCTCCGTCTCAGCCTCAGACTGCATGACACCGCGCTGCCCTTTCTCATTCGACTGGGGATTTTGACAAATATTTACTCGGAAAGTTCACGACCCCTGCAGTTTTAACCGCGACGTTATTGTTTCTGATGAAGCGCGCAGGAAATGAGCGGTCTGTACGTTTCCTAGGGATGAGACTTTTCACATGAAAGAGTTTGAAATGACTTGTTTTTTCTTTGTTTAAAACTGAGAAAAGGTTAAAGTGGAGTGAAATGAGTCACCTTTTAAATAATAGTAATAAAAAGAAAGAAAGCTGCAGATACAGTGTGTGTGTATGTGCAGCAGTGACCTGTCTGAGAGGCCTGGCAGACAGGAGACTGACATTGCTGCCTCTCCCCAGCCAATTTGTAAAACATTTACTCTGGTGGGGTCGGACATGGGCAAGTATCATCCATGTTCTTTCAATGTCAGCCAACATCCCCAAGCTGACAGGCTGCTCAGCGGACTGCAGGGACTCTCGCTTGTCATGAATATTACATCGGGACTGTTTACATGCTCACACGGGGGCAACTTTTACACTTCAGTGTAGCATAAATGAAAAGAAAATAACCGTTTTTGCACTTGGATCTTGCACTTTGCTCAAAACCAGAAGTTGCCTCACCCTGACGTATTATTTCCGCTATTTCTTGCATTGCACATCGAGCTTATTGCTTATTTATGAGTAATCACGGCTTTATGTATGCACAGCGAGAGGCCACAGGAAGCGGCAAAAGGGGGTTAAGAAGCTGTCAGGCTCGAGAGAAAGAGAGCGCCAGGACTCGAGCCATACTGCCACTTGTCATATTTATGAAACGTTAGAAGACGAACGGCCTGAGTGTAATGCACGGGGGAGGGGGGAGGGATGAGGGAGGAGGAAGGTAGTGGTGCTGTGTTGTGTGGTTTGTGTGGCGGGGGTGGGAGGGAGGGAGGGAGGGAGGGAGGGGTGGTGGTGACACAGCTGCAGGCCAACAGTTGATCCTGTCCCGGGAAACAGGATCAGCCAGGTCAGGGTGAGGAGGGGTGGGGGAGCAAAAGGCCGTGACCCCTGAGGTTAAGGAACAAAACTTCACAAAGAGGTACATCTTCAAACGAGAAAGCCCACTGGGGAACTAGGTATGAGGTTGAGAAAATAAACCGGTTTGACCTCCTTTCTCGGAGGCAGGAGTTTCCCCCCAGGTGTTTGCTTTAACCTCTTTTTTTGTGTGTGTGAAAAAGACACTGCAGCTCGTGTTTTTCACACTCACGCAGCACCAGCAGACACATTGTCTTTTACCCCAAAAAATAAAAAAAAGTCTGCTTTTTTTTTATTACACTCCAGATGGGGTCACATGACCCATAAAATGCTAATTATATTGTGTGTGTGTGTGTGTCGTCACATATGAGGTCAAACCTCGTGCTCAAAGTTCACACACTTTCATGAGGCGAAGGGGAGGGGGGGGGGCAATCGAACATCTGTGTGCGTATTTACCACACCAATCACCGTGACAACAAGTGACAACTGTTCTCAGTATGGTCTCCATGTGAGTAAACAAGGACATAAGTCAAAAAAACAAGCAAAAGAGAAGTCGCTTTAAAGAGTTTTTTACGCGTTCCCATGCAGACGAACCCATGAGTGCACACGTTAAGTGGCCGTCATTAAGTTGTTTGTCAGAGAATCAGCATCTGTATCTCCAGGAAATTGTTTTTGGAGGCCTCATAACTATGAAATGCCTGTTGTGGGACTTCCGGGTCCTTGAGTCATTGGTGGCCTGGTGTGCGGCGCTCACATCCTTTTAGCCTCACGCTGAGGTCAGGAAATTAAAGCGAGAAGCCGCGCAGACAAACAGCCGATTGTCAGTTTTTTTACACCTTGACCTCTGCTTAAACTCGCGATCTCGCCCTCCTTTATGTTTCGCCGCTGCCTCAGCAGTCGGAGGGGAAATCAAGAGGTTACAGGCGGTTCAGCCTTGATAACAATCTCGAAATGGAGAAGTTCACCGAGGGGAAAGGTTACGGGGAGTTTAAAGAGAGTGCAGTCAGTCATGGGGAGGATTAAATAAAAAAAAAAAGGGAAGCCGGGGCTGAGGAACTGCGCTGCGATTTCAAAAGCACAGCGCAGACAAAAAGCTGTCTGTTCGCCCGACGCTGGACTTCATATTCAATCCCAGTGCCAGAAGAAGTTTAGCTTGAACTCATCTTCACCTTCAGGGAGTCCCACGCTACAGGCTGTTTTTCACAAGTCTGGGAAGTTATCACGATTCGGACAGCTTTTTCGAGAACTCAACGCATGGTTTTCGGGTTTTTCAGACCTATTTTCAGGCTCGACATACGAAGATATGTGTTCCATTTCGTAATCCCCACATCCTCGGACATGCAGCGTACATCTGGTGACCTTTTACGCGTCCTCCCTCCTTTCAGTGTCTTTCCTGCCTTTGTTAAGACTCAGCGCTGTGGCGAAATGTAGCGGCCAACTCAGAAGCAGAGGTTTTTTTGAGGGCCAAATACAGGACATCCTGTCACTCTAATAGAACACAGTCTTTGATTCAACAAAGGTGAAACCGTCTTTGATGTCCTTCAGCAATGAGACCATTCGTCATCGTGAAGCCCCGTATCTGATGATGGGATGAATATGATGACTTCCCTATTACCTGAGGGTAATTTATGCTATAGGCGCACGCGGCGCGGCACGTTGGTGGCATCGCTGATCAATATTTCCATCACGATCTTTTCGCATAATGTATTTAAGTGACCTGGGAGAACTTCTGCTCCTTCCTATGTAGGCTGTCTTTACAAATCTGTCGTTTAACGGGAGACTTTGACCAAAAGGGTCGTCCAACGATGCTTATCTCAATCTAAGAAGAAATAAAAAATACTACTAACGCTATTCTAAGACGTTATTTTACCTGTCATTTAGAATCAACAGCTGCTCTGAAAACTTCAGCAAGTCTCTTTAATTGTCCTTCACATTGAAACCAATTACCAAAACGAGTAAATCAGCTCCACACGACTCTTCTCTGCGTTGCTCGCTTTAGTAGCGCACAGATCTCGCGTCGCCGGGCGACAGAACTGATGCTTTATGTAAAGGCAAACGCAAACACCGCTCTACGACAAAATTAAAAGGCGGAAAACACAACTAAAAGTTGAACAGAACAGAATTCTAAAAGTAGCTCAGAAGTTTGATGGAATTGACACTTCTGGTCTTTGCCGCTGTGCTGCCTCTGTATACAGACAAATGCTCCCTCAGTCAGGTCTGGTAATACTTGCCGATCTCCGACAAAATTAAAATGTGGAAAACACAACGAAAAGTTTCAGAACAGAATTCTAAATGTCGCTCAGAAGTTCGAGAGAATAAACACTTCTTGCCTCTGCCGCTGTGCTGCCTCTGTATACAGACAAATGCTCCCTCAGTCAGGTCTGGTAGTATTTGCCGATCTCCAACAAAATTTAAATGCGGAGAACACAACGAAAAGTTTCAGAACAGAATTCTAGAAGTGGCTCAGAAGTTTGATGGAATAAACACTTCTTGCCTTTGCCGCTGTGCTGCCTCTGTATACAGACAAATGCTCCCTCAGTCAGGTCTGGTAGTATTTGCGTGCAGAGCCCGTTAGATCATGTTAGACCATGTTAGATCATCAAACAGAGGCAGAATAATCACTTAATTACACTGCGGCTTTACGTACTTGCCACTTTTACGCACAACATTTAACTTTATTATGTAATTACATTCGTCTAAACCTGACCTCTCACACGAACAAACATGTGCTTCAAGAATGCTTTTTTTTTTAAAGATCAGAAGTTTAAAGAGTTTCGCTCAGATATCATCTTGTAACTCAAGAAGGGAATTTTTTGGGAAGAAATTACAGCGGGATTGCTGCCTCCTGCCCGAGCCGAGCCTAATCTGGCACGCTGCACTGAATCGGTGTGAAAGAGACGTTAAAAATGATGCGTTTAAATGACTAATCGGATGTCTGAATGTTCAGAAAATGAGTGCAAAATGGAGGGAGCACCAGATCTGACTGTCTTTATATATAGGTTTTCTGAAAACATCTTCAGAAATTGAGAAAATTGAGGCCTTTTGGGTTTTTGCCTAAGAGCAGGAAAGGTCACGGTTCCCCTCTCACTCGAGATTTGCAGTTCAAATTCTGTAAGTCACTGTTCTTTGGTCGTCACATCGTATAAAAAAAGTACACAAATGTGACTACATTCTGGTAGAAAATCACAGAGAAACAGTTGAACCTCTCCACCACCGTGTGAACTTTCCACACAGCACACAAACAACTGAAAATTTCATGGATTTGAACCAGAACTGTAAATAATCTGCGAGAGTCACGAAAGAGCCGAATTGAGGGAACGCTCCACTTTTTTGTGAACGTTTTTAACGCTCGAATGACGTTACTATGTCGGAGTATGTGGACGTGTGCGTTTGGAGTGTGTTTCGATTCATTTTAGTGAGAAATTTGTCAGAAAGTATATGAAATATTCCAAAAATTCCAGAAAATGTCTAGGTTTGGAGGGAAGGAGTAAGGGATATAGGGGTTCTAATATGGTTACCTCCTTTCTGTCTGTACTCACTGTGTAGGGAGGAAAACAACAAGAAAAACCTGTATATGATGCGAGTATACTGCATTTATCGTATGTTTTCAATAAAAAATTGAGCAGAAAAAGGATAGGTAGGTTTAAAGGTGCATTATGGAATAAATCTAAAGCAACTGGCCATAAAATCCTCCTAATATGTCACAGAGACTCAGGAATAATGTTCATATAACAAACTGAACTCACCAACAACAACAGTACAGACAAAATATTTGCATAAAAAAAAAACATTTTGCAGACTGCAAATCATGTTTATGTTTTGAAATCATGTTTTTGGCATGTGGCGCCACCTACCGCCATCTACCAATCATTGCAATCAGTAGAGTCTCAGCTGCCGAGCAACCACGGGTTGCCAGTTACGTCAGAAAACCAAACCTAAAAGACCTCGGTATTTTGAATTTGAATGTAGTAACCACCTTTAAATGTCTGGAACTAGGGAAAAAGGCTATTTTTAATGAATTTAAATAGGGAAAATGTGCAAAAAATAACATTGAATATTTCTGAAATTCTGAAATATTCTATTTGAGCTAAACAAGTTGAAGTATCATGGACAAACACAGCAGGAATAAAGTACAGAACAACATGAGGAGAAAAAGAGGAAGACATCCATACTAGGTCATGCATTTTAGTACTTTATTTTTGAGATATCAGTGCAAATGAACACCAAAAATGAAAACATAAAAAAAAAAAATATATAATAATAATGAAATAATGTTTCAGGTCTTCACATGAAAAAAATGAAACATCTTTTTTTCTTTTTTTTAATATATTCGCTGCTACAAATGTATTTCTTAGATGCACAATGCAGATCTATGATTGTACGTCAATCCCAACCCCGAAACCCGCCCCGCCCACACTCCAGCTCCTTCACAGAGCTTTGTTAACCAGTAACAGAAAAAGAAAAAAAAAAATCACAAAAATATTCAATGCACATTTATTTTTTCCACACATTTCTATCAACTTGCTCGACAGCCTGTGGTTATTTAGAGACTGATCATATTCTAAATGAACCGCTCTCTGTGATAATAAAAAAAAAAAAGAAAAGAAAAAAAAAGACCTATTTTAAGACTTGACATTTCCCCCCATCACCAGTAGGGATACACAGGTAGTTCCCATGCGTCTGCATGCAACAGGCAGCAGTGAGGAGTCAGACATTATTACACAACACAGCGCAGGATAGATTATCATTTACCACATAGAGACACATGCAAAGAACAAACCAACCGAAAAACAAAAAGAAAGATGGGGCATAACATCCTCTGCCTTTGTATGTACACGTGTACGCATATAATTCATATTTACATATCAGGGCATTAAAAACTAGGGTCATATCTTTTTCTTAAACATTACAAAATAGTCATCTTTCATACTGAAAGTACTATTTACACAAATATATTTAACCGTTGTGAAAATGTATTCATAGGTATATGTATTTAAAAAGATCACAAGACTAAAATGGATAAAGCAGTGTGTGTGTGTGTGTGAAATAACCGAAAAAAATAATACAGTACAATAAAAAAAAGAAAATAAGGAGCTAGATACCAAAGGGCTCGGTGATTGTTACACATATCCAGCCGCTATGTAAATAAAAACAGAAGATGTACCTGTGGTCTTCTCTTCATTATCATGCAATTCTTTTGACATTTTTATGAGTTTAAGAGACAGAGAGAGAGAGAGAGAGAGGGCCACGGAAATAAGAGATGTCCATAAACCACAACAGTTAAGAAATGATGATTAAAAAAATAATAATAATTATAATAATTCAAATCACCAACTGTCAAATTCTCAACAGATAACAACACTGACATTTCTTAATTACATGCCATAAAATTATTCTGGAAAAACTGGGACAGAACTCGGCTTCAAAAAGTGCAAACTCTGGGTGAAAAAAAAAAAAAAAGCCAATGTGCTTCACACTCTGTGTGCATGGAAAAAAAACAACAACAACAACAACAAAAAAAACAGTGGTGTGGGTTTAGGATGGCGAGATAAGTTCCTCAAACGCTGCAACCTTTTAACTGTTGCTCCAGAAACCTGTTTACACGCAGTTGCTCAACTGTAAACGCCGCACATGCTCTGTTGACCCATCTGCTCTGAACTGCACAAACATCACTACCCTGAATTTGCACCGTTACAAAGCTCAGAATTCGTCGCGATTCAAAAGATGTGAAACCTCCGCTGATGCATTTATCACTTCATTGGTTATGTCACCACACCGTGGATCTTTAGAAAGACAAAGCGTTTGTCATGGTAGGATCTTCACTGAAGCTATACCGGTGCGAATATTCCTCAATGTCCTCCCCTGAATTAATGTATCGTGTACATTCTTGTAATAGACTGCGCTGGAGAGACACTGTTTGAAATCTTATCGGAAATTAATGTGAAAAATTCTGATGGGAGAAAATAAATACTAAATGTCTACTTTTTTCGGAGTCGTTAATTGTGAATGAAATGGTCTCTAAATGTTTAAGGGCCAGGCTACAAAGAAGACCGTCGATCGCGATATGTGTGTATTTCAGTATAAAACCAGTGGCAAAATGAAAAACGTAGTGCATGATAATCACCGATGGTAAAGGTTAAACTTTGAGAAAGATGTTTAGTTCATGTCGCATCAATTAAACATCGCGCTAAGACAGACCTGTTTTTGAGTTTTGCATTCTTTGTTATACGTCTCATAAAACCAGTTTGGCAAGTTTATTTAAAAACAAAAACAAAACAAAAAGAAGAAGAAAAAAAAAAAAAAATCAGAGTCAATTTGTTTTCCACTTGTTATTTTTTTCTGTCGTTGATACAAGTTCTCGAATGATTAGCTCAGCTCTTGGCTCTCGTGGCTGTGCTTGTCATTGTGGCTCGGTAACTGTGGGGCGGAGCTGAGACTGTGTTCGTACGCATGCATGTCACTGATTGGCTCCTCTTTTACCCTGACCACAGACTGTGTCCCTTCCGTCTGCTCTCGCATCTCTTTCCTCAGCTGAATGCTGCCCTTCTGCAACATGTAATACAGGATGGGGTTGGAGCGCGACAGCCGGGGAGAGTCCAAGTTCGAGTCGCAACCCTCCTCCTCGTCCTCGTTCTCCTTGCTGCCCCACCGCACGGGGCTCTCGGGCTCCTGCTTGACGAGAGTCGGAGGGTCTCGTTTTTGAGCGGCGGGCCACGGAGACGGGTGGCGGCTCCAGGGCGTGCAGACGGGGCTGTCACCTGCAGGGGGCGTGGGCAGTGGTCTTAGATTGCTCTGAAGCCCTGAGTTGAGGGGGTTGCCATGGGGGTTCCATCCAGGTACGTGGACAAAGCTGTGATTATGGGCAGGCTGACTGAGAATTCGGCCATTGGCCTTGCCATTGGCCTGCAGGCTGGAAGGGCTGGGGGCCCCCCGGGGGTGCTGGGACAGCTCCTTCAGGCAGTTGTCAGAGAGAAGCAGCTGTTTGAGCACATTGAAGCCCCGGCTCTCCCTGGCAAGGGTTTCACTTGGAGGGCTCCTGGCTGGAGCCTCCTCTTCCTTTAGAATCCTCTGCCGGTCAGGGTCAGCAGAGGAAGCAAAAATGTTTGTATCAACACTGTCTACTGCTCCCGGACAGCTGGGATTAGTCAAACTATCAGTCCGATCAGAGTAGAGGCGTCTCTTCTTAGGACTGGGGCTTGGATACTCCTTCTGTTCCTCTTTAACCTGTCTTGGCTGAGACTCAGTCTGCATAGCAACATTGGTGTAGTAGGTAGCAGTCTTTTGTTTAAGCAGCTGGCTCAGGAGGCCATATTTTGCAATGACCTCTGCTGGCCGGGGTTCTGTTTTTAAGTCCTGCTGAAAATCAGAGAGGGGACTGTTCTTCTCATAGCCACTAGATCTCTTTCTGCCACTGAAGTCCTCAGACATGGCCGAAGATGGTCCCACCCCCTCTGTGATCTCTGTTTTGACCTTTACATCCAAAGGGGGTCCGTCGGAGGTGTCACAGATGAAGGAGGCTCTCTCAGAGCTCCTCTCATAGCATCCCCCCGTCACCTCCGCACTCCTCCTTCCACTGGGCCTGTCTTTGCGGTTGCTCGTCGCACTAGCCGAGCCTGATCCGAGAAGGAGCTGCAGCACAGTGCGCCTCTCCAGAAGATTCTCAATCTGAGAAGGAGGAGAGGCTTCCTTTTGACTGAAAGGCGTGCCACTGCCTGAGGGTCTGTCAGAGAGTGGAGTGGTGGTGGTCCTGTGGATCGGAGTATTGAGCCTTTCCAACAGAGCAAGGGGCCTGCTGGCGTCAGGTTCCTGGCCCAGCACTTTGCTGGAGGGAATGGGTGGGGACGAAGAAGCTGTGCCACACTGAGCCAAATTCTGCAACAGCTTACTGGCACTGAAGGCAGGCTCAGAGGCCTTCTCAGCAGGGAAGGTTTTAGATTTACACAGGTCCAATGGACTGGACTGGACGTGAGGGGAGGGATAGGAGTATGGGGATAGTGCACCACCAGGGTCACGGTTAACTGAGTAGAGAGGTTGGGCTGGGGCTACAGGTCTATCTGTTGGGCTTTTTGTCCTGGTCTCCTCCCAAGACAGTTGTCCCTTTGGTTGGCTTCGAGACATGGTGGCCATAGTTATATCGACTGGTGAATCCTGGTTACTCACGCCTTTGTTAGTCATCTCATTATTTCTGCGCTCAAGGAGAAGCTGCATAAGTGTGAGCTTAGGGTGGGATTTTGGGTCTGGGCTCATTTCAGACTCCTTGTTTCTGGTCAAATTCGATCCTGATGCCTCTGGCTTCCACTTGTTTATTAACGTTTCTGTTAGTTTGTCTAGGGAGGAGGTAGAGATGGAGGGAGATGAGAAGGTAGCATTGGAAACAGAAGAGATAACGGTGGGAGATGGTGAGAAATTTGAGGTGGAGGGATGAGTTGAAGCCTGGGGGGAGAATGCAACTGGGGTGGAGGAAAACACTGTTGTGGAAGAAGAGAGGGTAGAGGTGGAAGAGGAGGAGGAGAAGGAGGGGATATTAGATTTGGGCCCTGTGTCTTGTGTGTTGGCCCGGTTTCTCATGGACAGGTCGATCGGGGAGCAACTTGAATAGGAGCTCTCTGCATCACTACTGTCCTTGGTCAGGCTCCTCTCCTGCGTAGAGCACTCACTGTCTGATGTGACTGAAGAGGATCGACTGGGTGGCAAAAGGCCACAGCTATCCTCCAGGTGCCCGTTTTTTGTCAGCTGCTTCTGGTTGTTATGGTTGTTTAGTAACAGGAGGAGCAAGCTGCTGCACGTCTGAGGGGGCCGGGTTGGACGCGAGTCAAACCCTCGCTTCTCCCTAGGTGGTTGGCTGTGTGTGATGTTTGGAGCATTTGGGGGTGTGGCCGGGGAGCTTTGGCTATGGCCACGTAGCAAAGAGGGGCTCTGTGGACTTGACAAGGGGGTTCGAGAGATTGTTGTCGTTATCGTGTTTGTCGCCGTCATTCCGTTTTGAGTCGTTAAGGAGCTAATGGTGTCTACAGCTCCGGGCAGAGTCCCTCCCACACTTGGTGGTCTTTTGTCCGGGCCGTGCTGCTGGTTTGCCATGGCAGCTAATCTTTCACTGGCAGATCTTCCAGAGAGTTGAGCTTTGAGCGCATGCTCTCTGGAATACTGCTGAAGATGGGCTTCGCTCGAAAGCAGCAAAGCCAGTTGACTGCAGGCTACACTGGGCTTGGGCGAAGGTGCTGGGCTGGAACGGATTTTCACCATGTTGGCCACCGCCTTCAGACGCTCCGCACAAGACACTGAATCAGTAGCCGTCGATGCAGGAGGAGTGGCACTGTGTGCTGACCGAGGTGATTCCGGGGGTCTCTCCTGATTGTGCCCCCGTCGACTGTAAGGTGTGTTGCTGTGATTCTGAAGTTTGCCCTTTCTCACGAGGCCCTTCAAGCGACTTGAGGCGGTCCCATACACAGAGGGTGGGTCTTTGTCTGCAGGTGGTGCCTTGGGTGGAGAGGCACACTCGCTGGGGGGCTTATTAGGGTGCTGAGACATTGCCACACTCTGAAGACGTGAGCTGAATGACTGAAGCAGTGAAGCCAACAGGGTGCTTTCACCTGCGTGAGGAGACCCCTCTAGTGCTCCATTTTGCAGGCCACCCCCGCCTTGGCCATTCAGTTCCATTGGGGATGAACTCGTTCGCTGGTTTCCTGTATCATTCCAAGCTCCAGAGCGCAGTAGACGGGCCTTTTTCAGGTGCTGTGAAGAGCCTAGTGTGGGACCATTGGTTCCAGTCTTGGGAGCTGTCGGGCCATGGTTGGGCAGTTGGTAGGGCCTGCCCACTTTGTCACCTTGCTCCTGATTACTGTGGGAAGCCTCTGACCTCCCACTTGCCGTGGCCCCAGGCCCGGCCACCACTGGATGCATTAGTAAACCTTCCAGATAAGTTAGAACAGCTGAATCCTTGTGTGTCTCAGGGCCAGGCTCCTCCCCATGAGTCATGTTCAATACTAAGATCCTCTGATGTGGTTCAGCACAGCTACTGGGAAACAAATGTCCACGAGGTCATCTGGTAGACAGTGGTAAGTACTTCCTAAATGACAAAAAGAAGGCAAGGAATTGCCCAGTATGCACACTGGCCAGAAGGTGATCCCTCTCCGTAGTGACCACAGTTAGCACTGTGCAAAAACAGTAGTCATGTTTGGAGGCAAAATGGGGCAGGGGGCCTCCCAGGCATTGTTGTATGCCCTTTAAACACTGTAGAATCCCAGAAGACCCAGCTCCAGGCTTATGTGAGTAGCAAGTGAGGAGTCAGCGGGATTTCACCACAAAGATGTTGACACATTCCGTGGCTGTGGATGTTTGGGATATCTCTCCTTCGGCCTGGATGTGGTTCTGTCAATGGCGCCTTTCAGCTTTGCGGATCTCACATGGGGGACCTATGGGAGAGAGTGAGAGAACAGAAGAGAGAGGGAAGAGATGGGCAGAGAAAAAAGAGAGAGAAAAAAACTGTGTGAGAAGCAGGGATTTGTAAAGCACTATATCACATTCATTTCACCACCTTGTCTGCCATCTCTGTTACTTAGCAACATTTCAGACTGACTGCACACAGCTCCTTCTCCTCTCTGCACTCTCTTTTCACAGCCACTGAACAGACGATAAATGTAGATTAGGCCTGATTGGCTCCAAATTGAAAATTCAAGACCACTACCTTAAAAACATTCAGGACCTGAGCTGTAAGCCCCTCACAGAAATGTCTTTCAACAGTGAAGGGGCCTTGTGAGAGCTGTGGATGATAATTTCTTATGCAGCTTGTCATTTCAGTGGATTATCCCCCCCCCCCATCACTACCTTCGGCTCCTTATGCACTTAAGCAGCATCTCATACAAATCAAACCCTCAGTCTGCATGAAGCCACTGACTCACTCACTCACACACACACACATACACACAAAACATTAAAGCAATTAAACTTAAAGGTGCCATATGTAAGAATTTGGCCAAAAACGGTTACTTCATTCAAATTCAAAATACGGAGGTCATTTAGGTTTCGTTTTCTGACGTAACTGGCAACCCGTGGTTGCTCGGCAGCTGAGACTCTACTGACTGCAATGATTGGTAGACGGCGGTAGGTGGCGCCACATGCCAAAACATAAACATGATTTGCAGTCTGCAAAATATATTTTCTAATGCAAATATTTTGGCTGTACTGTTGTTGTTGGTGAGTTCAGTTTGTTATATGAACATTATTCCTGAGTCTCTGTGACATTTTAGGAGGATTTTATGGCCAGTTGCTTTAGATTTATTACATAATGCACCTTTAAACACAAGCACGTGAATGTGCACCGTGTTCATGAATGATCTCATATATAACGGCAGTGAAAGCCATTCTTGCATTAGTCCAGCAACTGCATTACGTTTAATAACACTTTGCCAGGTGTGAATTCCTTTCTAGGATCAGCTCTTTGGAGGCTGAATAGTTTTATTAATCAGAAGATGAAAGCAAAACATGAACTGTATTTACAAGTGTTGAAAAAAGGCAGTGGAGAAAATCAAAAGCAAAAAATGTTGCTATCAGACAGGCTGCCCACGACTGTCTAGCAAATGTGAGTATATAGAGGAATAGCGGTGGCTTAAGGATCAGGTGCACCTGTCACACCACACCACTGTCAGGAGGCCAGAGCCAGTGACACTGGGGTGAGCGTTGTGCCAATTGCCATGACAGTGTCAGCACGGCTGCCCTGGGAGACCTCTGCTCTGAACCCTGTCAGCATGGTTTCCGTGGATACAGGACACCTCCGACAGTCCCGGCCGCATCCCATAAAGGTTAATTAATACGGAGGTTTCAACCTCGCTCTCAGCTGCCGTCCGTGTCCTTTCCCAATGCCGTCCTCACCTTTGGTGTCCGCTGAGTGGACCGACATCGCGGGGTCACATAACAGGACGGCAGCCCTTGATTATGACGAAAAGGCCATTGCAGCCCACGCAGCCGCCACACTAAATACCTCACAGAGAACAGCAGCGAGGGCCAAAAACAACAAGGCAAGCAAGCTTCCAGTCAGCCTGAAATCCATCCCCATGGCCAAGGTCCACAGGTTGTCATGACAGAAAGGGCAACAAAGCACCAATTTTAATGCCACCTTGAAAAACTGGGATTGGAAGCTGGATTTTGTGTGTCTGGCAGAGCCGTTTCTTGCTATATGCGGACTATGCAGCTGCATAGGGCCCCACAGCCACTAGGGGGCCCCCACACTGCAAGTTCAGACTCATATTTTATTATATTTTTGAGAATTAAAAGTACCTGTCTTTATTTGCATGTATTGGATGCATTCATTATGCATACATTTGCAAAGCATGCAAGTGTGGAAAAAAATAGGGGCCCCCAAATAGTATCTCACATAGGGCCCCCAAACAGCTAGAAACGGCCCTGGTGTCTGGGTACATGAAGGCTATTTGTAAACCCTAACCCTATGTAGAAATGCATTGGTTAGGATAACTTAAGAGCTCTTATGGCATCAATTACAGTTCAAGGCCATCTTTAGGCTGCTGACCTAAATCTGACAGCAATAAAAGCCAGCCTGGTCACACTGGACCATCTGACGTCTGCCGTCATGCTAATCTTAGATGCTGAGGATTAGGGCTATTTTTCCCACCAGTGAGCTTAATTATAATAGAATGTCCTTGCAACACCACGTTAAATAAACGCAGTAAACATGTAGTAACTAACATGCAGTGCCACAGTTAGTGAGAGGGAAAAAATAACGCAAAAGGAATAAACACACTGACACGGTTTCAACATGGGAAATTCTCTTAATCTCCCTGCTGCTGGCAGTAAACCTTTGGAATTACAGTTGACCTTGTCCGTGTTTTGCCCAAAGAAACTTCAGCGCAGAGCAGACATGGCTGCACAGGGACATTATGACACTGCATTATATTAGTTTACAACAGAGCGACTCCAGAAAAAAAAAAAAAGAAAGAAAGTATGAATTACTCTTTAAACAAAGAGCTTCGGGCTCTTGAGAGACACGCAACGACAGGACAGGAGTAGCGTTAAAAAAAAAAAAGTCCTGCAGTAGCGAAAGGGGGAAAAAAAAAAGTGTTCTTCTCAATGACAGAGCTCTGTTAACAAATAAATGACCTTAATATAGGGAAAGCTGTCCTCTATACTGAGCACCTAAAGCTCTCCGTCTTTCCCCTCCCAGAGTGTGCGATGTGTGCATTACTATTACATTATGTCCCCCAAGAGTATACATTGAAAATGACCTTACACATCTGTTAACATGTCATCTCATTGGTGGTGGCACCCCAAAATGTCTGACCTCCAACCCTCCACCCCCCCCACCGTGGGACATTATGGCACCAATGAGCTGCTCGACTGTTTCTGCGGTGATTATCCATTATCCTTGACAATGTCAGCCAATGACAGAACAGGCGACCATTCTAAAGTGATTTTTAGCCCTACAGTCAGCCGAGTGGGAGTGGAGTGGGGGTTGAAAGCTTCATCTTCCTCTGCCTGGTCAAGTCATCTATTTCACTCTTCCCTTTTTTTTACGGAGAAGACGCCCAGAACAGGAAAGGTCACTGCCAGTCACTCTTTTGAAGACACGGAATTACCAAAAGGGCCGACATAAAAACACGGAAGTGCCGGTGATCATATCTTAAAAAATATGACCCTCATTTCCTACAGTGACCTCCCCATCACCTAGTCATGAACAAGCTTGCTGGTACTTTCTTTTTCAATCTTCAAAAAGTCCCTAAATGACCTTCATTGTCAGGAATGGTAATCCATTTAGGCGATTTAAAATGTATGAGACCAAACAAAAGAATTAAAAAAAAAAAGGGGAAGAGCCAAAGGAGCGGCAGTTAAAGTCAAGGTCATTTATACCGCTAAGGCTTTTCCACTTGATGCAACAGCTGGTGTCCATGCAAAGCTCTGGGCGTTAATAAAAAGTGACAATGCTGCCCAAGCGGTGTGTATTACTAATGTCTGACACCAGCCTGGCAGATGTGTTCTCCCTGCATTTAAGGGGAGTCAAGGTTAAAGGAATTTAAAAGGAGAGGCGATGCCTAAACACTATTATATCATGTAATCTGCAGCCCAGCCCTGCTGCACATACTCGACGGGGTAGCTCACTTACACATGCGGCGTGACCGCTATTTGTAAATTCAATATGCTCTGACGTGATTAAATAAGACAAAACATAAGCTACCTGACCAAATGCAGTTGTTCCAGGCCGTCCACAAGTGAACGAGTGCACCGGAGGAAAGTTGAATTAAAAAAGCTCCTAGTTCACCTTGAGAGAGATAAACAAGAGAATAACATGCCACTAAACAGCAGGGAAGCTGCAGCAAGATTTTTTTTTTGTTTTTGTTGTTGTTGTTGCAGATAAGTCAATCAGGACAAAATAACAGTGAAAGGCAATACACAGGCACACAAGCATGCCCACACAATGAGAACTAGGGCACTCTGACCCACTTCTTAGGATGCACTGACCAAACAAACCATGCAAAGCACACACGCCCCCATGTGTGCACACAAACACCCATGGATGTCGCCCCCCCCCAAAAAATATAAAGGAAATGTGATACATGAATGCTGGACCTCTTGTGTTAAGTAGCACAAGCCATCCGTTGGGGAAACGGACTCCGTGAATGTGAGGGACAGTTCGTGATGCTAACATTCCAGTCCTGGAACAATAATGGGATTTGAAGGGGGACATGTTATGCAAAATCAACTTTTTAATCATTTTAATACTTCTATTTGGGACTCTGGAGGCCTAAAGTGTGAAAAAAGATGACCAGGTCGTGTTTTTGTGGTCCGCCTCAGTTTAAGTACAGGAGATAAAATATGTGACGTTGACTTCTGCATGCAACGTGACGTCAAGCTGGTAAATTCATGGAATTGTTCGGTGAGGGACGATGGCGAGGGCAATAGCATCAGGAAGAGCGGAAATCGGCGAAGTGTTCTATTCTTGGCTGCACAGTGCAGCACAGAGTTCTACACACACTTCCAGTCTCAGAGGATTTACGTGTCTAGTGGATACATTTGATATACGGCGGCAATGTGCCGGCTCGAGTCTGCTAATGATGGCTTTTTCCAAATGCTAACTGCGGTTAGCTGACGTAGTTTCCTGTGTCTCATTTGCATATTTAAAGAGACAGGCTCTCAAAACCGAGCGTTCTGAACAGGGCTGTTTTGGCAGAGTGATTGAACTGCTATGGTGCTTCATCCTTAAGGTATTTTAACCAAAGCAGGTCACAGACGTGTTCATTAGGACACCAGGGAACTAGGTTAACTTGTAGAAATAGGGTATAATATGAGTCCTTTAAATTCGTGGACTGCATTTGGCCTCGGATGGAGGTGTTGGGTCTGAACCTCTGAACCATCTGTACTCATCAGTACAGTCGGGAAAAAGGGAGAGCGAGGTAGAATCCGTGCACACTGATGACTCATCTAAGTGGTCCAGAGCCCAGCTGACTGGTGGAGGACACAGCCAAAGTAGCCAGTGCAGCAGCAATGATATCACCGCACTGTATCACACTCTTTTTTTTTTTCCCCTTTTTACTGATGCGCAGGCTTGCATGTGCTGCTCACTAAAGTGTTTGTGTCCATAGTAAATATTTGTGTGCCATTTGGAAGACCCGCCCAAGGGCCATTTCCTGAGTGGCTGAGAATTAGTGCATCAATTAAACACACACACACACATTCTTTCTTAATGAGCCGTGGCTGTCATCAATCTATACCTGATTCATTTCTATTGGGCTCCGAGGTAATCTTCTGCTTACATCGTCTGTCCAAAAACGGTGCTCATTTCCCTCCTGAAAACAACAAACACATTTCCCCCCCATTTAAAAGTAAACACTGGTGCTGCGAATAGGAACAGTTGATTGCCCTGTGGTCGGCATGCCAAAAGGCAGAGCCGGGGCTCTTGAAACAAGACTGCAGTGGTGATGTCGGAGGGAAATGGGCCACTTTGCAATTGAGATCAAATGTCCCACTGTCAGGCTGCCCTGAAAGCTGGATAAAACCAGCCAGAATCCTTGGCCTTTAATGAATCATTCCCATAATATCCTTGGCATCGGCCTTAAGAAGCCCATTGCAGTGAGTCAGCAAGATGTCTGTCTTTATTGGGTTAAAAGAGTACCTTGTCTTTTCATTCTTTTTTTTACTGTGAGTAATTTGGGACGGTTTGCAGTAATAACGTGTGCGACAGAGATTTAAGTGAGAGGGGGGGAGAAAAAAAGAAAAGGAGGGGACATTTTGCCTTCTGTAATGGTCCCGATGACCTACTTTATGGTTTTTAAATCATTCTAATGCTTGCTCTCGGTGAGGCTGGAGAATGATATTACAAGGTACAATCGTTTGTGAAGGGACGCATTAAAAGAACACACGGCGTCTTTATTTATTATTATTCAGTTGCACAATTAAAGAAATACATTCATTGGAAACTCGGTCGAGTATAAAATAATACCGTGCAAACTTTTGGGATAAAAACTCTCCCAGCTGTGCCAATCCAGTTAGCAGGTTGGCGCCAAGTACACACAGATTAACTGGGGATTAGTGCTACACAAAAACAGCATCGCACTGTCTAAACATTTCTGGCAAATCAAAAATTAGCATTAGAGCTGCAACAAACGATCGATTGATCTGCCGATTATTTTCTCGATGAATCGTTTTGGTCCAGAAAATGTCAGAAAATGTTGATCAGTGTGAAATGACGATGTTCTCCAATGTCTTGTTTTGTCCACAAACCAAAATGATTCAGTTTGAATGATTTCTTTGTTTTGTGGAGCAAATTTAGTTATCGATTAATAGATTAATTGTTTCAGCTCTAATTAGCATCCAGGTTAATAATCACAAACTACGTTGAATAAAGGTTTCCAGAGCTGTCAATGGGGCGACAGCTCCATTTGCGAGATGGAGCAATAATCTATCTGCTGTCTTATGATCCGACGACACTTAAATAAATTAAGCGAGGTGCTGCTTCTGCAACAAGCTGCAGAAAAGCAAAGTGACAAATGCATCCGTGTGAACTGTAACTCTTGGGAGGATTAGGTACATAGCCTATTAAAAGCAACATTACGCCTCGGAAAAAAAAACAAAAAACGAGTAACCGCTGCTGACAATACTTCCACACAATGTAAGGGTTTTAGATAACACTGATGAAACAAGAAACAATATATGCTCGTCGTACCGTCACCTGAAGGACCTTGAACCAACTTCCGGGGTCTGCTGTTACACAACCTGGACGCGACCGAGGAATAAGACGGACAAAAGGGCGGCTATTTGAGTTGATGTTACACAACGATGATGATGATTCATTCTCAAGGAAAAATTACTTTGTTTGCGAATAACCTTGGTTGATGACATAAGAGATGTTAATTGCATAAACTAGAATAGAAAGAAAATGAGTGCTGGGCGCAAAAAAGAGTGGGAAAAAGACGTGCGTGACGCCATGTTAAAATGAGTCCCTAAAGTAACGCTAAAACGGTTCGCTGTTTGTTTGTAGTGCGGCTCTTTTCGTTAAATAGATCCAGTTCGACTGTGCGCTAACGTCGCTAAAGGAGCTAACTCAGCTAACGGAGCTAACTGGCAAATGGTGCCTGGACTCTAGTGCCGCGGCGCGTAAACATGAGTCAATGTTTCCGGTCAGTCTTCGTGAAAACACGTCATGTTTTAATGTGCGTAAACATTGACGCTATTAATGCATTAGCATTAAAAAAAAATTATGTAAATTGTCGTATTCTAGTTTCTGAAAGCTCAGATTTCACAATTATCCAGTTTTTTTTCATCCGTCGTCATGTTTTGCACTACACCAACATTATCTACGCACAACTTGCTATTTCTCATGAGTTTTCCCGTTCGAAAAGCCAAGGATGTCATAACCACAACAATCTCTATCTATCTGAAAGCAGCATTTTCTCGTTGATAACTATCGTATTTTGTCCACAGGGGCAATAAAGACAATGTAAGATATATGAAATATGAGACTGTCATTGGGTACAGTTTAAGTGCTTGTGCTGATACGGACAAAAAGCCCCCACTGCATGATCCGTATCTGAGACAATTTTGCATGGAGGTAACATGACAACACTTTCTTATCACTGCCTTTTGTTTTTGAGTGCGGTCACGAGGATAGAAATGGCAACAGAGGTGAAGGATAGCCACAATTAAACCAGCATACGGCTTTGGACTTTAGATATAATCCAACAAGAGGTCATTCAACCACAATATTGCCGTTTTATAAACACTTTACTGTACGTTAGGGTATAATTCAATTAGTATTGGGGTTAGAATGCGTGGTTACAGCGTTGTTTATGTCATTGCATTGTTTTTGATGGCGTGAGTCATCTCACTTTGTTAAAGAGTGACACATGTGAAGACAGATACTTGTGTGTGTGTGTGTGTGTGTTGCTGAGTCCACACATTTCTTTGTTACTTTGTCATTTCTGGAGAAGAACCAAGAAATATTTCCACATCCCACATTTTTTTGACGCTTTGGAGTTGCTACAGTTCAGTTTATTTTTATCCTCCATTTGAGAGAAAAACAAAATCACTGTTGTCTTCTTCTGATAAGCAAAGAGGTCATGGATGAGATGCACTTCTAGGCTGTATATTTTGAAATCAAGCTCCCAATTCAAACGCTGCATTTTTACGTATTGAAATGAACAAATGAAGTGATCCAACATTATTAGTCGTGCATCAGCACAAATTTACAGCCATTTTTTTTAATCTTAGCGACAGTTTTTGTGCTCTCGTCTAATGTTACCCCGCACTGGTACGGGCACAGCGCAATGACACGCATCGATTACGCAACACGTCTACACGTTACAACTTATCCATCTACTAAATAAATATTACTACACCTATGCAATAAATGTCCCGTGATACGATTTCAGCACGTCTGCAAAAATGGATATTCTGCAAGACGATCATATAAACACCACAATATCTAATACAAGGTAAGTGCAGAGTGTGGGGGAACTACACTCATACCATTCAAAAAAAAAAAGAAAAAAAAAAGTCTGATTTGCGATTTATTTTCTGTCAGATGTTGCAACTGTATTGCGACACAATTTTTAAGTCTCTAAAGACGTCATGAAGAACATGCCCGGTCTTGTGACCCCTTTGGGCCTCCCCTCTCTTAATCACTTGCAGCGATCTCCACCTCCTCCTTTAAAGCAGGTGGATTAGATAACACTGTGCCTAATTAACTTACAATGGTCATATTCTGCCAGTGAATGAAGGGTTCATGATTTGGGCCAGGCCCCGGCGACAGGCGGTGAATTTGAAAGAAATGCTTTTGGTGGCAACCGAGTATTGGTGATACAGTGCACGCATCGGGCGAGCTGAACGTATCGGAGGCGATGGCTTTGAATTGTAAATTTCACAGTGAAAAAAGGATTGTTCACGGCCCTGGGAAGGTGAAGCAGTTTGCTTGAGTGGTCGGTGACAAAAGCAAGAGGATCCGATGAACTGGGGGGGCGGGGGGGCGGGGGGGGGCTTTGTGTTCAAGTCAATAAGCAGAGGTTAGCAGGCAGATAATTGCTTTGACCTGACCAGACGTAATCATGTCGTGAGGACATCTGATATGGTTGTACCTGTTGTACGCACTAATTTGGAGTTTGGAAAACGCTGTAAAACACTACTGTTGTTGGTCTGATACGTTTTATTTGGGTTGGGATGCCCCTGAGCAAGGCACCTTCACCTGTGTGTATGTTCACTAGTGATGTTAAATAGGGGTTGGGTGTGCAAAAATTGTAATTCAGTATAATCAGCTAAGTATTAATAGGTTTAGCTAAATAGCTATGTATTATTTTGTGCTTTTGTGCTATTTAAATTTCAACTTTAATTATTTGCACTCTTTTTGGTGCTCTTTAATGTATTTTTTGTGCTCTTTCTTATACTCTCTGTAAGTTATTGATTTCGGACATGGAGCAAGTGTAATGAAATAATTTCCTTTGGGATAATAAAAGTATTCGGATTCTGATTAAACATTGGACGATTTGTTCTCAAATACTTGATAAATGCTGCCGAGTCACTAAAATAACATAACAGACATAAAATAAAGAGACACCATAAATACGCTTCTTTAAATGTTAATTTACGTCATTTTGTGCATTTGTGATTATAAAAAAAGAAAAATACCCATTTGAAAACCCTTATAGGTCCACATCTAATTGGTCTCATACACTCTTAGAAATAGAGTGCAAGGTAGAACCATATAAGGTATATAAGGAACCATATGAGAAACCCTTTTTGGCTCCAGGTCGAACCTGGTTACACCTGGAACCCTTTTGGAGGGTTCCACCAAGAACCCTTTTAAAACCCCTTTATATTCAGGAAAGGATCCAAGTTCTCTGGATCAAAATGGTTCTTACTGGAACCATTAGTGTTACTAAGAGCCCTTGAAAAACCCTTTCTTCGGGTTAGGGTTTTAAAATGGTTCCAGGTAGAACTTCAGCCCTTGTAGAAGGACCCTTTTGGAACCCTTATTTCTAAGAGTGTAGACAGAAATTCCCGCTCTTACTTTACAGTTGGTAGTAGAAAAATGTGCTTCCTGGTTACACAGCCGAGTAGTATGGATGCAGATACGTTCTGTTATGAAAAGCCTAATAGTGGATGTACATTAAGCAGCTGAAATGAAAACCAGCAAGGATCTGGAGCCTGAAAACTAACAAAAAAAAAACCCAGAGCCTGTTAATTGACCACATGCACGGCCAATTTTCTGGTTTTCAATAAGCCAGCCGTGGCCGATTTTTTCTATCATGTTCCACAGTCAGCGTCTGCAGAAGTTACCGAGAGTATTTAGTGACTAATTATAGTATTTAGCAGAGGCTGTGCACAGAGGGGACGCGGCCGTGCCCTAACCATGCTGAAATTTACACGCCTTTGTCGTTTTAGGGCTTTAAAAAAACGTCCAAGTTTCCCCTTAGCAACACCTGACAGGACGTTAAGGAGCTGGTTTATATTTGCATGCAAAATAGCTACGATTAGGAGAACTTTGCAGCTTCAGAATTGATCAGGTTGCTGTTCGAGAAACGCGCTAATTGCGTTTCTAGATGCAGATGAGCGCTGGGGCCAAAGCTTGCAGGAAACGAGTCTGTGTTCCCTCAGTCAGCCGCCGACTATTAAATCAGACTGGAGAGAGAGAGAGAGAGAGATAGACAAGGCCAGCACCCAACTGCAACTGGCCTATTACTTCACTGTCAATGAAGGAGATCAAGAGGACAGAGGAAGGGAAAAGAGGGAAAAGAGATCCAAAAAGAAAGAGAGGAAAACCAGCACTAAGCCAAACACTAACACGTCTCTGGTGCTGTGGTTGGGAGGTGAACGCAGACACACATCATGCCTCCGTACCTTGTCATCCTTCGCTGTGGAGGCTGATACAGGTAAAGTGCAGTAATCAATTTGCTCTACTGACAGGAGCGCTCCTTTAGAATACTAATCAGGCTTTCCGCCCTCCCCTCTTTCCCTCGTCCTCGCCATACCTCCTCCTCCTCCCTCTTCTTTTCTCCTTCGTCGTTCACCTTTCTCATGACTTGACACCCCCACCCCACCTCCCAGTGCCCCAGACCTGACCAAATGCTAAAGGAGGGCGGCCTGTCTTCTGCACAGATAACTGCTGCCACTAATCAAGCCTACGTGCACCGGGGCGTGGGATTAAAAGAGCTTGCACAGCTTGACTCAGGCACTGAATGGTGTTAGCGCACGCGCACGTGCACGCACAGGGAAAGCAGCACACATGAGGTCAAAAAAAAAAAAAAAAAAAACCCTATAGGGGAAGCCAGCAGCGTCTCGTCCTAGAAATGGACACATATATACACGATGCCTCCGACGAGCAAACAACACAACAAGGTCAACTTAAAAGACGATATGTTAGGTGAACATTCTCGGGCTATAAAAGAACACACACACACACACACACACACACACACACACACACACACACACACACACACACACACACACACACACACACACACACACACACACACACACACACACACACACACACGAGAAGATTAGATCTAAATTTACTCTGCCAGTCAAAACAGGACTCGGTGGAGGAGAGCCACCCATCTCTATCCCCTCAGAACACATGTCACGCAGGGGGAACCGCGGTGTTTTGTGCATCTAAAGCGAGAGGGGGGGAAAAAAGGACGGTGAATTGACAGCGTCTTAATTCCTGTTCGTTTTTCATTTGGCGAGATGGTTTACTGGTGGGTGGAGGGTGGGGGGGGGGGCATGCTCTCTCTCTCTCTCTCTCTGCCCACATCATATCAAACACATTCTGGAGTTTGCCTGGAGGCTGTAACACAAGTGTCCTCAATGTTACGCCGTACGCACACACAAACACACGGAGAGAGCGAGTGTATGACACATAAGAGGAGAGAGACAACGCCACCCTATGCATCGGCAGGATATTTCATTATGTACATAACGAGTGCCATTAATCGCTCTTAACAAGAGGACACAACCTCACCTTGGCAGTCTCACGCGCACAGCGGGAAGGTGGAGTGGTTAGGGGGGGTGGCGAGTGGCGGGTGTTGGGTGGGGGGGGGGGATAGGGTAAGGGGGCGTGGAAATATCTATAGTGCGCACAGAAATTAAAATTCACCACAGTCTAGGAATGTGCCGCCTCCGTTTGACCGACCACGTCGTGGCCCGGTGGAGGAGGGGGGGAGGGGGGAGGTGTGGAGGGGAAGCCGGCAGTCATATAGAATAGCGAAAAAGGTATAAAAAAGGAAGTAGAAGAAGAGGAGGAGGAAGTGAATATATAAATAAATGTGTGTGTGTGGCAAGGGGGGGGGGGGGGGGGGGGGGAATGCCGCAGTGGCGGTTGCCAGCGGGGGCTTGTGCCCTTGACATACTGACACGGGTGAAGGAGGGGAGAGGGGAGGGGAGCACTGTCATGTGACACTCTTGTCATTTGCCTGATCACTTTGCCCCCCCTGCGTGTCCACCTGCCTGTCTGCACTGCCACCTGGCTACACCCCCCCCCTCCCCACCCTCACCCACACACACAGTTTAATACCCTGTCCACCTTCATGCGACCTCATCCTCTCCTGACCTGACGAGGCGTTCCACACCCCCCCCTCCCACACCCACCCAGCCCCAAAATCACCGATGCCCACCGCCGCCGCCGCCGCCTACACCCGCTCCGCCCCCCTCTGCAGTCCTAGCACCCTGTGTCCTCCCCACCCCTCGCACTCTGTCTCCCTCTCTCTCTCTCTCTCCCTTTCCTCTCCCTCCCCCCATGGCTGTGCAGCAAGGTCAGGCGGGTCACCGTGTCCTCATCTGTAATCCGCTGCCATTCGTCAGCAGCCCCGGCCCAGGCTGGAGGAGAGAGAGGAGAGGAGGAGAGAGGAGGAGAGGCAGCGCTCCGACGAGGGGAGAATGCCCAATTAGGCAGCTGTCACACACACACACACACACACACACACACACACACACACACACACATATATACACAGAGCTCGGCAGAGCAGGAGAGAGCAAGAGGAGAAGGGAGGGAGGCTGCAGAATCAGTCTACTGTCCACAGACAGAGGGGTGGTGGTGGTGGGGATCAGGGGTTTACATGAATCCTTTCAGCTGAGTGTCTGTATTGTTTTGTGTGTGTGTGTGTGTGTGTGCATGCGTGCGTACTTGTATTTGCTACCTCCTGAGGACCACTTCTGGCTTAAACGCTGACCTTGTCGGGACTTAAAACCTGGTCCTTAAGAGGCAGAAGCTCATTTCTGAGGAGCTAGTTGAGTTTAAGGTGATGGTTTATGCAGAGTCCTGAGAAGAATAGCTGCACAAACTTGTGTGTGTATTATTGTACTTGTGGCATACTGAGGACCAGTGACGGTTTTTAACCAACAAAGTGAGGTCATTTTTATGAAGTGAGGACATTTTGGCCGGTCTTCACTTTGTGTTCATTGAAATCACTTCACTTGGTACAAAAACCCGTTTTTTTCCAGCCCTGTTGGATTCACACACTTTTTGCTCTGGGGCGCCACCCGCAGACATGTTATGGTACCCAGTAATTCTTGGTAGACGTCATTTATGAAGAAGATATGTGTAATTGTGTTGATTTATAAAGTGGAAATGCTGGTCCTCACTTTGTCAGCACTTTTACCCGGTCCTCAGTATGCAGCAAGTACAAGAATGTGTGTGTGCGTGCATGTGTGTGTGTGTGTGGTTTGGGGTCAACTACAGTTTAGACATGTATGACTACTATCTGAAGCATGTCAGCACTAGAGGAGGGGGTGGGGGGGGCAGCAGCAGGGTGTTCAGACTTTTGAGGACACAGCGAGTTAAATGAATTTTTACGACAGGGCAACTGTTCTTATCGCACAATGAAAGGAGTGCTGAGTATTCAGTCGCGTACCCCTCTAATCTGGAAGCACAAGACTGATGAGATGATCAGGGCTGCTACTGGAGACAGAAAAAAAAAACTTCCACACAGCGCGCATGTGGCGCTCCAAAGAATTCAAACGCTGAGGTTCAGAATGTACCCGGCCTGAGTGGACAGTAGTGGAGCGGAGAGTTCGCACCAACACTGGAATGCTCTACTGTTCCCAGACGAGTAGCAGATATCAAATGGGTGACAAATATCCCATAATTGGATCATTCATCACCAGTGAACACATCTGTTTGGAGTAATGGGAAAACTAATCAGCAAAAATGATACAGGGACGACTCCGGCTCAGGCACCCCAGAAGATTTATGCCAGAGCAATCCACGGCTCAAGCCTGTACCTATTGATTGTTTAGTTCTAAATGCTTTTTCGTTTAATCAAAAGCAAGAGTCAAAATGGTGCCATGCCAGCCCGGTTGATGGAACAGGTGTGATCGAACATCCCGGGAGGGGGAGGGGGCGGAAGGGGAGCTGGTGGTACAGTGTGTGTTTTTATATACTCAGAGGAGACTCTCTGTTCCTTGGTTCCACCTTAAATGTCAAAGTTCACCGAGGTTCAAGCGGAGAGCGTCAAATCCAGCTTTGAGTCGTCAGTGGTCAAAAGGACTGCGGGCGTCTCCCAGGAGCGAGGGAAACTGATCCGCTAAATCCCCGTCTGAGGAGAAAGTACAGTTCATATGGACTAATGCGATGTGTCATACAGGCTTTTCGCTCAGCCACAGGTGTGTGACGTAAAGTGGTGTCTACGTGTCACACAGACACACAAAGACACACACAGGCATGTTGTTAGATATGACTCCAGGGCCACTGACGCATTAAGATCTAAAAGGAGCTGTCCATGCGTCCCACACATGCACCTTATTTTCCAACAACACGGATCAAGATGGCACTAATTGGCAACAACTTATTTCCATCTTCTAATTTTCACAAAGAAATGGCAAAATAAGATCAAAATACACAATATTGATTTTAATAATTAGAAAATATAGTATTTGTTTGAAAAATGCAATTTTTTTTTGCAACCATTGGAATTTTGTTTGAGCCGACTCTTGCATTTGCGCTCCCTCGCTTGTTCTTTTTGCACGTTTTTTTCAGCCTCTTAAGCGTGAATATTTTGTGCTTTCATTGCTCCAATATTGTTTAGTGAGAATGAATTTCCCAGGTATACCTGTGGGTCCCAGGACTCACTGCACTGCAAACACGCATAATGGGAGAGTGCAGTTAGTAGGTATGTCCCAGTACATTAATGTAGTCAGATCATCAGGGACAACACTCCTCGAAAGGGGAAAATTAAATATTCTTCACTGAAAGAAGTAGTTATGACTTCCACGAGGAAGGAGTGCAAGTGTTAACAGTTGAAAAAACTTCAATTAAAATGGAATAATTACATTACAGTTGCCTATTCCTGCAGTCGGCCTTCATTTTTTTTTTTGCCTGGGAAGTCACAAGACTTTTCACATTAGACCTTTTTTTTTCCTCGATGATATACAGTTTATCCATACATCATAATATGATGTTTAAAAACTGCTTACACTTAAAAGATGAAAATGAACTGCCGCATCTACAGTGCAGTGTCACCTTGACAAACGGATAATTAGAGACGGCTCTTATCAGCAGAAATGTTGAGAAAAACAGTCGATTGTCAACGGTTAAAGGGTAATTATGAAATTATTGATCAATAATGCCCAAAAATAGACACTTCATTGCACCTCTTGTCTTTTTATGGGACACCATTGATTTGTGCAAGCTCATTTTTTTTATTTTATTATAAGTCAGCTCAACCATTGTCTTAGGGGAGAAATGTGAATTAATTTAATTCTAAGTCTTTTTTTTTTTTTTTTTTATTAAATGTGCATTATGTAATAAATCTAAAGTAACTGGCCATAGAATCCTCCTAATATGTCACAGAGACTCAGGAATAATGTTCATATAACAAACTGAACTCACCAACAACAACAGTGCAGCCAAAATATTTCCATTAAAACATTTTTTGCAGACTGCAAATCATGTTTTGGCATGTGGCGCCACCTACAGCCGTCTACCAATCATTGCCGTCAGTAGAGTCTCAGCTGCAGCAGCTAAAAGACCTCGGTATTATGAATTTGAATGTAGTAACCGTTTTTGGCCACATTCTAACGTATGGCACTTTTAAAATGTGTTTTTAGCTCCAAATCCGACCAGAAAAACTACAGTGCAGAAACTAATTAAAGACTAACGTCCGTTCCTTGTAACAATGCAACCAAACGGGAAGTTGTGATTCACTCTAAGACGAGGCAAACTCACATTAAGTTCATTAACGTCACTGCAAAAATTCCCACACAGGCGCATACTCCTCGTCCCCATGGGAATATTCCTGAAATATCTGTGAGGCTGGATCAAGCGTGCGACTCCACCCTGCTTCGGAGATTGTTATTATTATGACTCAGTGTTTTGTCAGCCAGGTCTCGCTCTGCTCTTCCAGCACTGTGAACAAAAAAAAAAAAAAGTACCTAAAGTGCTCCCAAAGTCGAAAGATTGTAATCTGTGATGTCATATTGATGCATCGCCTTGAAGCGGCTCCATTAGCAGCTTGGACGGCAGACTGCCTATACATTTACATCTACAAGGAAATTAAGATGATAGTCGGGCCCCGAGTTCCATTCCAGAAAAAAACGATGCCTTATCTCCGTCCAAAAAAAAAAAAGAAAAATCACTTTGCAATTATCCTCATAGATGAGGATGGGTATTTCTCAGCTATCTGTATGATAACTTATTTAAAACTTTTTACAACTCCCAGTCCCAGGCAGGTCAGGGGCAGCTAGAGCGAGTGATCCAGGTCCAGGTCTTTTGATTCGCCACACCACCCTGCTCCCCTGCATGCAAACCCTGTCACTCTGTGTGTGTATGTGTGTGATGTTGTAGGGACAAGACAATGTTCTCAGTGTGCAGCCACGGCGCAACGAGCCCTGAAAGCCGATACCTGATTGACCGGCGAACACATGACGACAATGTAAACAAAAAAAAAAAGTGGACGAGCAAGTGCGCTACACGCTCTGTTATCTACACTCCCCGATAGCTGAATGACAGGTCAGGTTTGTGACTTAGCATAATGCTATTTAATAAACAAACAGCATAGCAGGTGATTCTTTCCACAGACTACAAATGCAGACAAATACCATTGGTGCAAAATCGTCAAAAATCGCCAAAAAACGCCAAAAAGTTAACATTCAATACAAGATATCTGCCTTCCTGTTGGTTTTGGGTCATGATCATAATGCATTTTTTTCTTAGACCCCAACCGTCTACACGTGTAGCAATTTTCGTACATGTACGATAAACCTGCTGATCAGGCCAAACTTGGACAGTGGGCGGTGCACTTATTAATAGTGCTGTGCAAAAGGTTAACGCATGTTAACGCACAACACGTTTCCATGACGACTGACCGGAAAAAGACGCGAATGACGACACGTTTCTATGTGCTGCGACACCGGAGTCCAGGCACCGTTTACCAGTTAGCTCTGTTAGCTGCATTAGCTCCTTTTAGCGCCGCTAGCGCACCGACGGTCGAACTGGAGCAGTCTGTTTATTAAACGAAAAGAGCAGCGCTACAAACAACCAGCGTACCTGTGTACTGTGTATGCGTGGCTCTGTTTTTAAAGTTTAGCGTTACTTTACTGACTCATTTGAACAATCCAGTCACGTAAACATGGCGTCACACGCGTCTTTTTCCGGTCAGTCGTCATAGAAACGTGTTGTGTGTTAACGTAGACGCCGTTGACACGTTAACATTTGACAGCACTACTTATTAGCTTCTCCCACATCCATTTTTTCCGACGCACATTTCCCGAACCACTTTCAGTAATACATTTTCTGCTACTTTTGGGGCACGGAAAAGGCCTCAAAACGCCATTTATTTCGAGGTAAAATTTGCTTTGTGCGCTAATTATTTCCATACAAATACAATAAGTCACATGCTAACTGGTGAATATCGGAAACATGACAAGACAGGTTCTTATATGGTAAATAACGGACCTGTTCTAATCTGGTCTGAGCTAGCATGAGGAGCGTAACACCAGCGCTAATTCCGTGCGCGCAAACTCCGCTACACTAGGTGGCGACAGGCACTTTCCCGTTGACCTATTAGGTCACAAACCAAACAGACAAGTTTCTAACATCCATTAACTTCAATATAAGTAATTATTTAAGCAGAGGGAGCATGAATTCGCTCTCCTCGCGAGTCAGGAAAAAAAAAGCACTGGCCTGGATTTGCCATGTTTTTCTCACATTGCCGCCTTCTTATTCTTCTGTGTACTGGCTTCTTCTTCTTCTTCTTGTGTTTCTGGGTCAAAGCCCGTGAGCGTGAAGTGTGGCTGTACACGAACGAACGTGTACACGCAGTAGGGATTTCAACCCGCCAATTGAATAACTTGGTGTGTGTGTGTGTGTGTGTGTCAGTCTGCTGTTGAGAAATTTGATTTATCGCAATTTAAGCCGGACAACTAAGACTTCTTAAGACTCTCGTCTCTTGCTGGTGAGACACAGAAACTCCATTAGAGCGGACAAAGAGCAGTGTGTGTGTGTGTGTGTGTGTGTGAAATAACACAGGTGTTAAAATGTTGACGGCAGGAATCTGTGGGTGTGTGGAGGAAAACAGATTTAAGGGGCTTGACATATTTAAAATTCTTGGTAAATGCGTAAATATCAGTTACGGCTAGCGTCTGTTACCGCGGCGACTGTAGCTGCGAGGTTCACCTGCGCAGCATCAGGTGATCTTTGTGCATGAAACTCACAAGTCATTTGCTTTTAGTTTCGCTGTCCCTTTAAATAACTTTAAAACCACCATTCACCCCCCCCCTCTCTACCTCCCTCCCTGGAGGTTTATCACTGTGACTCTTCTCTCTTCTATCTTCCTCTCCCCTCACACACACACACATACACAAACGCTGCCTGTATGTGTGGCTGACAACTACAGAGCAGTTAGCCAAGCATCTCTTGGCTCGGTGCAGAGAGAATAAGACACTCTCATTACTGCCCTTAAAAAGCTCTTGCCCTCACAAAACACACTGTAGACCCAGACACCCGTGCAGAAAGTCTCAGGAAAGAGTTTGAAGGCTACCTTTTTTCCGTTTTCCTTACAACTCCATTCTGTGTTCGCGTGCATGTCTGTGGTCGATGGGGTTTTCTGCTCTCTCTCTCTCTCTCCCCCCCTTCCTCCTCCTCTCCTGCACAGTTCCCCTTTTCCTGTTCCTCTTTAATGTCACAGGGGCTGGCTCATATGACCTTGAGCAGCAGTGTTGGCACGGCAAGAGCGAGAGCTGCCTCGCCTGCAGGCGCCCTTGAACTGGATCTGCAAGACACAAAAAAAAAAAAAAAACCTTCACGAGGCCTGATAGACATCTCAGTCATCCTCTTACCCCCCTCTCCACACCCCCCCAACTATCCGCCCCCTTTCTCCTCAGCTCTTTTATTCAATCTACGCCCCTCCTTATCTGTTCCCCCTGGTGGGAAGAGATTTATCAGGATGCTGTATCTTTAACCTCTCTATCAGACTGAGATAGAAACAGAATTTCAAAATGTCTGACCGGCCTTCGTGGATTTATTTTTACACCACCTCCTCCTCCTCCTCCTCCTCCTCCTCCTCCTTCATGCAATGGTATCGTGCCATTTCAGGAAAGAGGCTTGGGGGAGGTTAGTGGTGCACTTGCGTTATGGAATACACCTGTGTGATGGGATGCCATGCACAGCAGAGGTGTTGTTTACGTGCAGGGAAATTCCAAACTGTTTTCCCTCCCCGGGCTCTGCGCTGAGCCACTGGCACACAGTGACCTGTAGCTTCAAAACAAATATCCCTGCCTACGCTCAAAAGGATGAGGGTCAGCTTACGGGGCCAATCGCCGCTCTCTGACTTAAAGAGAAGGGGTGGCGCCTCGGGGCTCAGTCTTTTGACAGGCTGATGCTGACCCACTCGGCCCCAATGAAGACCTCTTAATTTTCCACAAAGTAAACATGGTGCAAGGTCCGTAGTCCAAAGTCTGACTGTGCACTCTCAGACTTTGCTCTTGCGTGAGCGCAGAGAACAGCCTACTGTAAAAAGCACAAAGAAGGGTTGTATCTGTAAATAGTGCGCCGCCCTTTCTGCAAGTGTAAACACAGGCCACCGAGGTCTAAGTACTACAGTAAGTATCTGTATCAATAAGAGGCAGCATGTGCAATGTTTGCTCTTTCTTTAATATGTAACATTTCCACGTTAAAACATCTTAACACTATATGTATGTGTATATATGTATGTATATATATGTGTGTGTATACGTACATATACATATACATACATAGATAGATATATGTATATACATATATATATATACACACACATATACTCTATATATGTTGTTATATATGTGTGTATGTATATACACGTACATATATGTACGTGTATATATACATATACACACACATATATATACACGCATACATAGATATATGTATATATGTGTGTATATATATATACATATACATATATACTGTATATATGTTATATATATATGTTGTTTCATATGTGTATGTATGTGTGTGTACATATATGTACGTATATATACATATACACACATACATATACACAAATACATAGATATATGTATATGTGTGTATATATATATACACACACACATATATACTGTAGATATGTTATGTATGTTGTTATATATGTGTATGTATGTATATGTGTGCGTGTACATATATGTACATATAAGTACATATACACACACATATATACAGATATATGTACATATACACACATACAGAGATATATGTATATATGTGTGTGTGTGTATATACACATGTACTGTATATATGTTGTTATATATACACATATATACACACATATATATATATACACTCACATTGTAATAAAATAATGTAACTTCATTGTACAAGCTGGAGCATCGGATATGTACATAAACACGGTTAGGAACAGAAAATAATATTAAAAACGAGATAAGAAGTCTTTCAGTGTATATAAAATATCCGTCACTCTTTTGACTGCGGTTGGTTTGTCAGCCTAAACGTTTCTTTACATCCATAGAAATGTGTATTTATATTCAACACAGTAATAGATAATCTTCTTTCAATGACAACATCCTTTTCTAGGGAAAAAAAACCCTCATATAATACATCAGATCAGAGTAAGGAATGAAATAGCATGTTTTTTCGTGCAGTGGAACCGAACGCGACAAGACAACAATCCCATGATGGCACACACTGCTTCACAACGTCACCATACTAGCTCTTTTGTTACCGTTTTGATTGAGAGACCTCTATCAGTAGAGAAACTACATACTGTGCGTTGAAACACAACATACAGGGTGTGTGTGTGTGTATTATTGGATAGTCCGAGACTGTGCCTTGCCCTCCCGTTGCTTCCCTTCATGCCTGACCTTTGAAAACTGTAATGTTATCACATGTCATATGCAGGCCTGCTGGAAACCATCTGCTAAAGGCACTGTGGTGGCTCTCTGTCACCAAAAAAAACAACACAAAAAAAAAAAAAAAAACACTGGCTGGTGTGGCCGAGTACTGGTTCTGACCGGTTTACCGCTCAGCATGCTTCACCTTCACACACACACACACACAGACGGTGACACGTAGACGTATACGGCCCCTCAGAGGTTGTTATTGAGCTCCATGAGCTATGACCAGTCTCCTCAATTAGCGTTAAGGGGCTTTTGCACAGAGACATGAGGTTCTGAGGCTAAGAATAACATTAGACAGGTCTGCAGCCTGGCAGTGGCATGAGTTTGGGATGGGGAGCTGTGGCAATAAAGGAGAGCACACGGGTACATGCACTAACCGGAGTCTCGCTGCCGCTAATCCGATCTCCTCCCATGTTTAGCCCCACCTCGGGATATTATGTTATGTTTGTTAGTGTGTGACACCTTGGCTAATAAGACTGTTTTTACACAGAGCGAAACCAACGTGATTAACATTAGCCCTGACTGATATAGGACAAGGGGGGGGAAGAAAAAGACACAAATTCTAATGAACCCTTGTGTTTATTTGATGTGAAATCCCATTCCCTGTAGAAGGAAAAAAAATCTAGTTTTCATATTAGGGGCGATGGCAGCGTTAAAATATTTAGAAGCGCTATCGTTGCCACCTCCCGCAGACTTGGTTATGGAGGCATCACAGCGTCCTGGGAGAATCATTATGGACAGATTTGCTCCACATAATGGAATACGAGTGTGCTCCATAAGCTCTTACAGGTCTCTTAAAGAGTTGTCCATAACACGGTAAAAAGACACAAAGGTTGTGACACAATTAGCAACGACAAGGAGCCAATGTGCAATCAATATTAAAATAAATATATATATATATATAAATATATATCCAGTGGGTGTGGATTACATCCTCCCCCTTGGCTTGATGGACATTAGCCAAACGTACAACAGGAGCTGAATTACATCAGCACTAAGTCTGGCTCTGAGGAGATGTTTATCATGAATCTAGTTTACAACAAGTGACAAGTTCACCAGAATTAGCAGGGGTGTTCCAAGAGATTGTGGGGGCCCCCACAGAATGGGGACCTGGGGGAAGTAAATAACATGCTGCCTATTTAGGGCGGTTTCCAAGTGTCAAATACCGAGCTCTCGAAGTAACACCATTATCACCTACGTTAAAATACAGTGGTGTAAATAGATCTGCACAAAGTCAGCTACAGACATATTCCCAAAAAGATAATTTTCTCTCTCATCGTCCTCCTCTTCGTTACCATCTGGTATAGAGAATTTGGATTAAGATGGAGTGAGAGCGATAAAGCACACTCTAATTAATATTATTTAACCCTTCCATTACCTTCCTGTTGTCGCCGATGGGATTTAGCATGCGTAGCTTTCGGTAGCATAACTCCTAAAGACCATTTGTTGGATGTAGAAAATTCAAAAATGACCAGAAAGCAGAGAAATCGTGAAATTTATCATTACGGTAGTCCTCAGAACTTCCACATGACGTCAGCTTCTCAGTAAGGCAATTCCTAAATGGTGAAATAAATCGGACGTGGAAGTTATCATGGAAAAAGGGCCAGAAGCACTCACTCATTGAACATTTTTTTTTACAATTCTAGAGTCATAAAACCAAAATAAATCCAGGCCCAATTATCATGATGGTCATAAGACGGTTAATGTATTATTGTTATTATTTTTTTAATTTTTCGAATTAACGGCGTCAAAATTAGTCTCTAAAATAACACTAAACTTTAAAAAACAGAGGCACACATACGCTGGTTATCTGTAGCGCTGTTCTTTTCGTTTAATAAACAGACTGTTCGACTGTAGGCGTGCTAATGCTGCTAAAGCGGCATTAAAAGTAGCCAATTTTCCTTTTGCGCTAACGCGGCTAACGGAGCTAACTGATTAATTATGGCTGGACTGTGGTGCCGCGGCATGGAAAACTGCGTTACTTCAGAGACTGGTTTGAAAATTTAAAAAGTAGCACAGTTTGAGAACCATGGCGACATGTAGACTAACTAAGCTATGTAATTATTCGGGTCTGAGTGGCATTAAAAGTAGCCAATTTTCCTTTTGCCAGAAATAATAACATCTCTTTAAGATCTTGTGTGAGCAAATGATCCGATCACATGGACTAGAGCAGAGCGTGTCACTGCATCATCGTTAATAACAGCGGCGTCTGTACGGCTCATTTCTAAACCACAGATGAACCTCATACAGTAAATAACCTGACCTGAATAAAGTTAAGCAAATCTGGCAGAAAGTGAGCTATATTTAGAAAACAGCGCTCGTGTGTTAAAGAGGAAAAAAAAAAAAAAAAAGAATGGTGAAAAGAGCCTTTAAAGCAAGTGTGGCAAGGGGGCTTTGAGCTTGTCAGGTCTGACTGCAGTAATCAAACGCTATTACCAGAGACTGAGAGGGGAGGAGAGGAACTCATAGAAGGTGGCAGTGCATCAGAGACTCCTGCACTACAGTAAGGCTTATATATATATATATGTGCGTGTGTTTTTTGAAGTGTGAGGCTGGGGAGTGCGGAGAGACCTCAGTACTCAGCTCGGGGCGTATAATCTATGGTTCATTTGCAGCTTTTCTCCCCAGTATGACAAGCCGTTTACAAGACGTAGCCTCTGCCGCTGACCCAGTTCTGAGTGGCTGCGTCTCGCGACAAGGCCCTGCCTCCCCATCAGGCCCTGCTCCTCGTCTAACTGACGATAACACTGCCACCCTCTGCCTCTATGAACTGTGGAAAGAAAGAAAGGAAAAAAAAAAAATAGGTCGCCCTGACCCACTTTTATTTTTCTCCCTCCCCTCCCTAAGATCGTGCAAGGAGTTCTGCAGAGCATGATCAAGGGAGACAGTAAAAGGGAGCGAGATAGAGAGAGAGAGGGGGGAAAACAAAGGAAGACAGGAAGTTTAAAAAAACAAAACAGACTGAGAGATTTTCTCTGTGATGAAAACCTGAATTCTGGCAACACTTTCCTGTGGCCTTTGGAATACGGGCGACCTTTATCAGCTGGCCCTGTTGTATGTTTGGCAGGAAAAAAAAAAACCCTCCCACGCCTTGATACAACAAATGTTCCTGAGGTTAAACACCAACGCAGAGGCCTCGCCAATCCTCCAACCCCACCTCCTCCAGTTCGCCCATTATATCATGTCTTACTTAGAATGCTAAATGGGATCCTCTGCCTCATTTAAACACAGACATACACACTTCTTTCTGCCGTAATTCAACACCCACGAAGCTATGACATGGTCACGCAGCCAGAAAAATTACGAGCATTTCTTGGCTAGTGGGAGATGTTACGTGGGGCTAACTGAGCCTCTAATGCCTGGGTAGCATGACACCGAGACCCCTTTTGAGTGCCTCTCGCGTGGGATAGGACAAACTCTGTGATGTATCTCGGATCACGCACGGCGTTCTCATGCGAACCCGTGCCTTCATTAAGCCGCGCTCGCTCATGCGTCGCCGTTTGTAATCCCTCTCCCTCCGCACATTAGAGAGTTTCATTCATTCATTTACCAAAACTGATCGTTTATTCCGCAGTGCCCTTTGTATCAGCGCCGGGTTCCTGTTTTTAGAACACGCTGTGAAAAGACTAATCAATGCACACCTTTGACGACTCATTTAAATATTAATGTGCCCACCGAAAATGATCACTCATCACTCACTGGTAGCCTCGGTGTTGCTTAGCAACCTTTGTGTAGCTCCAATGGCTATATGTCGGGAACGGAAGCGACACTTAATCACTTTATCTTTTCATATAGAGGCTAAAGCCTGATTGATATGATGACGTTTTGTACGACAAAAATGACAAAGTACAGACAGATTAATATTTGCCTCGTATGTCACGCACGTGTATCTTGTATCGTCGTTTAAGACGTCATATGTAAGAATGTGGCCAAAAATGGTTACTACACCCACATTCAAAATACGGAGGTCTTTCAGGTTTCGTTATCTCTGCCATTGTCCCTCAACCCGTGGTTGCTCGGCAGCTGAGACTCTACTGACTGCAATGATTGGTAGACGGCGGTAGGTGGCGCCACATGCCAAAGCATGATTTCAAAACATAAACATGATTTGCAGTCTGCAAAATATTTTTTTTAATGCGAATATTTTGTCTGTACTGTTGTTGTTGGTGAGTTCAGTTTGTTAAATGAACATTATTCCTGAGTCTCTGTGACATATTAGGAGGATTTTATGGCCAGTTGCTTTAGATTTATTTAGTGCTGTCAAGCGTTAGCACGTCAACGTCGTTTAACGGCGCGAACGTTAACCCATGACGCGCTTCCATGATGACTGACCGGAAAAAGACGCGCGTGACGTCATGTTTACGTGACTCCCGATTGTTAAAATGAGTCTCTAAAGTAGCGCTAAACTTTAAAAACAGAGGCACACATATTCAGTACTGGTTATTTGTAGCGCTGCTCTTTTAGCTTAATAAACAAACCACTCCAGTTCCACTGTAGGCGCGCTAACAGGCGCTAAAAGGAGCTAATGCAGCTAACGGAGCTAACTCGTAAACACGTCATTCGCATCTTTTTCGGGTCAGCCGTCATGGAAACGTGTCATGCATTAACGCGCGTTCACCTTTTGCACAGCACTAGATTCATTACATAATGCACCTTTAAGTCATTTCTATCTCTCAATCAAACGAAATAACAAAATTCATAGTACAATGATGTCAGGATCATAGGAACTGTCGTAATTTTTTTTTCTTTTTGTTACCTGTGTGATCTCACTTTACGCGTTGAGCTCTGGCGGGAGAACGCAATCCATGAGTGACGAATACGTACACAATAAAATATAAGAAGAAACATAAGCCAAAGACAAGCTACCGGCTAACTAGCATCATCGAATATTTCATAGGGCCGTTTGCCTTTGAAGTCATAGCAGAAACGGGTGAAGCTGATGACATCATAGATGATGTATTTCTATACATTTAAAAAAAGAAGACTGTTTTGGATACATAAGAAACGGACAAAATATATGACTTTTATTCAAGGTATAGACACAGTTAAATAGAAATATATACCTTTAAAATGATAGAAATTAAAAGAGTCGGATGATAGTGAGTGGTTACAGTAGACGTGACTGAACCCTTTCGCCGAAGCATTAATTTAAAAAATGTTGCCTGACTAAGTTTCTTTAAGCCGAGCAATAAGAATATAAATCAGGCTCTATGGAACTTAAGTATTCTACTTCATCTATAATGTGCTACCACTTTTTTTTATAGCAGCGGCGGCAGCAGCAGCAGAAGTAATCCACTCACTGTGCTTTGTAATGATTTTACACTTCCCGGCTTTTCTAATGCCAACAGCACACGACTTGTGCGAGTACATTTTTTTACATTTGCTTAAATAAAGCCTGTCAGAAAAGCTCTTTGAACATTAACATGACTTATGCTCGCAACCCCCGGTGTCACACAATACAAGAACATTAGCCTCTCCAGATGCTGCCGACTTGACTGTGTGTTTTCACATGCGTGTGTGTGTGTGTCGACTCATTTGCATCGGCCACAGTTTGACACTCGACGGAACCAGAGGAGGGTTTATCTGGTGCTAAACTCTCACCAGCATGACGCTAACTAAGCCCCTGTGTGCCAGCGCTGACCTAGTGCACGCATGCACACAGACGTGGCGGTGCCTCGGAGACCTGTCATAAAGCCCCGGTGCTCCACTTTTCCTTTTTGCAGAGAAAACAGCGGAGCTGTTAGGTGTAAACACACAAACAACAACGACAGAGAGAAAGAGTATAATATCTCTATTCAGACATGTGCTGGTAGAGGTTCCAGTTCCAGTTAAACGGGGGTGGATGTAGGTCAAGCCCTGCCTCCTCGTAAGCACCAAGGTCAACGCTGAATGGAAGGAAAGGTGGCTTAGAGAGAAAGACGCCCCGGATAAACCACATTCGTCTGGCTCTTGTGCCAGGAGCAGCCATGGACATGTAAACACAGTTACACAAGCGCACTCTGTGCAACTCTTAGGTGTGACATGAGTGAAGAAAAAAAGAAAAGAAAAGAAATCATACATGTTATACAAGCTTTACTGCAGCTCCCGTTACGCTTTTATTATCCAAACAAGGCTTAACTTGCATACAAGTTAGACGCACTTACGCCGAAGTGCGTTCTATTGACGTAGCACAAAAGGCGCACCTCAGACGACCGGGGGCTAAATTCATAAATAAAAAAAAAAACATGAAGCGACAGGTTGGTCTACTGTGCGCTGCTCTCCTGTGTGTGCTACAGGTGTCTCCAGGTGGGGAGTCTGCATCCAAGAATGATTGATTGTTTGATTAACAGCATTGCAGAGCGGCAAGAAACTATTACTTTCAGTTTGTTTTGTCCATAAAGTGCTGATCGGTGTTTCCGCAAAACTCAAAATGACAACGTCAAATGTCAAAAGTTGTGTCCACAAATTTAAAGATGTCGAGTTTGCAGTTAGTGGGGCAAAAAAACCACAACATATTCACATTTAAGAAGCTGAAATTCACTTTTATGAACCAAACTTCTCATATATAAGGCCTAGCGCTGGCCACGCTAACGGCGTCAAAGTAACGCAATTTTCCATGCTGCGGCACTGGAGTCCAGTCACCGTTTACCATATAGCTCCGTTAGCTCCTTTAGCGCCGTTAGCGTGTCTACAGTCGAACTGGAGCGGTCTGTTTATTAAACGTAAAGCGCAGCGCTACAAATAGCCAACGTACCTGTGTACTGCGTATGTGTGCCTCTGTTTTTAAAAGGAATACTTCACAGATTTGAATTTCGCTTTATGTTAGCTAGAATAGGGGTAGAATTTTTGGAAAAATTGTCCTTCCCAACCTCAGTTTTCCCGATAGCTTCATTCTTTTTTTTTGTGAAGTGCCCACCAGTGACACTTGGTCCTGTTAGCATAACTGTTAGCAAAGATGGCGGACACCGTTTACATTCTGGGAATGAGGTCCAATCCCCCTACGGGTGGGTCTAAAAAGTGCAGAATTAGCATTGCAGTTTGAAGTCTCAAACCAAGTGACCAAGCGTCACAACAACAAAAAAAGAATGAAGATATTTCTTGACTCAGGGGAAACTGAGGTTGGGAAGCAGTTTTTCAAAAATACTACGCCAATTCACGTAATACAAAGCTAAATGCTAATCGGTAAAGTATTCCTTTAAAGTTTAGTGTTACTTTAGAGACCCATTTTAACAATTGGGAATCACGTCGGTAACCTAGCACAACCCTGTACACAAAAAAAAGCAATATAAAAGTATAAAATGGTGGAAGTTACAGATCTGTTTTGTACATCGTGTGGAACAGATGCAGGGAAACATATGCTCTTTTCTTCCCAAAGCCTCAGCCGTTTCATCCAGACAAATTGTGGCCTGTAGCAACCGACGCAACAGTGTCGTGTGACGCCTCGCTCCCCTCCGCCACATGATGAGTTCATTTTTATCAAAGCTGCAGAACATGGTATACGTCTTGGCCAGGGTTCTAATAACGCCGCAGTGAATTTGTGACACTTGGCTCCATATGGAGAACAGAAACAGAAAGAGCAGATTTCTGTGAAAAGAAGACGGGGGGAAATTAGTCTTCGCTTCTTCATATGGTCGCCTGATATTGTGCTTTTGTCTCATACGCAGCCACAGTCACAGTAGAATATTCGTTACAGTTTGTAAAAGAACTTCACAAGTCATCGGATTAAGCTCTTCCGGTTTAAAATATAGCAGAATTTGACAAAATGCTGGTTTCTTTTATTCATTATATAAATCAATTTGGTGTCGCATTCAAAATGTATGCAAAATAGACTCAAATTAGCTTGTCCTGCTGCTATTTATCTCACATAAGCTGAGAACTAGTTTACTCTTATCTATAAGAGGAAGTTTAGCCTGAGGCGATGACGCAACAAGAAATAACAAAGTTGAAAGAAAAGCAGTTTGTGGAATTAAAGGAATACTTCACAAAATCGATTACAGCTTTGTATTAGCTAGAATAGGGGTAGAATTTTTGACAAATTGTGCTTCCGAACTTCAGTTTCCCGAGTTGAGAAATAGCTTCATTCTTTTTTTTTCTTAAGTGCCCACCAGTGACACTTGGTCCTGTTAGCAAAGATGGCGGACACTGTTTACATTCTGGGTGGGTCTACAAAGTGCAGAATTAGCATAGCAGTTTCAAGCCTCGAACCAAGTGTCACAACAACAAAAAAGGAATTAAGATATTTCTTGACTCGGGGGAAACTAAGGTTGGGAAGCACAATTTTTCAAAAATACTACCCCTATTCTAGTAATACAAAGCTAAATGCTAATCCGTGAAGTATTCCTTTAACAAGACATTTGAGGAGGTTGCTGTCTTTCACTAGCCCTCGATAAAATAACTAATAATGTGGTCTATGGAAACAATCATACAAGGCTTCAAATAATGTGAAAAATTGTGCTTCTGAGCTTCAGTTTCCCAAGTTGAGAAATATCTTCATTCTTTTTTTTTAAGTGCCCACGGTGACACTTAGTCCTGTTAGCAAAGATGGCGGACACTGTTTACATTCTGGGAATGAGGTCCTGTCCCCCTACGGGTGGGTCTAAAAAGTGCGGGATTAGCGTAGCAGTTCGAAGCCTTGAACCAAGTGACCAAGTGTCACAACAACCAAAAATACTACCCCTATTCTAGTAATACAAAGCTAAATGCTAATCGGTGAATTTGAGGAGGTTCTTGTCTTTCACGAGCCCTAGATGGAAAAACTAATGTGGCAGAACCTGTGTCAGTTCTCCAAATATGCTAATTCTGAAAAACTACGACCTAATTAACTTCCATGTACCGCGACTAGCATGTGAATTGCGTGTACAAATGCAGTCTTAACAAATCCATGACATACGCAGCCATATGGTAAACTCATCCGAGGGGCAGAAATGTTAAAGTTCTAGCATAGAAATACTCAGGAGCTTACTCTAAAAGGGAGCCAGTGTGGTTTTTAAACAGCGGGGCAGCTGTAAGGGAGTGAGTGAAGGCAACTGCAATAACACGAATCCATGCGGCGAGCTCACCCTGGACATGAATCACTGTGGACATGAAGCAACCTCTCCCTGACGTATGCTGGTACCGGCTGATTGAGAACTGAACAGATGACTAAACCTGCTCGGCTCGTCACCGCAGTCGAAAAACAGAGGGGGCATAGGGTGGGGGGGTGATTCCCAAATTCAGACAAGGCCAGGGATCACCGGAGCTGCCCCGCGTGCTCTGACATGACCTCAACCTTCTCTGACCTTGGGGGAGTGAATGACCAATTGAGTGACAGTCCCCGCGGCTGTCTCCACCCCCTCATCCTCATAGACATACAAGGTCGGGGGAGTGAGGACGAGGAGGAGGGGGGGGTGAGGATGGGTGAAGGGGTGTCACATGATTGGATCTCCTTCTGGAGAGTGACTTAAAAAGCCTCCTCTGCAATCAGGTCAAGGTCACACCCTCGCCTTAATGCCAAAGCAAAACAGTGCACAAGTACGGATGAGTGGGAGCAGCATGTTCCTCTCCATGTTCTAACTCCAAAAACACGAGCTATGATTCTATTAGCCGTATTAATCTGCCCCTGCTTAGTGGACACTTTTATTCAAAGTCACTTACGCAATTATCACTCGCGTGCATCTATTCTTTTTTTTTTTTTCTCTCCATTTCCACAGCTGAATATTTACTGGAAAAATCCAGGTTAATTGCCGTTGCTCAAGGGCAGAGGGGTGAGCGGAGTATGAGGCAGCAATCTTCTGGTCACCGGTCCATTTTCCCTAAGTAATAGGTCATATGGCTGCCTCAAGTCATCAGCCCAGTGCGCTCTCTCCATCTCCTCTCAAATGGCCTTTCTGCTTGTGGGAGTCTTCTAACACAGTTATGAGACAGCTGCACTTCTGAACCACAGTCTTTCGGTCTGTTTAGTCTGCTCTAGTGAGGATGTACTGAATAACGCCACCTCGCTAATGGATTTACAAGTGGGCTGGAGGATTTTTTTTTTTGCAAAAAAAAAAAAAAGGACGGCATGTTACAGAAATTCAAGAGACCACTTTCGGCGAGAGAAGGGGTTTGGAATGTTGCCAAATGTCCTCGTTCCCTCCTCTGTTGTGTGGGAGTACATTCATTTTTTTGTGCTACTTATTTAGCCACATTCTCAGCCAGGGGAGATATTTATTGAAAATGCAGTGACTTTCTCATACATTCATTCAGTCATTGACAAATTTAAAAAGATAAAAACCCCAGTCATTACGCGACAGCTCTTTATGAATCTTAGCAGACACTAATTGATTTTACACAAGCGACAACCTTTGACTAATGTGAATAAAATAAGGCGTTTCCATGGGGATTCACTTAAATTCCTCTGTCGAATGCCCACGTAAATGTGCTACAGATCTATCCGAGCCCCGCGCAGATCCGACTCTCCGCAGCCACCCGCACAGGTCCCTTGTTGCCCAGCAACAATTCAGCTCATCACTAGAAGCCAAAAAGTTACACAATTACAGTTCCAGCCAAAAAGAGGATTTGGAGGAAGGGGGAGGGGGGGGGGGTGCAGGAGTGCAGCACATAACACCATTCAGCATGTTATATCCCAACTTCTATATAAGATCCAAGTCTGAATGAATGAAGGAAACCCCCGACTCTTGCATTTTCCACATATCCTGCGGAGTCGACTGATGTGAAAGAATGCGAGCAGTTTTTGCCCAAACATCGACAGCGGGAACGGTGGCGTGTGCACTCTGAAGCGTTGCTGTGCTGGTGGCACAGAAGCAGCTCACAGGTAACAAAGTTTAATGATGCCTGAAAACTTCACCCCCTTTTTAATGTGTGTGTGTGTGTGTGTGTGTGTGTGTGTGTGCGCGCTATGAAAATAAATCTCAGGGACTCAACCTCGAAGCATATACTGCATATGCATCTCCCCTCCCCTCCCCTCCCTGTCGTCTTGTGCAATATATCCATCATTCATTCATAAATTCTGAAAACTCCTCTTTAGTTAATTGCCTGGGAAAATTTAATTTCAAAAGAAAGCTTTTAAAAAGAGAAAGATATAATCAAGTTGCAGGGATTTCTCTGCCTGCCCCCTGCTTATCCGGGGGCGGCGGGCGGGGGGGGGGGCATAGGCTGTGAGCCGTGCAGCTCTGCACCGCTCCATGTCAGAGAAGTCATACACCCATGTTTTAAAGCAGAGCGTTACGTAAAGCCTCCCCCTCTGCACAGGCTTACTGCACCAGACGCTGTGTCCTTGCCTAGGCTGCTCAAGGTTCCCAAAAGGACAGGCTGCTAAGAAGTTGGGAAGGACGGGGCCCTGTGATAGCCTGCAAGGGGGAGGGAGGGAGAGAGAGAGGGAAGGTAGGAAGAGGAAGGAGGGGGAAAGAGAGAGAGCTGCTGCTGCTGCTGCCTGTGACAGCCTTGGACTTTGAATTCAGCGCCAGACAGGCTCATGCATCAATCCCTCAACTTACAAAGACAAGCCACTAACCTTGACGAGGCCAGGGACTCTTCAGGAATGAGTGGCATTTTCACTTAGCCCCAGCTCCTGCCCTGCACTCCTGCCACATAACCTGGTTAAAATAAGACACAGCCGAATAACAGCCCAACTCACGTCCTCTGGACGCGGTGACCTCCCCCTCTCCGCTGTTCTAGCCTTCGACCCTTTTAGGCGTCTTAGACCGCGCTAACCCCTGAATTTCCACCGGGTGCACGCTTGCGGCACGTCTCGGCAGCGTCCCAGAAGCGGCCGTTGCAGAGTCTCGCTAAGCCCATCAGAGCAGATCGCACCAGAAAACAAGTCTGACACAAGTAAAACACTTCCTCCCTCCCCATTCAAAATAAAACAACAATACGCAGATCATATAGCCCATCGCAACTTCACGACAACATTATGTCGTAACCGGTGCTACCAGGTCAACAGTCCATCGATCAGAGGGTCATAATGTACGACGAGAGACTGATTGTTGAAGTGGAGAAACCTATATTGTATCTTTCATGACACCAGATCAACAGTTCTTGCACGTCGGAGAATGAAAGAAGCTGTTCCTTTATAACACACAGTCTTATCGCGGGATCTCGCGAACTGGCGTCTGTTCAGGATTAAACGCGTGATCTTCCGTGAATACCGTTGGCGCTGCACTGCCGTAACGCGCCCGGTGGAAATACGCCTTAAGAGACGCCTCGCGATAATGCATTTAGAGTTCAACGCAGGTAGCGTCTGGTACACAGGCGCCGGTGTGTTTGTCTGAGGCGTGGAGCGAGCGAGCGATCCGTGTTTGCTGTGATCTTTGGGATCAACAACTGCATTATGGAGACTTAATTACCAGCATCTTCTGGCTGTTTGCAACTCAACAATTCAAACAAACAGCGGCACATATGCGGAGCGGCATCTGTCATCTTTCTCCTCTCCCTGTAAATAAAACAAGGCCAATGTTCTCGCTAACACACACACAGGCTGAGTATGCCCTCCTATCCATGAGTGTCTGTCCTCATTCCCACCCACTCGTGTGACATTGGCCTGCTTGTGGCAAAAAAGCAGAGACCTTCCTCCTCTCGTCTGACTGCAGCATCCTTGGCAGCGTGCTCACAACACAGCGGTGTGGAAACTGTCCTACTGCACCTCTACAGCCTGGGGCAGCAGCTCTGCTACAGGAGCAAGAGAAGGAGAGAGGAAAGGAAAAGGAAAAGGAAAAGGAGTCGGTTCCACTCGGCTCCTCTGCTGTGACCACCAGTCTGGCCAGGAGAAGAGTCAGCCCCTCTCACATCACCCAGGAGGTGTCCTGCTCCATGCTACATCTCCTCAGTCTTTACTTATCGAATCAGAGGGAGCGGGGACAGAAGCGATGTCGGCGTTGAGCCGGCGGCTCCATTACCGCGGCGCAAAGTAGCTTGATGCTGTTACCCTGCTCTGCTTCACTGATCGTCACAATTAGGCGTTCACAGCTGTTGTTTTCCGAGCAGGGCCGATGCTTCACGTGGTTGCAACGCGCCGCTATCTTTCTCTTTCAGGCTCCAACCCCATTTCATGAGCAGCTTTCAGTGAAGTTTAAATAATTCACAGTAATTGCAATCAGCGGCGATCAATCGGTGGAGATAATTGAGGGGCCTGTCATTGCGCCAAGGCCAAGGTGAAGCGCCGAGGCAGAGGAGTGGAGAGCTGGAGGTGAGGGTGGCGAGGAGGAGGAGGAGGGGGAGGAGGGAGTCATTCAACAGATGAGCTTGGGCGAGTGTAGCGCTCAGGCGTCCATCTTTCTTCCTCACGTTTTTTTGTCGTCGCAAGCCTCGCATGCAGGAGCGATGGACGTAAAAAGGCGCATTAAGCGGGTTCCTGCATCGTCATCAGAACGAGCCCCATTGACTTTGGCTGCCTTCTGTTTATGACAGAAGCACCAACAGGGGCTGGAGTGATTGCCTCTGAATGAGATAGTGCTGATATAACCGAGAGCCCCCCCCCCCCACACACACACACACGAAGAAGCCTGCATTCAGTGGGCAGAATCTCAAACTGCCCCCCCTCCCCCCCACACAAGGGATCTTTGTTGTGGAGGCCGATATTGTTGTGCTAGGTTTTCAAAAGTGGTTTTCATTTAGTGGGTAATACACTGACACAGTATTCTGCAGAAGCGGACTGACGTGATCGTTGCCGACACTATCTTTAGAAATCAGGGCCGTATAAACAACGCAGAATTATTTTTGACCGATTTAAGAACACATTGCTACGCTGCGGTGCACTTAAATACATAAAACTAATATATTAACTAAATGTTAAGGATGTAACAGGTCATCGAACTTTGTCAAATTAACGTTTGGATGGAATAATTACATCCGAGTTGACTTACACACTGTATCTTTAATATTCTCAATAGGCAATCAATGCATAATACCTTGATCACCAGCTGTTGTTTGAGTTTTATTTTCTCAATATAACAAACATTTCTTATTTCAGCTTGTTAAATAAGTGGATGAATTAATCCATAAAAAATAATGCATCAATAGCAGAGTGATTTCCATGTTTTTTTTTAAGCATATCATCCCCTAATCTGACTAATTTATGATTAGACTTAGCTCCAGTGTTCATTCTTGCTTTTATATACCGTATTGGCTGAAGTCTTCATCATTCATTGCATCAACCTGTGTTTTATTCACCCCGTCACGAAAGCCTAGACGTTCTCTTCCATCTTATCCATTTGAGGGCATTTTTTTTATTGCAGTCTTATGCAATCAGGGTCCTATTGTGATATAGAGACGTAACATCATGTGTGTCAAGAGTCACGGGTAACATTCCCCTTAATAGTAAGACGCTAAATTCACCATCTTGCCTCGTCACTGTAACTGATATACGTCTACGGAAGGAGATTTACGGCACAATTGTAGCGGTGTAAATCCTCGCCCCCGCTGTTGCACTCGAGTATTGTTATTAGCGGAAAGTGTCTCCTGAATAAACAAACAGTAAAAAAAGAACAATAAAATGATTTGGCTTTAATGCATGCTCTGCACAGATATTACAGAGCCCGAAAACAATTAGAGGGAATGAGCTTGTGGCCAATAGGTCTCCGGTTTGATTCCTCGGTGGACTGACAAAGTGCAGGGGCCCAGTAAGTGGATGAGAAATGCACCTCTCTTCTTCTTCTTCAACATCTACTGTCAAAGTGCCCTTGAACAATGTTCAGTGGCCAACAACACAAGTGCTGGGCAGCTTCCCCTGCTCTATAATAAATCAAAACCTCTGCAGTAAATGCATGACACTTGTTCTGCTAGATTGCACATTAGTTTGTTTATTCGCAGAGTATCTCGGGCAATCAAAAAAGCAGGATGCCACCCTCAATTCCCCCCCCCCCCCGCCCCTTCCTGTGTGTGTGCATCTTGCTATTGTGACTGACAGATTTACAAACAGTGGGCTCAGAGTTGGCACGACGGCTGCGGCAGTTAGAGAGAGAGAGAGAGGCTGTTAGCAGAGATAAGTGCCCGGGCATGTGCTCGGTGTATCTGTGGCATCGTTCCTGTATAAAAATATACTATTACATCAAATTATTTAGAGGAGAAACGCAAAGTCGCTGACGCTGAATACATCACACACGTGTGCAAGAGGAAGGAGGCGAGTCACAGGAACCCACGCCACTTTCATACGCCAGCTGTGGCGTTCTTTTTTTTTTTCGATGGCGAGATAAGATTCGCCCCGAGATGAAAGGCAGCAGCCAGGGAGGGGGGGATAAAGAGTGAAGAGTGCAAGAGTCCACTCTTGTGACTGCTTCATTTGCATTTGGCCATTTGAATGTCCTCTGGTTCTGTTGCACACTAGTGCACATCACTCAACAGCAGCACGGCGGACAATAGCAGATGGCAAATCAAGAAGCATCCGATAATTCTTATGAGTTACGGCACGCTCAATGCCGCTGCTCTCGAGAAAATCCACTTTTGAGGTGCACCTTTTTAAAAAGTTAAGGCTATAAAACGTGGAGCTTTTTACTTATCTGCGGCAGCAGAGGACACGCTGAGCTACCCTTGAACATCTCGTGAAAGTTCAGGTCAAATAATTAAGCAGCTTAAATGCTTAACAAAGAAAAGGCTAAAAAAGGCAGACCCCCAGACACACGCAGTGTTTAGAGGGCTTTGAAAAAAAAAGTTTTCTATGCGAAATACTTTTTCCGTGTTAGTCCACTTACAGCAGCCCTCTCTGTAAACTGCCCTTTTATAACAGAAACTGAAGACGCACTTTGCCCTCGTTCCTGTAACTTGCAGCGAACTTCAGTCCCTGACCTTTCGCCTCCCCATGCTGCTCCAAAGTCCAACGAGACATTTCCGGAAAAAAGGAACACCTACACACACACACACACGCACTCATTCAGAAAGGCCTCATGTGGCTGAAACACAACCCCATCAAAACGCATCACACATGACGACGTGGTGATGTGACGGGCTGCAAGCGACCAAATTCAACCGGCTGCATCACTGGAGTGAAGCTGGGAAGGACCAGGCCGTGGTTTCAGACGTGTTTTTTTTCTATTTGGGTAACGAGGCAAAACAAAATGACCATTAATGGGGATCATTAACTCAGCCATTGAATCCATACTGTGGCTTTTTTTGGGGGAGTGCATTTAAGGGCCAAATGTTACCTCGATACTGGCGACGTTATAGGCTTGTTGTAGCGACATTGCTCTGTAACATTATTTAACCGTTCTCCCCTTAAACTGTATTTACAGGACGTACTCCGGGAGCTTAGTGCCACTCTGAAAATGACACTACAGACAAATCTGAGACTCTTTCAGGAAAATTAAGAATGAAAACCTTGCAGTGAAAGTATTTCTTGGCAGCAGCCGTGGAGCATTTCTCATTAATGCATCCAGGACAAAGCTATATTTTAACACCTCTGCGAGCCCTTCTGATGACTCAGGCGCCAACGTAAAAGTACAGTAGGAGGTGCTCAAGGGTCCTTTCTCAAGGCCTTGGGTTTCCACGTCAAGGTCTTTAAAGGGTGCAGATCAGCAGTAGTGCAGACTGTGAAGGGTGAAGGAGGATGGGGGGTCTGATGACTCAATGAGATCAAGTGTTCTGACATTACATTTACAACTTCTGTGTGTGTATGTGTCTATGTGTGTGTGTGTGTGTTGACATGAAATGGTGGCAGCGTCCATTCACACACACACACAGCTGTGACACATGAAACGCAGCAGCAGCAGCAGCAAGGAAAATAGTAGCACAGAATGGTTTCAGTTCACTCTCTTGTTATTTATCTCTCCTCCCTGGTGGTGATGAATTAACCATTGACAAATTGGGGGAGAAATACGTCCATTGTGGTGCCTAATGTGCTGGTCATGATGTCAACACACACACACACACACAGAGACAGACACACACACACACAGACACAGGGAGAGAGGCTGTTATTGCTGGAGTGAATCAGGAGACTGTAACTGCGCGCGCTCGCACGCACGCACGCGTTTTATTACCCTCGATCTTCTTTATCCAGCGTTTTCGGCGCTATATCCATATGCGCCTCATCACACACACGCACACACACACAGTATTTTCCTACACGCGACAAAAACACGCTATTATCACACACACACACACACAGTCATCGACACCGCGCCCTGTATATTATAAACCACCCCGATTCCAGTTCCCCACCACCACTGCTCATCATAATACAATATTATAGTGATAATAAAAATGGCAGTGTGTGTGTGTGTGTGTGGATCACCTACCTGCGTTGTCCACCCCACACTCAGCCGGAGAGACGCATCGTTATTATTCGACAGGCAAATCCATTGAAAACGGTCGCATCTCGTCTGTGACACCTCGACGCAGCCTTTGACAATGATACTTTAAAAAAAAACAAAAAAACACACACATATATATAGATATATATATATGTACACGAATCGATGTGTTAGTCCGAAAACAACAACAAAAATATAATAGACGCCTCGTCTTTTAGGAGATCGCGGGTGCGCAGTAGCAGTAGCGGCGGCGGCGGCGGCGGCAGGAGCGTGTAGTCGGTCTGTGCGGATTGTTTATTCTCGGAGTCTGACTGTGTGCTGTGGAGGAGTGAGCCGAGACACTGCTCCTCCTCTGCTGCCGCTGACACCACCCTTAAAGGAGCCACTCACTCATTCACTCACTCACTCACTCACTCCCACTGCACACTAATAATACATTCATTGTTGCATTAAAATGCGCTTTAATGTGCATTTCTTACCTTCACCCAACTGTCGGTGCGCACTTTATATATATAACTCAATTGTTAACAGGGGCGACCAAAAAGAGTTTGGGGGCTCAACACTAAATAATGTTAGCCTAGCATAAAAGGTCTCAAACCCACAGGGGATATTTACATATTAACTTCACTTTGTTTTTTTGGGGAATTATATATCCTTACGCACCAAAACAGACGCCTTTATTTTGAAATGATGTCAAATATAGTCACACATATTATCAAAACTTTAAGCTAACATCGCCCACCCGTTCTGAGCAGACTTAAAGGTGCATGATGTAATAAATCTAAAGCAACTGGCCATAAAATCCTTGCATTAAAAAAATAAAATCATGAAAATCATGTTTATGTTTTGAAATTATGTTTTGGCATGTGGTGCCACCTACCGCCGTCTACCAGTCACTGCAGTCAGGAGAGTCTCAGCTGTCGAGCAACCACGGGTTGCCAGTTACGTCTGAGCTACAATGGCAGAGAAAACGAAACCTCAAAGACCTCGGTATTTTGAATTTGAGCGTAGTTACCGTTTTTGGCCACATCTTTTGCTTACCGCAAATCATGTTTATGTTTTGAAATCATGTTTTGGCATGTGGCGCCACCTACCGCCGTCTACCAGTCACTGCAGTCAGTAGAGTCTTAGCTGTCGAGCAACCACGGGTTGCCAGTTACGTCTGAGCTACAATGGCGGGGGAAAACGAAACCTAAAAGACCTCGGTGTTTTGAATTTGAGCGTAGTAACCGTTTTTGGACACATACTTACACATGGCGCCTTTAAAGCACATATGGCCCAACCTGACATGGTCAAAGTGAGAATTAGCATTAGAATGGGGAAGAAAAGTGATTTAAAAACACGGTACGTATTATCTGCCGTCATGGGTCTCTTAATAAACAAAACAATAACATAAGACCTGGTTTGATGACATCAGGCAGCAGCAAGGGATCATGGGAATTGTTGTCTTCTTTGGTTTCCATGTGCATTTGCACTTTAAGGGGAGATCTTCAGCAGTGGAAGTCCCTAATACTTCCTTCCTCATTCTGATGTTGTGTCCCAGGAGTTACAGTCAAGCATATGACGTTATTAAAGGTCACCAAAATAAAGTAGTCAATTGCTTTGAATAGAAATATGAGATTAAGTACACCACTCAACAAACAATTTAACACTAGTCTCATCATGTTTATATATTTTGGTGCAGAAATGTCATGTATTATCATATTAAAATGCCTTGTTGCTACAAAAGAATAGAATAGAAAAACCACATAAACACAAATAATCACTCATTAAAACCAATCTATACAGAAGACGCACAGCTCATCGGACCTTGAAGCAGATGGGCCACAGCAGCAGTTGATCACACCGGGTGCATTTACTGTAATTTATACTATTAACTAAAAATCAAGCAGTTCCCAGGAACTCCCTCTCAGCTCAGGGCCACAGCTAATTGCCTCCTTTATCGTCACCGTTCCCCAGAACGGAACCACAAGCAGGGATAGTCCTTTACTGCTAAAACAGGAAGTAATAAGAAGATTGTGTTGTGTCATGTTTTGTGTGTTTCTGGGAGAATTTTTCTAACTTTAACTAAAAAAAAAAAACACCACCACCCCGATACTATGATCAAAGTTTACTTGGCTTGCAATTGTAGATTTATTTTTAACATCAGGCCTGGACCACAGAAGCAAAAAGACAATGGCTCTGAAACAGCTAAGAAAACAAGAACTGTCCACATACTAGTTCAGGCTACTCGAACACACACAGCCACACATACTTTTGGGATGCTGAACAAGTGCTGGCCATATATGTAAGTCGCTACTGCTGTATACAGATGTCTGAAAGGGCCATTCCAAAATGCACACAGTTAAAAGGACGCAAACTTTGCAGTTACCTTTGTTGAATCAACTGAACGTCCTCTGTAATAGCTAATATTGAAGATGCGTAACTGTTCAACACCAAATTTTCATACGTAAAGAGTTCATCTCATCAGTGTCAGTGAGCCAATAAGTGTGCACCATGCCATTTGACCGAGCTGTAACAGTGCTCGTGATTGGCTGTCTTGATGTGTGCAGGAAGTCACGGTCACAGATCTTTCCACAAAAAGAGAAGTGAGAGTTTGTGTGTTGTGTTTTGAGAGGCTTTTTGAGTGCGCAAACTGACTTCTAGTAGCACTTTTGCGGTCGTTTAGCGGTTACACGACGGCGTTGTTATGTTAAACAAAGGGGGGTCGTTGACCTAGTTTCAAGTCGTTTTCACCCTGGAGACTTCAACAAAAGCAGCACAAAGGCAAATAATGACCCTTCACACCTTGGGCCCCCCCCCCTTTTACACCTGGCATTAACATGCGTCTCCGGTGTCCACATCAAGATCCAATTGCCATCCGATCACGGCCACCATCCCCCTCTTCTTCTACAAAGATCAGCAAAGTACAGCGTCACATCCTTTGTGTCGCCATATCAACAACAACCTTAGCCGAGCGTGAAGTTATTGCGCAGAGATAGTTAGTTAGATAGCAGGAAGTACATTAACTGATGCACCTATGTATAGTTGGCATGTTAAATGTGCTTATATATAGGGTTTGGCTGGTATATCAGCTCTTCACATTAGCCTCTGCTAACCCTGTTGTGAAAAGGAGGACATTTCCTTCTCAATGGCCAGCCCTCTTTCAGACCGGAGCCTGAAATGTTACCGGGGGAGTCGTAAAAGGCTCAAACTGGTGCGTGGACACTTCTGATTTTCTGTTTTTCATCCCCTATGTCCAGCACCTAGTTATTGTTAAATTTGCATCTTCGTTCATCATCTTCTTTTGTACCAGCTAAGCAAATGTAAAAGTACTTCATGCATCGGAAGGTGAGGTAATAGAGGTGCAGGAGTAAATCAGTGTAAAGGCCACATTATACTTCTCCGACTGCATAACGCGTTATCCGACTGCGTAACCACGGAGACCCCGTGGTGCCTTCATACTTCTCCGTCGTGGTGACGGATACGCACTGCAATTTCCCGCCTGATCAGTAGGGGTCGCTACGCAAGGTTGTTGTGCTTTTGGCTACAGTGAGCAATGGCGTCCGAGAGAGAAAGACTATTGTTGTTGTTGAAACAGTGACCGTTTTTTTGGGGGGGAATAAAGGCTTTTCCATTGATAAAGTCAAATAGTCACAAATAGAGTATACTTTGTTTACTACGTCAGTGTAACACCAAATAATGGCAGAACCGAAATGAGAAATTTGAATGCATAATAATTCTTCCACCTCTCCTCTGGATATCAAAGATCTTAAATGCAAAATTAACTAAGACGTGCCCCCAGCAAACCTTTTAAGTCAACGTGTGAACAAATCATTAGGCTTCTCCTTGGACGCGGTCCAAATATATGAGCGTTTAAAGAATATATCTGCCTCAGTGGCAGAGATTTACTGTGGGCCTGAGCACACAGAGTCCAAGTGGAGAAAATGAACCACATAAATGTCTTGGAGGTGCCCTTGAACAAGGCACCGAGGCAGCGCCCAGGTGAGAATGTGTCACCAAAGTGTGAAGCAGGGTGTCATTCACAAACAGCAGATGCACTCGCGGAGACTTCTTAATTTACTCCAAGTGTTGCATCATGCCTGTTCCTCATCGCGGTTTATTGGGAAGAAATAGTTTCTAACTCCGAACACAGTGTGCTCCGAATTCTTCTACAAAGGGAGGGAAAAAAAAGGAACTCCTCCCCCTTCTCTTTCTTTTCTGACATCTTGCACTGATCTATGCTATCAGGTCTGCTGGCCTGCAGTCTGTCATCTCAACACGGCCTTGAACAAAATGTCTCTGAGGACCTGGGGAACATCATCGGGAACACAACAACATAACCCATTTCCACCCATCTCCTCCGTTCTGCTTTGTGTTTCCCCTTTTCAAATGCACAATAGAGCATGTAGTGTGTGAGGATTTTGTGTGTCCTCCTTCTTCTGACCCGCTATCACATCACGCGACGTTATTGGCCACTTGTGCTGGGTCCAGTTGCGTGTCACGCCTCCTAACCTGCCGTAACCCCGTGCGTGGCGTTTAAACAGTAATTCAGTTCATTGCCAGTAGTATAAACAGAGGCGGCACTCAATGTGTCATTCGGCTAAATTGGATAGTTTTCTTTTACAAGGCTGTTGTTCACAGTAGGTGTTACCTGCAATTTGCATTTTGAGTACAACAGCAGTTAAAAGTCCGATCAAAGTCCTCACCAAAGTGCTATTCATAAAAAAAAGTTGATGCCGCCGTGTTTATTGTTGTCGTCTAATCGCGGCACAAACGCCGCTCGGGGGACGTTATTTATGTGTTCGGCCATTAACATCAGCCTTAAGTCAGATGAGCAGACCGGCCTGGTAATTTCGATGGTATCTCGACTTGTGACCTTTGACCCGGCGTGACCTCTAATCTTTGAACTCTGACCCCCGGACGCCACATAAATGGAGATACAATGTCCTCCCTTTCATTCCTTCCCCCCACGACCAGAACATGTTGAACTTTACCCTTGAAGCCTTTCACAGAAATGTGGTTCAGCAAACTCTGTCCTTTGACCTGAAGTATAGGGACAGATTGTGGCGGAAAAAAGTCTGGGGCCTTTTATTTATTATTTTTTTAGAGCCTTTTGTCACGACTTTATTTATGTACATGATTGAACAGATTCCGCCGGGAGCTAAAGGAAGATGGTTGAATACAGATGTTAACAGGCTGGTCGCAGTGTTGGGCTTGGTGCAGCTGTAGCCAGCGACAAAAGAAATAAAGTCAATGGGAAAAAAAGTGTGGCGCATTATGAAAGGGAAAGGTCAACAAGCGTTAAAAAACATCATTAGTTCACGGACTGATGTTTTACACAACGACTTTTTACAATCTTGTTAACGCGTGTGTGTAAAAATAGGAACCGGATTAGAATCTAAAGGATTTGTTTTTTTGCAAAATAATCAAATCTAGAGTAAGTGCAGATACATTTTAAGTGAGAGAGGACAAGTGAAAGACATTATCCAAGACACTCACGTCATATCTTAAGGTATATAAGAGTCTCTTCAAGGGCCAGGACACACAGATGGGGGTTGCCAAAGAAATTAGCAGAAGCTTTTCAAGCCGTTTACTTAAGATTTGCATATATCAAGCTGTGAATCATTTAAATAATCTATACAGTGCTTCTTGGAAAGGGCAGGTTTACCTAGGTGTGCGGTAAAAAAAAATATACATATACATCCACAAATCTGCTACTGTCAAGTTTTACATTGAACATTGTGCGAAACATTGATGTAGACCACTGCTTCTTTTCTTTAAAGGTGCCATATGTAAGACTGTGGCCAAAAACGGTTACTACATTCAAATTCAAAATACCAAGGGCTTTTAGGTTTTTCGTTTTCTGACGTAACTGGCAACCTGAGACTCTACTGACTGCAATGATTGGTAGACGGCGGTAGGTGGCGCCACATGCCAAAACTTGATTTCAAAACATAAACAAAAGGCGAGTTAAAAGACTAGTTTGTGACATTTTGGAGGATTTATTGCAAGAATTCGATTATGGTATTAATAAGCATGTTAAGTGCCTGTTGTTTACATAGCCTTAGAATAAATTATTTTACATTTATTTTAGGCTACAGTCTAGCTTTACAGTGGCCTCCATCTTGCATATTCCTCCCGCAGCCCGAATGGACACATCATGCGTTTTAAAGTGGAAACTTACTACACAAACAAAGACTATTTCTGACTGTTTTTACATCCTTTCTGGTATGAGAAAGCTACTGTAGTTATCTGACATGCTTTGGAAAAGGAGGGAGAGCAGAGGAGTATTTTGTTTCTTGCATTATTCAGTCTCACCCATAGATGCCACCGTTTTCTACACACTGCACCTTTAAAACATATATTTTGAGACTAATAGCTGACATGAAAACACAACATTAAAGGTGCCATATGTAAGAATGTGGCCGAAAACAGTTACTACATTCAAATTCAAAATACAGAGGTCTTTAAGGTTTTCGTTTTCTGACGTAACTGGCAACCCGTGGTTGCTCGGCTGCTGAGACTCTACTGACTGCAATGATTGGTAGACGGCGGTAGGTGGCGCCACATGCCAAAACATGATTTCTAAACATAAACATGATTTGCAGTCTGCAAAATATTTTTTTTAATGCAAATATTTTGTCTGTACTGTTGTTGTTGGTGAGTTCAGTTTGTTATATGAACATTATTCCTGAGTCTCTGTGACATATTAGGAGGATTTTATGGCCAGTTGCTTTAGATTTATTACATAATGCACCTTTAAGGGTGGCAACTTTTTGGCTCAGATTTGTCATGATCACGTCAAAAATTAACGCACAAAAGGAATGGTAATAGGACAATAACACTATTGGGTTGCCTCTAAACATAGCTGTGTTATCTTCGCACAAAAAGGAAGCATCCAAAAGGTACATAGATACATATCGGGTGATTTCCATTGTGTTTTTAATGTGACCATTCAGGTAAACAACAAATACTACTGTTAGTACAACTTCATCATTGTCAAAGGTCTACATTCTGCCAATCGAGACTCAAACACAGCTGTGTGGATGTAGAAAACACCAAGTTTAAGGAAAACCATCTGTGTTTACATCCATTTCCTGTTACTCTGCTGCATCTTTACGATAGTGACCAAAGTCATTATAGAATATAGGGATAAATACTTCACTTGACAACACATTGTCATCAGTGCATTGCTGTAACCCAGGCAATAAATGTTCGATTCACCTCACGCTTTAGCACGAGTCTAAAGATGGGTATAGATATGTAGATTTGATCCGTGTCCCCACATCCGGGAATAAAGTGAACTGACCCGCGGCCCTCCTTTAAAATCATTCCTCTGTACAGTCACACTGAATATTTCAAAAAATATAAAATAGATAGAAAACATATGATTGCGTGGGCAAAGGTCACCAGTGCCGTGCAAACAGAGGAGAGTTCACATTCAGATGCCTGATTGTCTCTGAGGGAGGGAGCCGCAGTGTCAGGAGACATTAACCCCCTGATACCTTCGACCTCTGCTCCCCCCAATTTCAGCCACAGTGTCTCCCAAGGTTGGGAGTGAAGGAGTGCCCTCTTGGGGAGGAGGCAGGTGCGAGCTGCAGTGGGACGGGCCCCCGCTGGAAGTCACACCACACTGTGACCTTTGAACTGGAATGAGTGCGGGGCGGTTGTGACATTCCCCACGTATACAGCTGCAAGGAAGGGTTTGAACGATGACTCGGCAAAACGTGCCCCGTGGAGGAACCAGATGAGGATAAAACCTCGCAGAGGCCACATACTGTTGTTAAATCAATAGTTAAATCATCTGTTACATTCACCACAATGTCTTGCACGCTGTAAAAAAAAAAAAAATCTGCTTCTATTAAAACAAACTGCTGGTGTAGGCACAGAGTCCGTATATAAAAATGTGATCAGGGGAGGATAATTATGACATAACACCACAAGTTGGGTGGAAAATTGTCTGTTTTCCCTTTAACCCATAGATGCGCCTTTAAAAAAGTTACGTTATTACACCTAGCACACCAAATGGTGCGCATGAAAGTACAGAGGTATAAAAATAGTATACACCTGTATTTTTTTTTTTTAGGCTTTAGACCAACATCTCTTCTTTCCATCCATCCAATATTAATATATATTTTTTTATTTTTAACCCTTAAATTGCCAGGTTTATACATGACGCCCTTTGATTTTATGATCCAAAAAACAGAAAAAAGGTGTCTAGGTGTGTTAAAGGGTTAAAGGACTCATATTATACCCTATTTCTACAAGTTAACCTAGTTCCCTGGTGTCCTAATGAACACGTCTGTGACATGTTTTGATCAAAATACCTTAACTAGCTAACAGCAGTTAGCATTTGGAAATCATTTGCCGGCACATTGCCGTCATATATATACAATGTAAATCCTGAGGCTGAAAGTTTGTGTAGAACTCTGTGCTGCACTGTGCAGCCAAGAATAGAACACTTCGCCGACTTCCGCTCTTCCGGATACTATTGCCCCCGCCAGCACTCTCGCGTTTTTAGCGACAAAGCAGCCTGCCAAAACACTTTAAATGCAAACGAGACACAGGAAACTATGTCAGCGTCACTGAGGCTCCGGCAGCTAACAGCAGTTAGCATTTGGGAAAAGCGATCATTTGCCGACTCTAGCCGCCACATTGCCGTCATATATAAATTGTATCCACTGAAAAACGGGAGTTAGTCATCTTTTTTCACACCTTGCCTACTCATAGGGCCTCCAGAGTCCCAAATATAAGTATTAAAATGATGAAGTTGATTTTGCATAATATGTCCCCTTTAATGACCTGGGGATGAGACTCACCAATCAATCTGCCTACTGTAGCTTTAATGTAGACTCAGTAAATAGTTGTTACCATCTTGTTATCCCTAGTGTTGTTTACTTTCACAAGTATCTACCCGATAAGTCCAATTTAATGACCCTGTAGCGTAAACCACATTATAATTTGTTAGCAAGTCTGCATTTCAACAAGGTCAGTGCCTGAACTCTCTTTCAACAGCCTCACCGCTGGCCATTACGATGGCTGGATTATTCATTAACGCGGGGGGGAACTGTCTTTATTGGTGCAACAAACCACGGACGGCGGGAGAAAACTCGTGACCTCTGTTCAAAAATAAACAGACAAGAGTGATTATGAGTGGATTATGGCAGACATGCTAAGCAGCCGTTTCTGTCATCTCCGTAAATATTCCACTTTTGTCCTTGAAGTGTGTCAGGGAGATGAAACTGTGTCTGATCGACAAGAGAGATAATTCCGGATAGCGCCGTGCTCGGAGAGGAGATACACGAAAAGTCACAGCTGCCACCGTCACAAGGTGCGGAAAGTACTACAAACAATGACCCCCATCTCCTCATCGTCACATTATTTTCTTTTTTTTATTCCACCATCCTCACAATAAGTTCATTCTGTGACTTATTTTAAGTGCTCCAGGTGGCAACATTATATCCGACTGAGGTCACCATGCATGGGAGGCTGACAAATGTCTTCTGGGGTATTGATGCCCAGACAGTTGATACTACGGTCACTGTTCAGGTATGTCTGTGTTATTTAGTGCAACAGCTCCGTGTTGAGTTTCTCCGGAGAGCCAGCGAGCTGCCTGAAAGGATCCACGCTCAGCGCAGCACACTGTGAAGGGATATCATGATGTTAGCCTCACAATGGGGATGGTGTCCGCTTTCCCCATTCAACAGTTTCAACAGTCTGCTACTGGTACAGGGAGAAGTAGGCTTCATAAACACCTAAAAACAAACTCCAAGGGATCCTTGGGTGCCTGGAGCTGTTTTGTTTCAGTGTGAAACCGCAGCGATGACATTCGATACCTTACATGACCTGAACTCACATGACACGCACAAGTTTAGAAGTGAAACTGCTGGTTTGCGCGCCACAAAAAGGACACATTCTCTTGTTATAAGCACTGTTCTCGCTCTGTGTTTAAAGTTAGGCTTAAAACTTTCCGTTTTTGATAAAGCTTATAGTTAGAGCTGGCTCAGGGAAAGCTGGATCCCCTCTTAGTTACGCTGCTATAGACCTAGACTGTTGGGGGAATTCTTGTGGTGCACTCACACTCAGAGTATGAATATGACTTCATTATATGTCATTAATGTTGTTCTTTCTCTCCCTAGTTTGTGTCCTTCCTTCCTTTCCTCTCACTCTCTCTATCTGTGTCCTCATCTTCCAGGTTGCAGGATCCAGATCCTTAAGATCCATTATTATTATTATAATATATCTGCTCCTGGTTCTCTTTCTTCTGTCTCTACACTCTTAGAAATAAAAGTGCTAAGTTGAACCATATAAGGTTCTTCAGCTTGGCCTCATAGGAGAACCCTTTTTGGTTCCAGGTGGAACCTTTTTATAACCCTTTTGGATGGTTCCACCAAGAACCCTTTTAAAACCCTTTATTCAGGAAAGGGTTTTTAAAGGGTTCTCTGGATCAAAATGGTTCTTACTGGAACCATGAGTGTCACCAAGAACCCTTGAAAAACCCTTTCTTCAGGAAAGGGTTTTTCAGAAGCAAATGGTTCCAGGTAGAACCTCAGCCCTTGTAGAAGGACCCTTTTGGAACCCTTATTTCTAAGAGTGTACCTCATCTCCCTCTTGTCCTTTCTGTCCCCCACCTCTCCCCTGTCCCCCATTTTTCCCTTTCACCCCAATCGGTCGAGGCATTATGGCTGCATATCTTTGAGTCTGGTTCTGTCAGAGATATCTTCCTGTTAAATGGGAGTTCTTCATGGATGTATTATATGAACTGGATAGAGCACCGCCCCCTCTGCCTTGAAGACAATTTTTACATGGTGGCCACTGTGGGTACTGCAACAGAAAACCCTGTAAAAGCCCAAAAGCCCCAAAAGCAATTTTCCCATTGACCGCAATAGTAAAAGAGACGCCTGTAAAAGTGTCCACAGGACACCTCGAGACATGGACACGGGCTTTTATAGATCTTTATATGGTAGTGACACTACTGCGCATGCTCTACGGGCCCCATAACCCGGAAATAAACGCGGAAGTCAAAAAACTTTTTTGGCATATTCGCTGGGTGAGCAGCTTCATAGGAATGAACGGAAGCGAAGGGGCGGTGCTCTATCCAGTTCATGTAATACATCCATGGAGATCTTCTCTGCGCTATACAAATAAAATGGAACTGAATTGGTAATTTCATGACAAATGCACCAGGGGAATCAATTGTGTGGCGGCTGACAGCAGCAGCGGGGAATGTTTACGTCTCCCTTCACCTGTCCTCGTAATCTAACGCTTAACCCCATATAAGCGCTCGCTCCGAAACGGCAAAAAAAAAATCAAGTGGAATTTCCAAGTTGTTTTTGGATAACTGTCAAAGTGTGGGAAAACAGGTCACTGCGTAAGCGCCGCCACCCATGTGTGAGAGCAGAGAGTGAGTGAGGCAGAGAGAGAGAGAGAGAGAGAGAGAGAGTTCACGTGAGGAACTGGATCACAGGCAAGACTAGGCCGGCTCCTGTGTGGGTGAGTTGCTTCGCGTCCCCCTGTAACATGCTCTGGCCCTCTGCATCTTGTTGACCTAGTTGGTGCTCTTTGACTAATCCCTGATGATTCTGCGGGTGGTCTGGGTGGAGCTCTCCTCCAGTTTCCTCTGCATTTGAATATCAGATGGCAAAGGCGGGGCCTTGAAGAAGAGAGAGAGAGAAAAGAGGCAGCTCTGAACTGCTAAGGGATTTGACTGGAACGCCTGCCAACACAACACGCAATGTTTTTATAGCACTGACTCTGCAGCCCCCCCCCCTCCATCCAACCCCCTCCTGTCTCTGTTTCTCTTTCATGGGTCTTCCTCTTTCATCCACTTGTCACACATTAAAGGCATCCATATTTTTCTCCCCATATTGACCCTGTAGTTCAAAGCAGACACCGATACTTTCATTGTGTTTGTACATGCGAGCGTGTATGTGTGTATGTGTGTGTGTGATCATATAGCCGTCCGCAGCCATCAGTGCTCGGCCTTCTCGGTTTACACATGTAACAAGAGTTTTCTCGCCGACACTCGGCTGACACGCTTGTCTTCTTGTATGAGGTTTTATAACTTATGTTTGGCCGATCCAATTACTCTTTCACCTTGTGGTTTATGGCTCCGCTAACACGCTCATTCAGCCCGTGTGGTCCATTTGCAAGCACGATGAGTCACAGTTATGCTGCTGCTGCTGCTGCACGTAGCAGTAGTTTTAAAAAACTATAATATATACATATTAAAAATCAGTTGATAAATCAATTCTGGGGAAAAGGCCTTTAAAAAGTATTAAAAGGACTTTTTACACCTATACTCACACATATACATAAATGTATATATGTATATATATACATACATGTATATACATATATGTACACACACACATATACATATATATATATATATATATATATATATATATATATATATATAATACACACACACACACACACACAATTTCATATATATATATATATACACCTATACTCACACATATACATAAATGTATATATGTATATATATACATACATGTATATACATATATGTACACACACACACATATACATATATATATATATATATATATAATACACACACACACACACAATTTCATATATATATATATATATATACACCTATACTCACACATATACATAAATGTATATATGTATATATATACATACATGTATATACATATATGTACACACACACACACACACACAATTTCATATAAATATATATACACCTATACTCACACATATACATACATGTATATATTTATATATACATGTATGTATATAGACATATGTATATATATACATATATGTATACACACGCACATATGTATATATATATATACACACATATATACACACATACACATATATAATATATATATACACACATATATACATACATTTGGGGAAATTAAGGCCTTTAAAAAGTATTAAAAAGTCTTAATCACAAGTTCATATATATAAATACACCTATATACTCACACATATACATACATGTACATATATATATATATATATACATACACAAGCACGTCGCACATGTATATATATATATATATATGCAAACATATATACACATATATATACACACACATATATATATATATACACACATACATATGTATATATATATACACACACAAATATATATATATATATATATATATATATATGGTATAATTATGATATGCACCGGTTTCTCCATTCCAGGTTTTAAACAGGAAGAGCCACTTTGTTGGGCTGAGGTTTCACTGGGAGGACACAGCTGGGACTGAGTGAAAGTGTCAGATATCAGGGACAGAGGCACCTTACTGTCCCCCCTGCTACACACACACACACACACACACACACACACACGATGATGAGCGAGGACAGTGAAAACACAGCTCAGTGTCCCTGATGGCCTCATGCCTTCTGCACCAGCAGCCATTCCCACGGGCCGTACATTCTTATTGACACTGCTCACTCATTATCAGATCAGCATAGAACACGCTGGGGCACTTTAACCCACACTGTGTACACAACCGCCACACTTACTATCACACACACACACACACACTGGCTGCAGATTATTCCACTCTCACGGCAACAACACAACTTCACAGATATCGCACTTTCACAAAAATAACAACAGAATAAAACAACGGTATTAAAAAGTCAATATAAAAGAGACAATTTGAAGCCGTGACCCAGTAAAGGCACGCGTGTAAATGATGCATGATGCTGAGCAGAACCCACAGTAGGCCACTGAGTTAGTCCAAACCATCACTCTTCGCTGTTATTGTGTTTCAGTTTCAGTGCTGAACACCTATTGGTGCATCTCCTCCACAGATGCTGGTGGTGGGTCCCGTGGGACGGCCACCGTTTCCCAGCATCCCCCCGCTGATCGTCACTAAATGTGTTGACATAAATGCAGTGTGGCTCCTAATGAGCTGCCAACCGACAACCACCGTCAGCCCCCTTAAGTCCTGTCAATAAGCAGAGAGCGAGAGAGAGAGAGAGAGTGTCTGATTTTAGCTCATTATATCTAACAATAGATCAAAGCGTTGATGCGCGCACACTTGAAAAAAAAAACACCTAGAACACGTGTAGTCTGTGATGACCCTCTTCCAACCATTCAAATTCACGGCAGGTAACGAGGCGCCGTGATACTCATGTACGACACAAAGGCTGCACATGTTATGTTTATTGATAGCAAAGCCTACATAGGCTGTTATTATTTCAAGGCAGTATGTGGAAGGCTTAGTTTCAATGTCTGCATGCGTGTGTGTGTCTGTGTGTGTGTGTGTGTGTGTGTGTGTGTGTGCACGGCCTCAGTGTTTGTTTGTGTGACACAAAAAACAGATTAGCGAAAACACCGAGGTAAAATAAGCAGCCTGACCTTGCTCTGAAACTGAAAGGCAATCCTCTGAATGATCCGCGGGTCAGTAGCTTTGTCCTTCAGACAGTTAAAGTCTATCCTTCTCATCCCCTCCCTCCCCCCTGCCAGTCTCACTCTTCCCTCCTCCATCCCTCCTCTCTCTCTTCCCTTTCTTCTACAGCAGTTGAATTCACACTAAATCCCCCATTTCACTGCACCTTAGGTAAAACTTTATCCCCCCCCCTTTTATTCTCCGCCACTGCGAAAACACAGCCAGAAACTCCTGATACGCGTGTCACCGTGTTTCATGTCTGATCTTTGAACAGCAGGCAGCTCGTGTTATTTTTTCTTCTTCTTCAAGACTGCGATTGTTCCTCCTTGACGAGCGGTGATAGCACTGATGTGTGCGATCCGCCCCGCCGTAATGCCTCAAAGGCAGACGAGCGAGACACGCGAAGCAGAGACTTGCACTTTGGAGCCGCATTAAAGATTTTTCCCGCCAGTGAAAATGTCGGTTGCCAGGTTAGCGCCACGGCTGCACCTGACCTCACCCCTTCATGGACGATATACTTGTATCTCCAGAGTTGCTGCATTCGAAACTGTGAGCGTGCCAGCGAGTTGTGGACGTCTGTTATGCAGCGTCTTAACTGCTTAACCCAGAAAAGTGTGCACTTCCTCGTTCTTCGAACCACTCTCTCACTCTCTCACACACACACACACACACAGTGGTTTTACTCTACAGCTTTGCCATTCACGCTCATTCACATGCACATGCAGCACATCCATATACGCAGCACTATTTTCTATCACTCATTATTCACACCCATTTACACACTGCTGGCGCATCCATCGCAAGCACTTTGGGGCTTTCAGGGTCTTGCTCAAGGACACTTGTGCACAGAGAGGATAGGGAAACAGCGATCAGACCACCAACCTTCTGCTGAGATAATCATTAGACATATGTACGTCATGGATCTAAAATGAAGGAGCTGTTGGTTTCCCCTTCCGCCTTTCAACTCTACTGTAAATCGTTCGCGCCGCGTTTCGATATTTCTTCATCCGGCCGACCTTCACGAGTCATTTGAGTCGTATGAACACATTTATCCTCGAGTGCCACGCACGAGACGTTATGAGGAATCGGTGGCATTTACGGGTTTTCTTTGCACTTACGGACAAAAATTCAGCTGGCGCTACACTCAGTTAGCATATCGAAAATGATTATCTGTCTTTCTACCGTCCATCCATCTTCTACCGCTTTATCCTCCACATGAGGGTCGTGGGGGGGCGGGGTTCACCCTTGACCACATGTGTCAAACTCAAGGCCCGGGGGGAAGATGTGGCACGCCAAGTCATTTTATGTGGCCCGCGAGCGATTAATTGGTCTTAAGAATCTGTGTTAAAGTAGGTCTTTAAGGCGAGCGTTGACCATAAACTACATTTCCCACAATGCATGGTGATTGTATGCATTGGGAAATTGAATAAGTTATAAATACAGAAGGTTATTTAGCAATATGTTACAGAGTAGTTACCATTATTTGACATTATATTTGTTACATTTATTCTGTATGACTGTTACATCTGGCCCTTTGAGGGTAACCATTATGCTGATGTGGCCCTCAGTGAAAATGAGTTTGACACCCCTGCCCTGGACAGTTCGCCGGTCTGTTCTTTTCACTCTCAGATTCACACCAACAGATTCTAATCTGATTTAGATTAGAATCTGATTGACCTAATCCCCAAATCTGCATCTATTTGGACTGTGGGAGAACAAGGAGAAGCGGAGAAAAGGCTAACTAAAAATATTGAATTCTTAAAGTTGAAAGAGCATGTTCAGAGGCCAGCTTGATGTATACTATTACACTCGCAATCACGTTATCTGGGTGTGCTAATCCGACTTTCAGAAATTCGATTTAGTACAATTTCAGATCAGTCGGATTAACACGTTTACACGCATCTTAAAAGTGCGGGGTTTAGTCGCACTATACCACAATAATTCTGTTTTTTTTCCCCCCTGAACATCATGTAAACGTACTGATTGTACTGAGGGTCAGCTCGTGACAGAGTAATGATCCATGTGGTCCGAGTAATCGTGTATAATGCGCAGGGGGGGCTTTTTTATTTGAAATTGCTGACCCTTGCTTTAAAAAAGCATAGAGCATAACCTACATTATGAAGCTTATACTAAGTAACCTGCTGCAAGAATTAACACTGCATTCATGTCACAGAGTTCACCGTCCTGAAATCGCATTCACCTGCTGTCCTTATTTTTTTTAATCTACGCTGTGAGATGATGAAATCTAGATTGGGAACAAACCTGCAGAGTAACATAGTACAGTACAGTTCAGTTCAGTTCAGAACAGGAAGATCTACCACAGGTTAACCAGGGTGAAAAAAATAAATAAAAAATCACTGAGAGGGTTAATCTCCAGTCAATGGTGGAACATTAGCATACCTTACTGCTGCTTATCTCTTATGGAATAAACTGCCATGGATGGACAGGTTAGGACACAGTAGATAATCCGTGGAGCTCTAAGTGTATGGTCAGCGTGTACTTGACCTGTTTACCGGTCAGGTGACACTGACTGAACGTCTCTCAGTATGTTTACCTAATAGATAAAAACGAATTATTGCGTTTGTCTGACTGAATCCAGACTATTGTTATGAGATAGAATTTGTTGCACGAACACACCCAGACGATGGGATTAGGAGTCGGATTACAACTGTGCTGAAAACGTTCAATCGGACTCACGCTGGCTTAGGCGCTCTGTGCACGCTTCACACTTCCTGGTGAGTTTTTGGACTCATTGGGGAAACAGAATTCAGGATTATGCAATGTGCGATTCCATGACTTTCTGCCGTCAACTAAAGACGTTGTTGAGTTTGAGGTTGACACACCTTGTCCTGTATACAGTGCCTTTCTTCTTTACGGGGACAAGGACAATATAGTCCAATTAAACGGCATCGTCTAGTTGAACTGTGCATGTGAACATACTTACATACAGATTTGTCTAAAATGTTCTATAGCAGGAGTCAGAGATGGAGCAACCCTACACCCGTGCCTACACTGTAAAAAAAAACAACTGTTGTTTTTACGGTAAAAAAACTGGCAGCTGTGGTTGCCAGAATTCTACCGTAATAAATACGGTAAAACCTTTCCTTACATTACGGTAAAAGGATAGAACTACTGCTGATGTTACGGTAAAGGTTGTTGATTTTTTCCATATTCTACCATATAAATATCTTTTTTTTCATTGAAAGTAAGAGTGTTTTTTCCATTTATTTAACGTGAAAATATTGTATAGGTAAAGCATTTCTCCATGAAATAAGACGGTATTTTACTGTGAAATAAACATCCTGTATTAACATAAAATACCACTATATTCTTTAAAAAAAACAACACCAAAAAAACCACTTATTTTTAACAGTTTAAAAAACTGGCAGCTATAGAATTTTACCATAATACGGTAAAATTGTTTCTTCTATTACGGTAAAGGTTGGAGAATTTTTCCATATTCTACCATATAAATAACTTTGCCATAACTATACCTTGCCATATATTTAACGTAAAAGTACTGTATAAGTTAAGGTTTTGCGTAATTAACACAATGATTAATAAGTTTAACAGTAATTAAATGTATTTTTTACAAAAAAAAAGCCCTGCAAAAGATACAGTTTTGGCTCTTAAAAATATTACGGGATATTTCCATAATTACTACAGTGCAAGATAATTTAACAGTAGATTAATGTCATTTTTACAGGACAAAATATGCAAAAATTACTGTTTTGGGAAATATATATATTTACGGTACTTCACTGTTACAAAAACGGTATTATAGTCTTTTTAAGTTTACGGTCTTTTTCTGTCATAGTTTGACAGTTTTTAACTGTAAAATCTACGGACTTTTTTTTACAGTGTACAACCCTACTATACTACATAATTATACATAGGAACAATTGTTTTTATATTAAACTGGGTATAAACGTACCTTTTTGTTGACTGTAAAATGATTATAAAAATCTAAAAAAGGTCTAAATCAACCAAAAATTTAAGACATCTGTTCTATAGTAGGACAAAATTAATGTTATCGAAACTCCAATACAGGCGCACAATATTTTTAAAGGCCAAAATTGTGTCGAAATCTGATCTATACACATCCATCCATCCATTATCTACCACTATATCCTCCCGGGGGGTATCTATACACATTTTTTTTTATTTTAAGCATAAATGTGGAAAAATGAGTGATGCCCTGTTAAAATATGTTGAATCCAATGGAATACTTTGTAAACCTCTGTTCTTTGCTAAATCCACATCACCACATCTTGTATTTAAAGAGTCCGTGTAACCTGAAAACACATTTTCCACCCATTTCGTTGGTGACACCAATGACTTTATCACAGATTAGATTAGTCACAGCCCTCCCCTCTCGGTCTCAGGCTGGCACTGATGCAGAGACAGGCGTTTCTTTTTCTGACCGTGACCTTTAGCTATGTCGGGTCTGCCTCCTGCCCACAAGAATAACCCTGTGTGTGTGTGTGTGTGTGTGTGTGTGTGTGTGTGTGTGTGTGTGTGTGTGTGTGTGTGTGTGTGTGTGTGTGTGTGTTTGTGTGTGTGTGTGTGGACTATTACAAAACAGAGGGCATCCATCATTCACAACACGGCTCAGACTATGTACCGCCTCGCCTTTTTTTATGCCGCTGCCAACCAGTCAGGTTAGAGTTTACACCCCGACTCGTATAATACGCACACTGTGGACAGCTGATTGTGATCGGACGCCGTTAGACACTAGAAAGTCCAAAACATGGACACTCGCAGAACAAAGGATCTATAGAATTAGCCGTGTTTCAACATCAGTGTCACCAGCTCAGTATGAAACATGGTCACATTTTCACCTTCTGCCTCTGAGTCACGGCACTGAGTAATGGCTGGAAAAGTGATATGGTGTCAGAGTGATGCTGCCCTTTGCTTTTTGGGATATGAAATGTCATCACCTCATCATATTAGACATTTTCTCAGATATTTTTTTTGTCTTTTTTTTTGAGGCCAAACATTAAAAATTATAATTATTGTGACATTTTTATGAGGTCAAATTGACCTTGATCTCTGACCACCAAAATCAAATCACTTCACCCCTCGTTTCCAAGTGGACGTTTAGTGCCAGGTTTAATTAAATCCTCCAAACGTGTCCCTGAGATATGCAAATGGTATGGACGTGAGGTCACAGTGACATTGGGTCCCTCTCCCTCTCCCACCGAAAATCAAACAATTTCATCCTCGACTCCAAAAGTGAGTCCACACGAGACATTCCTGACACGTTGTGTTTGGTGACAATGAGACGGGCAGACAGCCTTTCAACACACAGCCTCCAGCGCCAGGTGTTGCTGCACGGAGGCACAGGATGAGACACAACAAAGAGCAGGTATGCGTTACAGCCCGTAAACTGCGCGTAAGAATGGAAGTAGTCTTCTGGCTGCAAAATGAGCCCTTGAAATTTGTACACTGACTGACGACACGTCAGTTTTTGACACTGGAAGCCAACACACGTCACCTGTAACCAGGCACCTATTGGCAGCACAACAGATGTCATACATAAACACACCGGCGTCCACTCACATGTGCCGTATTTTAATACGACACATTTTCCCTCTAAATGGGAACATATCGCACACAATCATCATTATGTGCTACTGAAGAAGACCTGAAACGAGTGATTAAGACGGTAACTCATCAGGAAGACATTTAGTAAATCAAGTGAGTAGACTCATTTCCCCCTTACTACTATTCAATCAGCTAGTTTTTGCAATCAGTGAAGTGGCCCCCTGGTGGCGAACTGCCACTTCCACCCCATTTCCTCGGTTTTACTTTTCAAATCAGAAGGCTACATACATGTATACTTCTTAGCTATCAAGTTTAGGTTGGAAGTAATAGCCAGTAAAGAAAGAAAAGTGGTTAGCATCGTAAACGTAGAAACGCATATATACATATATATGTACATATATGTACGTACATATATACATATATATGTACATATATGTACGTACATATGTTTACATATATACATATATGTATGTACATATATATATACATATATGTATACATATATACATATATATGTATGTACATATATATATACATATATGTATATATGTATACATATATACATATATGTATGTACATATATATATACATATATATGTACATACATGTATATACATATATACATATATAATATATATTTTACATATATGTATATATATGCACATACATATGTACATACATACATGTATATATATGCACATACATATGTACAAACATGTATATATATAAATATAGTAAACGCAGAAACGCATATATATGTACATATATGTATGTAGATATATATACATATATATCTACATACATATGTACGTACATACATATACATATATATCTACATACATATGTACGTACATACATTAACATATATGCACATACATATGTACATACATGTATATATATGTACATACATATACATACATATGTACGTACATACATATACATACATATGTACGTACATACATATACATACATATGTACGTACATACATGTACATACATGTATATATATGCACATACATATGTACATACATGTATATATATGCACATACATGTGTACGTACATGTATATATACATATATACTGTATGTATATATAATATAATAATATATATAATATACATACATAGAGATATATAAATATACTTACACACACATATATATCCTAAATTTTTTTAATTGTGACGTATAAATAATTCCATATCAAAACAAGCACTCTTATTTTGAAATTCTGTGAGATATCACCTTCATGCAGCATATCACCATCTTAACTGTGATATTATGATGATCTCCCCTCCTCCTGCTTTTTTTTTGTAGTCCGGCCCCCTCTTGACCAGCCTAGATGCTCATTGGCCCCCCGGGTCATTTGAGTTTGACACCCCTGGACGAGACGGTTGTCATTGTGGTTAACAAATGAAGCTGCGTGTGCTGCTATGTTAAAGAAAAAAGAAAGTGTATGGCGTTATTAGAGAACACTGACACCACCCGACTCCCCCCCGTTGCCAGCCCCCACCACGTCCACCCCTGCCACAGAATGACGGATCGATTGAGGAGTGACAGTACTGAGGAAATAGAGAGAGATTCAGGATTTACATCGTCCTCTGACATGCTCATATAAACGCCGTCCCCCCCCCCTCCCTCCCTCCCTCCCCAACCCCCCAATGATAAAGAGGCTACACACTGACAAGGACACTGGTCCTTGTTTAGCTGCTTACAAGTTAAAGATTTGCTATCTCTCCTCCCTCTCCGACTCCCTCTATCGCTCTTTTCTTTCAGCAGATTTCATTGCAAAGCATACAACCTTTGTGAATTATTTAGTTTATTGACCTCTGCGGGGATTTAATATGAAGGTCGTTTCCTGCTGGCAGAGCGAGTGCCGGCGGGGTCCTCAGGTGACACGGCCAAGGTCGCCCGTCTCCCTCCAGTTAATAATATATTTGTCACACGCAGTGTGTTAGCCCCCAACACAGAGCCACTGCCTTCCACTTGATTAGTGCGACCAATAAGGACTGCCAAAGATAATAAAGTAGACATTGGCTTAAGGAGATGTGTCAAATGTCCACAGCATCTCTCTCTATCTCCCCCCACACAGATACTCGCAGCACACACACACACACACATTCACACCCTGTCTCCCCTCCCTCCCTCCCTCCCTCCCTCCTCCCTGTTCTTGTTTTATTGTTTCCTAGATGAAGGTTAAAGTGAGATGCTGAACAGACAGAACAGCCTCAGGGCCACAGAGGGCCTGGCTGCCTTGACTGGCTGCGGCAGGCAGTGTTGTGGGTACCAGCAGCAGCTAACCTCTGCTCTGCCCCCCCCTCTCCAAACCCTCTTGTCCCCGTCCCTCCACAAGTTCACACCGGCACACTGGTGTGTCACAGGGGCAAGAGGGTGATTCGGTCAGGAGCTGTAGGGCAAGTGGGTTTACAGGATCTGATGTACATGAGGGGCAGTAGAGAGCTACTGGTCCCTGACCGCACCTGTCACTGATAATAATCACAGAGAGCTATGGAGCCTTATTAGCGCCGCTGTTTCCCCGAGACAAAATGGCGCCCGGTAGGTGAAGCCGAGGTGAATTATGTCGAGGAGGACGAGCGGCGTTACAGCAGCGGTGGCGAATGTATTTGGCGCTGGGAGCTGCTGTAATGAAGTTGGTGGAGGATATAGAGCAGGTGGGGTTTAAATCATCAGGGAGTGAGTCTTAGCTACAGCATTATTGATTTCATTGTGTGATGATAGTGATTGGAGAATAACAGGACCCCCCCCCCTGCCCCCCCATCCCTCATAATGAGGCAGTCGTGTCTGTCTGTCTGTCGTCTGTCTCGTGTTTGACCTTTCCCTGGAGCGGTGTGCGTCAGGAGTTCAGCGCAAGGTGAGTGTGACACCTGTGAGATACTGGAGATATCATCTCCGGTTACAGACCACAGACACTGCGCAGCATGTATGGTACACATACAAGTGCGCTGACACAAAGGAGGGGCGAGCACAACAATGAAATCATTGCCCTTTGGAACACAATCTCACTTTATTTGGCATTCACTTTGGGCTGTTTTTAAATGTTCTTTAATATAAATAATCTTGACCTTGACCGTGTTTTAGTGCTCGAGCTGGATCACCGTGAGAGTGAAAGCCGGCATTAGTCAGCAGTCGCCAACGTAATAAAATAAAGCCTCTCATTGTCAGCCGTGAAGAGCAGCTTTAGCTCCCTGAATATCTGTAGGATTACATCAAATATGATATTTTAAAACCTGATTTATGAGCCCCCGCATTGTTCCTACACCAAGCCCTCTCGTGCACGGGCAATGTGAAACTCTCCAGAAACGCTACGGACGTACGTGCCCGCGATGACACGCTGACCACGGCGGCGGCTGTGATTGATGACATCGTATAGCCTCCAGCGCACATCCTGCTGCCTGCCTGAATTGAGATAAACAAAGGATGGGTCAAATCCAGGAGACAGTGACCACAGAAATGTGGGGAGATTAAAATGAGCTCGCCCTCGTCGTCCTCCAAGATTCACGGATTCACTCGCAGTGCGCCGCTAGATGGTTTAGCACCGATGCTAAAATTTAGCACGATCGTGAATATTAATCTGCCAAAATTCTTTATCGTTCATTACAGGAGCTGCAGATTAAAGCAAGAAGTTACAATTAACGCTGTTTTTTGGTGTGTATCTGCGCCACTACCTCGTTTATGAAGCCCTAAAATTTTGAAATAAACAGTTCAGCCACTGTTGAGAACGCTAGGTTTTATTGTGTTCTCGGGCTCTGCAAGCGGTCTGAAAAAGCCTGGATTCGTGACGTAAGGATCCAGTCTCCTGAACAGCAAGTCCTCCTGCTCCGGGCACTAGTCCGGGCACATCCGATTGTTGCGTACATTGAACCGCAGAAGAAGAAGAACGTCCGTTGTGGCAGTGTTCACTTCACCGCAGTGTCTTCTGACTCCGGGTCCGACTCCGGGTCAAAGGCGCAAAAGGGACTGGGACGCACTTCTGAGAGCTGGTGTGCTAATTACGTCACTTCCAGGTACCTGGCCAATCACAAGAGAGTTGGGAAAGCTCTCGTTGGCTGGCCAATCACAACACAGTTCTGTCTTCTGGGGGTGAGACTTCAGTCTGAAACAGCGCGGCTGAAGAGAGCTTCAGTAAGGAGAGATTTCTATCGGCTCGTTTGCAGCAACTAGAATGTTTTTGACCATAAAAACAAGTTTGTGTATAAAAGTACATAACTCACATATATGTGCAATAGGACCACTCTGTTACCCAATTACATTGATTATTAGGCTGTGGTTGCGTCCTCATGGACATTGGCACAAAAAACGAGGGAATAAGCATCCAGATTTTGCAAAACACAAAGACAGAAACGCTACAGCGTAGGAATCTTGCCGTTGCCGACTAGCGGATGTGGCAGGGCAATTGCAGAATGACACATTAAACACACAGCAAACAACACGGTGGTGGCGATAGGGGCGCACATATGTAGCGACCATAAATCATAAACTTAAGTGCTTAGACGGATATTTGACGTATCAAATCAAATTACAGCGGCAACACTGTCGGGGAGAAATTTGCATTCATTGATGAACAGTAATGTCAGGGGTGTTATTATAAATCAGTTCCACTACTTGACTGACTGAACTTCATTTGAAACCATTGTAAAATACTCTATAAAGCCACACCACATTACATCAGTTTGAGTGTGTCATTAATTCATTCTTCGGCTGAGATCTGCGAGGCTGCGGTTGACAGTGATTTTTTTTTCATCGGCGACACAGGTTTAGCCGTGCTAAAATCACCATAAACCACAGCCTCGGGGGACTTGTTGCGCTAATGAATCATTAGTGACAAAACTCTGGTGATGTTCCTCACGTGACACCAGTTCGTGACAAATAAACAAAAGAAACTCTTAAATCGGCACGTGTGGGCAGTATCATCCCAAATGAAACAGCGGAGAGCGGAGGTGAGATCTGCCAGAGCATTAGCGTGATCTATGATTCCACCGGTGGAAGCACCTAGTACATTTTTGTCTGAATGAATGGATTTGTTGAGTCTATTAATGACCTTCTATTCTAGACCTTTTTCCTCTAACTGCCCCCGCTCTATCCATAACTCCCGCTGAATCCTATCTTATAAATCATCGTTCCAGTCGCCTCCCCCCCATCTTTGCGCCGTCGTGACAATTAGGCTCAATGCTCGGGTTCATGTTTGCCAAATCCAGATTAAGTCATCCCACCTCTGTATCTATGGAACATACGAGGAGGATTAATGGATGCAATGTGCTCCATTATATTTGAGGCGGCCTGGCGTCCAAAGGAATTAACATGAGAGACCTTAATCGCCGTGGGTTTTTCCACCCTGACATTATAAAAACAAAACAAAAAACGCACTAATAAACAAATATACTGGAGAAAATTGTCAATTTGAGGAGGCTGCATGCAGATTTGACTGTGTGTACGTAAAGATAATGACATCTACCGCTGGGGATTTCTCCTGCAGGGTTCCCGCAGGCATGCGAGCGGCGAGGTCACCAGTGCAGCCACTTATTGGCCTATTCATTAAAGAGGACTGGGGGGCAGAAGTCTCAAGCTCAGGTCTCCACTTCCAAAGTAACTCTGCAGCTCAGAGCTCATTTGCAAGCAGACAAGCCTATTGTAACAGCAAATAAAACAATATTGATTTGGCAAGTGGCAACGGGGGCTGTGCATCTTATTGATCAGGATCAAGCACTTATCACTCTCCAGACCCCAAGTGTGCCAATGTTAAGCGCAGGTCTCGGGTCTTAATTACGCCGGTGGCCTTTACACGGTTCCTCGTCTAATGATGCTCCGGTAACAACCGCTGCGTTTGACCTTCGCTCGCCGGGACGGACGAAAGGCTGTTGCTGCTCCAGTACAGTATTTTCACATTTTACGGCACACAGAGAAAAGGTTTGCCGTTTGTTTGTTTTGGCTTTGGTAGCTCATTGACACTGCAGAGGCTGATCAATCTGTCAGGGGGAGATCCATAGATATCTGTGAGCAGGCGAGGTGACCCTGTTCACACAGTGACCGCTCTGTTAATGGAAGTTCACAGTTCTTATCACATGTCTGACCCCTACTGCAGCACCACCGCCTGTCACTGTGCAGGGCACTCAACCACAGTGGTGGGGTTGGGGAGTAACTACATTACATTTCCATTTACTCAACTAGCTCCACGTACTTAAAATACATTTTAGCAGCCTTTATTAGCAGGGGTCTCAAACTCAAATGACCTGGGGGACAATGCTGTTCACAATATTGCATCATGATATCACACGTATACTTAATAATACTATTTATGATGCAAAATTAATGTATTAATATCAAAAATAAACATTTATTTTAAATGACATAAATAACAGTGTGGACAATTGTAATTAAAATTTGTTCCAGGAGCCGTTTTGGCCACTGCCATTTGTGGCTCAGGCCCTAACAAGTGTATTTATATATGTAATTGAATGTTGTATATGATGCATTTAATAATGGGCTAATTATGACCAAATGTCTTATTATTACTGTTATAAAAATATCGCTAGAAAACATATATTATATTCCATCACCTCGCTACACACACAGATATTAAGTGGGGGGTTTGAGACCCCTGCTTTATAGAGTCCCTTTGAAAGGTTTGAGGCCTTCTCGAAAAAGTGAGTGTGTGAGTGTCAACATGATAAGATTTCTTCATTTGTTTGCATTATTATTTTTTGTCTCATGCAATTAGCAAACACAAATGGGCCTCTATACACCTATGTACTTATACCATTAAAAACCAGACGTTTGCACCTAGAATAGTCGTTTACCACATTAACAATGTATAGAGTGTATTTCTCATTCATTTAATGTTATAGTCATTGAAAATAAGGTGTTTTTCCTTCAAAAGTAAGGACATTTTCTAAGTGACCCTGATTTTTAAACGGTAGTGTAACGTCCGTGTTAAATGTCCACATTTTATTATGCCCTTATTCTACTTGTGCTACTATTAATCTGCAAAAAAGCTTTTAATTTCTAACAGCTTATAACCTAATTTCACTCATTACTCATTCAGAGAGGGGGGGGAAGTGCCACATAGAGGGAAGCCAAATGAAGAGATTCAGGAGTCAGGATGAAGGCTTAATAACATAGAATGCATGGTTTTTTAACGCATCAATGACAGTGAGATGAAAATATGCAGTTTTAATGGGCTCTTGAAAATATTTTTGTGCATGAACATAACCAAAATGACCAAAAAGTACAACTAGCACTCCAAGAATGCATATTCAGGCTAGCTGCAGTGTTAAAATGCCATGCATATGCATGACGTATCATAATAATACTTTTTTTTTACTCGCGTTAAAGTCTTGTTTTTGAGCCGACGACAGCTGTGCTCAGAGGATTTGTGTCTTGAATCTCTCAGAAACGCCTTGAGGGACTGAACTTGCATCTGGCTCAAACATCCACTTGGACTCGATTCGATATTTTTTGGTGGTCAAAAAAAAGTTAAAAAAAAGGTCACCGTGACCTCACATCTGTCCCCGGTCCATGCAAATGTGATATATATTCGAAAAAAAAGATAAAAAACCCGCCTTGAGGGGATTTAATTAAATTTGGCACAAACATCCACACATGCACCGAGCGATTAACTGATTAGATTCAGTGGTGGTCAAAGGTTAAGGTCACCGTGACCCAACAAACCAGGAGGTCACGCTCTAATGATGACATTTAAGCACAAGTTACTGGGAAGATACAGAATGACATTTTATTTTGAAAAAAGGTCAAGAAAATTAGAATCTGAAAAATCTTCCTCTTGTTCCTCAGGTAGTCTACAATAAAACTTGTTTTGGATGATGAATAATGCAGTTTCTTTGTGCTGTGCAATCACTTTTAACATTACCATGACAAGTCAAAGCCAATAAGTTGTTTATTTCTCCTTTAATTCTTGTTTTTGTCTTTTCGTGCAGTTAGAAATAGCTGAATGCATATCATTTCAAACAGATAAAAGAGTCTGGCTCTTAATGTCAGTCAGGCGGGTTTGCCCCCATAAGCGGACACAAAGTGCTGCTTTATTAGGTCACGAGTTGCACTTCTAAGACAAAGAGAGGGTTTTTTTTTTTTTTTTTTGCACACTGTAGCTCGTCACTGAAGGCGTTATAGCACACAGGAAGCTCTGTGACTCATCTCACCTACGTTTCAGCTCCACCTCTGTCTGAGTCGACTCAGGGTAAAAGGCTCTTGGCAGACATCCGCCTCAAGAAAGACTGAACTAAAGGTTATGATAAAAGATAATAATAATAATAATAAAATGCACATATACAGTAATAGACACTTGATCAGTACACATACATAACCACAGTAGCTTATAGAAATGGCTTTCTCTTTAACTTACCTTTGAGCTAAAGAGGTATAGTTTTTTTAAGGCAAAATTCTTGAATATATTTATACTCTGCACTTTAGAGGAAGAAAAAAAATCGGACAAAAATTTGACCCACTATGGCCCTTGTGGTTGATGTGTTCTATTCCAGGTCAAAGACAGGGGAGGAAAATGTTGCTGCATGTGCAGAACTCTAAAGCCCAATTTAAAGTGCTCTGCGTAGGCTACGCAGAGTCCTCTGCGTCGATGCAGAACCTGTCGAAGAGCCTCTGCGTCGTCTCCGGGTGCACGGAATATTTTTTAAGTGTCCGTCACTCCGTCAAGGGACAACGGAGACGGCAAGAGCTGCGATTGGTCCTCAGGACAGGCCCGCACAAGCCTGCTCTGTGCGGGCTCACAGTGAGCAGCGAGCGACCACAGAGGGTGGAGCTGAACACCGCCGACTTCGTCGCTGCCGAACTATAAATACGTCATATCTTAACACACAGCACATGTTTAGACTCTAAATGGCCAATTTGTCGCCTCAAATTCTCTTAAAACTGCGTTCCGTGACACAGAAAAGTGACAAACGGCCGCTGTTTCAACAACAACAGTCTTTCTCCCTCGGACGCCATTGCTCACTGTAGCCAAAAGCACAACAACCTTGTGCAGCGACCCCTACTGATCGGGCGGGAAATTGCAGCACCTATCCTAGCCTATCACGACGCAGAAGTATAAAGGCTTGAGTGGTGTACGTGGTGACGCAGACGGATAACGCATTACGCAGTCGGAGAAGTATAATGTGGCCTTGAGTCCTACTCCAGTCTGACTAAGCCTATACATCAAGGCTATTCAACTTAAGGCCCGGGGGCCAGATCCGGCCCTTCAAGCAATTTGGACCGGCCCATGGCCCATTAGCCCATAAATAATGAATGTATTATTAAAAGCCAAAAAAAATGTACCGTTGCCTATTTCTGGCACTTTGCGACACTTTGTGATACTTTGCGTCCCTTTTTGGTAAATACTAGTAGAGCTGTAATTGCACGCAGCCTATGTATGTACTATAATATTTTGCACTACAAGCCAACTGTAGCAGTTGTACCTGAATATTGTTGGTACTCTTACTTATATTTCTGCAAAAATAGCCTTTTGTGGCCATTGCACCTTGTTGTTTATATTGTTAGCTCTAATTTTGTAAGAGCCAATTGTGACTGTTATACCCAAATGTTGGTGGTACTGTAACTGTAACCTTTTTTCACTATACACAAATTGTATTGTACTTGAATGTTGGTGGTTTTTAGCTTTTTTTGCACAACACTAGCAGCCATTTCAATAAATAAGTGCTAAATCATTTATAACATTTTGTTTCTATTTGTATCTGTTTACTGTACATGCAACACAAAACAGTAGTACAGGGGCTGACAGCCTTCCGAAAAGCTGGCCCTCCGGAAATTTGAGTTGAATAGCCCTGCTATACATGAAGGAGTAATCAGACTATGAATCACATTAACCAGATATATTAGTCCGACTAAGACTATAGCTTGTTCCATGTAAACATGTTAATCGAATTATTGTCCCAGTCTGACTAAAATTGGACTTTTAACATGCATGTAAACACACTGAGTGCTTTCGGAGTGTCAGTGTTGGATTTTCAGAAGCAGAGAACCATGATTTTTTCCAGGATGTTTCAACATGTTTGGATAGGTAAGCGTCTAGCCTTTGTCACGGAGGATTTATAAAACAGTACAGCTTAAATGTACCGTGCGGATCTCAGTCACAGATTGGAGGGCTAAGAGGGAGCATTGCCACTCCGCTGTCAATCGTTGAATCCTGGTACTAGGTCAATCAATGGCTCCTCTACCTTCTCTCTCTCTCTCTCTTTTCCCAGTGATCGTCTCAGATCAGTGGAGGAGGGAGGAAAATCAATGGAGTAAAGTAATCACTTGGCGGAAGATACAGTGAAGGCCCGAGGCCCACCCAGCTACCTGGGTTCCATTTCACGCATCAGCAGCTGCAACACAAACACACAACACCAGCCTGTACTCCCATCTTAAACAACACGAGCAGCCTGATGCTCTGTGCCCCTGGTGACCTATTCCTCCCCAGAGGAAACTCCCAGATTGCACTGCAGCTCACTGCCACTGTCTGCCCAATAGCTGGCTATTGATCTGCAGTCCCACACAATCAGGCTCTGACAGCACACTGGGCCGTACCACATTTCCAAAATGCCAAGTAGCAAAAAAAAAAAAAATATGCCTCCCTCCTTCTGACATCATCTCCAAATGTGCACAGGAAGGACGGCATATTAAGACCAGGCAGCCTCTGCTCCATAAAGTCTACAAAAAGGTGCAGTGCACCATTTAATTTGAATTTAAAGTCTTTTTCCACCTTCTTCTGACAGCATCATGTGACTGCTATTACCTTTGACCTGGTTCAGAGGAGTGTGTGTGTGTGTGTGTGTGTGTGTGTGTGTGTGTGTGTGTGTAGGGTCACAGTAGGTGTCAGGCAGAAGGAACCATGTGTGTGGTATTTGTTTTACAGTTGTAAAATGCAAATGACTGCATGGTTTTAGGAGGTGCTGAACTTACAAAGGACCTAAAGCTACTTATCCTCCCTTCACGCTGGTCAAAAACACTGTTTAATCCCAGGAGGTGAAAAAAGGTTTCAGTGAGAATGGAAATGCATGCATGTTTTTATCAGCTTTGGCTCCAATTGACACAGTTTCTTCTTCATCTGCTTCATTTTTGGTAGTTAAGCACATCCAAGTGTCAATGCTAGGACATATTAATCTTCTGCCCCCGCCGGCGTAACCATTAGCCATGAATCTTTTACTTTTTACAACTTAGTCGGAACAGTACACGGTATCTTTTATTTCGTCTTACCTCGTTTTATTAGCGCCTTAAAATTGTTCACTCACCTACGAGGCACCCAAGAAAAAGATCAAAAATAGTAATGAGTGTCGCACTTGGAATGAATGGAAAATCATTCATCATTTCTGTTCTTTCTCATTCATATTACTCTGGACATGTGCACATTTAGAAAGACAACAAGGTCAGTGTGGCTTGTAGTTCATTATTCAACACTTTTAGTCGAGTTTGTTTTCCCTCCAGAAAGAGGGTCATGCGATAAGAGCGCAACAAATCAGCGACAGATAAAACCCAATCACAAAACGAAGGTGTCTGCGTCATCATTTTCAAAAGAGGCGTGAAAAAGCCAAGTTTTATCTCTCCGCGGTTCATTTTCTATTAATATTGGGCCGTAATGTGTCTCCAAAACGAAAAAAACAAGTTATGAAACATTTTGTGTGGTCAAAGGTCAAAGTGATCATTGACCTTTACACCAGACTCTCATCGTTTCATCTTTGAGTCCAAGTTGAAACACTAAGAAATACCGATTACGCCATTATGGCCAAAGGGTAATATTTATGACATCATTGTGGGATTCCAGATTAAATCACGGATGAAGTAAAAACTCCCAAGAATGAACAGATCAAGCAAATATGTATCTAATGTTTCTATATCAGATATGAGTCATGCCATTGGATGACTCTTTCTTGACTCTGTGTGTAAATCCCTTCCCTTTTTACCTTTAGCCTACAACTATATCCAAATAATAGCAATACCGTAAAACATCAACAATGGGCATCCAGAATTAAAGGTTTACTTGCATGTCCTGCAAAAGCCAGGATTTAAACGACAACTTCTGTGCAGGTAAAGGACTTTTAAAGGGTACCAAAAAGACATGTTTATGTATATGTGGCTGAAAATCTGTATGAATACGCAGAGGCGATTCTAGAGTCAAAAATTCCCAGGGGGCCCTTCCAACCAGTGTTCATCACCATTATGTTATAAACAATCCGACACCAACGAAAAATGTATGACTTTTTTTTTTTTTTTCAAAATGAATGAAATAACATGGAAAAACCTTGTAATTAAAAAGTATGTGAAAATATAAATGTAAAGAACAATAAAATACTGTAAATAACTTTTAAAAACCATATAAACTTAGTTAAAAAAAATACATTACACTGTAAAAACCCCACATTATAAAACAATATAAATATATAGAACAATAAAATACGGTAAATAACTGTAAAATTCAGTAAAAACAGCTCTCAGGCGCCGAGTGTCAGGGGCCCCCGATCGGCTCGGGGCCCCAAGCATTTGCCTGCCTTGCCGGTTCACAAGCTGCGCCTCTGTGAATACGACCTCTCACATAGCGACGGTTTACTTTCTTCTATTTCAAAAACGACTTTTCACTTGTCAAGACCATGTTTTGCCAGTCCCTGCGTCATGTGGCGTTCGGTCCGTCCAGCCGACATTTCATTTTTCTCGCGCGGTCATTTATCGAAGACAAACCGCCCGATTGTTTACTTCTTTTTCGCCTCTCGCGCTAATGTAAAGCTCGGTCGTCCTCCCCTCAATTTGAGCCAGGAGTTTGTTTTACTTTGATGCTCGGAAGGCTCCATTAAACCTGACATATATCAAAACAAGACACCATCTGCTGTGGTGTTTTTGTGAGCAGGTCACCAAACCCCCCCACTCCACCCCTCCACCTTCTATGCCTTTGGCTCCCAAATGGGAAACTTTCCCCCGTTTCCATGAAGCGAGTTTTTGAGAATTCATGAGTCGGCGATCACCTCTCCCCGCTGTAGGAGCGCTCAGAGCAGGTGTATTTTTTTTATTCTTGGACGACACAGACGAGGCTAAACATTTTTTTTTGTTTTTCGTGCCAAAACATGCTTCAGCCATGACAGGAGGGAGGTTTGAGGGTGGGGTGGCCCTGTGCTGCTGCTGCTGGGACACGATCACTGTCAAGGCCGAGTCCCTGGAACGTTGACAGCGGCGAGATTATGCAGTGGTAAACTTAAGGCTTCTCCTTTAGCTTATAGGCAGAACATGTTCCTGAGTGGCGCAGGGTCACCCTGATCTCCAATGACTCTCCTCCTCCCTTTCCCTCGCCTTGTCTGTATTTTTTTTTTTTTTTTTTGTGATGTTATCTTTTCACTCTCCTCCCACTCACTGCTGTTCCCTGAAGCTGTCTCGGGGATGAACGCCTCATTGTTTTTGTCCTTGCACAGCTTTTCCAAGTGTGTTCCTGGATGTGGATGTTTGAACGGTCTTCACACTCTGCTTGACCTTTTATCGCAGGGTTGCGTCTAGACCAATTATGTTTTTCACGAAATGATGCATTTTTACTTTGAAAAGCACCCAAATACTAATTTCAGTCACGAGGTTGATCACGACGTCGAGTGTTTGTTCCCGATTCTCAGGTCGCTGTGGATGTTTTGTTCATTTTCTCCTTGTGAAATAAAGGCAAAATCGTGTTTGTGGGTCTGGCAGCTGAACTTGAGCTGAGGATTTGAGTTTGTTTTGCATAAATCTGTGTAATCATGTGGTGCTGTAACATTGGGTGAATGCACTGTAAACATGTATGAGGCGCCGATTGTCAAACTCCGCATGCTAAAATAAACAGCAAATGTTAAATATAAATGTTAAATATTAAATATAAATGTTAAATGTTAAATGTTAAATGTTAAATGTTAAATGTTAAATGTTAAATGTTAAATATAAATGTTAAATCTAAATGCTAAATATAAATTTAAATATAAATAGCATAAATAGCACCCCCGCGACCCTCTGGTGGAGGATAATGGATGGATGGATGGATAAATATAAATATAAATGCTAAATATACATTTAAATATAAATGTTAAATGCTAAATCTAAATGTTAAATCTAAATCTAAATCTAAATGTTAAATCTAAATCTTTCATTTGAAACTAAATATTTAGCTAATATGCAAATTCACACTGCCGCTAACCGGATGTACCAAAATAAAAGCTTGAGGAGGTCAGGCTGTGTTTATACAATCAAATAACTAATTAAAACCATGTTCAGAAGTGTTTTCGCTCTGCCCGTTTTACCAAGTATGCATCGGGTGATGACTTGAGCGTACTTGGGAAAGCCATGTATCCCAGAATGCATTTCGTCGGAACATCACAGCAGCAAAAACAGATGAATACATATTCAAGTAAATATCACAAAATTCACAAATATTGCTGTAAATCTGGTCAAAACTAACATTAAAAAAAATTCACATGTTTTTTATACATGTTTTTTTTGCTAAATGTGGCAAAAAGTTGCTGTTTATTTTAGCATGCGCAACTTTACAATCGGCGCCTCATAGGGATGGGTATCTAATTTCACTAGTTTTGTGGTATATTATTGTGGTACTCAACTTTGGGCTGAGTATTGAACTTTCGCAGTTTCAATACTTAGATACTTTCAAAATCAAATGTTGTTTCTTGAGTAGGTTAATGTCACATCAGCGTCATTGAGCCAATTAGAACAAGATCCAACACGGCTCGTGATTGGCTGTAAAGGCAGGAAGTTACAACCAGAGATGGAGCTCACAGGAAGTCACATGTGTTTTTTGAGTGGTTCTGTGTTTTGACAAGCTGTAGCTTCAGAATGTGAGCTCAGAAATTTGCTCCACCAAAATGTAAGAAAATTGGTAATTAAAAAAGGAATTGGTATTAAAGGTGCCATATGTAAGAATGTGGCCAAAAACGGTTACTTCATTAAAATTCAAAATACCGAGGTCTTTTAGGTTTCATTTTCTGACGTAACTGGCAACCCGTGGTTGCTCGGCAGCTGAGACTCTACTGACTGCAATGATTGGTAGACGGCGGTAGGTGGCGCCACATGCCAAAACATGATTTCAAACCATAAACATGATTTGCAGTCTGCAAAATATTTTTTTAAATGCAAATATTTTTGAGTTAGTTTGTTATATGAACATTATTCCTGAGTGTCTGTGACATATTAGGAGGATTTTATGGCCAGTTGCTTTAGATTTATTACACAATACACCTTTAAGGTCCAAATGTTAGTATTAATACTGTATCGTACTGAAATAACCCCAACAGACCACTGGTCATTTCTAATCGGTCGCCTTGAAGTTGTTACATGTTCCAAAAAGCCGTCTGCTGCCACATTCTGAGGCGCCATCCATCTGTTTACCTAGGTCGTGTCCGTTGTTTATTTTCAATTTCGATCATGCACTGATCGTGTACCGGGTTCCACACAAATCAAGCGCACCTTCAGATGTCGCTTTCTCTACAGGGGGCTGAGTGATAGAGGAGGAGACACAGTGCCTCCTCTTGAGGACTCTTAAAATTGATGTGCCCTTTTGGCTCTAGTGAGGGTGACCTTAACGAAAAAAAAAAATCAGAAACACTGAGCGAGACGGCGCAGCCACTATCTCGCCGCTGATCAATCTCAATCTTCCACTCAGCTCTCGTCCATTCTATACTCCAGTCGCAGTCAAATGCCAAGTGCTCCGCTGTGCTTAAATGTCTGTTATGTGCGGGGTAGTTTTAGAGAATGCCACACAGCCGTGAAGTCAGGTAGCGTGCGCGTTTGTTGAATATTGAGTGGATGTCTCACATCTACATTATGTCAGATAGTGAGACAATCCTGATGGAAAGGGAAAGCTATTAGAGAGGATCTATGAAGTAGAAAATGGTCCCAGAATTCAAATGTGACAGGTCCTCACTACGAATGACAGGCGACCAGGATCGCTCCTTCTTTAAGTCTTAAAATAGCATCGGGCAGTGTTTACGCCAACTCAGTTGTCATGTTGGATCATATGTTGCACTTAACTATAGATACATGCGAGCTCGTGTGTCTGAAACAAAATAACACGACTTACATACATCAGGATTCTAGTTAACGCATGGTAGCGTATCGGTTAGCCGTTACGCTATGATTTTGCAAAATTGAGGACGTTAATTTTGCGTGTATTTACTTACAGATTAAATGTGAAAAAAGCCACTTCGGGACAGAATCGGGATGGCCAAAATATAATGGCGTGTTAAAAATTTGAAAGGTTTCCCCCCAAAATCACTGCATAGCAACTGCCAAGCCCATGGAAACCATGTCCAGCAGGTTTCCAAGATAGATTCCAAGAACTAATCATGACGTTAACCATATTTAGAAGGCCGGGCCGCCTTTTTTTTTTTACAGACGTAAACAACTTTAGAAGCACTTCGCCCCATCCTCAACTTAAACGTGTCAACCGCTCTGCCGTAACTCCGCGCATTACCAGTCCCCTCACTAAATTGCATTATTTTAATCGAGGTAAAAGAACCAAAGTCAAGAGTTAATTAGACACTTGCTGCGCGCCAATCTTTGAAAGATGGCAAACTCACCAGCGCAGTTCTGGCACGTACCTTTGTGAAGGTTACACACTGCCAAGATACAAAGGTACTTGAGAAATATGGCGTTAAAAGGACAATGCTCCCCTTTGGATACCCTTAGAATTTTCACCCCCCACTTGGTCGCCATTACCATTATGCTAAAATTAAATCCTAGCAAGATGACATGATAGGGTTTTAACCATTTCGGCAGACAAATTAGGTGATGAACATGGTCATGTCAATGCATGGAACCACCAAGAATAGATCAGCGTGCATAAGTGCAAAGATATTTTCTCAATCAACAAATAGACATTTTCCCATTCTGATTGCTGTAGTAGTTGCCAATGGTAGACAGCTACTTACTACAGGTGAAGTTTTGTTGATATCTGCCATTATTGTGAAACAGTATGAAATTAAATATTTAAAAAATTCACCAAAAATCAACAAAAACATATTTTTGTTGATTTCCAGCGAATAGCAAACCTCCGCTGAAAAAGGCTCAGGTATTCATGAACATTCTATCCATGAAAAGACACTAGAAATGTTCTCATAAGACTTTAGCAACAAATCCTCTCCAGTTTGGACTCATACTGGCCTCAAACTGTGCTCTGCTGGGTCAGCAAGACTTTGGCAACACTATTACACACCTCCACCTACTCTTTCTCCTGCCAGAGATAAGTTTGACTCAAATAAACTACATCACCTTAAGCCAAGTTCGCAGCACAGGACTTATAAAGTCATAGCATGACTGGACAACCTGAGGCGAGTACATGAAAACACATGTGGTGTCATGAGATGTGAAATCAGCCTCCGTCTGGCTGGAGTTCTCACAAACTGATGAAATTGTGTCGCTGAATATTTCATACTCCAATCAGGGGGATTCGTGGCGACTTTGAAAACTCTTTGGCAACTGGAAAATTAGGCTGAGAATGATGTTGTGTATTGAATTAGGCTTTAGAAATTGTTGTATGAAAATCATTTACCAAAAAAGTCAAATTGACAAGATTCTCCAGGGAGAGCAGGCTGGTTTTCTAGCCTCTCTGGCCTTAAAAGCAATAGTTCATAGTGTGTGTCAAGGAGAGCTGAAGACACTGATAGAGAGTCAAGCCTGCCCAGTCCCAACTGGCAGTTGCCATCAGCAGCCAAGTTCATAAAGATATGATGGACCGAGTCTCTGGTCGACAGAGTGAACAGTCATAACACAAAGGCCTGTCAGCTCCGCGATACACTGTCTTCCCTCGGGAAAGTATTGCATGAATTTCACAATGCGACTCAGGTAAACATGATTTAATGCTCTGGGATTGAACAGATTCCTCACACATATATACGGATGGATGCTTTGGTCACATAACGAATACCCTTGTTTGGACATGTAGCGAGTTGCGAATAAGTTTTTATGAGTTTAGTTTCGAGCCGCATGACCTTCAGAATCACAAAGTATTACCTGCTCATTTCTATTCTCCTCCAGCCGGCTTCAATAAATTCTTCTGCTTAAGACATCTGGGTCTCATGAAGCTTCACCCATCACTTCTTAACCAGCTTGCGAGATTTTCATCACACTGACATGGCAACTGACTTTGTGAATAAGAATTTTGGGAGAAAAATCCATTCTAATCCAAACCAAAAGATGCAATCAAACCCATTCAAGGTACATGCCCTCGAATAATTAATGCACTTTGCTGGCTTTGAATTTAGTTATTTGATAATTACTGTTTGTCCCCAGAGATTTCTCATTAGGCGGTTGACCTTGGGAAGGTGCACACACCATTCACATCTTAACTAAAGACTGGGAATATGCTCACACAAAAGCAAACACGCAGGGACACTCTGATCGCATTGTCCGCCGAGAGTCAACTGGAGCGGAAAAAAAGGCAGTGGAAGTTCAGGGAGCGTGGATAAAAAAATGAAAAAAATACTGAATGTGATGAAGTGCTGCAAGGGCAAGACGTCTTCAATGAGCATGCATGCACTCCACTCGCCTTCCTGCACCCACGCACTAGGATCTCAAATGGCAGATACACACACATATATATACACACATATATAAATACACGTATATCTATACATATATACATATGCATATTTACATATATCTATATATGTTTATATATGTGTATATATATATCCAGTATGTACGTATATATATTTCTATACATATATATAAACACACATATACATATATATACATGCATATGTATATATGTGTGTATATATTATACACACATATATACATACATACATATACACATATATACACACATATATATAAATAAACATATATCTATACATATATACACATATATACATATATAAACATATATAGATATATGTAAATATGCATGTGTGTATATATCCAGTATGTACGTATATATATAAACACACATATACATATATATATATATACACACATATACACATATATATATATACATACATAATATATACATACAACATATATACACATATATACACACATACATATATATATACACACATATAGATATATACATACATATACATATATATATACACACATATACATATATATATATATACATACATATACATATATACACACATACATATATATACATACACATATATATATGCTGCCTATAGACTATTACCTCAACCTGCCTCTCCACCTCCCCCTGACCCCGTCATCCTGTCTTCCCCCCTCCAACTCATTATTCCCTCACCAAGTATCTGCCGCCGCGCTCCAGCCCTCCACCTGTTCTCTCCCCTCATCTCATTCCTGCTTGCTCCCCGCAGGTCGGGCTCTCGCTTGTTGATGTCAAGGTAGGCAGCGCGGTGAGTAATTCTCCCAGTGATACCGGGGCTGCTGACCTTTCGTTGCACCTTAAGGAAAGAGGGATTTTTCTTCCGTCCTCACCGGTGTCACTCCTCATCGGCCGTGACGGCTCACGGTGCATTCTGGGGCTCCAACCTGGCCCTGGACGGAAAGGGGAGTGGGGGTGGGGGGGGGGCGCTGTCACGGCGCTGAGTGTCAGGTCTGACCCCCAGGTGGCCTACAGGCTGACAGCAGACAGACCTGCTATTTGTTGCCTGAAACACCTCTGAGGAAGATGTCAGGCAGCATCACAGCAGCACATCAACGGTCCCCGAGGCTCCTCGATGCACTCGGACTTCACTTTTATGAACAACCACTATCAAACACTACACAAGTGACAAACATTGCATTCTTACAGTTGCCACCAGCCTCACCGCTGTGCCCTCATCCAGCATGTGACAGAAAAAGCTTTTCCCTTCTTGTACCTGCAAAGTCGTCACCCTCAAGATGGCGAAAACCCAAATGGTGAACTCATCACCCACACTTCTTGACTGTATCGTCATAATCCCATGTTTCATCTGAGCACACCTGACAATCATCGCTCAGTTTCGGGGCGCCGAGGTGGATTTCCTGGATTCTAAAGGTGTTTTTGCTATATGAGAGGAAAGTTTGTTTGATTTCCTCCACTGCCAGCAGCACAAACCGCTTTAAAAAAAAAAAACCACAAAGCCAACAATCGTGTTTGATATCGCACCATCACCGTGGAACGACGAGAAGAGATGAGAAAACCCAGAGTTGAAACGAGCAGCTCCTGCAGTGGTACAGTTCACGCAGGGGTTAGGAGAGCTGAGAGAGTATGAGGCATAATCGTAATCATAAAAAAGAACTACATTTTAACCTGAGACTTTTTCCGAGCGCACAAAACCCTCTTTTCTGCAGCTTTTACAAAATCACACTAGAAAAGCAGGTATATTTTCTGATTTACTTAAAAAAAAACAAAAAAAAAAACACAAGGTGACGATGGCACCTCTCTGCACGATCACAGAGGCAGCACTAATGCTATCGGCTTAACACACTTCAGTGCACACGTAGGGGTCGGAATCTCAAAATGAGAAGTGGAATCACACTGGTGCTATAACAAGACAAGGTGGGCACTGCATGGATATTGTGCAGGAGGCAGCACAGTGGTGGCATGGACACAGTGACGAGGGCTTTGCATATATTTATATGCCTGGGGAAGAGAATGTCTTTAATTATTATTATTATTATTATTATTATTATTATTATTATTCAGTCCAACAGATCTCACACTGGGACAGAAATGGGTCACAAATGGATTGTCTGTTTTGTGTTTGTGTTGTTTTTTTTGACATCACTTTTTTATTACATTCTATATTTAGATACCTTCGAGGAGCTGTTTTCATTATTGTTTCTTTGATAAAGCGGCGGGTGAGTTGTGTAGCAGCCGTCACGTAGCGCTGCTTTTAAGTTATGAAAGGGGAAAGACACACACACACACACACCTCTGACAGAAGAAAGCAGAACTTAATGATAACAAGACTTGCAGCCCACTATTCTGAGCATGATGGCTGATGCACCCTCGGGACATTCATCACACTTGCAAGTAAGAATGTGAATAAGAGATTCCCCAGAGTGAAATCTCATATTCAGAGATTTCAAATCATTGTAAGATTTGAATCCCAGTGATGTTTTCATGCTGTTGTTCCTCACACAGTTCCGAACACATGCAGATTGTGGTTGGGCTAATTGGAGACTCCAAATTGACCGCAAGTGTGAAAGTGAGTTAAGCCCTGGTCCCTCACAGATTGTTATATAAAAAAATGGATTCATGCTCTGATGATGCTAAAAAATGTAGCTTAATTTGGCGAGTTTGGGCCGTTTTAAATTCAATTTCTGGGCTTCTTTAAAGGTAGGGTTGGAGATCCTGGAAAAAACAGTTTGAGCAAGCTACATTTTGAATTTAAACATCCAAGACCCTTTCTTCGGACTTCCCTCTTAAGCTCCGCCTCCAGAGCCCAGGAGCCCTGTCACTTTCTGTACTTTTTTGGGTGACGCTAAGTCTTTCAGATACTTGTACAACTGACAACGTGATGATGGAAAACCAGAGGTGGAAAGTAACGAAATACATTTACTCAAGTTACTGTATTGAATACTTTTTTTTGTGTATTTTGTATTTTTTTAAAGGTGCATTATGTAATAAATCTAAAGCAACTGGCCATAAAATCCTCCTAATATGTCACAGAGACTCAGGAATAATGTAAACAAACTGAACTCACCAACAACAACAGTACAGACAAAATATTTGCATTAAATTTTTTTTTGCAGACTGCAAATCATGTTTATGTTTTGAAATCATGTTTTGGGATGTGGCGCCACCTACCGCCGTCTACCAATCATTGCAGTTAGTAGAGTCTCATCTGCTGAGCAACCACGGGTTGCTCAGCAGATGAGGAAACGAAACCTAAAAGACCTCGGTATTTTGAATTTGAATGACGTAACTGTTTTAGGCCACATTCTTACATATGGCACCTTTAAATACACAAACTACACAAAATTACCAAGAGTTGGACCTGGATAATTGAATAATATTACTAGATAAACTTATACACTACACTGTTAAAAAAAAAAAAAAAAGTTGAGAAAACTCAACATTTCAAGGCAACTTGATGCAATCAATTTTTGAGTTTACTGCCCAAGATAAGATTGTGAGTTTTTAAAAACTTCCATCAGCTAATATTATTTTGTTAGACAAACTTGTAAGTTAGAGTTGTGCCAACTCAAAATTCTCTTTTCAAACAGTTTGGCTAACCGATCTTGTTCAGATAATGTAAAAAAAAATATTTAAAAAATAACATTTTGAATTTCTTTTTTACAGTGTAGTTTGGTTTAAGGGTTTAGTTCCTCTTTAACTGATGACAATCGGGTTAAAAAAAATGCTCCAGAAAATGATCTCCCACCCTACCTTTAATTATTATTCAAAAATATACAGCAAGCAATTAGTCGAGTGATCAACTTGATGGCATGTACGTTCTTCTTCTTCTTCTTATTAGATGAAAATCTTTTGTTAACCACACCAGCGTAGGAACTGTGGGTAATTCCCTCAGGCAAGGTCTGCAAAAAAACGCCGACTCATGGAAAGTGGTCATAAAGTGCTCAATATGGCTGTGCGAGAGTGCGTCCTCGCATACTTGATGATTTCACAGAGGGGACAGAGCGAAACCCTCACTAGCTTTATTTTCATGGACACAAGTAATTGGAATAAAAGTACACAAATTCATTTATACCAATTGTTATTCCGATCAGCGTTCATGTAAACAGGTGTTCCGATCATGACTTCCTGGTTCGGGTTATCACATGTCTGCCCTCTGTAAATGTCATGTATTTCTACCGGAGATATTGCTCGGACGGAAACGCAGCGGAGGAGAAATAGAGACGAATGTCACAGATATGAGAGAGGTCAGGGAAAGGAAAAATCAATGGCACACATCAAGGGAACGAGCAGAGGAGAAATATCTGAGGACGAGCGGCAGCAACAGCGTTTGTTTACAGTGTGGGTGCAAGTCCAGCTCCTGGACAACTTTGCAACTGGCAAAATGGTTTATCATGCATATAATGGAGGTAAAATAGTGAAATAATAGTTATTTTTGGTAGCTAGAGGGTAGTTGTATGGAAAAGGATGACCACATTTTAGCAATTTAAACAAACAAAATAACTCCCCCCTTATAACTCATAAAGCCCTGGTTAAGCTCCACCCGTGGATGCACCTGCATCCTTGTTTTGTTCACTGACCTTGTCAAACCATGACTCAGACACGTACACAAAACAAATAGCAGTAAGAATCATCCATAGAAGGATCTGGAACCTGTTTTCTCTTGAATGCCGATCAGATCGGAATGACTTCACTTGCTTAAAACAGGTTTGAAACGGGTTTTATGACAATTTCAGCAAACCCAAAGCATGACGTCGTAGCGCGATGTCAATCATTTAAATACTATATCTTGAAGCCTCAGCGATGAGAGGAGCACGACTTGCGAGTTACATTTTCATTATCAGCCTTGAGCTTTGACCTTTGACCTTTTCCGACTGGTTAGAACAGCCTGACCTGGATGGGAAGAACTTTGACAGCTCAATATTAAAATACTGCACAGTTTAGTGTGTTTTTTAACCGAATGGTGTACATACTGATCCAAAAAAAACTGTAAAAAGTGAAAGACTGAGTGCGATATTGGATATTAAACTATCCAATCAGTAGTTGTAGTGACCACAGCACTGTTATCTGATTATGTGTGTGGACCGTAATCAGTTAATCTGTCGATTATTTTCTCCATTAAGCGTTTGGTCCATAAAATGTTGATCAGTGTTTGTAAAACCTGGAAATAATGACGTCCTCCAATGTCTTGTGTTTGTCCACAAACCAAAAATGATTCAGTTTTAATGATTTCTTTGTTATGTGGAGCAAAGAAACAAAGAAAAGATTCACATTTAAGAGGCTGAAACAATCAGAAATCTTGTTTTAATCATGAAAAAAGCTTCAAACCGATTATCGATGATCAAAAATAGTTGACGATTAGTTGTTTCAGCTCTAATAGAATGAGAAACGGAATGTTAAAGGTGCCATATGTAATAATGTGGCCGGTTACTACATTCAAATTCAAAATACCGAGGTCTTTTAGTTTTCGTTTTCTGACGTAACTGGCAACCCGTGGTTGCTCGACTGGTGAGACTCTACTGACTGCAATGATTGGTAGACGGCGGTAGGTGGCGCCACATGCCAAAAACATGATTTCAAAACATAAACATGATTTGCAGTCTGCAAAATATTTTTTTTTATGCAATTATTTTGGCTGTACTGTTGTTGTTGGTGAGTTCAGTTTGTTATATGAACATTATTCCTGAGTCTCTGTGACATATTGAAGATTTTATGGCCAGTTGCTTTAGATTTATTACATAATGCACCTTTAACTTCAAGCAAATCCACAATATTCCACTTTACTACAGTCTAAGCTCTACAGTCTTTAAAGTTTAACTTATTGTTGGCTTCTTTCATTATATGTCGGCAAAACTCACATGACTTGGCCGCTTTAATGAATGTTGTTGTAAATGCACACACACACACACACACACACACACACACACACACACACACACACACACACACACACACACACACACACACACACACACACACACACACACACACACACACACACACACACACACACACACACCCACCGCTACGACTCCTTTTATGGCTCTCACAGACAGTCAGTGTGAGTGATTAGCCCTGACTGACTGTCACCACAGCAGTGGGAATGAATGAATGATCCTCCCGTGACCACTGGGGTCACTGTAGGTCAAAGGTCACTTTAGGGCCAGCGGTGAGCCATGGTGAACACACACACACACACACACACACACACACACACATCCACGGTGTACTTTTTTTGGTGTGTGTGTGTATCTTTGAATTTAACGACCTGCAGTGATACACAATACTTTATGTAAAAAAATAAAATAAAAACAGCGGTGCCAGACAGCTGCCCTCTCCTCTGTGCTGGATTAGTGTGAGGTTGAAGGGTGAATGTGGCCCCAGGGATGGCAGCCAGGAGACGGTGGTGGTGGTGGGGCTTACTGAGAGTGACATTTAAGATAGAAGTGTGCCACCACTGTGCCCCGTGGCTACCGAGCCACCACACGGAGGCAATGTCAGCGTGATCACCCTAAAACGCTGTAGATACCCTCCCACGCCGACCCCTCGTGACACCGCTGCACGCACTAAACGCAAATACACACGCGGATCTCTTACACGTGTCAGCTGTCTGTGTCTCGCGTCAAATGACAGCTAACATGATCTGCCACCTTCCAGATGTGAATGTGCTGATCTCACCTCGGGGGGCCAGATTTGAGATTTTTTATTAAAATACGCAATGAATGCTCCCCGCTTTCCTATCCTATCCTCACATATGTCATCCATTTGCAGCTATTCAGTTATACCTAAGCTACTAAGAGGTGTACCAGCAGCGTTCAAGATTTCATATCATACGAGAGGCTAAACACAGCCAGAAAATGAATTACAGTTGTTGGGGCCAATAGCTGTAAGCTCTTTCTATCAGCAAACCACAAAATCCAATTATCTTATTCATACATGGCACAATGACCTTTGACTTAACATTCAAATGGTCAATTTCAGCACAACCCGCTGAGCCACAGGAGGCGGGAGAAATTGTTTTTTTTCCCTTTTTGCTGAAAGCTTATCTTGAACTGTAGCTATATATATATTTTTTTTTAGAAGAGATCTGTTTTGTGTCCCCTCTACATAAGTCATGAAAACTACAACTCCCAAGGAGAATGGAGATCAGATAGGACGGTCTGGCTTCAAGGACGGGGGAAACCATTTAAAGGTGACATTTCAGTCAACGCAGCAGGTGCTGCCAATCTGTCTCCCCCCCCCCCCAACCCTCCACTCCCGCTCTATCTCTGGCCCTCGCTTTGCATGCCTATCTCTCTCTCCGCCTCTCTATCTTGCTTTCTCTTTCAGGTTTTTCTTTTGCTCCTCTCTCTCGTTCCACCCCCCACACACACACACACACTCACCTCTCCCTCCCCCCCCTGCACTGTGACGTGCTGACGAGGCAGCGAGGAGGAAGCGGTGTAATAAAAGGAAGCGCTAATGAAAGGTTGAGCGGGGTCAACATACTCGCATACCTTTGCCAGACAAGGGTATGAGAGGTCATTTATTCCAAGGGGACAAACTGTTTCACTTTTTGACTGGGGGGGGGGGGGGGGTGGTGTCAAAAGGTCAAAAGGTCAAAAGGTCGCAATGAAAGGGCACGGGGTCGCGGCCTTTTGGCCCGAGATTCAGTGCATCCTGCTGTCAGAGGTCAGCTCAGGAATGCCGGGAAAAGGGGAGGATGGGAGGAAGGGTCAAAAAGGTCGACTCCATCCCCCCCCCCGGTTTGGATGAACACATCTGAGTGATTGAGAATTGTACTTTCCCCGAGACTGGAGGTGAAATTTTACCTGAGGCAGCAGCAGCAGCAGCAGCAGCAGCAGCAGCTTTGGGCTGAAGTTGTCATGTAATCTGAGGTTCTAATTGCACACAGTGGAAAGACGGTGCGGGACTTAATGAATAACATTATAATCCAGAGTGTCACAAGAAGAATTACAGCGTTTAATTAAAAACTTTCTTTTTGGACCACAAAGAACTGTTGCCGCGGCCGCGCCGGAATTTATGCGAGTAATATAAGATCCCCACGGCAACCATTGTTCTCAGAGAGTGAACTTAAAGCTCCGTACGCGAGACTGAAGGACGTTGGATTATTTACAATAAACACATGTTTTCTCTCACACTGAAGTGCAGCACTGGGCTGTAAATGAGCTCAGAGGCACGCTGGGATCTGTAGGTGTGACACTGCCATCTACAGGAGCAATGTCAAAACAGTTACGTCAGCTCTGTGCTGGCACTATACTGTAACCTATGGCAACAGATAGTTTGATGTGAAGCTGATATAACAGCTGTATAACACAAATAAATTGTGATTAAAATTACACTTATATGACAGAATGTTGCCTACAGTTATAGATCTGTGTATTTTAACTCACAAGCATCCACATAATACAGTTAAAAACACTGATTTAAGCTTCTGATTATGATTTTCTATGTTCCTCATTACATGAAGAGACTTTGTCAGAGAAGAACCTTTTAATCAAGGCCTGCAGGGAACGTTATGATCTTGTATTTCTGACAGGTCCCAGTAGAGGGCAGCCCAGCAACGCTCAACACCAACAGTGGCTGAAAGGGACATTTTTGATTTTGAGTTTGAATGTTCATGATGGGCCCACCCAGAGGCATTTTTTGGGCAGAATGTGCAGTCTACGCAATATATATAAATAACATACTAATAACATATCTCATGTTTAATCCTGTTTATACTGTAAATATCAAACCCATACTATATATATATATATATTCTGGTAAATGTCTATAATGTACAATCTATTTTAACTTTGGTCACACTTTAGATTAGGGAACACATATCCATCATTAACTAGGTGCTTACTAACATGCATATAAGTAGCATACTAGCCCTTTATTATTATTAAATACGCACGTATTAACACCTTATGTAGGAAAAATCATGTCGTAATACAGGTAGAATAAGGTTATGTCGGATAAGGTGTTAATGTGCTTAATGCTTACTAATAAAGTGCTAGTATGCAACTTATATACGTTAGCAAGCACCTAGTTAATGGTGAATAATGTGTTCCTTTTTACAGTCGTATTGCTAATATCTTTCTATATTGTGCTTTGACAAATGTGGAAATGCACATTTATTATTGATTACCTTTATGTTTAAATGTCTAATACTAATAAAGTTATGTTTTTGCCTGATTTGTCCGTCTCTCATTGACCAACATAACTCAAAAGGATGCACTTTTCTCAACATGTAACTTATGGACCAAGAAATACACTTTTAGTCATATTATTTGTGTAGCGACACAGTGGAGAAACTAACTGACATTGGAGTAGATTTGCATTTTGACTGTATTCCAAGGACTATAAAGACACGGTTTGACGAGTTTGACGAGTGTGGAAGAACTTGAGTGACCTGACCTCAACCCTCACCTTTGGGATGAACTGGAACAGAGATTGCGAGGCCAGGCTCTTCTCGTCCAACATCAGCGCCTTGACCTCATAAATGCTCCACAAAAGTGTCCCAACACCTCAGCAGTTACCAGTTTAACCAGTTTCGTCAATGGTTGTAACTTGTAATTGTCGCACAGGAGACAAATTATAGGTTCCTGGAAAAAAAGTGGTTGTTTATCCATCCTCCCCACAAAAGGAAAGGTAACAGAATCTACAGGAAGGAGATGAAAACCAGAAATTCACTGGTCAAAGAAGCTTAAGGGTGTTGTGATCAAACTGGAGGCTGACAAAGGGAAACACAAACGGCACGGAGGGGAAATAACAAAGCACAGGTGAGGCTAGAGTTCCAAAACCATGAAGGAATGGACAAAAATACAACTAAACAGAGATAATAAGTCATATTTCATCATACACCTCAACAATGATGATGTAATAATGTGAAGAAATGGATCGGAATGACAAATATAGTCAGTATTCATGAGCATTTCAAGCAAAAGTACTGTTCTTGTGCTTCCTACTCATCAGTCAACCCTCTAAACCTAATAACCTCTGCAATCTTCACAAGCAACTCTGAGAGTGCATGCTGCCAACCACAGTAGCCAGAGTGCACCCTGGGGGATATTCTGGGTCTTGACATACTTTAGCTTCAGTAGAGGAGGTAAGTGAGGGAGAGTAGTATAGCTGAAGTGCAGCCACTGATCCAACAGTACATGACAACTCAACAAAGATATGCCTCGTGAGGCTCAAAGGCATGAAACCAGATGATGTTTTTTTTAATACCAGCTCTGTTGTACATGCGGCACCTCTGACCGAAGCAGATGTCATGCGGCAGGGGTCAGACCCCAGCAAACGGCAGCCATAATGTAATAAATATGCAGCCATAACGTTTTTAATATTCGGGCAGCGCTAATAGCTACTTAAAATATTATGAAGCCAGATGAGCCACGACGAGTCTGGTTAGAGAAACAGTCATCATCCTCATCGCCGCAGCAAAAGAGCACGGAACTTGATCCCCCTGCACCTGCTCGGTAGCCAAAAAGCTCACCAGCGTTGATGGAAACAGGAAGAAAACCACATTGGAATTAGAGGAGGTGGATGATGGATGCACCAATAGTTGCTCACACTCACTTGACGAGTGTGGAAGACCCTAACCCTAACTCACACCTATGGTCAGTTAGGGTTAGGGTTAGCTGAGTGTCTAATTTACCTCATCCCCATATTGCATGTTTTTGGACTGTGGGAGGAAGCCGGAAAACCCGGAAAAAACCCACGCACATAGGGGGAGAACATGCAAACTCCATGCAGAAAGGCTCTTGTTCCAACCCGGATCTTCTTGCTGTAAAGATAAGAGTGCTCAAGTCGGGAATTGAACCCACAGCGCTCATTTTTATCCATTCATCCATCCATTATCTACCGCTTTCATCCTCCACCAGAGGGTCGCGGGGGTGCTGTGCCTATCTCAGCTGATCTAGGGCGATTGGCGGGGTACACCCTGGACAGTTCTCCAGTCCATTGTAAGGCCACATACAAAGACAAACAACAATTAACTTATACTTTCATGCTTACGGTCAATTTAGAGTGACTAATTCATCTAATCCCCATATTGCATGTTTTTGGACTGTGGGAGGAAGGCGGAAAACCCGGAAAACCCACACACATATGGGGAGAACATGCAAATTCCATGCAGAAAGGTCCTTGTTCAAGGAATTGAACCCATCATTCCAGATCATTTCCCAGGCTTTCTTGGAGTCCAGGCCTGGTTTTGCAGTAAGCCTGTAGTAACTGCCCGATTGACCTTTATCGCTGATGCTTGGCTTCCTCAGTTTCTCTGTCAGGCCTTCTCATCTTAGGCCACAATGATTCCTGACAGGAGCGTCCATATTGTGCAGAGGCAGGATAATGGCTGCTGGTAGATGATGGAATTGCTCCCTTCTCATGATCCAGTCGGGGGCCTGTCCATGTTTTGTAAAGTAAACGACTGTGGATGATTCCCATCCATCAGCAGTTGGGTTCATTTGTGTCATCACTTCTTTGTGAAGAAGTGCTGTGTTGCCGTCCAGTTCGACATTACCTGTCACTATTTTCCTTCTCATTATATGGCCCCCGGTTTCTCCGACACCTGATGCAGACCTTGTTAAACTGAGCCTCTATCACCTGAGGTACAGTGAGGCCACATAGACGACGACTATCGTTGAGCGAATAAATACAGAAGCTAAAAAATAAAATAACTAGCATATTTGATTCTTATTCCCAAAGAAATATTGTCCTCATTCTCTGACCTAATTCTGCCACGAAGCCCCAATCACAACAAGATGAAAGCACTTCTTTATCTCTCATCTCTGGAAAGGGAGACAAAAAGACAGTAGATGCTGTAGACAAATACACCAAAGAGGACAAGAAGTGGGGGGGGGGGGTGGTTGTCGAAGGCTTTCAAGAGGAGATTAACATTGAGCTTGACATCAGTAATACTTGTAATAATGTTATTTTTCAGAAGCCTCTTGCACTGGAACCACTGCCTGGAAGGAACACGAGCTGGGACCAGAGGATTTGAACTGATCCTCAGATGAAAAGAAATGACTGTAATAAGAGGAGTGCGTTTTTGGAGATTTTTGGGATTTGTCAGAGTTAAAAGAGAAAACACTCTTGAGTATCTCCACCGCGAGAGCAGGTGAACCGTCTGCGGCTGCCCCGAGGGAACGCCCACTGTCTGGAATGGGATTGATCGTCGCAATAAAGCGGCATAATCAAGCTTTTGTCTTCACCTGTTCATTTTTCATCATAGAAGATAATGGAATTTACTTTTTCTAAGTGTCAAATTAGTAGGTTTGACTCTGTAGGCCAGGGGTGTCAAAGTCAACGAGTGTAGAGTGTGGTCAAAAGGGGGCCGGCCTAGAGAAATTCACCAAAACGCCAAGGGTTGCCGCGGTCACGCCGCTTTGAAACATAGATTTGTAGGATGCCAAAATGGATGGCAAAATTTAAAAAGGCCGACTTCCTGTTGAGTTGGGGCCATGGTCTTCCCACCAAGTTCCGGGAAATTAGGTGGAACTCAATCTATGCTGAAGTTATAGGGCACTTCCTGTATCGTGGCGAATGGGATGCCATCGTCACGCCTTTCTAAATCCGGAAAAACTTTCGATAACTTTGCTAGAATTGCTAACAAATATAGTAATAAAATATGTTGGGTTTCTATTTAAATAGTGTCTGTTACAGGTTTTAATTCACTTCCTGGACTCTTGAAATCAGACAAAGCAAACCTGGGTGGTGCATTGTCTTGTTTTTGCCTATTCCTGAGGCCACTGTTGGACACTGATGGCTCACTGCATCTATTGGATTATGTCAGGGATTTGAAAGTAGGATTAGTCCATTGGGCTGCTGTAGGGGGGGGCTGCATGAGTCTTGTGTCAGGGTGCATGTGTGTGTTTGTGTGGGATATCGTTGGTGCGTGAGAGAGTGATTGTGAATCCCAGAGGTTTGTGTTTATATGCTGGACTCCCATTGTTGTGGCCCGGATCTATGAACATGAACCTGTTCTGCTTCACGCTGGTAAGAAACTCCCTATTGTGAACTTCAGTGAATGTGAGGGTTTGTGAATGCGAGGAGCGCTTGTTTAGTCCGTGGCAGCCTCTGAGGCTGATGTTATTCTTGGTGACAATGACCTGAAATGGGTCTTTCTCTGGAGAGAGCGAGATGCTGCTGCTGTAAACAACTTTCCTTCTTTTGTAAGATACATGAGGTTCTTTAGATGGAGTTTTCTTTTGTTGTGATTTGGTTTGGGACAGTGACAATTTATCAGCAGCTGTTTATCCTCTTAATATGACAATTACAGTGCTAAGCAACATCAGCTTTGTTGTTTTTCTACCGGTCAAATTCTGTGATCATTTTCATTTGGATTGGAAAGTTGGACTTAGCAAGCTTTATAATCAGTTTAACTAACAGGACATAATGTCCTCAAGCATGTCTTGAATAAACCTGGTTTAATACACCTTTTTTGGGCCAAATAGTGGGACAAACACAGGTTTTACACCAGGTTTAAGGGACCCAGGGTTTGGCTATTGTTCAAATTTGGGTGGTCATTGGTCGGTAAGAATCTATAGTGAATTTGTGCCATGTTTGCAGGTGCAGTCAGTTCAGTTTTGGAGGTTTTACACATTATTTAGTGGCAACACAATTGTTTCATCCAAAGACAGGACGGCAGGTCAATAACAACTGTAAAATATCCAACATTCAGGCAATCAGCTTTCTAGATTCAAAGGAATTCAACGACTAATGAACTAAAACTGATAAAAGATGTTAAAACTTTCATAATAAAGGCAAAGAACTGGCTGAAAACAAGACGAGAGTGTACCCACGTTTTAACACATAGTCTCAATAAGGTGCATATATACAGTATATGATAACCATAATGAGGTTAAGGATAGAGCTGGCTTAAGGTGGAGCTCCAGATCAGTGAGATGAAACTAAACTCTATACTCATATTACACTGTTCGTTTCCACAGATCATTGTTCTTTTCCTTACATGCAGACTAAATCAGACTGCTGAGCTTCCTTATTCAGGAGCTGGGGGAAAGAATTAAGTACAATAAAGTAAAGCACAGAGTGATGGGTATTGATTTGGCATGTTTGAGTGACAACGCTGTACATGCAGAGTAATTACACTGCGGGGTTGATGCCAAACTCTTTGATTAGAAGTCATGTTCTGCTGCCCTCGACTCAAGGCCCCTTATCGATTTTATACTGTGTAGCCACAACGATGATTGATTACCGACGAGTCCTCCTCGATGAACCTCAATAATAAGATGCATTTAATGTAAAAGTTTGCATGACAGCGGGGCGTTTATCGGCTGCTGTCATACAAACTGGCGACTGTTGTTGTGTTTTCCAGGCGGGATCCACAGAGAGCGTATACGAAGCGGCCTACAGTCAAACGCTCAAGGACGTCCTGCCCAAGTACCAGTGCAGCGCGTCTCTCATGAGGTGTGAGCCTCAGTGGGGAGGCTCCGATCCATCTATCACCTCTGTACGTTTACAGTCATCTCACACACACTTCACCTCATGAGACATTGGTGTTTGGTATAGTTGTCCCTTCACAACTAAGGGTGAAGGAGAACAAAAAAATGTGGTTGTTGAGTTGAAAACAGCAACTCACGCCATGCAGCCATGTAGAAAACCAGGAAAAACATCCTGTATGTCAACATCAGGCTGTTTTGGTGCTTTAACAGTAAAACAATATATCATTTCAAAGCAAGAATTTCAGAATAAAAGCACAACAGGAAATGTATACTGTTATTCTAGTGATCAAAATAATGAAGTTGTGGTAATTAAAAGTAACTTAAGGACATATAAAGAGGTTATTTGAACTAAACAGCATGCCTGAAATAACAGTTGTATCATCTAAGAGTATAAAATGTTGCTAAGTGGCTAATATGTGTATCTCTTTTATTTTTATTTTTAATTCTTTAAAGGTGCCATATGTAAGAATGTGGCCAAAAACGGTTACTACATTCAAATTCAAAATACCGAGGTCTTTTAGGTTTCGTTTTCTGTAGTTTCTGTAACATAACTGGCAAGCCGTGGTTGCTCGGCAGCTGAGACTCTACTGACTGCAATGATTAGTAGACGGCGGTAGGTGGCGCCACATGCCAAAACATGATTTCAAAACATAAACATGCTTTGCAGTCTGCAAATTTGTTTTTTTTTAATGCAAATATTTTGGCTGTACTGTTGTTGTTGGTGAGTTCAGTTTGTTATATGAACATTATTCCTGAGTCTCTATTAGGTGGATTTTATGGCCGGTTTCTTTAGATGTATTACATAATGCACCTTTAATCAATAATTGTTCTGAAACTGTGTTCTCTGTTTCTGCCAAGAATGTATCCCAGAATGCACAGAAATCAAAAAGGAACAGTAGAAGGTATTTAACATTTCTTGGCTCCTGTTGTTCAGTAATATATATTATATTATATTATATATTTTTAGCTTTTATTGTTTAGAATCAACTTAGGATCCATTAGGGAATTAAAGTATTTATCATTTTGTCTTTTTTTAAGGTCATGTTTATCGACGTCAGCCATGGACAACGAAACCTTGGGTTGGCACAAAGTTTTTTTACTTCACTGTAGTTCAAATCCCATTTTACTTACAGATTATTGGGACTTAATTCATAATTAATATTGCATGATACTGCAACGTGTCTCCTCCGCCTTGTAGAAATACACAGTAATCATATCTGCTGGACGTCCTCTGGTGAACAGGAGGACGCATCTCATCAAAACAAAGGTAAAGACACATGTCAGCCCACTTCCAATTAAGCAATATTTTCTATAATTATAATAAGTACTATCTGCCATGTGTGTGTGCTGATGCCTGCAGAGACGTGTGAAGCTCCCTGTCAGCTCAGCAGAGCGACCAGAGACTACGACAGGACCCATCAACCAGCTCAGGTAACACACACACAACCGTATACTGTGTCTCTTTATCATACAATTATTGCACATTCAAAGTGCTGCAAATAAACCTCACCCTATTCTCGGAGAAAGTAACCGACGTCTTATGAATGTGGTTCACACACGTGGACACAAGCAGGTTAATTCTAAACATTGGTGCAAGCAGGTGTCAGAGTTTAGTCTCCTGTAATCCTGCAGCCACATGTGACACGTGAGGGAACGACTGAGGTTCCTGATCTTTGCCTGTAGTAAATTATAAGACATCATTTTACAGAAGTTAAAGGTTGCAAGAGGTAAAAAAAAAAAGTGGTAGATGTGGAGGAAACATGAGGGAGGGCAGCTGTATGTCAGCCAAAATCAGATCCACCATTTACTTTAATCTCCTTTATAATCTTTAATCTCCATTATAAGGCCCTTTTATATCTGCCTTTTGTTCTCGAGGACACCTGAATTTTTTTTTTGCATTTCATGCCAACAGCTAATAGCTGAGATGGGAGCCGGACGGCAAGGACACAAGGGGGAACAAGTGATTGTGCAGCACCGAGGGTGATACAGGGTCACTGTTCTCCAAATGTATACACTGTGTGTACATATATATATATATATATATATCTATCATCAGGTTAAGAAACAGTATCAAAATAAACAGATTAATATTATATAGTATTGTTATTATTAGCCAACCCAACCTAATAAACGCATGTACCAACTTTCGTTCATGTACAGGACGTTAAACCTGACACTGATAGATGTTATTTTTTTTACGTCAGTTTTTAGCCCCTCCCACTTCCAACGACTTTTCACACGTAAAATTTTCACCAAAAATGATGCGGCCACATCATTTCTTGAGTTTTGGTGTATGTTAAGGCTCTCAAAATAAGGAATAATAAGAATATTATACCAGAAATAACAGTACAACTGACTAGAAGCAGCGATATTAACTATTAAAATGAGATATGTAGGATAATATAAACACTGTTAAAGAAAGATGTATAGAAATAAATTCAATATAACCTCCTTTTTGGACGTGTATAACAATGTTAAACATAATGAAGCCATTTATCATACTTTATACTGCAGCACATACATAAAGTACATTTTCACTTTGAATCAAAGATAAATATAGTTTAATAAAAACCAAGGTAATACTAACATCATTTTCCATCCAATATAATATAAAATATAATACAATATAATAATAACATAAAACTAGTTGCTGACCTCAATGTAATTTACCTGGTTAGAGTAAAGTGCACATGTCCCTAAGATCCAAATGTACTCATTTTCCACCAATAAAAATACAGTAAATAAAATTTAATATAATAAAAACTTGATGTATTTCACACAGAATGACAAACTATAAGAGATTCTTATGTCGAATATGTGAACATTTTGCAGCAACACACATTAAAAGAAGTGTGTGATGGAAGCAAAAGTCACCACACAGAGCTGCATGTGTGTGTGTGTGTGTAAAGTGCTTTGTATGCACATACTGTTTCTTCATTATAGGACAGTGAAACGACTGACGCAGCAGGATCCACACACACCAAGAGACGGCTGAAGAAGTCACCGAGTCTGGTGAAAGTGAACAAAGGGAGGAACACGTCTGACGATAATGGTGAGTTACTGTAGAGGGTGTGATGTTCCTCAACCTGTCAGAGAAGCTGCATTTCTGCATGATCATCATCCCAAAATATATATATATATATAATTACTGCTCGTGTGCAGATCGTTTGGCAGATGTGCTGAGCAACAACAATCCAGTGTTAACCTGCATGGGCCTGGGGAAGAGATCAGAGAAGTCCTCTGTTCCACCACAGCAGCAGCAGCAGCATCAGACTAAACACCATGAACATTCAGACAAGGAGCAGGACATGTGGAGTCCAAAGGTTGGACATTACACATGGAGCCCCTTTGAGTGTTCACAGCCCTGGTCTCCTTTCTACACAAACTGTCACCAACCTCAGCACGAGCTGCACGTGTGCGGCGCCACCTCCACGACGCCTCGGACCGCGGACTGGAACCGATTCGAGAGTTTGATGCGGGAACTGGACGTCAAGCAGCCTCCGCCGCAGATCGTCCACTCCATCGCTGATCTGTCACAAAACACAGTAAGATGTTTTATTATACAGGATTAACACCAGGAAATAAGACTGGATTAGATACAGAGTCTTCTTTTGGTCAAGATTTTCACGAGAACTAGAACTGGAATTCTGCATCTCAAGGTTCTTTTTGCTTATAAAGGCAGAAAGTGACCAATTAAAGGGATGTGCACGATAAGGCTGTTCTCATAAGCTGCTTTGCATACAGGCCGACATAGGTGGAAATGTTGCTATTTCAGCATCAACAGTGACTGCCTACGCTGCAAAGTAAGACACAAACTACTACAAGAGAGTCAAGACAATGATGCAATATGATTTGTGTAGCGCTGGGCACCGCTAACAGCGTCAACGTTAACCCTTTAAGGTACGCACCAAGAAAAAAGCAATGGAAAAATTATTTATTTATTATTTTTATTATTTTATTTACTTATGATAACATAATGACAATATATATATATATTAATTAGACCCCACAGTATTTCAGATACAGGCCTCTACCAAACGGTTGAGATGTCTGTTCATAATAAACCTACTTTGCATAATTCATACAACATTCACAAGTCACATTAAGTGTTAGTGAGTTCAGCTCGATGCATTTTTCAATGAGATATAGTGACTTAAAGTGTGGTCAACCAAATGGTTGAGTAGTACCTTAAAGGGTTAACGCACATTAACGCATGACGTGTTTCCATGACGACTGACCGTAAAAAAGACACGTGCGACGTCATGTTTATGTGCCGCGGCACCAGAGTCCAGGCATCGTTTACTAGTTAGCGCCGTTAGCAAGCCTACAGCGCTACAAATAACCAGGGTACCTGTGTACTGCATATGTGTGCCTCTGTTTTTAAAGTTCAGCGTTAAACTCATTTTATCGGGAGTCACATGCGTTAATGTACGTTGACACCGATAACATCCTGAAACGATGTTAATACGTTAACGTGCCGGACGGACAAATAGCACAGACGGGAGCAGCTCAGGACAAACGCGAGTGGAAAACAGTCCGGCTCGGTTCAAGTACTGTACATATTTTTTTTGCTTTTCCATTCGGAATAGTAACAAAATAACTGGCTCCTATCGTTCCATTCTTTGGTACCCATTTTTTGGGCGGTACCAGAGTAAAATGGTACGATACGATCAGGGTGGCTCCACCCACAACCCTACATGGCCCAAACCCCGCCTACCATACCTCACCGTACCGTACTGAACCATGATGGAAACACAGCAAAACAGCTGGGATCTCAAACAGTAGTATGTGGTTTTTTTTGCGATCTCGCATAGTGCAGCTTTAAGTGACCTTTGAGCCTCATTGAGCAGGATGAACATGTTGCGAGGTCACGGCACCTCCAGCCCATCATCACGTCTGCAGCTAAGGAGTGCAGTGTCTACATCTTTATGTGTTTTTCTTTCGGAAGTGATGTTGAATGTGACACATTGATGATGATAGTTTAGATTTTTTTTTAAATAAGGCTACAGTTGCTCGTGTTTATTATGAGCTTGAGCCTGAGCTTTTAATTACACCTCAAAGCTCTTCACGGGAACATTTAAAACAACCTGCACAAGAAATTATTTTATTATATTCTGAACCAGAGCTACATTTTAACTCAAGTCGTAATCATGTCGAAACAAATGCGATGGCATTATGTTAGACAGCGTAGAACATCCTGCTTAAAGTGGCTGATGCAGAATGTAGTACCACTAAATAATACACCTTAAAGCATATTATTATACATTATGAATTATGTTGATACATTATACATACAGCAAGTAAATGAGAAGCAAGCAGCAGCAGGTTTAGTGTTAAATGTCAGGCGGCTGCGCACAAATAATGAAATATTATCATCAAAATATAATATTTTGACTCAAGACATTAAAAAATGCACCAAATCTTCGGTTCTACTGCTGCTAGGGCAGGGTTAACCTGATTTCTGAATACAAATGATAAACAGGGTTAACTTTTATAATTTAATACTGTGAAACATGGCAACATTTTGGAAAAAATGCCTCAAGAATGGTCCGAAATTCATCGTTTCTTCAGTTCTGCTGCTATTGGTACAGGGTTAACCTAATTTCAGACTACAAATGACAAACAGGGATGAACACAAACTGCCCATGGTGTGTGTGTGTGTGTGGGGGGGGGGGGGTTTCACAGGAGGAACCCACAGACACACAGAGGCAGATAATATGCCCATCTGTCACTTAAAAACACTCCCGTTTTAATCTCTTTTTCACCCAGATGACCAGATTTGGGAGATTTGACGCCTTCACGCAGCACTCGCCTTTAATGAAAGCACAGGATGATGGAAGCTGTCTGGTAACGGTCTGTCATAGAATTCACTTCATCCACCTCATTTAAATTGTGTTTGTTCAGCGGTTGCGGAGGAACGCCAGATGTTTAATGCATGTTTTTTTTCTTTTCAGCCGGAGCAGAATGATCATCTCACCAACTCAAGGCTGCAGGAGACGCAAACAGAGGCTCCGTCACAGAGAGACAGGACGCACACCGTGTCCCCGGCAGAGAGAGCCGTGACAGCCATCACCGTATGTCAGGCTTATGTTCACTTCATACAAAGCAAAGGGTTTGAAGTTTGTGAAGGCACCTGCACTCATGCTTCACACACAAACACACACACACACACACACAATGAAAGAACATCTGTTGGCGAACAGCAGACACAGCTGTCAGGACCGCGCCGTTACACCTGCTCTGCTCTGCAAACAATCAATCAAACCTACGATCACTTAGCACGAATACACGCAAACTCTCTTTACATGTTCAAATTAGTGGAGCAGCGACTGACAGGTCCAACCACATACTGTATGTCAGCGGTGTCAAAATGGTGGTCCGCGGGCCAAATGTGGCCCTCCAATCAATTACATGACATCATGTTATGATGAAAAAATATGGCCCACAATGTCCTTTGCCTTTAAACACAGCACTATACTATATACTATATCATATATTATATACACTATTATTTCATTTTTTTTTATTATTTCTCTGTTTTTCATATTAATAGATTTATTTTGCGTCATAAATATCTTATTGTTATGACGTATACATCATTCCATATCAAAACAAGCACTTTTATTTTGAAATTCGGTGAAAAATCCTCATCAATATCTTGATATCATGATGGAATATTATGCTAATTTGAGTTTTCACACCCCCGTTAAGTGATTAACCTCATTTAAAATCACTTTGCCTCCAAGACATACAGTGCATATACAAAGGTTTATGGCCATATAAGTATCCATAGACGGCATTTATAATAAAACTGATACTACAAATAATAATAATAATATTTATATAATATTTTATATAATAATGACTCATGAACATCATGCTAAAGCAGGACTCTCAAACTCAAATGACCTGGTGGCCACTGAGTGTCTATTTTGGTTTATTTATGATGATATTTCACAGAATTTTAAAATAAAAGTCTTCCTTTTGATGTGGAACGATAGATAGTTCCCAATATAAACGTATTTATGATGTAAAATTCTATCCATTGATTAAAAAACGACAACAAAATAACTCATTAGAACTATAAATTATTTGGGGGGCTGCAAACCTGAGACCTCTGTGCTAAAATAATGCTAAACTAATGCACGGCTAATGATTAATCATAATCATTTCATATATGCACACACACACACAAACCTGGACTTTGCTAAAAACAGGACATCTGGTTCAATGGTGCATCCCAAAAATAATCACAGCGGCTGTGGTTGGAATCCCAGCTGCAGGACCATTGTTTCATATCATAGCCGTTTTTCTCTGTGACCTACTTTTCTCTCTCTCCGTGTGTCACTCTCTTTCTGTCTCTCTGAAACGTTGTTTTATAATCTCGTCGCCGTCAGGATTTATTATGGGAATTTGATAACATGCAGTTATCGCACGCATAGTTAACAAATAACTATTGTTATGTCGTATGTTAAATTATATGCCAGCTTTTATCAGCCTCAATGAAAGTAAGACAGGATATTTGGTGAGAAATCTGGCACAGAAAATAAAAATAAACATTGATGTATATGCAAATATAAAGCAAATCAATATCGTTCGGCCTTATTAGCTGCAAGACTCGGTGTAAATCCTCAGATATACTTAAAACACTGGTATATTGAAATTAGATTATGATGGAGTGAGACATAAGGTGACTCTGATTATTATCATTTAGTCTTTTTTGTTGTTATTTGTGTCATTTTCTATGTGTATACAGTAGAAGAGTATTTCTGATTTTTGAGAACCATGGGATTAGATCATGGATCACTTGTTAATCCTGTCATATGTGACGTCTTCTGGGACTAATGCTACGTAGAGTATGTAAAGGATTAGTGTTTACTTGTGACTTTATGTCCTCTTGGACCAATACAGAAACATTATACAGTCAAAATGTCAGAGAAATCGTGATTTAGAGTTTTTCTATTTGCAGATCCTATATCCCAGACAGCCTATATGAGCTGCAGCTTCAGAATCATGCACTCTTACGGTCTGTGCCAGAAAGTCCATGCTGTGAAAACTCCCTGCACAGGGACGGGAAGTTAAGAACACAGGTAGCTGGTGATTATATGCTGAGCACACAACCTCCTATAGATGTCAGCTATAAAAAGCGAGGTAACTCTTGCAGGATTAAGTGTTTTGCTTGCCAAGAGGAGCTGCGTGTCCCAGTGTGAACTGGAACACTGAGCTCTTGTCGTCGCACGAGCAATCAAACGCAGCAGGGCTTTTTGACTCCTTTGTTTGTCAGATTAAAAATGTGTGTTGTTTTGTGCAGAACGAAGGCACGCAGATGAATGGAACATCTAAACAGGAGGCTCCTGGTGGGCGAGCGTTGACTCAAGGACACAGGAAGTCCTCGCTGGAGAGCCTCTACAGCCTCAAGAGTGGACAAAGCTCCTCAAGTAAGCACAATCGTGCGCTGAATGCAATGAATTATGCAGCTCAGGTTTGCTCACTCCTCCCTCTGCTCGTTTTATACCACTTTAAATGCACTAATGAAGAGCCATCCTCACCTTAGGCAACCCAAATCCTCCACGCAGACCTCTCCTGTTACCGCGGAATGATCACAGAGCGGCAGGAATTCAGTACAGTAATGAGCTAACCCTTCACTGAACCCAATGTGCTGTTCTCCAGGTGGAGTCACCAGTGGGTCAGACTGGTCCAGTAACAGAGGCAGTCTAAGGCTGGAGGAGGAGGACGCGTTCTGCGGCCGAGCCAGAGTCCACACGGAGCACACGCCGAGTCCATATGACACGGAATCTCTCAAGCTCAAGGTAAACGGGGTCGGGAAAGGAAATGGAAACTCGGCTAATTATGTAATATCATATATTATTTAACATTTAAGATGAAAGTCTGAGCAGAATAACTCAGAAAAGAACAGATAGGGATGAACTTTTCTTGGGATGTAGGTTATAGCCCAAAGGAAGAAAGTATTATGTGGGGATATGGAAACTAAGAGGCCTTAGCTTTCTGTGTTTTTTAAGTTATGGTGTTGCTGTTTCACTCCCAGACACTGAATCCTAGTGACCTTGGTGACCTTGACTGACCTTCTAGGTTCTCATAGAAACCAGCAACATTTGTTTGGTCAATGATTACATTATATTTGCTAAATCACAAACCGTTCTAATAATATAGGGAGACCCAAGACGTTAGCGACAAACCTTGGACAGACAGTTCACCTTGTGTGTCTGTGTGCCTCGATAGGTTGGGGTGAAAGGAAAAATGGGGGACAGAGGAAATGGGGAAAGAGAAAGGGGGGGAGGGTATGCATATGCATTTAAAGGTGCACTGTAATTAATCTAAAGCAACTGGCCATAAAATCCTCCTAATATGTCACAGAGACTCAGGAATAATGTTCATATAACAAACTGAACTCACTAACAACAACAGAACAGACAAAATATTTGCATAAAAAAAAAAAACACATTTGCAGACTGCAAATCATGTTTATGTTTTGAAATCATGTTTTGGCATGTGGCGCCGCCGACCGCCATCTACTAATCATTGCAGTCAGTAGAGTCTCAGCTGCCGAGCAACCATGGGTTGCCAGTTAGGTCAGAAAACGAAACCTTAAAGACCTTGATATTTAGCTTTTTCAAAGTCTTAACCGTTTTTGGCCACATTCTTACATATGGCACCTTTAATGGTAGTATAAATTTTGCTAAATAATTTTTATAAAGTTTTTGTTTTAAAAGGTCTCGTTTACTAAGATCATCAATCCTAATTGTCCAACCACAAGCAACTTCATACTGCGACTAATTTAATCTATTTTTATTTGTCTGCACAGTTGCACAAACACTCATTATTTCCATTTGTGTGATATTTGAATTCAATGGTAGTAATTATTTTGCTAAATAAATATTAATTTCTTTGAAAAAAAAATATTTATTTAAATTTTTGTTAAAGTAGGTAAAGCACCAACCTTTAATTTTCAGTATATCATGACAAAGAGAGCAGGTGTTGGTGTCAAGAGTAATATTTGTACTCACAGACCAAAAAGTTCACGTCATCTTCACTCAGGAGTCAGGAACCAGGAAGAACAACAAGAACAAGAGAACAGAGTGATTACATCCATGCTCGTCGAGTTAACACATGTCAGGGGTCTACTAGTGAGAAACACAGGGGCAGGAAACCAACAGGTAAGAACAGGGAAACCAGGAAGTGAAAGAACAGGACATGCTGCAATGTCAAAATAAAACAGGAAATGATAAGAGACATGACATTTCGTCCAAAAACTTCAATTAACAGTGGGTAATGGGCAACATAAAAATTTTATGGCAATATATATTAGAATGTGCTGCATATATTAATACTGGAACTGAAAAATATAGTATTTCACATTATTATTATTATTTGAAATCTTCACAAATTCCTCCTATGGGCCGGAATGGACCCTCCGTCGGGCTGGTTCTGACCCAGGTGCCTTATGTTTGACACCACTGGTATAGACTGAGAAATAAATGTCAAATTTAATTGATTGTTTAGGTGGGAGATGTGATTGACATCATCGCTAAGCGGCCCATGGGAATATGGACAGGGATGCTGAACGGCAAGATCGGAAACTTTAAGTTCATTTATGTGGACGTGCTGAGAGAGGAGAATCCTGAGAGACAGAAGGAGACACAAACCCACAAAATGAGACACGGGTCGACTGTCCAGGAAGTGTTAAAGCTCCTGAGATTGGAGGTATTTTCTTTTTATTTGTAAATCATCCATACAGAAGGTTTGGTCATTCAGTTTGTGATTCATTCAGCGTTTTTTCCTCGCTTCCTTCATCAGGAGTTTTCCTCGTCTCTGCAGCGGAACGGTTACCAAACAGTGGAGGACCTGCTGAGGCTGAGGCAGCATCACCTGACGGAGCTCAATGTGACCGATCCAGAGCACGGGCACCGCCTGCTCGCTGCTGTCCACTCCTTGCGACGACTGCGCTGTGAGTAGTGGGGGAAACGCTGGAAAATGTCATCCGGGGGACAGTGTGTCGCAGAATATTTATGTGATAAAACTGGGAATAATACTCAGAGACACAAGTGACATGACACCTTAAGCAGATAAGACCAGGAGGCTACTTAAGAAGCGAGCTAAAGAGGTTAAGATTAACAGGATAACTCTGAAGAATGTTTCTGAGAATACAGCAGGACACACGAGGACAGCGGCTGCAGACAAAAACAGGACTTTTAAGCCTGAATGCACAGAAACAATAGGATTTAGAATATCCAAACAGATCTTCTTCTCTCTGCTTTACAGCTGAGCGTCAGTTGGAGAACGAGGCCCAAACCCACGCTGAGAACACAAAGTGCTCGAGAGACTCGGGCTGTCCTGACAACACCAAAGAGGACGTGGAGTTACTCGATCCCTCTCAACAGCTTCAGACGACAGCTTCATGAGGATAAATCCACTTTTTATTATAAGCCTTTTATAATTTTTATTTCTTGGAAAATAAAATGTCTGTACAGTATAAATGTCCACTCGTTGCATTTACCGCATGCGTAGTGCTTCTGTCTGGAAAATGTAAAATAAGAAAAAAGTGTTTTTTTTCCTGAAATCGGATATTTTAAGGGTCTGTTTTATTTCTTTTAAACATAATTACACTTTTAACATGGCACAAAAAGGAATAATTCATAAAGAAATGTATATATTTATGATTTTTTTATGGTTTATTTAACCAGATTGAGATCAAAATCTCAAAGGGTGACCCGGCCAAGAGCACACATCATAGTTAAAGGTGGCATATGTAAGAACGGTTACTACATTCAAATTCAAAATATCAAGGTCTTTTAGGTTACGCTTTCATGAAGTAACTGGCAACCCGTGGTTGCGCGGCAGCTGAGACTCTACTGACTGCAATGATTGGTAGACAGCGGTAGGTGGCGCCACATGCCAAAACATGATTTCAAAACATAAACATGATTTGCAGTCTGCAAAATATTTTTTTTAATGCAAATATTTTGTCTGTACTGTTGTCGTTGGTGAGTTCAGTTTGTTATATGAACATTATTCCTGAGTCTCTGTGACATATTAGGTGGAATTTATTGCCAGTTGCTTTAGATTTATTACATAATGCACCTTTAAAGGTATTCATATAACAAACTGAACTCACCAACAACAGAACAGCCAAAAAATTTGCAGACTGCAAATCATGTTTATGTTTTGAAATCATGTTTTGGCATGTGGCGCCACCTACCGCCATCTACCAATCATTGCAGCCAGTAGAGTCTCAGCTGCCAAGCAACCATGGGTTGCCAGTTACGTCAGAAAACGAAACCTAAAAGACCTCGCTATTTTGAATTTGAATGTAGTAACTGTTTTTGGCCACATTCTTACATATGGCGCCTTTAATATTAGAGATTTAAGAATAAAGTTAACAGTGTATGAAGTTTACAGTGCAGGAGTTGAAGTCTCGGTAATAAATTAAAAACACAGGCACCGTTTCTTTCGTCCGTCTAATAAGAACGAACAGAGTGAAATCACTTCAGACATTTCCAGCTCAGTCTGGAGAGTGTTCCACACACACACACAGTGGCTTTTAGCTCTTTGAAGAAGAGTGTGCAGATGTGGATGAATTATAAGGCCAAAGAAGAGCCGTATAGATTAATAACAGCCAGTGTGTGTGTGTCTGCGTACACTCAGAGACGGCCATTCAGGTTCAATATAAAGTTCACAGTGATGTGTGAAGAAAGATAAACAGCGTTCAAAGACTGTAAACTTCAGTGTCGTCCAGTAAAGGCAGATACTAAAAAGTTTTCTTGCTTTAGGCGAGAAGCAGGATTTATTCCTGTAATAGAAACCAAAGCTCTACCCTGAGCTTAGTTACAAATTAGGCAATATGTGCTTTAAAGGAGGGCTTCAATAAGAAAACCAGTACTTTTGAGATTGAAACAAGCTCTATATATGTTTAAAATTGATGGATTTTTTCGGGAATTATCTGCACAATAAAGGATGGTATCGTCTGCGTAAAAATAATCCAAAAGAAGAGAGAAAATCTTCGTCATTTTCAGAGTTTTATTGAACATTTGATACATCGTCTATTAGAATTATTCAACTTAAAAATGCAAAATATAACAACAATCTACAATATTCTACCAATCACTCCATTTAACAAAAAGGCAGCCGTGTGAAAGATGTCACTAATATGACGATGCAGTAGTTGAGTCATGATCGTTCGACCCCATCTGAAAATACCCATAATGCCCAAATCTCTCTTCAAATAGGACATCAGTGATAATAATAATAATACTAATAATTAGAAATGCAAACAATAAAATATACTGTTCATGAGTCCAAACTATTAAAACTCCTCTCAGAGGGGAAAAAAAAAGAAAAGTGGTATTTACATCAGTGTACATGACAGACTCCACACAGCTCATTACGTCTGTTATAAAACAACAGCAAAGTCAACGACGTGGAAGAAAACGGCGACGGCGAAGCTTTAATTTAATCAATGGACAGAACTTTGGAGAAGGTCGGTTAAACAAATCGACTGAACACAAGTTCTTCTTCATGGACTTGTGAATGTTAGCCCAATAATTACACACATCAGCAGATCCAATGATTTTTGTTCCATTCGCTCTATGAAGTAAGAGCTCCATTTTTCATAAATAAGGAGTTCTCTTAGGACTGTGGGAGGACGTACCTGCAGAAGAACATGCTGGGATCCAAGACCAGTGACCTTCTACCCATAAAAAAATACAGTGTATTAAAAAAAAAAAATACAACAAGAAAGTGTTAGATTGTACTGACAAAAAAAAAGCTGAAATACTCCTGAAATACAATAAAGTGGAATTGAAATACTGACCAGTCCATGTAACATGATTGTGCATGACTGTGCGTTTGAGTTCAGCGGCCGAGGCCTCCGTGAGAGTATCTGGCGTAGCCGTTTTCAGGATATAGAGAAAGTTCCTCAGTGCTGTTGAGCCCGTTGTCAAGTTCTGAAAAAAATGGACATTTACAAATGTTAGAAGACGCGACAAAAGACATAAAAAACTATTTACTAGTTCTTCTTTTTGAGTCAAGTTTGTACTCGACGACATCGTAAACTATCGTTCTATAGTGGAACGATGCCTACTCTGAATTTTTTACATTTTAATGAAAGGATGATGAAAGTGATGGTGTTTAAATATACATTTTGTAACAATTAACCAGAATCTTTATCTCATTTATTTTTCAGCTGCATCCACTCCAGAGAAAACTATCTTTAATTATCAATAGTTTCCTGGAATCTACACTAATTTCGTAGGTTTTCTGATGGCATTTAAAGAATGTATTAGCACTTTAAAATCTGTCACTACAAATAAGAGAATAAAAACTGTTAGAAGAGTAAATTCCCCTAAACACATACTGATTTATTTCGTTTTTATTTCATAGAATCTATCTTTACTTGACTTTATTCTACATAATTTTACATGTCTGTTTCTTATGTTTTCTTAATAAACAACAGACCAAAACACCAAATGTTAATTGTGAATAACCCAGTATTCCAATTTATCCCATTTCCTTAACCTCTGATAACATATCATGGTCATTTTATGATTTAAATATCATGCATTTATGTATATCTCCATTTAAAACTGTAAATTGTCAATTTGATATTATTAAATGTATAAATTCCTGCTTTATACCAGAATATTAATATTCCAGCATCAGGAGCTGCACATTCAAACAGGAGGGCACTGCAGAAAACTAAAGTGTAAAATATTACAGGGTGACTGCACTGTTGGCCATTTGTCGTCTGTTGTGGAGCCAAGTGAAGAGCGACAGCAAAAAAATCAAGCTTTATGGGCCGTCGATAAATTATCCGCAAAGTGTTCCCACCTTTTATTGCCGCACCTTTGTGCCTTAACTTCATCCTCTTGCAAATTTAATTAACACCTCGAAGCACACAATTTATGACAGAGTTCAAAAACACGGCTGATGCTGTTTCACTGTTAGAGAACAGAGTCAGAGTCCTGTGATGTCTATTATTTCTGGTGTGTGAATGTAGTGAAAGCTCCACCTGAGAATATGAGCTTCTCCTTCATGATGTTGACGTCTCGACTGGACCGCGGCACCACAGCGCTCAGCATGATCTGTTCTGGGTTGTAGTTCTGCATCCCGCTCATCCTCCACCTGTCAGGGTTCCACATGAAGCAGTGACTCAGCAGAGATATGATATGATAGATGGTGGTGATACAATTAAAATAAATGAGAACATCAGCAACATCATTATTTTCAGTGGTGATGTGATTACACCTGCACAATCTGGTACAAGATAAAACGTGGGTCATTCTGAACCTCAGTCTATGAACCATTTTTAAAGAACTGGAGTGAATCCATCAGTGAAAAGTCATCATAGTCGACAAGGTCTTTTTTCAAATGACTCCACTGACTACATGACCTGAGCGAGAGGACTATAGGTTTTTAATTAAATCAACCGACAGAGTATGACGACCAAACTGAGAGAGAGAGAAAAAAAAGTCATAATTTTATGAGAATAAAGTTTATTTTTTCATCATTATAAAGTATTTATTTGTGAAGCCCAAATCACAACTTTAATCTAAAAAGATTATGACTTTATTCTCATGATATTCTGACTTTATTCTCGAAACATTAGCGTTTGATTCTCATAATATCACAACTTTAATCTGGAAAGATTACGACTTTATTCTTGAAAGAATACGACTTTATTCTCATAATATTCTGACTTTATTCTCGAAAGATTACGACTTTAATATTCCGACTTTATTCTCAAAAGATTACAACTTTATTCTCATAATATTATGACTTTATTCTCATAATATTCTGACATTATTCTCATAATATTATGACTTTATTCTCATAATATTATGACTTTATTCACGAAAGATTACGACTTTAATAGTCCGACTTTATTCTCAAAAGATTACAACCTAATTCTCATAATATTCTGACTTTATTCTCATAATAATCTGACATTATTCTCATAATATTCCGACTTTATTCTCATAATATTCTGACTTTATTCTCATAATAATCTGACATTATTCTCATAATATTCCGACTTTATTCTCATAATATTCTGACATTATTCTCATAATATTCCGATTGTATTCTCATAATATTACGACTTTATTCTCATAATATTACGACTTTATTCTGGAAAGGTTACGACTTAAACTGCTTTTTCATGATTTATAATACAGCAAATGGATCAGTAAACATATCATGGTGACACACTGATAAACAAGAGGTAAACAGGTGCAGTGAAAGAATTGGACGTTAAAAACACAGCGAGAAAACAGAGAAATAGACAGAAAACAGAGACATGGTTCACAGTGGCAGCAGTTACCTGATCATATGAAGGCTGACAGATGCCAGGGGGAGCAGCAGAGGAAGGTTACATGCAGAGAGCACGGCACAAAGAGGACAGAGGAGAAGTGAGAGGTTAGAGCACAGAGGAGGAAACATTCAGAAGACAAAAAAGACAGGAGACAAAAAAGAAAGACAGGAAAAGAGCAGAATGAACACATGTCAGTGTAGAAGCAGAAGACAAGACAAAGAGACTTTGAAACAGCTGTGTCTGTAAAATAACACATTAACATTATTTACTATCTGCTAAAACATGAGAAATCTGTGACTTTATAGCGTCGTCCAAACTGCACTTACTTCTGGAAACTGAAAATCCCGATGATTATGGCGAGAGAGACCAGATCTGAAGAGATCCAGATGAAGTTGTAAGCGTTCTGGCTCTGCAGGTGCAGAAAGAGAAAAGAAATGACATGCAGTTTCCCGTTAGCGCCACTGGAGGTCGCCATCCACACACAGCAAACACACAAGACCATTCAACAAACAGCAAATATTAAGTTACACACTTTTATATCTTCAAAATAAGGTACTTTACTTCGGAACTTGACTATATATATGAATTTCTTGGATTTATTTTTCTATTATATGACTTTAGGAAGTCACCAGGTGAATGAAACCATGTGTGCTATATAAATATGTATGTAAATACAACATCTTTGCAAGTATAACATCTTTGTCCTTGTCTTTTTTTCACCACACTGAGCTTCCCTCATATTCATCTCTGTCCTTCCACCTTTTGCGTCTCGCTGGGCCCTTCAGTCAGTCTCTGTCCTCTGTCCTGCTGTCCTCTTGTCTTTCTGCATGACCTTGTCTGCACAGTGTGTGTGTGTGTGTGTGTGTGTGTGTGTGTGTGTGTGTGTGTGTGTGTGTGTGTGTGTGTGTGTGTGTGTGTGTGTGTGTGTGTGTGTGTGTGTGTGTGTGTGTGTGTGTTCAGGTACTACATGGCAGGAACTTGTCGTCCTTCTGGGGACAAAAAGCAAGTCCCTGTAACATAATTAGTTACGGTTTAAGGCGAGGACATTGTTGTATGGTTAGGTTATGCTACGAGTTCGTCGACGTAACGTCCTCTGAAGTCGTGTAAACCAGATTGTGTGTGTGTGTGTGTGTGTGTGTGTGTGTGTGTGTGTGTTTGATAGAGAATGACAGGAGGATGAGTTGTTTACCATGAGCCAGATGGGATAAGGCACCTTTCGGAGGACTTGAGGGGCATCAGAGGACACAGAAGGCACCCCACTACACCACAGGATGGAGTAGAGCCACGGCTCATTCACCGGGTACACGGTCACGCTCAGATTATTGGATAGATACTCTCTGAGGAAGGGAAAATAGTTCGTATTTATACTCTCTTTCACAAAATCATGAGCAATATAACTTTGGCTCTTACTGTATGTCTTTGTGGCTGGCCGTGCTATAGTGCAGGGTCAAGCTCGTGATTCCTCTCAGCTTCATCTCCGCCATCGACAGCTTCTCAGTGGCGGCCTGTGGAAGCCCTCGCACTCGTCCCCTGTCCGAGTCGGGGGTCCACGTCACCTGGCAGAAACGCAAAAACAAAATTGACAGGAAAATACTCTGATCAGACACAACGTATGTGCGTCATAGTGGGAAATGATGACAATTTTACAACACAAAAGGTGCTGTTTGTAGGAACAAGGAGGATTTAGCATAATCCATCTTTCTTATGCTCTAGGTCCTAGTTTTAATTCATGTTCTCCACAGTGTTTCTCAATGTAAATTACAGTAAGCTGTTAATCTCCTCAGTTACCACTGTTTATGTACAATACTAACTATCTACAAGCAGCACCTTGAACGTGGTCAAAGGAATATTTAATGAAAAGCCTTACAGTCCTCACCCTCTTCTGGGAAATGCCTGCCTTCTGCACAGCCCACAGCGTGTCCATGAACCAGCTGCGGGAGCGCGGGTGCTCCGGCGGGGGCTTGTGGATGTTGAGCAGCGCGGAGCTGTTGGCTCTGGCAGCCAGACGCAGCATCTCCACCAGGGTGCACACCGTCTGGTTGCCGATTCTGCTGCGGTCCCTCGCTGACAGGGCTCCCACTGTCCAGTAGGGGTCACTCTGGGAACAGATACAGAACAGAACAATACTGAAGCTGCTCTAATTATGAACGCAAACATAAGCTTTTTGCACATTTTTGATAAGTCTTCACAGCTAATTTGACTTGTTTTGAATGTATATCTTCATATATCTTCACAACCATACAGGGTCAGGGGCAAGGTTATTATAGTTTATGAAAACTAAAAAAAGTACACAAAAATAAAATAAAATAAAATAAAATAAAATAAAATAAAATAAAATAAAATAAAATAAAATAAAATAAAATAAAATAAAATAAAATAAAATACTACAACTAACTCAGAGTGGAGTGAAACTATGCTTGGTTTTCTTGTTTTTGAAATTTTAACATTTTGAAATTAAAAAAAATTCAATTTTAAATTTAAAAAAATGTAAATTTTAATTTTTTCAATTTCAAATTTTTCAAATTTCAAATTTTTCAAATATATGAAAAAATATGATCTCAGAACATAAACATGCAAATGCAAATATTTCAGCTGTACTGCTGTTTGTTATATGAACATTATTCCTGAGTCTCTGTGACATATTGGGAGGATTTTATGGCCAGTTCCTTTAGATTTATTAAATTATGCACCTTTAATACTTATTATGACCTTTTTGCATCTTGCATACTCTATATTACAAAAATAAAATTGAGCAAACCTGCTCTAAAAACTTATTTAACTCACTAATTTTAAAAAGCAAAAAATCAAAAAACCCAATAAAAACTAAAACTAATGAAAAATCCAAGACTATTATAAATTCGGTCAGGTTCAGAATGCCAAAGATCACAGGATTTGACATAAAATCATAATTTTCTTTCCCCAAAAGAGTTAAAGCTGTTAATTAAATGTCAAGAGAGGTCTCAATAAACACAGACGTTTGCCTGACGTTCATACCTCCAAAAACCACTGGCCTGCATTCAGAGACCGAATATCTGTCCAGTTGAAGAATGAAGCGTCATAAAACTGTCTGGCTGGAAAGACCTTCCTGACGTCCGTGGTCCTCCTCAGTGTGCGATCTCGCATGAGGAACGGAACCCCGTCCACACTGACGAAAGAGACAAAGAGGGCACGTCTTTTCTCTAATTAAACTTCATTATTGGACCAAAAATACTACATTTCAGCTTCAGTAGAGAGCGCACACACACACACACACACGGAAATCCATTAAATATGAATAGGTCAGGAATTAAATGTGTGATTAATAACCTGATGGTGACGTCGGCCTCCAGGGAGCTGGCTCCGTGCTGCAGGGCTCTGTTAAAGGACACCAGGGTGTTTTCTGGAGCCAGCTGGAGCACGGAGAGAAGACATGATTATTATAATTATGAAACAACATATAAAGTAAAGAGAAACATATAAAGTAAAGAGAAATTGAGTCTGTGGTGAGTCTGGCAACTCACCACAGGAGCTCCCCGTCGACCAATGACAACTGGTCGAGGTCTGAGGCCGTGGCGGTCCATGACGCATGGGCAGGTGAATGTGAGCGGTGCTAAATAAACAGCCAGGAGGATGAGGACGTAGATGAGCAGCACCATCACCTGGAAATCTAAGGAGTCATTGAGTCGAGTTAGTTCTATGTCATTGTAGTTTACCGTACAGGAGAAGTAATGCAGCCATCTTCATCAGCCCTTATTTCTAACTATAAACAGAGATGAAGGGAATAATGAACACTTACTGGATCTCTCTCTGCGGACCACATACGCAGCGACCAACCAGCTGATCGCTGTGACTGTTACCAAGGCACCAATGTGCAGGAATGGTGCTGTGGACTGGACAACAACAAAACACAACAAATAAAGAGAGGCAGTTAATTCATGCTTATTTATTACAGAGAGGAACAGATTGTTAAGACAATAACTGGATAATAAATACATGTCAGTTGAAATTGTACTGTTTTATTGCTTACCTGGTTATTTATTTCTGGTTTATATTTGTATTGCAATTGTTTCTACTACACTTTGGTCTTTTAATGTGCTATAGAAATACTTTGTGTATTAAAATTAATACTAATATATATATATAAAGAGAGAAAGAATGGAGCAGTTCTATACATTTAAAGGTTGTTCTTAAAGGCCACAGTATACTTCTCCGACTGCGTATTCTCGAGCCTTCATACTTCTCCGTCGTGGTGACGGATACGCACTGCAATTTCCCGCCCGATCAGCAGGGGTCGCCACGCAAGGTTGTTGTGCTTTTGGCTACAGTGAGCAATGGCGTCCGAGAGAGAAAGACTGTTGTTGTTGTTTTTGCAGTGGAATAACATTGAAACAGTGGCCGTTTCTCACTTTTCTGTGTCACGGAACGCAGTTTTAAGATAATTTGAGGTGAGAAATTAGCCATTTAGAGTCCAAACATGTGCTGTGTGTATTAAGATATGACGTATTTATAGTTTGGCAGCGACGTTGTCGGCGGTGATCAGCTCCGCCTCTGTGGACGCTCGGTGCGCACTGTGAGCCGGCACAGAGCAGCGTTAGCTCGGCCTGTCCTGAGGACCAATCACAGCCCTTGCTGTCTCCATCGTCCCTTGACGGAGTGACGGACACTTAAAAAATATTTTGTGCAGGCGGAGACGATGCAAAGGGCTCTGCGTAACCTACGTAGAGCACTTTACGCAGGAGTATAAATTGGGCTTAATCCATCGTCAGTTGCAACAAGTAGCATACAGGGAAGCAGGGTATAACCTGGAAGGATATGGGGATTAGAGATGCCTAAGAACGGGCTCGTCCGGGATTTGAACCCGGGACCTCTCGCACCCGAAGCGAGAATCATACCCCTAGACCAACGAGCCACATGTACCAGCTCAAGTAGACAAGATTTCATTCAATATCATTAAATTAGCACTCTGAAATTGGATTAAATTAACTTGAGTGATGAGATGAAATGATTGACTCACTCTCACAGCTGTCTGTACAACACAAAATGCACAATCAGCAGCCAGTTATCTTAGCTCAGCATAAAAGACAGAGACGATTCATCAGCGAGAAGCAGTGCTGAGGTCAGCTTCACGACTGCGGATTTACAGGCGATTGAATGAATCGACGTGAGAGGAATACAAAACCTCTTCTATAACATGTAAGAAAAAGCAGGAAGTGTCATTTTTGTTTCTACACCCACCTGCAGTGACACAAGCAGGATGTCCCACTCGTCTCCCCATATGTCATCAACAGAGACCACACCAGAGATAGTGGTGAGCAACGTACCCAACACTCCAATCTTGTGAACCCAGTAGAGGTTCAACTGCTGGCCTAAGGAAATGTGGAAAAGAGCTAAAATCTACAAGCAAAGACACAACCAGGATTAATTGAGTTGTAGATTAAATAATAAATACTCCATTTCTGCAGTTATATAAAGACAGTTACCAATAAAAATGTAATGTAGCTGAATCCCACTGTGGTGGACGCGAGGATGGGGATGGTCTCATCCCTCCACTCTCCTGAGCGGTTGTATACTGACCTGCAGAGAGGGAACAGGTTACATAGTACAGACTCTCTTATGGAACATGTACTGTATGTGTGTCTCACACAGTCACAGACGACAGGGTGAATAAAAACTCTCACTCACTCACCAGTTGAACTCGTTGAAATCATTTTGAGCCACCAACCAGAAGTAGGCCCAGAAGAGAAGCAGAAGGAAAGACGTGCACAGGATGGTGAACCATGCACACTCCCACTGTCGAGGAAAAACACTTTTTTAATTTAAAATATTCATATTTAAAGCTGTTTAAACAAAACTTTTTCGCATGTATTGAGGACATTGTCTTGGTAACAACACACAATTCAATGAAATTTCAGAGATGATTTAGAGAAATTTCCCCTGCACTCTTAGAAATAAGGGTTCCAAAAGGTTTCTTCTACAAGGGCCTGAGGTTCTACCTGGAACCATTTGCTTCTGAAAAACCCTTTCCCGAAGAAAGGGTTTTTCAAGGGTTCTTGGTAACACTAATGGTCCCAGTGAGAACCATTTTGATCCAGAGAACCCTTTAAAACCCCTTTCCTGAATAAAGGGTTTCAAAAGGGTTCCAGGTGGAACCTTTATAAAAAAGGTTCTACCTGGAGCCAAAAAGGGTTCTCCTATGAGGACAAGTCGAAGAACCTTATATGGTTCTACTTAGCACTTTTCTTTCTAAGAGTGTGGACATCTTAAGTACATGAAACAAGTTTGTCTGTCATGCCGTAGACCTGATATGAAAAATGGACATAGTCCTCTAAAGAACACTGTTTGAATGAAGGTCTATGGGAATATGGTCTACTTATACCATCAAAAAAAGTCTATGGTTAATGGTTTCAATCACTAGTTTCAAGTGTTCCTCAATAGAAGGTGACGCCAATTTTGTAAACGATGTTCCACTTTAGAGGGAAATAGACTGACAAAATAGGGCAGATAGGAGTGGTTCACCAGGGTGATTGACAGCTGCTATCATCCAATGAGAACCTCCGAACTTACAGTTGCAAAAACACCAACATGGCACAAAACAAATTGTGATTCTGGAGGCTTCAAAATGGAACGCAAGACTCTGACAGGAGACAGGATGTTGTTATGCTATTATTTAAATTATTTCCAGGTACTCCTGCATACTCCATACCAGGAAGTAAAAACAAGCTCTTTCCATGATACAATCCTAGGACTATTCGGTTAGATTGACTCAAAAACACCATTCGCTAATTCCATTTTAAACTATATAAACCTGTTTTTTTACTTTCTCATTGTATCAACGTACAGTTCCCGAACTTGAAATGTGGGACAAAGGTATAATAGAGAGCATGTGCACCTCTCAAGGACTCATCCCTTCAGCGGTTAACGGGATTAGCGGCTAAGACCGCGGGAGGGGAGGTGTGGAGTGTGTGATAGGCCCGGTTGACACATCCTGCTGAGCACTGATCAGCTTTTGCAACACACTGCGCCTGAACTGTGCCTTATATAAGAGGTGGGGAGATAATTAGGTGTGTGTTTGTTCGTGTTTATGTGCGCGTGTACGGGTAAAGAGCAAATGGCCTCACTGATGAAAGGCTCGTGAAGGGTCTCGCTGTTTTGTCAGGAGACGTCACTAATATGTAAATGAATGAGTATGTGGTAGGGAATGAATAGAATCGGGGGGGGGGGGGCTTTTTTTAATTGGTTTAGCAGCTACCTGAAGGTCAAGTGACACTGAGCCAGAGTCACGTTGACACTTGCATGCACGCAGACCAAAGACCGGTGAGGATATTGACCTCAAAAGGTCAGCTTCATAGACCTTCACAGATATGTTTCAAGTGCTAGTATTGGAGAATACATCTCAAAACCACAATGTAATGTAGCACATTTTTGAAAATGTCATCTGATTATTCATTTTCTTTCCAGTATGTTGTTTATGGTAGATTAGAATATTTAGATCCAAACTAGCAGGGTCAGAGGAGGTCTTTGACTCTAACAGGTGAAGTAATCCCCGGCTGAGCTTCCATCCCTCCATTTCTCCCAGTGCAGTCAGTGCCTAACTTCTGACAGCGCTCGTAAATCCTGATCTATGTTCCGACTTCACCAAATTGATGAAAACCCTCCCTCCTGCCGATAAACACCGCACACAGCGGCCTGTGTCGGACAAGGTCAGTGTGGAGCGCACTGATGGAGCAAATGCATAAACACAGGGAAAGAACTTACATTATAAAGACGAAATAGAGAGTAAAGTCGTAACATTATGAGAATAAAGTCGTAATTATTGTTCAAGCTAAATCTTGAATCTTGTTCAGGGCGAAATTGACTATTACTGTGTAAAATTTCAAGTAATTCCAAGATACTTTTAGGTGTTTTTTTTAATAAAGTCAGGTCACTGTCTAAGTGCATCAGGGCAAATGGATCATTTCCTGATTTTCAAAAAATCATTACAATTATTCCTTAACCACTGCTTCCCTGACCCTCTTGTTAGAGTCCCTGCTAGAAAATGACATTCCCAAACTAAATAGAGTAAATCTCTGCAGTTACAAGCTCTATGTGGATTATCTTATCAAAATACAGATACCACTTGTGAGATTCCACCAGAGGTGTAAGTTTCACTGTAGATGCCACTGTGTCAGAGTAAATGTACATGGAACACAGCATAACTGAAGCATTTTTTTCTCTCGCCTAAAAAAATATTGCATTTTAAAGCAAATATCACCTTAAAAATATGCAGTAGGAGCTTAAAAACACATGAAGGTCATGTAACAACATGTGGACATGAGCTGTGCAAAGTCTGATGCTGCTGAAGTGAAGCAGATTGAAATTACAGAGGTTTTAGTAAAGAGATGTCTAGGCGTTCTCTCTTTTGGCTCAGCTTGGCACCATCTGTCACTATTGGTCCAATAAGAACTTGTTTTGAAAAAAAAATATGAAGTACGAAAACTCGCTGTAAATCGATGCTTCCTGTGCAGTGGGTAATAACAACTCTGTGACTCTGCAGCACCTTCAGTTACGCAGCGCCATAGCTCTGGCTTACCTTGGTCAATTAGGGTGATTGACAGCTCGTTTTAAACCTCTAAACCGGTAGAATCAGACCTCGGTCTCCAAATGCGTCTGAATCACTTCATTAGCAAGTCAAAAGGACATAAATGCATACGACGCATTTGTGCGGACATTCGCCCTTCTCTAATCAGGACAATCTAATGTCGCTCTGTAATGATCAATCAGACCGGGATTTGTTCCCAAAGCATGCTGGGAAGTGTAGTTCTTCATTAGAAGTGGTTTTGTTCCGGTGGAAATAACTTGTTTTGATAAACAGCAAAGGTAAGACAACATTTCTGCTTGTATTTCTTGAAAATCAGTTGTTGTTTTGCTCTTATTTTGGGGCTGGATCCGTGAATCTTGGTCATAAATTCATGACAATTAGGTTGAAGAATATTTTCAACAGATCCTTGTTCAGGGCGATGCCGACTATAATTACTGTGCACAATTTCAAGTCAGTAATATTCGCAAACCTCTTAAGGAATAATTCTAATTAATTTTAGAAAATCAGGAAATGATCCATTTGCCCGGATCAAAGTTACATTTCGATCTGGGCTTCACAAATAAAGAAATACCGCATTATCTTCAGCATCTGGAAAGATTGTGAACCAAACCAAGTTTGTTTTTGGAGGAAAATGGCTGGTAGTGGTCGACTGCATCTGTGTGCTGCTGCTCTTTAATAATAATACTTTAGATAATGTTGAAAAATAAACGTTATTCTGGTTTTTCTAAAGGTTCCACCTGGAATCCCTTTGGAGGGGTCCACCAAGAACCCTTTCAGCACCTTGCAGAAGGACCCTTTTGGAACCCTTATTTCTAAGAGTGTAGAACTGAATTTAAGTTGTTCAAAAGCCCTTTTGTTGCATATTTTTTAATTTTACAAGTTGCAAACAGTGGATTCCATATTTCCACATCTAGCGGACATGAAGCAACAATAACAAATGTTTCCTGGTCACTAGATTAGGGGTTAATATTCCCGTTTGCTCACCATCTCTACAGAAATGGATGCATCTCTTTACCTGCTAAATGCTCAACTACTGTGCATGCAAATGTCAGCAAGTGGACATTCCATGCAAATTCCCATGCAAACTCCCTGGTAAAATCTCCAAAGCGGCACAAGCTCAGGTGTAAATGTAGCAAGAGAGAACTCTGGATAAGAGATTATCCAGACTGCTGAATGTCAGGTGTCACCTGAGATTCTCCCGCTGTGGACACATCTCACTGTGAAAGTCTTCTCCTCTCTGCGTCCGTTACGTAGCAACGTCTGGACAACGTCCAGAGCCGATTCTAAAGACATTATCCAGGGTCTGGTAATGGCTTTTGTCTACTTATATGGTATTGAACAGACATCAGAGCCACAAGGATACATGCAACCGTAATAGTACAGTGAAGGACAAACTAAAGTGTGTTTCTCACTAAAACAGGATTATTTTAAAACATGAACCCACAAAATCAAAGCCATTAATCCCATGACGAATAGTAGATGGTAACAGAAGTGTTAAAGCAGCTTTACAGCTCCATGCAAACAAACTGTATACACCACAACATGATGTAGATGTAGACTATGAGATGGAATGTACTCTCACATCACCGTGTTGCAGTGTAAACAGACAGCATTTGGGTGCACGATGAGCAGCCTCTCGCCTCGCCTGTCTCTTGTATGGCAGCTGTGCGCCTGATTCACACATTCGGTCAATGGAATCGTTTATTTTCTGAGCCACTGGCTCTTTGTGATAAGACCTCCTGCCGCAGTAAAATGTGTCTGCCCAACACAGCAGCTGGTCATCTGGATCTGATTTACACATTCAAGCACTGAGCTGTTTCTGTTTGCTGCAGATCAGAAGGATGGTTCTAGATACAGCTTTGAGATACAGCTTTTTGGAATTTTAATTGAGATTCATAAGGGTATTTCTAAAGTAAAAAGACCACCTCTTAATGCAGTTATTCGTGTAAAAGTAATAATCTCAGCTGCCGAGCAACCACGGGCTGCCAGTTACTTCAAAAAAGGAAACCTAAAAGACCTCGGTTTGGTTTTGAATTTCAATGTAGTAACCGTTTTTGGCCACATTCTTACATATGGCGCCTTTAACACTCAATCTTAACCCTCGATCTCAAAAATGCGCGCTCCCTCTAGTGCAAGTGCTGTCCCGATTCTCAGAAAAATTAAGTTGAGGGGCAAGTTTAAGGGCTGTATCGCCCTCAATATTGAGATTTTCTGAGCAAGGGCTACCCAGAATGCAATGGGAGCAAGGGCTACCCAGAATGCACTGCGTGTTTTGACATAACAAAGATGGTGTTGAAAGCAAAACGAGTATGCTACAAATTAAATATTTTCATTGTTAATGGAGATATAAAAATTATGAAAACCATTGTATTATCTTAGTTTAGGCCCATTTTATTGATTAATTACGTCATTGTGGCGTAACATTTCTTTTTTATTTTACGATCTTTTGTCAATAGTCTTCTTCTTTTTTTGGAGTTGACAAACTGGACGCAGCTTTCACGTTATTCTGCCCCCCACAGTCTGAAGACGTATCTGCATTTAAGGGGTGTCCCATTTCTAAGTGACAGAATAACCCTCAACACTTGGTTTTAAAGGCCAGTTAAGATTAAGGGTTGAGCTTGAGGGTTAAGATAGGAATTGGAATTGGCCCTTATTATTGGCCACATTATTTTGACACTTAACATACAATAAAGCAAAGATCTGATTAGTAAACCTGAAAGTTCTTACCTTGGAGCTGTCCTCTTGGGAACGCTGGTAGCGTTTCCAGCGGCAACCATAGATCCCAGTGACAAAGGAGACAAAGACCTGCTTCTCGTAGACCTGTAAGGGTTGGTGCTTCACCATGCTCCTTCAGCCTCAGTGCACCACCAGTCCGTTAACATCCCACACAGGACTGGGAAAACCTGTGCACAGGAACAGAGCACGGTGTTACTCAGCGGGACAAATCAGCCTCATCTCGGCACATGCAATTACATTTGTCGTCAACACGCCGAGTCACGTCATGCCGCCGAGGTGTATTTTTACAAAACACAGTGAACGTGTCGTAAGCCCTGAGGCCTTGTTTAGAGTCACAACACCCATGAAAGGAAGTCAACACGTGATTCTGTCGTGAGTCATGTCTCAGACATTGACATAATAACATGTTTGACAGTCAGCCCTCAGCTATCTGAGGATTTATGACGGAGGGATAGCGGTAAATAGGCACTTGTGTCTATAGGTGGAGGTTCATCGTGGAACAAAAAGAACGCAAACAGTAAACAAAAAGGACGTTTTTGTCCTTAAGTCACCGTCTTTGTCGCAGGCAAGAATGTCTTGGCACAGGATGGAGTTGTTTATCATAAATACGGTGGAGGTTTTTGTCACGTCGCATGTTTTTGAGGTCATGTAACCTGCAATAATGTATGTTATTTATGTCAAAAGATACACATTTTTGTCTCTAAAATGACAGCTTTTGCGAGGGATGAATCTGTATATGCTAAACATGCAATGACTTGATATTTTGTCCAGATGTTTGATAGCATTCATACCATTTAATCATTAAGATATACTTTTTCAGCTCCTGAAATGTGAATATATTCTGGTTCCATTGCTCCGTTGACCCAAAAAAAACTTGGTTTGTGGACAAAACAAGACATCGATGGACATTTTTCAACGTTTTCTGACGTGTTACGGACCAAACAAATACTCCATTAGTCAAGGAAATGATGTGAACTAAGCACTTTCATGTCATTTTTCAAATTATACTCAACAAGTTCTTGACGGTTCACAGCGAATCAACACTTCCAGTGACCTTGGACCAGACATTTACACACTCACACTTCCTACTTAGGCTGAAATTACATGCTGAGCTTTTTTTATTCTTTATCTTTATTTGATACAAGGACACAATGAAAGTCAGATGAAGGAGGATAAGCACGTGTTTCCTTGTCGACGGTTCCCAACCAAAAACAAACTGCTCCTTTGTTTTTATCTCTGAGCAGAGAAATTACAACATGGAAGTCGGAGCAGGATTAATCGACTGTCTGTCTGTGGCTGTGCCACGGCTTACACTGTCGATACCTTCTGAAACACAGCGTGTTGTCACCCTGGCACCAGGAAGTGAGTGGATCACTGAAGTAATCCATCTGATAGTTGCTGAGATGTTTCTGGACCATGTGTAGGACCAAAAAAAAGACAAAGAAATTATACCATTGAATGAGCATTTCTTCTGATCATCTAATTTAGTTTGTATAACTTAAATAAAATGTCATTATTCATCTTTTTCCTACCTTATCGAGTAAAATAAGTATATTAGTTTAGGAGACATGGTTGCAAATCATTGCCATACTGAACTATATAACAATAACTGTATCACACACTGTATTCACTCCAGGTTTTCTTTCTCACGGGATAATCAGGAGTGTCTGTTTACGATTCAGCGCTAACCTTAATCTCTACAACAGTCTTTAAATCTGTAGATCCACCTCGCAGTTGACGGGTGATTACGTGGGAACTCCCCGAGCTTCAGGAAGCCCTCACAGACGTCGGCAGATATCCAGGTTTCATATCCTGACCCCCGTTCCTCAAACAAGGGCCAACGAGAGCTGAAATCACAGGCTGGTTAATTGACTGTGTCTTTTTCCCCAAAGGTGCTTTTATTATATTATAGAGCTAAGGGGATCAGTTATGGACATGAATATGAGCTTGAAAATAACTCAACAACTATGTCTGTTGTGTTTTTACTCATTAGACATAAATATGGACAACATATGCTTCCCATATTTTGCTTTTTTTGTTCACTAAATAAAACTTAGATGGATGAAAATGAAATTAGCAAGAGTGCAGGAAAGAGCCAAGACTATCACCTTTATGGAGCATTTGACCTCCTCTCCTCATCTCAGCGATACAGGGTTTGTATATGCTGCAGTGCCATAGTTTTCATTCATTTTGTATCTAGTACAATATCCTTATTTACAGTAAATGTATAACATGTTAAAGCTACAGTATGTAACCTTTGGTAATTCTTGTTGTTGTTAGTGCTACAGAAGAGGATTGGGGCCAAAATGTGTAAGAATTTGAGAAACAGCCTGACGTCTGAAATTAAAGTCAGAATTCTACCTTTTTTTCCTCAAGATTCTGCCTTTTTTTTTTTACTTAGAATTCTGTTTTGCTTCCAAAGAAATTCATATGTTGCCCTAATCCTCTTCTGTATAATCTCCATGAACAGAAACCATGCTACATGGTTGCAGCAGTTCCTTGACATAAAAACAGGTTCTGAAAAGCAAGACTATCAGACCTGACTGAGGGAGCGTTTGTGTGTATTCAGCAGCAGCAGCACAGGGGGCGGGTGGAGGCAAGAACAATATTTATCCCATCGCAGTGCTGAAGTTACTGAATTTTTTTTGTTGAGGAGCACAATAGCGATCTTTTTTTTGACATAAAACAAATCACTTCCTGTTTGTTGTGCTGGAATCTCACCAACGAGAGCTTTATGGTTGTACTTACACTAAATTTACGTCCAAATCTTTAAGGGAAAGTGTTTCTCGTAGTTTTTTTTCTCAGTATTTCTGGAGCGACCACTGGCTGGGTCACTAAGAGCTTGCTTTTGGGCATGGAAGATGTGTCTATATATGTATGTTTTTGGCCAAATTGTTCAAACCCTAGTTTCAGTGTTCAGCCTGCATGTTTGACAGAACTCTCTCTCTCTCCCTCTCTGTGTTGTGGACTTTCCTGGCCTTTCATTCTTCTGGCTTGAGGCCAGTTTCCTCTCATGAACCTGACATTTACCTAAGAAGGCTTTACTACTCCCCTCACTTCCTTGCCAGCTTCCAGAGGAGTAACCTAGTTAAAGTGTCATCGAACCAATGAGGCAGCAGGCACCTCGCTGTGCCAAAGTTCTCTCTGCGTGAGAATTATGTGCTCATTGAATTATAATACAATAATCCATTAAATCGCAGTCCACTGACCAACTGCCGCGGCGCCTCTGCCATATCTTGTCTATTATTAGCTTCACACCTCCTTCCATTTTTCAAAATTTTACATTTGCATGCATTAATAATATCCTTCATCATTTCGTCGATTTAGCCAAAAATAGAGTTTCCATGTTCTCATTATCCGCACAGAGGGAGGAGGTAGGAGGTCTGAGACACTGCTCTGTGTCCACCTGCACATCCTCAGCCAAAGCAGCACCAGTCAGTCGTCACGAGGCGATCTCTCTGTTTCATTAAAGATGATTTACTGCGCGACAGGACAGGGATAACTGCAGGAAGGCCCGCGTGTACAGATAGAGACGAAAGAAAACTGCTACAGTCACATACTGTGCGTCTTCCGCTAATCGGATCGCGGAGGACAAAAAAGAACGGAGCAACGTAATTACGGCGAGATTAAAAAATGATGATGATGTCACCACTTAGATGTGTTTATAAAACTCCAGCAGTGAATCAGCTGTTAGGTAATCACACCACACGCAAAAAAAAATAACGCAGACAAGGATAATGCCACATTATAATAATTATAATTAAATCATCTAATACGCTTCTGTCCACCTCCTCACCTCAGTTTAGCATTTCGGTCAAAACGGTCTCTGTCACCTGAGGGTTAAATGCATGATGGGAGATGGAGTCAAACTGAAATAATTCAACACAGAGCATTTAGGCAGTTTTTTTTCCATTAAATCCCATGTTTAAATGTATATATTGTATAGAAAGGGTATAAGAACATGCTAAATAAAGTGTCTTATGTCCTTTTTTTCAGCAAAAAATTCTCACATTCTTAAAAATTGGATTGAATTTGAGAAATTTGGAAATATGGCACATTTCAAAGTCCGCTTGGCTCGTTTTTAATGAACAAAAATAGAAGAAAAACTGTCTATTTTGTGACTTCTGCGCAATTATCACTACTCCAACATCTTTAAAGGTGACATAGAGTTGTCCTGTTGCACATAAATGTTAGTTATGGAGGTCTACTTACATATATTAACTTGTTTTTATGGTCAAAAACCTCTTAGTTGCTGTAAAAAAGCCGATAGAAATCCTCTTTTCTGACGGTGTTTTTCTGCTGCGAGATTTCAGAGTGAACTTTCCCCCCCAGAAGACAGAGTCTTGTGATTGGCCAGTACTATCCAGCACATCCGTTCTCAGAAGCGCAGCGCCCCCCTCTGGAACGGCGGATGCACTGCTCCTCATTATCAAAACATTGTTTTAACAGTGTTTAAAAATAGCTTCTTCACGACTCCCCGCTGCAGTCCCTTTTATGACATTAAACCGGAGTCAGACCCAGAGTCAGAAGACACTGTTGCCCGTGAAACACCTCCACAAAGGACGTTATTCTTCTTCTGCGGTTCAATGTACGCAACCGGATGTGCCCGGACTACCGCCCTGAGCAGGAAGATCGGTTGTTCAGGAGAACCGCTGCTTACGTAACTATTACGGGATTTTCAGTGATCTCGTTGAGCCCCGAGATTACAATAAAACACAACGTTCTCAGCAGTGGCTGAACTGTTTGTTGAACACATTGGTCAACTTCCTGTCTAGTTCCGCTTTGACAAAATATGCAATGTAAAGTGAATCATAATTTTGACTCAACAAATGCATAAGAAGACGAAAAAATGCATTCTGTAAAGCCTGAAGATGTGACCTACAAACACACACCCCTATGATGCCCATATAAGGAGTTGTGTATTATTCCCACTGCAGTTTACTTAGGGTGCACTAGTAATTAGTCCATAAAACAGTTTGAAAAAACAACAACATTTATATTTAAAGGTGCAGCGTGTGAGAATTAGTGACATCTGTTGGTGAGACGACGTATTGTAACAAATGAAGAACTCCTCTTCCCCTTCCCAAGCACATCGGGGAGCAACAGTGGCCTTTGCATGCTCGAAAGGAAGGAGTTATGACTCGTTCACGTAATTATCTTCTGCTTCAAAATGCCACACTGTTGCTGTAGAAACATGACGGTGGCCCCTTTAACGCAAGGCCTTTGCCTTCGCTACCTGTAAATAAATGATAAGGCTACAAATACCAAGCAATATTTAGTTTTAAAGGAGTGATATATATTTATATGAGCAGATTTATGGGTTGTATTTTCAATTTCTGTCAATAAAACCTGCTAAAAGTTACACATTGTAAGGTTAATTTGTATCCAGAGAGGAACTGTTGTTGACAATCCAACACCAACATTGCAACCAATTAAAAAGATGATTATTAATCGATTAATTGTTGCAGGCAAAGGGATCAAATCACTATTTGTCATCTTTATGTACTTCCTACATGTTGACATTGCTGCTGTGTATCTGTAAGAAAGTAATACAGGGAATACTGTTCTGCAGTGTCTGTATACAGAAGCTCAGGAAGCATTTTTCCACCATGCAGAGGATCAGGAAATTGCAAATTATTAAGTTTGTTTGATGGAGGAATATGTCGAAAGTCCACCTGCATCCTCTCTATCCACCTTACTCGTCCCTCATGTGCTCCAGGTCAGTGGTTCTCAAGCTTTTTATACGTAACACCTGAGAAAATAGCGACCTCTCATAGTAAAAACAATATTGCCAACGTTAAAATACAGTCAAATACAGTGGTGTAAATTAGGAAATTAGGGTCAAAATATCAATTTGGTGATATATCGTTGTCTTTTCCTCATGTGATACAATAATCCATACCAAATATTGATATTTTAAAGAACAAATTAAGGTTTCACTCGCTACTTTATGTCTCCTCAAGGTGGCTCTGCTCAAATGAATGAGGGAAACTTGGGCGGGAAGATACCTGACCGAAGAAAATGAAGTTTACAGCGAGATAATGGCGTTCAATACATATATTTTATGCACTTTGCTCTCAATGTTGTGAATAAAACAGAGAAATCCTGCACTTTTAACTCTTCACGTTAACATTTCGACAGACATATAGTGACATATCGCTACATGATTGTCTTGCAATATGCTGATGATCGCAGAATCGCTGTATCGTGATATTATCGGCATCATATCGTGAGCTTACCCTGTGATTCCCAGTCAAGCAAAGTCAGGTACAGACTTCTCACAGGAGGCAGATTCATTCCCAATAAGAGCATGATCTGCTCTCTCATCATCCTCCTTTTCCTCACATATACTTCAGAAACCGGTTTAGAGGAATTAAATTAAGATGGAGAGAGATCAGGTGACTTATTTTCTGCACACTCTGATCACAGACCCCGGTATATACAGTAGAACAGTATTTTTTCCAACAGAAGAAGCTCACGTACCACTGGGGGTACATGCACCACAGTTTGAGAACCACAAACAAACAAATAAATAATTAAATAAACAAACAGTGAACATATCAGACAGATGTGACAGCAGAGTGTTAATTCTTCACACTCAACTCACAACTCCCACAAAGTGATGGCAAAACAAAGCCCAGTGCCAGGTGACAGTTACAGGGATTAGGTTTGATGACGCTAATCCGATAAAGTGCGCACAAACTCACCTCCACTGATCCACTGCAGACTGTTTTGATCCCCACGCCGTCACCAGCTGCCCGTTCCTGTTGACATAATTGTTTGTTTGTTTGTTTGTTTGTTTCCTCCGTCGTCGCTGCTGTTGCTGCTGGACTGTTATGGCTTTATTGTGACAAGTGCGTGCAAAGTTTCCCGCAGAGAACGCATGAGAAAACACGATCGGTCCAAGATGTCCGTGGAGCAGCAGAAGCTCGCAACTTTACGCACGTTTTTTTTTACGCAGCGTCGTTTGAAATAAAAACTGTTCCGATCAATGAGAGGATCATCTCTGCTGGAGGAGAAGCCACACGGACCGTCGGTGCTGCAGGAGCAGAGTTTAGAAGAAGACTCTAATCCGACCGACACCGTGTGGGTGGAGCTGAGCAGCACACTGTAAAAGGTGGTCACTGTTTCAACGCAACACACTTCCAAAGTGCTGTGCGCATTACCGCTGTTTCTTTTAGTGTGCAGACAGTGAATTTGTCTCAGGTAAATGGACCTGCTGACTGTGAGCTGCACCACTGTGATCCCAACAGTGTTATTTATTTAGCAGGGGCGGCTCAGGGAAATTTGAGGGCCAAAAGAGAACACACCTAAATCAAAACAATTCTGTTTTTGTTATTATTAGTAGTAGTAGTAGTTTAAATTGAATGATTCTGCTCCACCTGTTGTGCAAACACAAACTACAGCATCATTTTACAGCCATTTTTATTTATTGCCTAACATCAGAAGGGCTTTACACAGGGTGTCCGCGGGGTCTTAAAAAGTACTAAAAGTCTTAATTATGATTGCATGAGGTATTATTTTTTTCCGTGGAGTTTGATTTCAAAAAATATGCATAGATGTATTTATTTTGTTAAAAACAACAACAGCGAATGCGTTACTCCTGGCGCGAAATGATATCTGAAATCGCACAAAATAAACTCCGAAATCGTCAGACATGGGAGAATTGAAGTGTATTGCAAACTAAAACTGTTTTGTAAGTTAAATATGTGTTGCTGATTACATCAATATTTTGAGAAGGTCTAACTTTACTGCATTTTCCCTGTTACAGTCTGTTCTGAGACCCTCTACGGTGTCCTGGAAGTGCAAACCATTATTGCAAAATGTGAAACACTTTCACATATCCCCAAAAACTAAATTAACAAAAATCCTGAAACAAATTTCACGGATGCTGTTCTGCTATAAACAAAAGAGACACAAAAACAGTGACCAGCTGATCTGGACCCAGCCAATCTTATATCACACCACTTCCTTTCAATCCCGGTCTTTCAAAATAAGAGCCACTGACTTTGTCTTTTTACTTATATCAACAAGTTTTACCATAAAGTTCACTGTATTAGTTAATTATATACAATAAAATAGATGTTTTAATTGCTGTCAAACAGAACGATACCCCCCGACTACCAAGGAGGTCTGGAAGAGGACAGACCACAAGGACATTAATCCAATAGAATTATGAAGATTGCAGAATTTTTAAGTAATCATAATAGCTGATAAAAGAAGGGAGGTGATGGAGGAGTCTGAATCTGCATGGCCTCCTTTCTGCCTGATGACCCGACAGAGAGATAAGACCTACTACACAGCTTGGAAACAGCAGGGGTCGGAGAAAAGCACCAGATAAATTCACAGGTAGTTAACAGTTGGCAGGATTATTGAATTTACTACTACAGTAGTTGCAGTGATTGAAAATGTCGTTAAGACTGAGACCAGCTCCCACATTGGTCAGATTTGTAATCCTGGAAATGAAAAACCCTGAAAACACAGCTGACTTTGTTTTTTTTTTACTTGACATTTAAAAAAATAAAAATAAAAATCTTCAGCTAGCACCATCGAGGCTTCTTCAAGCCTTTTCAGGGCTAGCTCACTCCTGCCGTTGTCCAGTCGTTGATGATGAAGTTGAAATGACGCAAACGCAACCGGACGCACGCGACGGAGAGTTTTAGTTTTGGTTTTTGGAAGTTGTTTTGGTTTAGTTTGAAACACCCAAGTTTTAAGTTTTTGGTTTGGTTTTTGGTTTTGAAATACCCAGACAGACACACACAGATGAGTAGACACATACCTCAAGTGGGATTCGAACCCACGATGTTGTGAGTAGAGACGCGACGACCTTGTCCGCTGTACCATCTTCAGCGCTGCTGATTCTCCCGAACGGGGACGACCACATGAAATAAGTGAACTGATGAAGGATCAATCCTCGTAATTCAGTGGTTCAGTTTTTGAAAGGAGGTTATAAGTTCTAATCTTACAAGGAAGTGAAGTTCACACACTTTTAAAACTTCAGATCAAAAACAGAATTTAAAACCACCAAGAAAGACTTGTTTCACAGCTCAGTAGAAATAGCTCCTGCTGTAGGAGTGCGTCTTGTGTGCCTGAGGTTGTGAGTTCAAATCCCCATAATGAGGAGAAGTTATCTTTTAGATGAAGTTTTAATGTAAACAGTCAAAAGTTTGAAGAAAACCTGAAGAACTGTAGGAGCAGGTAGACTCATCTTACACATCTTAGTAATATGTTAGTGTTTTGAGTGGGTTGTCAAGCGTGCCGCAGGTTTCCGAGTGTGGGTGGGGACGAACGGGAGGACAGATCAAAGAGGGGAGGGGTGAAAGAAAAATACAGTCATTTAATTAAAGCTCTCAGCAGGACACGAGGGGGCCCAAAGTTACCGTGGAGGCTGGGGCTGGGGTTGGCCTCTTCTCTAGGAAATGGCTGATGTTTCCTGGAATTTACCAAGCAGCAGGTGCACAGAAGGGAAGGAGGGTGAGCACATTTTGGACAGGACTGGTGTAGTTGGAGAGTTTCCACTGCTCAAAAAAACCTCAAAGTGCTGATGTAGGAGCAGGGAGAGATATACAACCACACTACTTTTCTGTCACCTTACCCCACATCTGAGATGATAACTCTCTAAAAGTATACGACTTCACATTCCAAATTGACTTTCAGGATTCTTCTCAGTATCCTACTGCCACGTCTCTTGAAAGTCCAACTCTAAAGTGAGAAATATGGCATATGTTTGTCAAATTGTATTAATTTTTGCAATATATTTGCTTTAAACCTTTAATTTTTAGCGAAATTATTATTAGGGTTCGAGCATGAATGTGCAAGAAACCTATTGAAACTGAAGGTGTTATTCTTCTTATTATTTTTCCTTAAAGTAAATCACATTTTTGAGGCCTTTCCCATGCCCCAAAAACTCACCGATTTTTGCAACCGCACCAATCCGAGTGAAAATTTACATATTTAACCCTTTAAGGTACGCACCAAGAAAAAAGCAAAGGAAAAATTATTTCTTTGCATTTTTTTTTTTTACTTATGATAACAATAATGAAAATCAATATATATATATATATTTTTAATTAGACCCATAGTATTTTATACACAGGTCTCTACCAAACGGTTGAGATGTCTGTTCATAATAAACCTGGTTTGCATAATTCATAAAGTACAACATTCAGAACGAGTCACATTAATTTAGTGTTAGTGAGTTCAGCTTGATGCATTTTTCAATGAGATATAGTGACTTAAAGTGTGGTCGACCAAATGGTTGAGTAGTACCTTAAAGGGTTAAAAGGTTCAGTGAAAAGGCGTGAAAAAATTGGAAGTGGGAGGGGCTAAAAACGGACGCAAAAAAGAGTACTAGTAGGTAGTTCATTTCCTGTCAGGTTTCGCGTAAATGAACGAAACTTGGTTACCCACGTTCATTAAGTTGTGCCGTTAATAAAAGACGACTTCCGCATGTCCTGTGAATCCGACAGGAAGGCCGCCATTTTGGATCGAACGTGAAAACGGGGGCGTTTTTTGGCAAATTTGCACCAATGCTACACAAAATCTACAAATTCTGTGTGGCCCACAAAACACGCTCTGTCACCACACACAGTGAAAACAAAACACTGCATTGTGGGAACTCATTTAAAGGACATTTGGTTATGCTCAAAAAGTTACACACTACAGCTTTAATGAGTTAAAAGGAGTATTGCTCTCCAAACACCTGGCAAACAGGCAGAGCAGATGAGTAGCTTTTTGTCTAAGAGATCTATTCCAGGCCTAGCAGTCAGAGATTAACCCTTGGCCTGGGGTAATTACGTCAGATGCCTTTTAATCCTTCACAATTTAGCCATGGCGGTGACGGTGATCCAATGACAAAGTTCTCTTACCTGGTGATGTTTCTTTGATGAACAGCCAGGATGTATATGTGCAGTATATATGAGTAGAATGTGGATACTATTACAACGATGCACTGTGTAGAAAATCTGATTCTTGACAGCTGGGAATGGGATTAAAATCTGATTTATTAACACAATAGAGTTTGACTCATAACAGCAAAGTTTAAATAAACTATTTCGTTTTAAGGTAGCTGGATAATGACAGGCCTTGAGGCAACAATACTATGACTGTAACAGCAGTGAAGGAGAAGGCCATGTTGTTTCTTTTATTCATTTGTTAGCCTATACTGCCATCTAGTGGTCATGGGAATAACTTTCAATAATAAGTTACTGTTTATTCCAACAGAGGGCGTCTGTGCACACTCTTCTTAATGACTTTCGAGATTATATGAATTGAATTTGCAACTATGACATTTTATTTAACATTACAATACAATTGAGTGTAAAAGCATGAAATAAAGCTTGGCCAAATATAATCAATTAAAATGGCAACCCATGACTTTAAATGAAGAACTAGTTTTTTAATTCTTCCAATGACTAAAAAAAGTTTTCAATGTTATTTTTTTCATTTTTAGCGTCCTGAGTGTGAATATTATTAATATTGTAGAGAAAAATCATGATTGATTATCATGATTCATTCATTCATTGTCCACAGCTTAATCCACATGAGAGTGGTGAGGATGCTGGTGCTAATCCCAGCTGACATAGGGTGAATTAAGGCCATTCTATGTGCAAAAGGCTAACATCTGCATGTTTGTTTGGCCTGTGGGAGGAAACAATGGAAGTTCTTCAGAATCTTTAGGGTCTTCAAACTTCTGGGAAACTCTGATCGAGGAGTGTATTGCATGTTTTATTGACATACAATACTAAAAAATGTATGTCCCCCCCCCCCCCCCCCCGCAAGTGCATCTCAACAGCTGCACAGAAGTAAAGACAACCTCCGGAGAGCAGGAGCAGTGTAAAAAAAAAAGACCGGACATGCATCCGCTGCCTCTGTAACTTCCCTCTGTCTGAGCCACGTGTAAACACAAGGCATCTGCAGTCACAGCAGCAGCAGGAGGGGGAGGAGGATGCACACGCAACACCGGTTAGAAGAAAAGGAAGCATTCATGGGAAAAAAATTAAACCGGAGCATGCAGTTCCCACACACTCCCCATCCATATCATTGTCATACATAAGAGAACTGAGCTGTTAAAGCTGACTTGTTGAATTGTCACCCTATTTATTTCAGTGGCTGCTTTTATTCTTAGTGAGCCAGAGTCTTAAAAAGGCTGATTAAAACAACATAAATCATAGTATGAAATCTGCTGCCAATCTCGTCAAACCACATCTCTGAGACGGTGCAGCTCACCTATGAGATATATAGCCAGAAGTCATGTCTAGGTCATTCTGTTATCTGGCGACTTTAAAGAAACTTTTCATTTTTTTACGGTAAGTTCTGTAGAGATCAGGCTCTCTGCAACATAACTTAGCACCACGTAAACTGGGCTCTCTCTCGTGATGCAGCCAATGTGTAATTATAGGATTACGGTAGGACTGAAAACAGCAGCTAAAGCACTTGGACAATAAAGTATGCAGTAAATAAGACTGTACTTATCAGCCCTGACAGTTATCGCATGCCAAAATACAAAAAAGGCCTAATGCATGTGACTTTATTTGGGGAAAAAAAACTCTATTGTATGACAAAAAGTTGAAGTAAATATGATATTTTAAATGCAACTTTCATCACAATCGATGAGAAAAGAGCAAATCTACTTCACTAGTAGATAATATGGGTCACACTGGGTTGTTTAGTGTCAGTGCTCCAGCTGATCTTCAGTTTCAGGATTTAGGACCCGGAGGAGGGGGAGGATTCTTTCCCCTCTGTGTCCCTGGATACCATGGGTGGGATCAGGCTTGGAAACAAGAATCCAAAGGGGCAGTGATTTTCATGCTCTGTAAAACCAGGACTGAGAAATCCTGCTGCAACTGTGTGTGTTTGTGTAAAGTTCATGTCGATATAAACTTCTTACAGAGCGAGATCAGGGCAGCAGCTGAAGGACTAACAACCTGGTGAATTTTACTGGAAGAACCTAATAAGGTAAGGAAAAAGTTGTGGGGGCAGGGAGAAGTATACTGTGCACTGGTGGGGAAAATGCCCAGGCATGTGAAAAGAGGCCACAGAGTCAGATCTGTGATCCTGAAAAAAATCCTGTGTGGGTTGAACGCAGTGAGAGGTTTTAAAAGGAAGAAAAAGAGGAGAAGAAAGTGTTGTAAAATCAGAAACACACCAACTTTTGACCTGTGTGATCATTAAGCGGCAGTTACTGATTCAAATAACATATTTCCTCCTGTTCCGTGTGTTATAGACTGAACGTGTGAGCGATCTAAACTCAACAAAACTGCACCATCAGCTGAAGCGTATGAATGAAAAAGGCATTGTTGCTACCAAAAAAATCACACAAAAATAGCACTGTTTAAAACACTACTAAACACAGAAAGGTGAGAATACTGCAGATAATGAAGTCAGTTATCACTGCATCTCTCTCTGTTTTTGCTTTGAGGCTTGGTGAGCCTGTACAAACATGTCTGAAACGACTGAAATGCTGTTCCAGCCAGGCACTATAGTAAAAAAATCCTGATCATCTCATCTAGAAGCACAGTTTGCCTCCATATATAAATATCCTGATGTGTGTCTGTGTCTGCATGCAGTGACTTCTTCCATACCAGGAATCAGTATCCACCACAATTATACCCCTGTAAGACACATTCTGGAATCTGAAATCTATTGGGCTTAGCAGGATGTGACATCACTGGCCATTGTGGCTGCATCAATAGCTGTCTACGTGGCTGTTATGTCTTGCCTGAAGGTTTTTTAGGAGAACTCTTAATGGCATCGTTACCTCTACTGAAATAAGTGACTTTAGCACAATTTGGGGCGTGTTTTAGGTGAGGATGTTAATATATACACTACCGTTCAAAAGTTTGGGGTGACCTATACATTTTTTTTGTGTTTTCCATTAAAAGTCACACTTTTATTCATCAAAAGAGTTGCAAAATGAATAGAAAATATAGTCAAGACATTGACAACATTAGAAATAACGATTATTATTCAAAATAATAATTTTGCCAGCTGTGCTAACATAGTTGCACAAGGGTTTTCAAGGGTGTTCTAATCATCCAATAGCCTTCTAACGCAATTAGCAAACACAATGTTCCATTAGAACACTGGAAATGGGCCTCTGGACACCAATGTACATATTCCATTAAAAACCAAACGTTTGCAGTGAGAATAGTCGTTTACCACATTATATTAACAAAGTATAGAGCATTGGTTCTCAAAGTGCGGCCCGGGGGGCAAATGGCAGCCCACAGAAACATTCCAAGCGGCCCGCAATGAATTACAGTTGATAGTTTTAATCCAGGAGCTACTAAGCTTGTTAAATGTTTATTGGACATTACTGGATACAGACCAAAATTATTACAAATGGGATTTTTTTTCCTTTGGCGGCCCACAGTCCAACGTTGGGGTTCCTAAATTGGCCCTCAGGTATCAAAACTTTGAGAACCCCTGGTATAGAGTGAATTTCTGATTCATTTAATGTTATATTCATTGAAAAAAAAATAGATTTTCTTTCTAAAATAAGGAAATTTCTAAGTGACCCCAAACTTTTGAATGGTAGTGTATATTTTCAATATCAAGAAAATATCACCTATCTTCCTGGATCAGATGCAACATAGCAGGATTGTCACTTAATCGCCTTTCCATGTGTTTTCCCCGATTAGCGTTACACCATGAGGGTGACAGACCTTGTCGTCCTGGTCGTCCTGGTCTCCTCAGCCTCAGCTGCCACCGCTGCCTCAAAAGACAAGGTCCTCAGTAACCATGCTGCCATCCTGGCTAACAATAGCGCAACCCTGGCTTTCAGCCTGTACCAAAAAATGGCGAAGGACAAAAACACTGAGAACATCCTCATATCCCCCGTAGTGGTGGCCTCCTCTCTGGGTTTGGTGGCTCTTGGTGGTAAAGCGTCCACAGCCTCTCAGGTGAAAACCATTCTGAACGCAGCCAAAGTGAAAGACGAGCAGCTTCATTCGGGCCTGGCGGAGCTTCTCAGCGAGGTGAGCGACCCCAAGAGCCGAAATGTCACCTGGAAGATCAGCAGCCGCCTGTACGGACCCAGCACTGTCAAGTTTGTGGACGCGTTCGTCAAGAGCAGCAAGAAGCACTACAACTGCGACAACTCCAAGATCAACTTCAAGGACAAGAAGGGAGCCGTGAACTCCATCAACGAGTGGGCCGCCAACTCCACTGACGGCAAACTGCCCGAGGTCACCAAGGACGTCGAGAAGACCGACGGGGCAGTGATCGTCAATGCGATGTTTTTCAAACGTGAGTCATTATGAAACTGCATTGACGACATCCACATTATGATCCATTTAAATCATTTGTGTTTTCTTTTGTTCCTCACAGCTCACTGGAACGAGCAGTTCCATCACAAGATGGTGGACAAGCGTGGATTCATGGTGTCCCACGGCTACACGGTCTCAATAGAGATGATGCACCGTACAGGTGGGTTATCCTTTATACGTTCACACATTTAAAGGTGCCATATGTAAGAATGTGGCCAAAAACTGTTACTACATTCAAATTCAAAATACAGAGGTCTTTTAGGTTTCATTTTCTGACGTAACTGGCAACCCGTGGTTGCTCGGCAGCTGAGACTCTACTGACTGCACATGCAGTTTTTTGCAGTCTGCAAAATATATTTTTTAATACAAATATTTTGGCTGTACTGTTGTTGTTGGTGAGTTCAGTTTGTTATATGAACATTATTCCTGAGTCTCTGTGACATATTAGGAGGATTTTATGGCCAGTTGCTTTAGATTTATTACATAATGCACCTTTAACAGTTGACATTTAGATAAGGAGATTGCTCACCTCCCTTACAAAAGATTACAACCATCAACTGGTTGAACACCTAAATTTGAATCAGGTGTAAACAATGACTTTTCCCCATCCAGCTCCTTAATTAAAATATCTTGATTCTTTAATCATTACTCGAGCCAAAGTGTAAAAACAGCAGTTCATTGTTTTGTTACATGGTGGTTTGTGCCAAGGTATTTTTGGCTCTGAGCAATATTGTCCTGGCAAGTGTCCAAAATCACTGCCTGTTCCTGCAAAGAGAACTGTATTATTTATTTGTGTCTGACGGTTTTCTTTTGAAAGTCCAACTCAACTCAAATGTGCTGCACAGAATGACGTCAATAAGAAATAAAATCAGTCAAAATAGAAAGCATATATATAGGTGCATTATATAATAAATCTAAAGCAACTGACCATAAAATCCTCCTAATATGTCACAGAGACTCAGGAATAATGTTCATATAACAAACTGAACTCACCAACAACAACAGTACAGCCAAAATATTTGCATCCAAAAAAATATTTTACAGACTGCAAATCATGTTTATGTTTTGAAATCATGTTTTGTCATGTGGCGCCACCTACCGCCGTCTACCAATCATTGCAGTAAGTAGAGTCTCAGCTGCCGAGCAACCACGGGTTGCCAGTTACGTCAGAGAACGAAACCTAAAAGATCTTGGTATTTTGAATTGGAGTGCAGTAACCGTTTTTGGCCACATTCTTACATATGGCACCTTTAAAAATTATACAGGGCATAGTAAAAGACACATAAAAGCAAAACTGACAAACAAAAAGAATGGAAGTCCAGCTTAAATTGTGTTAAACGCCATGGAGTATTATTAGATTTTTAAAGATTATAAGATAATGTGCCAGGGCAGGGCATTCCAGAGTTTACCAGTCAAACTAGAACATCAGGTTTGTTGAAAAAAAAAAAAAATCATTCTAAATCATTTGTCATTTTGTCAAATTTGAATCTAATGTTGTTGTTTTGCTCCATATTCTGGCATGAGTGGTGCTCACCCTTGTGACCAATGGAAATATCCTCAATTTCATGTGTTTGCCCTACAGGCATCTATGGTTTCTTAGATGACAAGACCAACAAGCTGTCCATCCTGAGCATGCCTCTGGCTCATAAGAAGTCCACCGTGGTGTTCATCATGTCCTACTACGTGGAGTCTCTGGAGAGAGTGGAGAAGATGCTGACGAAGAAGCAGCTGAACGCGTGGATGGGCAAGCTGCAGCAGACAGCAGTCGCTGTGTCTCTGCCCAAAGGCAGCATGGAAGTCAGTCACAACCTGCAGGTAAATAAAGCAAGCATTTTAAAAGTAAAGGAAAAAGTAAATTATTTGCATCTTTTATTCATTTATGATAACAATAACGACAATCAATATATATATATATATATATATATATATTTTTTTTTTTTAAATTAGACCCTACAATATTTCAGATACAGTCCTCTACCAAATGGTTGAGACGTCTGTTCATAATAAAAGTACAACATTCAGAGAAGTCACATTAATTTACCCCTTATTTTACCAACATTAGCTAGCTTCTCTACCTTTACCATACAATGACAAGTCAGCTGTTTGGTAGAGCATGTTTTGAAAAAATGATTTGACCCTTATAAGACTTATTTTTGTAGAATTAAAGGTGCATTGTGTAATAAATCTGAAGCAACTGGCCATAAAATCCTCCTAATAGTCACAGAGACTCAGGAATAATGTTCATATAACAAACTGAACTCACCAACAACAACAGTACAGACAAAATATTTTGGCATATGGCGCCACCTACCGCCGTCTACCAATCATTGCAGTCAGTAGAGTCACAGCTGCCGAGCAACCACGGGTTGCCAGTTAGGTCAGAAAACGAAACCTAAAAGACCTCTGTATTTTGAGTTTGAATGTAGTAACTGTTTTTGGCCACATTCTTACATATGGCACCTTTAAGTTTAAGTTACATAATTCTGTACAACAACTCCTCTGAAACGATAATATGTCATTCAAGTTGAGTTCAGCATTTTTCAATGAGATATAGTGACTTAAAGTGTGGTCGAGCAAATAGTTGAGTAGTACCTTAAAGGGTTTAAGGTGCCATATGTAAGAATGTGGCCAAAAACGGTTACTACATTCAAATTCAAAATACGGAGGTCTTTTAGGTTTCGTTTTCTGACGTGACTTGAAAACCCGTGATTGCTCGGCAGCTGAGACTCTACTCACTGCATTGATTGGTAGATGGCGGTAGGTGGCGCCACATGCCAAAACATGATTTCAAAACATAAACATGATTTGCAGTCTGCAAAAGATTTTTTTTCATGCAAATATTTTGTCTGTACTGTTGTTGTTGGTGAGTTCAGTTTGTTATATGAACATTATTCCTGAGTCTCTGTGACATATTAGGAGGATTTTATGGCCAGTTGCTTTAGATTTATTACATAATGCACCTTTAAGTGGATTACAATGACCAGATCACACGTCAGGCTTAAATGAATGTATTTTCCTCTTGTCTGTCTTTAGAAACACCTCATGGAGCTGGGCCTGACGGAGGCTGTGAACAAATCCAAAGCGGACTTCTCTAAAATATCGGGGAAAAAGGATCTCTATCTGTCCGGCGTGTTCCATGCCTCTGCCCTGGAATGGGACACTGACGGGAACCAAATGGACCCGAGCGTCTTCGGCACAGACAAGCTGAAAAACCCCAAACTGTTCTACGCCGACCACCCGTTCGTCTTCCTGGTGAAGGACCAGAGAACAAACTCCATCCTGTTTATCGGCAGAATGGTGAGGCCAAAGGGTGAAAAGATGAGGGACGAATTGTGACCACGTGTCAGTGACATCTGAGTGTGTGTGTAATGTGTTTGTTTTTCTACTGCACTATGCTCAAAGAGACAGGAAATCAAATAGGTGCATTCCTTTGTTCCACGTCAACAACATTCCTCCAAACAGGAAGTGCTCATTTTTATTTGTTTTGGGTTGAATATTTCTTACTATGATTTTGTTATGTTTTGGCACATAATGTTACGGATTGAAGACTTACATTAAGTATGATGAATGCCAAAGAATGCTGTCTGTGCCAGAATAAGAGAAAGTCTTGATGGGGCTTCCTGTTTCAGTAAAATAGTTTTAAGTATATTTACTGCTGTAAATGTTAAAGTCAATTGGTCTCTAAAACTGCTTTTCCCCCACAAACTTGTCTTTTATTATTATTTAAACTAAGAAGCTATAGAGTGCAGTTGTCTTGGTACTCGTCTCTGCACTGATCTACACTGGCAAACATTTCACATGAAGGCAGATTGGGAAGAATATGTACTAAAATGGACTTAAGTTGAAGATGTTTCACCTTCAGGGAAGACAGGTGCTTTGGATGAATACAAATTGTGTTTCTCAATTAAAGAAAATGTGGAACAAGGTGTCATTTTAATTCCTGGTTATCTTGTTGCTGGTGTTTCCCTTTGCTGATACCGACTTATTCAGCTGGTTTGTTGCGTTCAATATGACTGTTTGAACGTTTTGTAGCTTTGCCCTTGGCAACTTGGCAGGCCAGCTGTAATCTGACCTACAGTGGGGGGTTTTCCAGCAGAATAACATGAGATAATGGCTGTGAGAACATCTGGCCAGCTCTACCTCCTTCACAATGAAGTTTGAATGACATTACACTTATTTAATATATGCTCTAAATATTTAAACTGCAATATTTGGCACTACCTCCGATCAAGTCATTGCTGTAGGCTCACAATACTACTGCAAAAAGATGATATTAAATATCATAGATTTGGGGAGAAGATCAGTGAACATGCAACAACAAGGATGTTAATTGTGAGTGTATGACGCCATCTAGTGGACACCTGCACCTATGGAAGAAATAAACACTTCAACATTATGTTTTCATGGATGTTGTTCTAGATGTTGTAGAATGAAGGGATTCTTCAACATAGTATTAATATTACATCACCATTCAAACCTATTCATTAACTATTTGTGTGGTTAGTACTCTGTATGTAGTACAGTATGTGGTTGTCTGAAAAAAACACATTTTGATCATTATCTCCTGCTGTTTCTTTCTGTTTTTTTTGTTTTTGTTTTTTTGGACGGTTGTTTTATCATCAGTGTGCATCTCGTTCTGCTTATGTTAGTCATGTTTCCTGGACTGTGGTGTGGTGTCATAGTTGTTGTTGTTGTTGTGCCGCATTCCTCTTCTGTCATCGCTGCAGAACAAATATTAGTCAGATATCTAAATGTGTTTTTTTGGACCATCATTAAAGGGGTTAACTATCACCACACTTCACTTTGAATATGACATGTTATTGCCTTCTAAGTTATAAAAGCTAGAACTATACTTAAAGGGCAGTTTCATACATTTTTCCCCACTTGGTCAAATGAAAAATAAACTTAAATCACTATGATACTGCTGTGTGTGTTTAATTTATTTGATTTTATTCAGATATTTTACTCATAAAACTTGACCGAAACACAGTAGGGATTTTATTTTCTTTGAAGGAATTGACTTTGATGTCGATTTTTTGTCAATTTTATTTTATTATTTTTTTTCAATCCCAACATCCTCTGTATCTCAGATCCACTGTCTGATGATTGAAAAACACATTTATCTCTGAAAATTAATATTTTTTTTAATGTTTTTTTTTTAGGGTGAAGTGGCCCTTTAACATTAAAGTAAACTAAAAGTGAAACAGCATTACACTGGCTCAGCACTGTCAACATATAAAAAAAAAAGATAGGAAAAAAAGGGAGGGACACTATAATTAGAAATGCTGATCCCAGGTAACTCAAACATGTGCAATACATTATCTCCTGAAAATACAGTGGATAATTTGCTGAGCCAATGGAATGTCCACGCCTTTGTTTGTCATGTGTGTTCTACATATTTACCTTGATCTGCCCATTCATTCATTTCCAAGGGATGAAAGAAAATGCAGGACATAGTGCAAACGTATAAAAAAAACAGAAGAAAAAAAAAAAAATCATATATATTGTTTTGAAAATATAACGATTTATGACTATAAAATACGGACATTGTATTTGCGTACACAGGCTTTAGTTGAGCGTCCTGTGCTTGTAGAGTAGTGGGCTCTGACTTCACGCGTGAAGACGAGTACGAGGTCTCGTTAGGTCTCGCTCGTGCACAGTGATGGGACTATAGTCCGTTAGTAGCCACCACAGCCTCCTCCTCCTCCACCACCTCCTCCTCCTCTTCTTCTTCTTCTCCTTCTTCTTCCATCATGGCTCCCTCGATAGACAGACAAGGATACTGGGGGCGGCCGACGTCGACGCTGGATTGGTGCGAAGAAAATTATGTCGTCTCTTTTTACATCGCGGAATTCTGTGAGTAAAACCGCGACATCGTCGGGCGAAGTTGTCGCCGGTGAATTTGTCGTGTGTGTGTGCGTGTGTGTGTGTGCGTTAACGTAAACATGACGTGAGAGCTGTTAACAACACTGTCGTACAACAATGTCACACTGTATGTACACTGTCTGTTTAAGCTAGCAGTTACCTCGTATTATTATTATGATGCGTGTTAGTCAGTAATGAGCTGTAAAGACTATAAAGACGCTGCCGGGAAGATATTGTTTGACTCGTCCACCCGGTCTCTTATGAGCTGTTTTGCATACGTTTATTTGCTTTATATTCATATGCATACAGCGAAGAAGCACAGTACAGTGTGAGCTAACGTTAGCACTGTGTCTCTGTGTGTGTGTGTGTGTGTGTGTGTGTGTGTGTGTGTGTGTGTGTCCATGATTACTGTTACTTCCCTCACAAGGTGCCCCTGTCATTCAAAACCTCCACTGGAAACTTGATTTAAAAAAACAAAAAAAAACATTTCCTTCGTGCACAGTTAAAACTGGTTCACCAGGAACCATTATCTCACATTTAAACTTGAGTTTGTGTGGCACCGATAAGCTGTCAGTGCCCTAAACAAACTTGGCACAGGTTCACCTTTCGCTATCTAGCAGTGACACGTGTTAAAACGTATTAATGACTCATCCCTGTGTGGTTAAATGGGTTGAATGTTTCAAACTCAAGGCCCGGGGGCCAGATGTGGCCCGCCACGTCATTTTATGTGGCCCACAAGTGATTAATTGGTCTTAAAAATATGTGGTAAAATAGCGATGGCGATTGCGTTACCCGATCACAAAAGCCACAACTTGTTTTATTGTGGCTGAAGAAATGGCCGTGCTTCAAAGAATTTTTCTGAGGGTGCATTTCTGAAGCAGTGCATGCTGAAGGTGTGTGAGCAGACTCTTAAAACGGTTAGTTTGTCAAGAAACACTATCGAGGACCAGGAAACATCTATAATGCATCATATTTGTAACTTGAATAAGTAATAAGTACAGAAAGTTATTTAGCAATATGTTACATGGGTAATTACCTTTATTTTACATTATATTTGATTACATTTAGTTCCATTTATTGACATCTGGTCCTTTGTGGTAACCATTGAGCTGATGTGTGGCCCACAGTGAAAATGAGTTTGACACCCCTGAGTTAAATGATCTGTACAACTGTTGTGTTTACAGCACACAATGCAAGAGAAGGTGCTTATGCACAGAGCTGTAATTAACGGTTAATTGCACGATTAAGTTGTAGTATGTATTATCTCGTCCAATAAATGCCATAAAATTGTAAAAAAAATAAGGAAAAGATGGGTGGCTAAAAAAAACACATTTATGTAGCTGAAATCACTTTTAATTTAAGGGGGAAAACACATTAAAAATGAGGAATTGATTATCATAATTCAGTAATAAATGACTTGTTGTAGTCATAGTCTGATGTGTGGAATTCATACCCCGCACCTTAGATTAGATTATACTTTATCAGTTTACTCTGAAACGTCCCAGCGTTCCACACACACATACATTAAACCACACCTTAATTTGACATCGGACATAAGCCAACACTTCACATTAACATTCTTTACACTCTAGTAGTTTTGCTCATGAGTGATCATGTAAGAAACAAGTTAAGGGTTGTGTTATAATTCTTTACTGACAGCACTTAATATTAATAGTCTGTTAGTAAATTATCGCCCAGCCTTTGCTTATTGTAGTCTTATATAGAAGATACATTTCACAGATTCTGACCTGATTCTAACAGTCCATTAGCTATTATCATGCTGTCTTAGTGATGCAACAGTTATATAAAAGTGATGTCAAGTCAAGTGCGTTCCAGGTTCAATTATACATTGCACTGTTTTCATCTGTCTTCGCAGAGTTACATACTTAATTTCCAAGTCTCAAGCCTCATCATGTGAAGCGCACACTGTAGGCCTGCTGCTACTTGTTTGGATGAAGGCAGCGCTGACAGTTGGAGCATTCTGTGAGCAGCACAACAGAACGCTTATGCTGGCTCAGCTCGATTGTTGTTTCCAACCACAGAAGAAGCGTTTGGCTTTTAAACGGGGGATTCTGTATTTCGGCACAATAGTTGGAATGTGGCATTGTCCCGTGTAGATACGAGACACCGCCACGGCTTTAATCCTCCTTTAAAACACCAGTACGTGGCAACAGCGGAAACAGACATACAAAGGGAGGTCATTTGAAAGTGTCACTTATGGATCATCTGATCACACCTTCAGCAAATTGCCATTGAAATAAGAAAACATTAATGACGTGGTGTGCCTTTATTATCAGTATCCAAAGTCTACACATTGCCTTGGCTTTTATCAGTCATTTTTTACCAGATAAAGATGCAGTGTCGTTTGAGTAGTAATTGACTAGTAATCGTTGTTACCTTTCTGTCCAACATCCTGGTTAGCTCGATTGTTGTGGTTTACACATCACCACACCCAGACAGAGCAAGGGAAGGAGTGGTGTTCAGGTGTTTTATCAGTTTCCCCTGCGAACATCATGTTCTCCCAGGAAGTACTACATAGCACTGACCTGTGGGAGACAAATGCACAGGCACAAACAGTGCCACCAGTTCAACTTGGCCTTGAGGCGAAACATTGAGGTCCACTGTGTAAGAACTAGTTATATATAATGGTGATACTCCACCTCCATCCACTCACCCCTCCCTTTCTGCCACATATCAGAAGTGATGTAAACGCAGCTATCTTAATAATTATTTCATTCTTCACGTGTCCATTTGGGCTCCAGCAAAAACATAGTGGTGCAAGATGCCTAGAGTACATAAAGCAGTTATACATTATTACAAGTCGTGTATTCAATTTCTGCCAAGAAACCCTTGTTTTTTTATTGTTTATTTGTTCCCTCTTCACTTCTCAATAGCCGTCGATAAATAAAACCTGGTGCCTGTAGCCCTTGCAATGGACCCTTTTAAGCAGGAAAGGCACATCTCATCAGTGCCAATGATAATGTTAACGATGGCCGCGCCAGCCCAGCACACACACCCTGTGAATGAGGAAAGCTAAATGGAAATCTGCCATTGTTTGATGACTTACATCTATAAATTCACCTGCCAGACTGTCTGTGAAGAAAAAAGCCCTAACTGTAATGATTTCATTTCATTACGGACACTTCCTGTGTCTGTTAATAATTGAAAGTTCCCCTATACAGACGATGACTTTTATTGTTTTGGTACACAGGGGAGGGGGTGGGATGCATCTTTTTTTCAAACATCTTCTTAATGCTAGCTTTTCCATACTTAGAGATGGCAGCTTTGAATATAGCTCTTAAGGCTTTATTAATCTCCACTCCTCTCAGGTTTCCAACCTAATATGACAACAGCATCCATTATACTACAACAGAGTGCAATAGCACATCAATAAATAAACATGGCTGATTAATGACTTGCTTTGTTTGTAGCTCATTTGACTGCAATGACATATACCCAGCACATGCTCCTAAAGTGACTTGATCACACGTCTGTTTGTCCTACTACTACATCTACTTAATTGCTTAAAATAACAAATGCACTGCAATTCAAGCATTCCAGTGCTGTGAATTGTGTTTAAATACAGCAGCAGTTTTACTTCTGGCTATAACTGTGTGCAATGACTAGGTTTCTTTAAGATATCATTCATTTTGTTGTTATCACATACTAAAATGTCTTTGCCATCACGTCACCCGATCACTGAGACATTCTTAGCGCCTTCAGGTCGTCATAGCTCCAGGCTCTGATTCATCTCTGGTGTCTTTCTGCACAGGGAACACTGTCAGCAACCTGATCATGATTCTTCCTCCCATCTGCGGTGCCATCCAGACGTATCGCGATGGCCTCGAGTTTCGCTACATCTGCTCTTTCCTCGGCCTGGCAGGTGAGTGTGTTGGCTCTTACGTTTGTGACAATACTGAAGCAAACGCTGCTCATGTTTACATATTTAACATCAGCGAGTGACAGCCGGCGGCCTCTGTCGTAGCTGCAGGCCCTCGCATCGTCATGCAAACGTGTGACAGTGTTTTGTTTTGTGCGCTTGTGTGTCACGCAGCTGTCGGCGTGGGCTCCTGGTTCTTCCACATGACGCTGCTGTACGAGATGCAGGTGGGTTTCACAGTGTTTTATTTCTATGTAAATTTAGTACTCAAGATTCATGATACAGAGTCATTCACCAAGAGTTCTGAAGAAGAATTAAAACATGTAAGAATTCCCTTTTAAAACCCACTTGTGCAAATTGTAAAATTGCAGATAAGTGTTTTCTATATTCTAAGAAACACATTTAATAAAAAAATGTATGCTATTTGTGAATAATTCCCAGCATTCCTTGGATAATGGTCGATTATTACAACTTCCTGCCTCTGTGTTTTGACTTGCAGCTGCTGGACGAGTTGCCAATGATTTATAGCACCTGTGTCTTCGTCTACTGTCTGTAAGTGACTCAACCTTTTTTGATTTATTGCTGTTGAAGCGCTGGTGGCCAACGAGAACAAATGATATGAAATTGTACCCTAAATCTCCTGCCGATCATTTGATATTTTCCAAGAAAGTACAGTGCATTATCGTCTTGTGATACAATGCAATGGGACTATCGATTGCAAAACTGGGATGGTGTATCTTTTTCCACTTGGGCTGAGCTTGTTATTTGCACCTTGTTCTTTTAGCCTATTTAAACTGATCGTGAAAGATAAATGCATTTGTATCTGCTCTCTCCCTCCCAGATATGAGTGCTTCAAACAAGAGAACAGCATTAGTTGGTTTCCAATTGCATTATTAATCATCTTCAGTGTCTCAGTCACGGTGGTGAGCCTTCACTTTTATTACAGCGTCACATTTTCCTTTTAAATATAATATGAACGAAGCACTGAACTGTATCTGTGTTTGCAGGTGTATCTGCAGTGGAAGGAGCCAGTGTTTCACCAGGTAAGGGTGTGCACTGTGAGCTATGGTGCAGCTCAGGTTGCTCATTGTTTGCTATCAGGGTTCAGTCATCTTTACTTTGTGCAAACTTTGAGCTTTACATACTGATTGCTGAAGAGTTATATAATTAAGATCAACATGACGGCAGCAGGGACTAACTATTTTCTTTGTGCAAGGAGCTAATAGATTGATAGATACATCCTTGGCAGACTCCACCTTTTTTTTTTATCTGTCCTTCCTTGTGAATTTATTGGCTCAACACACATTTGTTAAAGCAAGATATACCCAGCACTGTGCTGCAGTAATATGAACATGACACCCAGGTAGACCGACCCCCTCCCTCCCTTTTACATGCTGTGGCATGTTTCAGAGAACAATCACTGAAAACACACTTGACACCTGCGCTAAACTGAAAAGCGGCGTGTGGAAGTATTTCTGGTTCTACGCCACAGGTGGCAAAGTCGTGAGGAAAATCGGCCGAATCAGCTGTTAGCTTCACTGGAGCTAACACCTCGCAGTTGCAGATTTGTGCAGAGGGTACAGGGAATGACATTATCTTAAAAGACTGATCTAAGGATCTGTCCCAGGCAAGCCTTCGTGTTAGCAGCAGGAGCTACATATAACCCTGTTAACCAGGATTACAAATCAAATATACGTAGTAACAATTTGTGCATGTAGAAGTGAATGAATATAAATAACCACTGCCTTTGCGTTTAGATCTTTTTTTAACTTCCATCCCTAATGTGTGGGTGAGACAATTAAACATTAACTCTATCGTGCCTCAGTTAACGTTTGATGCAAAACAGGACAAACAAAGCCTCCTGTTACACCCAGTGTTTATACTTGCCCAGTCTCACAGTGTGTGAGTGTGTGTGTGTTACTTTACAACAGTAAGGACAATGTGACAAGTGCTTTTTTTGTTTACTGTATAGAGTAGATTTTGTTTACTAATGACAATGCACTATGGGGGTTCAGAACAAGACTGACTGTGAGACAACACACGTGGTGATGACTTCAGTTGCCCTGCATCCCTGAATTATATCATATTATGTGTTTCAAAGTCCAATAACTGCCCTTTCTTTCAGGTCATGTATGGAGCTCTGGTAGCTTGCCTAGTGATGCGCTCCATCTTCATTGTTACATGGTAAGTTTTCCACGAGGACACCAAAATAAAAGGGGCTGTTGGAAATGAATATTTAATGATATTCTCTTGTTGTTTTCCTTTAAATTCTAGGGTGTACCCCTGGCTCAGGCCACTCGCTTACACCTCCTTGGGTATCTTCTTGTTAGGATTCCTGCTGTGGAACATTGACAATATCTTGTGTGACTCATTGAGGTAAGGATGTTTAAACATTTGTGGTTGGTCAAAGTCAGTGGCTGTGGTTTGGACACATCAATGAGCTATGACATTATATTTGAGGTCGTCATGATCACAGGAGATCTAGCTCATTGTTGAGTCTCATCCCCAGGGCTTTACACATTAATGTTTGAGGATCAAGGCTCTTTGTCCTAAGCCCCGCCCACCAAACTAGCACACGCGCTTCACAGTACAAGACAGAAAATCCGAGGCAGGATCTCATCTTTGAAATGCTAATATGTGACAGACTGTCAGGTGCTGATTGGTCAGAGAGTGTGCTCACTGGAAGAATCACGAGTAGTAGGAAACCGAGCAAATGTATCAGCAATCAGTAAAAAACTGCAGTTTTTGTGCTATGATAGCCCCGCCCAAATTGAGGAGGTACCATGTGCCTGATACCAAACCAAGTAGTGCTCGAACTGTAATATGGAAAAGTGTCTGATTTAGACGATGCTGAAAGGCTTTTATTGAATTACTGATTGATATTAGCAAAAACAGGTTGCCTACCCTAGCTTTAACCAAACAACTATGTGTCTGTTATTTGTTTTTTCAGAATAAAAGACTCTGTGTTGACACCATATCGTATTTCATTTAACTACATTAACGACACGTTCTCTTCTCGTTCTCCAGTCGGTCTGGGAAACATCGGTTTCTGTGTTTCCGTTAGAAATGTACAGGTCGCATATGCGCTAGTAGATGTAAAATTTACACGCATTCGTCTCAAAAGGCCCTGCCTTTCAGAAACCTCTGCAGACTCACCAGACGTGAGGAGTGGGTACTAACGCTAGCAGCGTTTTGGTGGCAGAAGTTACATACTAGAGCTTTAAACTTAATTCATCCAAAACACATGATTCATGTTAACTCACTCAGTACAGCAAAGGTCCCTTAGCTGCTATGGAGAATGACACGTTCTGTTCTGTCCTTTATTTAGAGCCAGTAGACAAATGCTGCCCCCTGCTGTTGGAGTAGTAACACAGTTCCACGCCTGGTGGCACATCTTCACCGGCCTGGGATCGTACCTGCATATACTTCTAAGGTGAGCTTTCAGCAGCAGGTGATTACAGCTACAGTGAACTTATGTCCACTGATGTCTTTCTTTTAATGTCTTGTAGCCTGCAGATCAGGTCAACCTACCTCAAGTACAGACCAAATGTAAAGGTAGGGTTTGCTTTCAGCATTTGCATATTTTGTAGTTTGTCATTCATTCTTTTATTTATTTATTTATTTATTTATTTATATGTCGTGTCTAAAAATTGTCCAGTTTCTGTGTGGAGTTTGGCCCACGTTGCACATCGAGCCTCAGAAGACGAGCTGAAGCGGACGGACGTTAGATAGGCTCGAGGATGGTGACTGCCATATCCACACACCATCCGCACAGGGACCCACTGCCCACTGCTGAGATACTGTCAGCCCACAGGCAGGACACAGGGTGGACCCTAAAGACACCACCACAAGGACACTGTGGGTGGGATTTACTACAGTACAGTACAGTATAGCTCTAATTTTAAGAAATGGAAGATTGTTTTCTCATCAGTCCTAATTTATTAGACTAGTGTTTTCTTAACTTAAGTGACATTTTAAAAAATATATAATTTGCTCCTTTTTAATGCAAATGTGATGTGTAGTCCACTGCAGTGGTGACTGTTGAAGGGATCATGGTTGTTAGCTTGATTAGGGGCTTGAGGAAAATAATTGACATTGTCTAAATAATCATTGTATGTTGGGCTGCAAGGATTATTTTCTCTTCATTAATTGAGTACTCAGTTTGAATGATTCACAAACAAACCAGAAAATTTTCAGGTTTAAGAAGCTGAAAGATCAAAAAAGTGTGTTTCAATTCAAAACGCATATTTAGTAATTGATTCATAATTGTATAAGCGTCGCAGCCCTAGTTGTATGTTCAATCCTGTGAATGTTTCAATCCACTGAATATATTTAAATAGATGCAGAAACTGAAGTATAACTAAGATAATTGTTTTTTTTTTGGATGAAATCACTACACGGCATACTAACGACCAGATAGAAAGTGAAAGTGCTACTGATTTATTGCAGCTTCTTACATTGTTTTTTTTTTTACTTGAATATCTTCAATCAAAACGTGACAAGACTGGAATTCTTATTTTTGTTTGTTGTTTTTTTTTAGTCGTCGTTTGATTGTTATTGCCAAAGTTGCACTGGGATTTCAAAACGACCGTTTAACGTGAGCGAAATGTCGATATCTTTACCTCATTCTAAACAAACTGAGAAAGGCAGCGCTTATAATACAGTCTTGTTAAAACATCACAACACTGACTTTAAACGATGTGTTTTGAACTCAACTGCTTGTTAAAGGGATATTCCACACTAATGTGAGGACTTTAGAGTCACCTTTCAGAGCCAAAAGGGATTTTCTGTTTTTCCGTTGGGTTTTTATATCTGAATCATGAGCTTCTTTTGAGTAAGTGTGAGAAGAAGAATCCACATTAGTGTGATCAGACATAAATAAGCGTCACTGGAAATGCATCAGGTCAGAGTGTCGAACCTAGCGAACTAAGCCAGCCACAACTAAGAAGATCCACTTTGTTTTCCTTTTGCTATACATTATTATTTAAAGGACCAAGTGCATGAATGGAACATCAACACAAAGGGCACATACACACACCTTTCTGCGGTGTGAGACAGTCTCTTATACAGCCACTAGGTGGCAGAAATATCCAGCTTATTTCAGACATTGCCATGTGTGTCATTTGTGTGCATTGACAGACTACTGAAAACAAACTCTTAGGATCTTTGTCTCAAGTGGTGGATCTGTAGTGTTGTATGAAGGGCTTTTTTTTTTTAGTTTAATTTTAAATACATTTTTTTTGCTACTGTGAATTTGTAAATATATAACGATAGACACTGAATTAACTGGTGAATTAGACGTGGAGACAGTTGTGTTTGTGCGGCCTCCTAAACTGCTTTGTTTCTTGTTTCTCACAATGCATACTGACTGTTTCACTAACTCTCTATAACACCTGCTTAGAGTCAGTGTTACAAACATTCAAAAGCACAGACGTACAATGTGTGTCAGTAAAGTATTACCGTTTGAAGATGTTGTCGTGTGTGTGTGTGCGCGCGTAATCGCCTCTCATCAGTTGTCAAAGAAGGTGCCTTATTGTTATCCTCGCAGCGTAATCCAAGTTGCCTTGATGTTTGTGATAAAAACCCACTCATGTTGTACCTTGTGTTTTACAATGTGCCCTCCACCCGATTCTTTGGCTTTCCATTCATTTCATTAACAGCTTTGTTGCTATTTGTAGCTGAACGTGTCCATACTTATGTGTTGAGGCCAGAACAGTCTTTTTCTGTTTGTTTGTTTGTTTGTTCAACTTTGGTAATGTGCCAGTCTTAAATGATGCCCTGATTTGTCAAATAAAACAATGTTGTCTACAGAACAACTTGTGTGTATGATCTTAGTTCAGATTGCAGTGTGACTGTACTCGAAAAATGACACCGTCCATTATTCTCTTGGCTTCACTGCATTAACCAGGCGACCACCCATGTCCCAAAAGAATTAACACTGTTTTTTGGTGTGTATCTGCGCCATTACTTTGTTTATTAAGCCCTAAAGTTTCAAAACAAACAGTTCACCCACTGCTGAGAACGCTGAGTTTTATCGTATTCTTGGGCTGAAAAAGCCAGGAATCGTGACATAAGGATCCCTGTCTCCTGAACAGCAGATCCTCCTGTACCTGACCAATCACAAGACAGTTGGGAAAGCTCTCGATGGCTGGATGGTTGCTGGAAATGGGCCTCTATACACCTATGTACATATTCCATTAAAAAAACAGACGTTTGCAGCTAGAATAGTAGTTTACCACATTAACAATGTATAGAGTGTATTTCTGGTTAATTTAATGTTATATTAATTGAAAAAAAAGTGATTTTCACCCCAGTCACCCCAAACTTTTGAACGGTAATGTACTATTGTACTGTATACCAGGGAGAATATGTACGATTGCTTGCATGACAACCCAAATATTTATTCTATTGCGCAACACGCACAGCTGACGATTTGTGCGAGGGTGGCGTGCCCTTTACAAGTCTGTGCCCAGGGGGACCCACTGGCTCATAATCCATACCAGGTTCCACCCTCTGGTCAGTAGATCCTCATTTTCTCGAAGCTCCGTGGGTTGCGCAGAGCTCGTTGTGTCACAGTGTGACTAAACAGGACTCTTTTGACAGATTCCCGTCGAACCCGCTTAATGCAGAGTGTGAGGAAACTCTCGGCGCTTTGGGGAAGTATTTGTTTTTCGGCTGGCATCGGTGGAGGAAAAAAAATAATAAGATAAAACATCAATGTTTGTGTTGGATTCTGATTAAAACATGCATCACCTGGGTTTTCTATTCACAGACTGAGTCACGGAGTCTCTTCGTCAAATGAGTTGGTGACAGGTAAGTGCACCGCCCAACGGCTGCAGACAACATGCAGGTCTTGTGTTGGTGTGTCTACAGTTAAAGCATGATGGGAAAATTACCATTTCACCATTTGGTCAAATATGACACACTCATTCTGGCATTGTCCTAGCCTGTGCACTTACTGGAATTCCATCTCTAGCAGACACTATTGCCATCTTTGGTGTGGCAGGGGCCAACAATAAGAATCTAGACGATACAAAACATTGAATGGCCAGAAGGTTGATTCTCCTCCAGTGGAAGTTTCCCCACCCCCCGAGCTGGACTCGATGGATGCAGGATGTGTTGCACCATCTCAGCCTTAAGATACAGAGACCTACAATGCATGGCTCCTTGGCCACATTTGCAAAAAAATTTGGCAGCCACTCATAGACCGTATGAAAGATAGGCTCCTAACTCCAAATTTCAAAAATAACATCGTGCACCCCAACATCGTTTTCAAAAAAGTTGCCATTTGATCAAGCCACATAAATACGCCAAACCAATGGGCGGCAGTGTAGGGAGAAGGATAACGCCATGTAAGCCAATCAGAATCCTCAGAATCAACGACAGCGAATAACACCACTGACGTTTGAGAATCTAAAACCCAGTTTCTCCCAGTTGACACGACAACACATAACCGGATTGTGATATTAGATCCAAGTGCAGGACAAGTCAGTGGTAAGTGCAAGTTTTAATGAAGTAAAGAAGAACAAAGCTAAGCAGAGCAAAGCAAAAAGTGCACAGGGACATTAAGCAAACGCAAAACAGACAACCCAACAGAGAAGGAAGGGAAAAGAGCGAGTATATATACACACACCAGAGGGAGGGAGCAACAACGAGACACAGGTGAAACTAACTAGGGCGGGGCAGGTAATCAAAAAAAGGCGGGAAAGCAGATAAAGACCAAAGTGACATGACATGACAAAGAGGTGAGTATCCAAAACAAAACAGCATGTGTCAAAATAAAACAGGAGATCCACAAAAACCAACAACATACCATAAATCAGGAAAATGAAAGCCCAAATTAATGTAATTATCTGGGTGATATTTTAACTCTCGGTTTACGGGGGGGGGGGGGGTTGAGGCCGTGATAGAGAAGTTAAATCTCTGGTTAAACTGCGTAGACCAGGGTTCTTCAATCCTTGTCCTGGGGACCCACTGCCCTGCATGTTTTAGACGTTTCCTTGCTCCAACACACACTGATTCAAATTATCATGCTTCTGCAGAGCTTGTTGATGAGCTGAACATCTGATTCAGGTGTGTTGGAGCAAGGAAACTTCTGAAACATGCAGGGCAGTGGGTCCCCAGGATCAGGATTTGAGAACGCTGGCATAGACGACAACAAATCAGAGGTCTTTCAATAGTTGCATGACTTTTTGTGCACAAGAAGTCATGCAAACAGTGTGACACGTGCCAAAACAGCCACATGGGTGAGCTGACTGCACTGCTGTGCAAATGATGGGTCTGACAGTTGGATACGTCATTCATCAGCTGACATCTGAACAGGAGAGCCTTATGAGATCGCAACAGACACAAGGTGTGTGGGAGTAGGGGGTACATGGCTGGAGGTCAAATGTCTGAAGGGGTACAAACATGTGAAAGGTTTGGAAACCACAAAGGTTGCTCTGGGAGCTTCATGTCCACTCAAAGGGACTGCAGTGATGGTAACAAATGGCAATGAATTGTCCAGTCAAACACATCATACATACATATATGTTTTATAAACTTGTGACCTTGCTTTTCCTACGGCAAGATGAGTCAAACGACGTGCAAACTATAGTAAGCAAACTGACATGCAATGACATGCATGACATGCAGTCGTCCTCGGCATCCTTCAATTCTGCCGTCAGAAGAGCGTGTTTTGACAGAGAATGATTACAGCATTCGCCCCATTCCTCTCTGGATATTATATGGAAAACACTCGCTCTGTAGAGGCAGTCCGCGCTCAGTGCCGTTGAGTTACATACGCAAATACATCCCGGCATGTCATCAAAACACAGCTGTCATTTAGGATTCTCGTGGTTTCTCCTGTGCACACAAATCCGTCTTTGCAAAACACACGCAGTGTCAATCATGTTGCCGAGAGGTGTCCTGGACTTTCAGAGGTAGTTAACTGGAATTACATAAGTGTTCTCAAAGTTGTTTTCAGTTTCTGTCAATACTTTATTTCCTCGTCACCTAGCTAATGAATGGACAGAGTGCAAATATGCCGGCATTTATTGGAAACATCAAATCCAGTTTTGGCCTGCAGAAGGCAACAAGACGCTTGTGAGTCAGCGTCAACATTTGCAATAATAAGAGTTTCAATCAATGTAGTTAGAAGGTTTTTCCCCAGTTCTCCCACTCTCTTTGACTCATATCTGCTGAGGCGAGGATGTTATCGCTCACACAGAGGTTATAGTCCTGCTTCAAGTAGCAGTAAAAGACACACTTTACTTCAGCGCGGACATGACTCATGCTGGGAATGACCAAGTTGCCCCAAAGGCTGATCAGCTGAGTGGCAGCACGTCCTGAAGCTTCAGACGTCCCTGCTGAGGCGCTCAACACATGACGTGCTATACATTTTAAGTCCAATCGATATGATGTATTTGTATCTGTATGTATTTGTAGTGTTATAGTCATAGTCTTTGGTCAATGACATTGGTCTCTCAGTCTCAGGGCCCTTGATGAAATGCTGGGCTGTCTTCCATGGCCAGGCAGGTTTGCAGCTGTTCCCTTAGCCTTAAACTTCCTTGTAATGGTGTCTCTCGATTTTTGGGAAATCCTAATCCATCCTATACCCAAGGCCCTTCAGGTACGATGAAATAATCTACGCTCTCCCTTTTAAAAAAGCTCCTTTTTATTCCCCATGATTGCAACTTACCTTGAATACCTTCATGGGGTACACTCTTAGAAATAAGGGTTCCAAAAGGGTCCTTCTACAAGGAACCTCTGAGGTTCTACCTGGAACCATTTGCTTCTGAAAAACCCTTTCCTGAAGAAAGGGTTTACCAAGGGTTCTTGGTAACACTGATGGTTCCAGTAAGAACCATTTTGATCCAGAGAACCCTTTAAAACCCCTTTATAAAAAGGTTCTACCTGGAGGGTTCTCCTATGAGGACAAGCCAAAGAACCTTATATGGTTCTACTTAGCACTTTTATTTCTAAGAGTGTAGAGTTTTATATTATGCATCGCAGCTGGAGCAAATGAAGGTTCGATGTAGAGTTCAACAGACAACAGACAGCTTTGAAAACAACAGTATTGTATAGGGGTTGACTAATTGTGACATGGCGTTCTTCATAAAATATACTGTTAAACACAACTACGACATCATGAGTGTTCTCTGTTCTCAGTAATTTGAAGTAGAATCTTGCACTTTGAGAACAAATACTACACTACAATGTTTTTTTCTCCATTAAATATGACTTTGAGAATGTTCCAGATGGGTCTGATGATAGTTTATAGATTAAGGCTGTAGTTGTTAGACATCAAAGAAGACCCTGTTATGTTTGGAGCCACCTTGCTGTTCTTGTTGGGACAGGAACACTTGTACATAATTAACAGGTGGTCTTCAGTGCAGATTTCGCACACAGCCCTGTGTACCAGCACACATGCACATGTCATAAACATAGACTGTCTGACTGACAAACAAGAAGATGCTCTGGCTCCTGAGTCTCCTGACTCTTCTGGTGCCCGGCCAGGTTCCTGTAATGGGTTTGCCTGTCCAAGCCCCAGCAGATCCTCCTACACCACGCCACGCTGGGCCATCTGAGGCAGACCAGGAGTTTGCAGAGGTATTTGTCATTTTATGCATATCATATTATACCTGTGAAGAAACAGGCTGGTGTTTACAGCTCTCTGTGGACGGATAGTGCAGTGTTATTCATGGGAGATTCCCTCTCAGCGACTCATCATGCATCCTGCTTCCAAGAAAAAAACAACTGTTTCATGTAACTTTTATCGTTTCCATAGGTTTAAACCATTATAAATTGCGAGTAGAATTGTTTCTATACAAATATTCTTGAGGAAATTCCAGTAAAATATGAAATTACATTTTCTCCTTCACACCAACACAACGAATACTGTTCACTGAGTCCTTCATAGGCCTGGGTATTTACATTCAAATATAAATAAAAAACTTCCGAGATATGTGACAAACAGATGACTGCAAGCTAAATGTCTCTAAGGGATTTTGGTTGGAAGAATCTGGTGAGATATTGAATCACCCCTCATCTAACAGCTTTATGGAGCAATTTGGACACAATGTGGGGACCCATTTTTTCATATCTGCAACTATTTTGGTAAGAGATTACAGCTGTAAGGTGATAGGAATGGAGTTGGACAACTCGTTTTCTACATTGCATTTAGGAAAAAAACCTGTCATGGTCAGACACAAAGACAAATATTTATCAAAAATGATGTTGGCAAATGGTTCCAAGTTGACCGTCCAACAAAAGCCCAATGGGTGCAACCGGTGAATGAATATACTATTATGGAAAAACTCACTTTCGTTCTCAGGCTTGATGGATTATGTACTCGCACCAAGATAAAGATGTTAGCCTTAAAGATCAAGAAAAAGTTACTGCAATGAATGCACCGGTCTGACAATCAACACACAGTGAATAACATCTGTCTATGACGATTACTGTACAGATGTTTACAGAGCTGCAGGCTACAGAGTCGATGGGCACTGTGTCACTTACAGTGCATCAACACTTCTGCAACATGCTGTTATTAAAGGTTTGAGGAAAATGCCTGGAATGTTTACTGGGAAGACTGTTGTCATTTCTTGGTCGGATGACCATTTATGTTCCTCCTCATCCGATGTGATATTCTACAAACAGTTGACACATTAATGTTGGTTATTATATTGTCAAACCATAGTTGTGATCATTTAGATGGCGGTAGTGATACACCACTTTGCACACGTCTTTAGGAGTATCTACGGCACTTCTACGGCGACCAGCCTAAGTCAGAGAGACAGAAGAGGAGCGTGCACTCAGGTGGAGATGCTGATTGGAGGACTGGACTCGGGGATAAGCTCCAGAGCATGCAACGCTTCTTTGGGTTACCGCCAAGTGGACAGCTGACCAAAGAGACTGTGGCAGTCATGAAGAAGCCACGCTGTGGTCTGTCAGACGTGGATCGATTTGAAGACACAATGCGATGGAGGAGGAAAACCCTCAGCTACAGGTTAGAAAGTCCCAGTTACGATCAAGTTCAACTGCGACGGTGAAAACCTGAGTGTGAGGCTCTGCTTTGAGTTAAATGTACAAGAGAAACTTGACATAATATGGTTGTAATTCAAGTGTTGGAGGAGCTTTGGTCTTTTGTCTTTGGCAGATACAAGCACCTTAAATGGGTTTTCTCAGAAGGGTAGCTGGGGTCTCCCTTTGCGTGGGAAGGAGCCAGTTGAGGTGATTTGGGCACCTGGTAAAGATGCCACCAGGGCACCTCCGTAGGGAGGTGTTCCTTGCACATCCAAATGGGAGGACACTTTGGGCAGATTAAGGACCAGCTGGAGAGATTATATCCCCTTGCTGGTCTGGGAGGTCCTGGGAATCCCCCAGTCAGAGTTGGACAATGTGGCCAGGGAAAGGGAAGTCTGCTAGAGTTGCCTGCTAAAGCTGGTACCTCCGCGACCCAATCTCGGTTGACGATGGATAGATGTTTGGTCTTTATGAAGAAAAACAAGGTCTTTCACCTGAAAATAGGCTCTGTCAAGCAACACTATCAGACCTGACAGAGGCAGTGCACGGGCAGGCAAGAGCAAGATGCGTTTATCCATCAAACTGCTGAACAACCTTTGTTTTTAAGCAGTTGAATTTACTTCTGAAACTTTAATTTGTGTCTTTTTATGTCTTCAGTCACAACCTGGTTGCAGCTGCATTATTAGCACACAACGTTGCTGTTGCCTCCATCTGTCCTGACATAAAATGAATCACTTCCTGTGTGCAAAGGGGGGAATGCCAAAACAGGCACAACAAGATTTAATCACTCTGTATCGTAGTCCAACTTCCTGTTCATTGCTGCCGTTAGCTCCTTCCTATGTCACCTCATGAATGCATCTGCTCAGGGTGGAATTTATCCACCGACAAACAACCTTAGAACCTCACAACCAGAGAGGTGGTTATTCGCACCAGGAATGTTTGTATAAAGTTTATAACCAATCCATCTTAAACAAAAGCAGCCGATTAATCAACTAATCAAAGTGTCATGCAAATCAATCAAAGAACAGGCTATTCTATGCTTCTCATTGAGCTGAATGAATAAGGGCTTTTCATTTTTACTTCAGGATCACTGGCTCCAACCTGCCCATCTCTGCCTCCAAAGTTCACAAAGTCTTCAGGGCAGCATGGAAACTCTGGTCCAGTGTTGCGCCGATGAATTTCCGCAAGCGGAGCAGGAGAGAGGCTGATATCGTCATTTCTTTCCACAATGGCGGTGAGCTCTAAAGAGAACCCCTGAGAGAATTAGCTAAATCAAAAAAGCAAGCCTACAGGTCTCTGATTCAATAAATGCTTTTTTGGCTGCACTGCCTGTTGCAGATCATAAGGATGGCTCACCATTTGATGGCAAAGGAGGAATCTTGGCTCATGCCTTTCTGCCTGGGTCTGGAGTTGGTGGAGATGTTCACTTTGATGCTGAAGAAGCCTGGAGCTTTAATTCTACTGGTAGCCTTTATACTGTTGATATACATTCTAAGCTTCTGTGTCAATGATCTTCCCTTGTATCTAGTTTATGTTAACCTGTTACAATCAGAAGGTCCTTACCCTTGTCTTTCCCCTCACATGGCTTCTGTTCCTGCTCTAGGTTATAACTTATATGCCATGGCAGCCCATGAGTTTGGCCATGCACTTGGTCTGCCCCACTCATCTGACCCTGGAGCCATCATGTACCCAGCGTACATCTTCGACCCCAGCTACGAGCTGCGGCTCTCCTTCCGTGACGTCAAAGACATCCAGCACCTGTATGGTAAGTATTTCACTTGTCGGATTTAACAAAATAAAATAAACTTGTGAAGTATCTGTCTCAGAAGAGCACAGTTCTTTCATCCCAGGCTGGGAAAATGTGCCTCAGCCTGGGATGTGAAGCCCAGGGGCTTCTGGAGCTGCAGTGTGCAAGGACCAATTGTGATCAGAGGGCTGGGTTTATAGCTTACTGTTAGCAAAATAGGGCAAATAACAGGTATGAAATTGATGATGTCAGGCAGGCAGAGTTCTCTAGGATTCGGCTGAAACTCTGTTGGGCACCAGCAGGGTCCAAACTGACACTGATCAACTCATCACCTGTTGAGAAGAAGGAACCCTGAATAACTACACCAGCAAAATATAGCAAAGTATAAGTATGTTCCTCTTCATTGTCAATTGACACAATCTTTGTTGTTGTCGAACAGGACTGTGTGTTCAATCACAGCAGTGTTACAGAAGGCCAAACAGCAACAGACCACAACATCCTCTTTCTAATGTTTCATCATGACACTGCAGTAATTTGCCACTGACAGTTATGCAAACATATGATGTCCAGCATCGCAGATTGAAATCTAAATTCCCACAGTCTGTTCCTATGAGAATGAAATTAGGCCCCTTATCTCCAGTGAAGGACAACCTTAACACTTCAGCATACCAAGACATTTTGGACAATTTTATGCTTCCAAATTTGATGCAACAGTTTGAGAAAGGCCCTTCACTATTCTAACATGACTGTGCCCCACGTGCACAAAGCAAGGACTATAAATACGTGGTGTGGAAGAACTTGACTGACCCGCACAAGGCCCTGACCTCAACCCCATCGAGCACCTTTGAGATGAATTGGAACAGAGATTTTGAGCCAGGCCTTCTCATCCAACATCAGTCTGACCTCATAAATGATCTACTGAAGGAATGGACACAAATTCCCATAGAAACACTTCAAAATGTTGAGGAAAGTCTTCAAGAAGTTTGGAAGCTGTTATAGCTGTCCAAAGGTACTTTAATATGGAGTTGGTAACCCTGTTGATGTAATGGTCAGGCATCCTAATACTTTTGTTCATATAGTGTAGTTTTGTTTATGTTTATGGTTTATTTTGTGACATCTTCTTTGACATTATGAAACTATATGCAGGTGATATATGGTTTTCTACATTTGTCAGGCAGGTTTTCTTTGATTCTGACTGGACTCAAGAGCAATGGATAATTTAATACGTCATGCTCTTGTTGTCTCTGTCAGTAAGACACATTTCCTTCTTGGCTTTCCTGCAGGTGTTAGCGCCAATTTTGCTTCACTGTTCGCAAAAAAGCCTCCTCCAAGAACGCCTGACAAATGTGATCCGGATTTGTCTTTCGATGCTGTGACAGAATTACAACAGGAAGTGCTGTTTTTCAAAGATAGGTATGTAAATTGTCCCAGCATGGTTCAATTACATCAATAATGGTGTCTGAGATAATTTCCTGTCTTTTCAGATTCATGTGGCGCAAACATCCTCAGTTTGATGAAACTGGAATCACTCTGATAAACAGTCTGTGGCCAGACAGTGTTCCTGCCTCCCTGGATGCTGCCTATCAGAATGTGCGAGAAAACCTGAATGTGTTTTTTAAAGGTAAATTAAACAATTTCTCTACCAATTCTCTAATAAAATTGCAAATTATGTCTACATTGGTCCTACAGTATATCAACAAATATCACATATTTGTTGCAGGACATCAGTACTGGCTGCTGAGGCAGCAAATCCTTGAGGAAGGTTTTCCCAGAAACATCTCAGACCTGGGTTTCCCCTCCAGAGTAAAATCTGTTGATGCTGCTCTGCATTTCAGAAATGAATTCTACACTGTGTTCTTCACAGGCCATGAGTGTTGGAAGTACGTAAAGGTGTTACACATTAGTAGCTTCGCTTCAAGTGATAGGCTTTATGAAGTCTGGTTGTATGAGGTAATGCCACATTGGACTTAATGTAGTCCAGGGGACAAAAAGCAAGTCCCCATAATGAGAATTACTTAATTTTAAGGTGAATACATTATTTTAAGGGTTCGGTAAAGATTAGTGTTGGGGTTCGAGGTTAGAAGGTTGAAATTCTTTTGCACAGGCCTCTTGATCCGGAGTGTGGTGTTGTTGGTCCAGTCCAGGTCTACCAGTGGGGAGACCAGGGTTCAGTTCCCAGGCAGAGTTCTGGGCTGGAAGAGGGGGCCAAAAACCCTAAAGATTAGGGTTTGGAGTTAGGGTTAGAGTAAGTCTCATGCAATGTCCTCTGAAGTTTGTGGTCCACTCATTCCCAGCACCAAAGTCAATAGAGAAAATTTGCATTTTTAGCATGTACAACTTTGGAGCTGCTGGGTTAGGGTTCGCCGCAACAAGCATATTCTTAAGACGATCCAGATTTGATTGCATTAGTTGAGCCTTTCGTTGGTAAAAATCTGTTCATACTCTGTTGGAAGCTACATTTTCGATTTCAGATTTACATTTTAGAGTGAGCCTCTGCTGACTTTGTGTCATTAATTATCGCTTTATTGTCGTTGATGTTGTTAGTTGAGTATTCAGTGGAATCATAATGACACAGTTCTTGAAAGATTCTCACGCTGCTTTGCGTAAGTGTTTTGTTGTGTGAGTAAAGCCAAGATCAGACTACTTCCCTACTTGCAAAGTTACAGAAGCATCTGTTGTCACAGACTTGGTGATTTCTCATCCGCTGTGGGTTTACAGCTGTTCAGTTATGAGCACGATCCCTTTATAGGTATCATAAGACACATCAGATAAACTCCAGGCTTTAAAGTGACCAAAAATGGTAACTGATTCTGTGCAGGGAGTTTAAGAGTCTAATTTCTACTCTGTGTCATTTGTTTATGAAACTCAGGTACAACGAGCAGCAGAAGATGATGGAGGAGTCACCGGCTCTCATAGAGCAGATGTGGCCGGGTATTCCAGCTCCGATAGATGCTGCTGTCTTCTATGATGGTAGTTACATCACCTTCCTGCTCTGCAATCCGATTAATTTATTAAAAAATAATAAAATAAGTTGAATTATGAACTTTGCAAATATGTTGAGCTTTTGTGCAATAAACCACTAATGTAACTTGAGATGGACCAACTTCCCCAAAATGGTATCATAGAAAAAAATCTACATTTCTGCACAAAAATGTGCACTTTGCTCCCCAAATTTTTTTTATGGCTTTTAAAAGTTGCCGTTCCATCTTAAATTGTGTCAGCATGTTTGGTCCTTGAAATTGAGGGAATTGGTCCTCGAAAAGTCTTTGAATTTGATGTCATCCAAGGTGTGGGAACCTTGTAAAATGTTTAATTGGAGGGATGTTGAAAATGGGACCGCATCTATGTTCCCCGGGTCCTATGTTCCTCGCTTTGTATGTGACCGGGGAACATAGGACCCTTTTTTAGAAAAAGGGTCCCTTGTTCCCCGCTTTCACCCAAAAGGACCCGGGGAACATAGGACCTTTTTTTTTTTTTTTAAAAGGTCCTATGTTCCCCACTGTTGCCGGTCCTGAACAAACCGGGAAACTCCCTCTCTCACTCACTCTCTCTAACCCTTATCCTAAGCCGAACCCTAACCCCAACCCCAACCCTAACCCTGGAGCTCCACACCCAGGCTTCCACAAAGTGGGGAACATAGGACCTCTTTTGGGAAAAACGGGGAACATAGGACCCGGGGACCATAGGTACAACCCCTTGAAAATGATGACCTTTAGTCCTAAACAAGTGCTTTATGAGTGTAAATCTAATTATTTATTCACAACCAGGAAATTAATATCCACATCATCTTATCCTTTCATGCACCAAAAGTGTAAATAAGGTGGGTTTTCATGCATTTGTGGTTTTCCAAAACACACAGCATTGGCAATACTGTGTGATCCTGGTGTCTTAGTTGAACATACCATTTATATATATATATATATATATATATACATATATATATATATATATATATATATATATATATAACATACTGTATCTTGATTTTCCACAGGATTTGTGCACTTCTTCCAGGGAAGCATCCACTACAAGTATGACTCCAACTCTCGACACGTCATCTCCACCAGTGCCGCTAATGAAGTGCTGGAGTGCAACAAGGACGACAATGAAACACTGACGGAGAGGAGATAACTGAATAAAGATAAAGAATAAAGAGCAAAGTGTAGTGATGCATGTGGTTTTTGTGTGTGTGTGTGTGTGTGTGTGTGTGTGTGTGTGTGTGTGTGTGTGTGTGTGTGTGTGTGTGTGTGTGTGTGTGTGTGTGTGTGTGTGTGTTACATCACTAGTTATATCCACCAATAAACACACCGTTCGCATTACACAAAATTGAGAAGTGATGAATGGTTTGGGGAAGTGGTTGAAACGGTAGTGTAATAAAATGGTGTAATAATAACAATTGTGGTTAAAAATACTGCTGTTCTATTGTGATACATAATGTCACATAATGCAAAATGTATTTTATGATAATAGGTCTGCGTCATTATGACACAGCGACTAACTGGTCACTAAAAATGGGGACAAAAATGATTTTTTAAAAAGACTGAATGTCCGCTTTGCCGGATGTTGCTTAAGATAATTACTTGTCATTACATTACAACTAAATCATCGCTGTTCCTGTCAGTGTCCAATATTTGGTAACACAGGCTCCAGTGTAGCTTTCCACTAACAGTGATGTGACGGGTGTGTGCAGTCATGGATTTTTACAGATAAATATGTCCATGTGCACCTTTGTGAACATGTGAGACATAAATGAAAAAATTGATTTATTTAACTTATTTAACTGCAGAAAATGCAGTGACTCACTAACTTGAAATGAAAAATAATGGGGGGGGATTTAAAGATGACGGGGTGCGTCGTGTCCGTGCTTGTGCGCGTGACGTCGCCGCTTTGCCAGAGGCAGCTTGAGTTCAGTGTCAGACGATTGAAGATGAAGGGTAGAAAAGGCTTCTTGATATCTGTTTAGATATGTATACTTTTGACACAAACAGCAACATGATTTTCCATTAATAGCAGTGAGTTTCTAGCAAATGATCCTTTTTAAATTAAATTCATCCCCAAGATTGAACATTTTGGTTTATTCAGGATAAGAAAAGTCATTTTACGATTCCATTATGTCACTATTTTACTGTTTTACTTCTATTTTTTTTTATTGATTTTATGCTTTGTTGCTGTGCCTTTACTGTAAATCTGTAAATGTGCTCTTGAAATAAAGTTGACTTTTGGCACAACCCCATGTTTAATAAACCTTGGCTGCACCTCTTCTCTTTGCATAATATGACGTGTTATTTAAATAGTGAGTCATATAAACTTTTTTTAAAAGTGATGATAACACTTTATAATAAGTAGTATATATAATATATATAAGAAGTATATAGTAAGTACACAAGTTAAGCATGAATAATGTTTGAATTCGTCATTTAAAAGGCATGAATACTCATTAGTATGTCGTTTATAAACACAGTTATGCATGTTTTACTCATCCCATCAGCTGGGGGGTCTCTGTATTTATGCAGAATATATAGCAATGAAGATATTTGTGGTGATATTTCATAGAGTTCCCAAATAAAAGTGTTTGCTTTGAAATGGTACAAAATGTATTTATGATGCAAAATTAACTGCAAAAAAAACTGTAATATAATAACAATTCTGACTTTATATTAAGTGGGGGGTGGTTAAGTGGTCCATAGGCCGGGAGTTTGACACCTCTGATCTACATAATTCATGTATATATCTATCAATTATTTCATGTTTTCCTAGATATTTCCTAGATCAGCCATATTAACGTTCATATAGTCATTATTGAGATGCACAGTGATTTAAAAACCTATTTCTTTTTCTGTGATTACAAAAAGATCACCATGAGGTCCATTTATTAGTGTTTCTGGAGCTTTTGTATACATCCTACACTGACAATAGTGCCCGATTAATATGTAACTAATATGTTGTTTCATCAATAATTCACTGTTTTGGGGAATTTTTTCTGGTGGGAGAGCGATCGAAGCCTCACTTCCTCTGTTGCCCATAAAAGGCTTTACTGAGTCACTGACTCCTTCAGGTAGTTGCTCAACGCTGCCAATCCCCAGCCTTTATAACAGCAGCCTCCAGCCCAGGAAAGTCACAATCACCAGCGACAACATGAAGACTCTCCACCTGAGCATTCTGCTGAGCCTGGCAGTCGCAGTTTACTGTGTGCCGATATCACATTTTACTGAGCAGGATGAGAGCTTTGCAGAGGTTTGTATTACTTGATGTGACTTTTATAGGATTTCCCGATCGACATTTCAGCATCTAACTTAACTCTAACTTTTCTCTTCCAGATCTACCTGAAGAAATTTTTCAACCTGACAGAGGAAAGTGGGCCAACCTTCAGACGAGGGATCAGCCCCGTGATTGAGAAGCTCTCTGAGATGCAGAAGTTCTTTAGTCTCCAGGTCACAGGGACGCTGGACACCGACACCATTGCCTTGATGAAGAAGCCTCGCTGTGGCGTTCCGGACACCAAGCTCTCTCGTTTCTCCACGTTTGGAGGAGACCTCAAGTGGCAGAAGAACAGCCTCACCTACAGGTGACTGATCTGATCTGAGAGAGTGAACCTACAGCATGTGAGACAGAAGTGACAACTTTTTCCCCCCCGCCCTACAGGATCGAGAACTACACGCCTGACATGTCCAAGTCAGAGGTGGACGACTCCATCGAGAAAGCGCTGCAGGTCTGGGCCAAAGTCACTCCGCTGAGGTTCACACGCATCTACAGTGGCACCGCCGACATCATGATCTCCTTTGGACGCCAATGTGAGCAAAGAAGCTACTTCTCTTCCTCCTTCCCTTTGACCAAGCACTCATGTATGACATGAATGTGTCTCTCTTTCAACAGCACATGGAGATTTTTACCCCTTTGATGGCCCTGATGGCACCCTGGCTCATGCTTTTGCCCCATCGACTGGCATCGGAGGAGACGCTCATTTTGATGAGGACGAGAACTTCACCTTTCGCTCCAACGAAGGTGAGTCCATAAATATAAATATAAGCAACTTTATTTCACCTTTGATTCACCTCGAGACGAGCTTTCTAACTCACCTGTGAATGTGTGTTCCCCGCTCTACAGGCTATGTCCTCTTCATGGTCGCAGCCCATGAATTCGGTCACTCCCTGGGCTTGACTCACTCCGAAGACCCCGGTGCTCTCATGTACCCCGTGTACACCTACAGAGACCCCGAAACCTTTGCTCTGCCGCGGGATGACGTCAACGGCATCCAGTCTCTCTATGGTGAGGACTGAATCGTGACTCACAGCTGACACAAACAACACCCTGCTACTGTCTCATGAAGGATTTTCTCTAAAACGTGGCGCTGATGCGATGTTATATGTTTAATTTGACCTACAGGCCCAAACCCCGACAAGAACCCTAACCCTGAACCACCAGCGCCCACCACCCCCGATGCCTGTGATTCCTCCATGGTCTTGGATGCTGTTGCCAGCCTGAGAGGAGAGATGCTCTTCTTCAAGGACAGGTATGATTGACATCTTCCTGTTATGAGCACTATAGGCAACTGCTTCACCTCTCATCCGAGAAGCTTCTTCTGAAGTGATCAACTTCCTCTTCACATTTTGGCCCCTGATAACTGATTTCTTCTCTTATGTGATCCTCAGCTTCTTCTGGCGCATTTACCCTCAGAGCTACAGGCCTCAGCAGAGTCTCATCACAAACTTCTGGCCTGACGCGCCCACCGACATCGACGCCGCGTACGAGAGCCAGCAAGCAGACAGGCTCATGCTCTTTAAAGGTATGTTCTTTTTCGTTTGTCCACTTGAAAGATCATTCGTCTTTTGCGCTCACTAAAAAAGATGTTTTTATTTGTATTTTCTGCAGGTCGCCAAGTGTGGGCCTACAATGCCTACACTCTGGATCGTGGATATCCAAAGTCCATCTCTAGTTTCGGTCTGCCTGAATCCGTGAAGAAAATCAACGCCGCTTTCTATGACATGCACTCTGCCAAGACTTTCTTCTTTGTCGGCGACAAGTACTACAGGTGTGTTGAAATCGTGTGATTGCTTATGGCAAAGTATCTAGGTAAAAAAAAGCATTATTGAACGATAAATAACTCTAAATACCATCAATGTGTCTCCAGTTATGATGAGGCCAGTGAGACTATGGATGCGGGATTCCCCAAACGTGTTGATCAGACCTTTTCCAGACTGAACGGCAAAGTGACGGCAGCTCAACAGTTCAGAGGTGAGTCCTACTCGAGCTCCTCAGCAAAGACGACGTGTAAAAACTCCTTAAACCCGGGAATTAACAGCTTCCATCTGTGTTCCGCAGGTTTCACTTACATCTACAGTGGACCTCACATGCACGAATACAGCCTGAGGAGTGGGAGGTTGTTCCGTGTGCTCAGGAACAGCTACTTCCTGCCCTGCACCAAGTACTAGAACGGCTCACTTAACAAGCTTAATGTAGCATGGAGCTTAATGAAGGCACCGAAGTATCATTATTGTAATGTTACACAGTTACGGGTATACTGGCTTTATGCCTATGCTGAGAAAGCACCTTAAAAGCACCTTACATGTTGTTGTTTTTGTTTTATTGATGTAATATTCAGTCTTAATTCATTGCTTTTGTTGCTCGTTTAATTTTGTGTTTGAGCTCTTGAAGTATCACCAACTTTTAAAATATAGCGGTGTAAAAAATAGGCCTCTCATATACTTCAGACGCAGGTATAGTGAAATTAAATTAAGATGGAGCGAGAAATAAGTTTTATTATTTAATTCATTATTATTATTTTGTTAATATCACGTATCCTGGTATATATACAGTAGAACTGTATTTCCCATAAGAAACTTGCATACCACTGGTGGTACACGCACAGTTTTAGAACCGTGGACTTAATCTATATTTGTCATTTTTTACGAAAATGTAACACAGTAAGGAGTATTTATTGTCAAATAAAAGCCGTTCAAACCCATTTTGTGTTGTGCTTTGTTGTTTGTGGAACACAAATTGAATGCTGTCTGTAGTATGTATTATGTATAGTTATACACTCTTTGAAATAAAAGTGCTAAGTCCAACCATATAAGGTTCTTCGGCTTGTCCTCATAGGAGAACCCTTTTTGGCTCCAGGTAGAACCTTTTTTACAACCCTTTTAAAACCCTTTATTCAGGAAAGGGGTTTTAAAGGGTTCTCTGGATCAAAATGGTTCTTACTGGAACCATTAGTGTTACCAAGAACCCTTGATAGACTAACATTTCATCAAAGTTCAAGATCACAAGAAAATAAACACAAAAACCACTATAAATACATCTTCTTACACTGGTGTTTATTCACAAATGGCCAGATAATGGCGCTATAGATATAAGGTCAAAGGGCAAGTAAAGTTATCTGAGTGAATCCTGAGAGGAACGTGAATTTGTTGGTATCTGTGTCTCTCGCTCTGCTTGTGTATGTGTGTGCATTTGTGTCTTTGTGAGGAACACAAATAGTATAAACCAGGTGGAGTGAGGGCTTTTTTTTGGGGGGGGGGGGGGTTAAGACCTGGTTTTAGGTTTAAAGGTTGGGGTTAGGAAGTTAATTGTGAGGGTTAATGTAATGTATTAGGTCTATTAGGGTCCTCACTATGAATGAAGTGCAAATGTGTGCGTTTGTGTGTTTTATTGTATTTAATGCGTTGTGAGGACCAAAAATGTATAAACCACATGGAGTGAGGACATTTTGGGCACGTTTTTGGTTGGTCTTTGCATCTTTAAATGGCTTTTTCAAGGTTAAGATCTGGTTTAAAGTTTGGGCATTTAGTTGTGATGGTTTAAGTTTAGAGTAAGGGGCGAGGGAATGCATTATCTCCTGACTTTGCTGCACAAACGTGTGTGTGTGTGTATGTATGTGTGTGTGTGTGTCTGTGTGTGTGGATCCTGGAAGCTAATTAGTCACTCCACTCTCAGCTGGACTCCTCGTGTGTTGTTTTGTTCTTGTCTGTGGTTTTAGGCAGAGGGAGATATCTAATAGAAATAGTTACTTCGCAAGATCAAGCGCCACTTCATAAAATCACATTTTAAGTCAAATCACTGAAACTCAAAGCACATTTTGTCCACATGGGGGCAGAATAACAAAGTGAACTCAAAGCACATTGGAGTTGTGTTTGTGTTCATCTGATAAAAGTTGAACGCCCAACGATTTTTAGGAATAAACTTCAGTGTAAAGTAAAAACAGTCAAAGAAAAAATCGCTTCACATGCAGATTTGGAGTAAACCAACGCTCAGATGTTATGTTGAAGTGAAAAAGCATGCATTTACTGAACCTTATTTGAGGGTTTTCTCAGTCCTGGTCCATGGGATCCACTGCTCTGCAGCTCTGTTTGAGATGTTTTCCTGCTCCAACACACCTGCTTCAAATGGTCAGCTCGTCAGCAGAAGCCTGATAACGAGGCTTTTATTTGCACCAGGTGTGTTGGAGCAAGAAAACTGAGATTCAGGACTGAGAAAACCCTGCTTTATTTTAACAGCATACTTTAAAAATAGGTCCTTGTGTGGTCAGTTAAGGATTCATAAAAGTCTATGGAAAGAACTCTGATTTATTTTGGATTTCTAATTGTGATATATTTAATGTCAGTTTTTTAAGAATGATATCAAACCCTAACCAGATTTATAGAACATGCATGGTTATTAAGGTTTATAGAACTATGAATACAACGTTGTCAATGTGTATATTGCTTGATGCTACTGTATGTGGTAATATGTGTTTCCTGTTTGTTGCGTCTTTGTAAGCCTTTATGGCAGCAGGGTGGAATAGTGGTTAGCAAATGTTGCCCCACAGGAAGTCGGTGGTGGGGTAAATTCCCCCAGTATCAACTCAGTTTTCAGTGGGAGAAGTTCCTCCTACGTCCAACGCATGAAAACATGCTCCAAGAAACAGCAACGGTGATTCATGCTCACTTATGTTTTCCAAGACATCATCAGTGATGTATAAGGATGCATAAGTACATCTATAAATGGACACTTATCCTAACCTGAACCATCACAACTTAATGCCTAACTCTTAACAAACCAAATTCTAACGCTAAAGCCAAGTCTTAACCCTAAAAAACCTTTATACAAGTGTGCGGACCAGCCAGAATGTCATAAATGTCCAAAAAATAGGTTTGAATAATGTGTCCTCAGCCTCTGGACAAAGCCCCTTATCTCTAACAAAGGACAATCTCAACAATTCAGGCATACCAATACAATTTGGACAATGGTATGCTTCCAACTTTGAGGCAACAGTTTGAGGAAGACCCTTTTCTAGTCCAACATGTCAAAGCAAGGACTATAAAGACATGGTTTGATGAGTTTGGTGTGGAAGAACTTGACTGACCGGCACAGAGCCAAGATATCGAGCACCTTTGGAATGAACTGGAACAGAGATTGTGAGCCAGGTCTTCTCGTCCAACATCAGTGCCTGACCTCATAAATGCTCTACAGAATGAAATGGACACACGTTTACATAGAAACACATCAAAATCTTGAGGAAAAAATGTCTACCAAGAAGCATGGGAGCTGTAATAGCTGCAAAAGTGGGACCAAGATATTAATGTACAGTTATCATCAAGTTATCAAGTCCAAGAACAAGTTATCGTCCACTAAGAAGCACGAATTCCGGAACTTTTTGAAGGAACATCATGAAGCCAAATTATAAAATAGTGAGTCACGAAGGTTCTTACATAATGAGTGAAGCGGCACATCATGCCGAGGGATCACCTGTGGCTTCTACAGAGAGTAATCCTCGAGCTGTCAGGAAGACCTTGTTATAGCTGTTATCTGTGGTTTGAGGCAACAGGGATTTAGAGTTCAAGACAAGACCAAGCTTGTCAGCGTATACTCCCGGACGACACGGCTCGACAATGTTACACAGCAGCCTGAGGGGGTAGAGAAATGCAGTATCATCGCAGTCATGCGTAGGAGACTGTTTCCTTAGTTTCAGGGGGAAACAACAGCAAATCCATACATGGAATGTTGTGTCAGTGTCAGACACTGGCAATAAAGGCAGTTGGCCAACACGCCCCCACTCCTCAGCCTATATAACAAACCTGCTGTGTGCAGTGCAGACACACAACAAAGGAAGGATGAGGTTCTCCAGTCTTTGTGTTCTCCTCAGCCTCGCAGTGGCTGCTCACTGTGACCCACAGTCAGAGACGACGACTGTGCAAGATGAAAACTTGGCAGAGGTTAGTTTTGAGATTTTAATTTGTGCATTTTGGAAACTGCCACAAATTAACCCAAAAAAAACCTTCTTTTGCAGAGCTATTTGAAGAAATTCTTTAACCTGACAGAGGAAAGTGGTCCAGCCTCCAGACGAGGGATCAGCATCGTGAGCAAGAAGCTCTCGGAGATGCAGAGATTCTACGGTCTCCAGATCACTGGGACGCTGGACAAGGACACCATTGACATGATGAAGAAGCCCCGCTGTGGCGTTCCAGATGGCAACATCGCCCGTTTCTCCACGTTTGGTGGAGATCTCAAGTGGCAGAAGAACAGCCTTACTTACAGGTGACTGATCTGAGCAAGTGTGAGAGAGAGAGAGAACTTACAGTATCCAAGACAGCGTTTGTTGACAACTTTTCCGTCCGACAGGATCGAGAACTACACGCCCGACATGTCCAGGTCAGAGGTGGACGACTCCATCGAGAAAGCGCTGCAGGTCTGGGCCAGAGTCACTCCGCTGAGGTTCACACGCCTCTACAGTGGCACCGCCGACATCATGATCTCCTTTGGGCGCCAATGTGAGCAAAGAAGCTATCTCCTTCCCTCTGTTTACTTTTAAAATTAGTTATTTTTTTCCAACCCTAACCCTATGTGTTTTCTCAGTCTTGAACCTCATTGGACATCAATGAAAGCAATATCAATACAATCGGGAGTTGTTTACTGGTAATTACATTCAAGAAAAAGCTAATACTTTTGTTGTTGGTGGTGCCTCTGTTTGGTCTTTACAACATTATTTATATGCTGCATCCTTCGAGCATTAGAATTCACTTCTGAAACTTTCTGAAAATGGGATTTTCCATTTGTCATCGTCTAATCTGTCTGCAGCTGTCTCGCTTTATGAGTGAGTTGCTATTGCCGTAAAACAAAAAAACACAAGATCCGAAAACAATCAAGTATATCTAAGGAGAATCTGTGTTACTGTAGTATTTCCCAAATAAAGACATGTTGGCACTTGACCTACTCTGGCTATGATAGGGATACTGCATCATATCCTCTATTTTGAATGAGACCTCTTGGTAGGAATGTAAATATCCCTGTATTTGTATTATTTTAAAAGAAGCGGATCATCTGGACAATTGCCATACAGTGTCACATTGTACATCACTCAACACACCAAAGAGAAAACAGTCATACCACAGTGACATGTCAGTGCTCGGAGCTACTTCTGCACACTGTTATTAAAGGCTAGCAAGGTGTTGAAAATGCTGTTTTTACTCTAAGCTCAGATTTATCGTTGTATCCCATAAATCTCTACTCAAACTACACGCAGGAAAACATACTCTTTGGTCTTGGGGAAGTGCATACTCTTAAGAGATCAGATAATCCAGTGACGTGAAAATGACATGTGTGTGTTCTGGCCCAACAGCACATGGAGATTATTACCCCTTCGACGGCCCTGATGGCACTCTGGCTCATGCCTTCGCTCCATCCAATGGCATCGGAGGAGATGCTCATTTCGATGAGGATGAAAACTTCACTTTCCGCTCCAACGGAGGTGAGTTTTTTTTGTTTGTGCTATGCTGCGTCAGAATTCATGAGCATGAAATTTGACATCTGTATTTTCTGCCGCACATGCAGGGTACGTCCTCTTCATGGTCGCAGCCCATGAATTCGGTCACTCCCTGGGCTTGTCTCACTCTGATGACCCCGGTGCTCTCATGTATCCCGTGTACACCTACAGAAACCCTGAAACCTTCATTCTGCCAAGGGATGATGTCAACGGCATCCAGTCTCTCTATGGTTAGTTCTCACAGGCCGGACAGTTCAGACGTCTCTTGCACAACTGTGCTTTCTAAATACATTTTCGTTCAACCCCCCCCAGGTTCAAACACTGAGAAGGATCCGTCTGTAGCTGAACCTCCACCTCCCACCACTCCTGACGCCTGTGATTCAACCATGGTGTTGGATGCTGTCACCACGCTGCGAGGAGAGATGTTCTTTTTCAAAGACAGGTATTACATAGAGGCGATTCTAGAGCAAAAATTCCCAGGGGGCCCTTCAGACCATTTTCCAAACTCTTGTGCCATGGCTTCTTTTGTACAGTTTCTTCTGGCGCAGCTACCCACAGAGCAGGACGCCTCAGCAAAGCCTCATCACCAGCTTCTGGCCCAGCGCTCCGGTCAATATTGACGCTGCTTTTGAGAGCAGGCAGTCGGACCGAATCTTTTTCTTCAAAGGTACATATACACAACTCAGAGTCACTATGTCGTGTTTTGCCAAATGTGTGAGTTTTTAACCATGTCATCCAAACAGGTAGGAAAGTGTACGCCTTCAGCGGCTACAGACCAGAGCGAGGCTACCCAAAAAAACTGACCAGGTTTGGTTTTCCGAGAAACGTGAAGAAAATCGACGCCGCCCTCTATGACGTACACTCTGGCAAAACTCTGTTCTTTGTGGACAGCAATTACTACAGGTGTGTACAGAGAGTACATGTTCATGTTTGATTTCACACCGTCACTCTTAAAACATGCAAACGACTGTCTGTGTTGTTCAGTTATGATGACGCCAGACGGACGATGGACCAGGGGTTCCCCAAACGTATCGATCAGACCTTTTCTGGACTTAACAAGGTGACGGCAGCTTTCCAGTACCGAGGTGAGTACTGACATCAGAGATATTCACTAAAGACAAGGTCCTCCTTTATTCGGTCACATGGTTTTTGAGTTTGACTGCTCTACAAGAGACAAAGACGTCACTGGAGGTATAAAGCATCTCTCTTTATATATTCCAGAGCTATTTAAAGGTGCCATACGTAAGAATGTGGCCAAAAAGGTTACTACAATTACAAAATTCAAAATACAGAGGTCTTTTAGGTTTTGTTTTCTGACATAACTGGCAACCCGTGGTTGCTCGGCAGCTGAGACTCTACTGACTGCAATGATTGGTAGACGGCGGTAGGTGGCACCACATGCTAAAACATGATTTCAAAACATAAACATGATTTGCAGTCTGCAAAAGATTTTTTTTAATGCAAATATTTTGTCTGTACTGTTGTTGTTGGTGAGTTCAGTTTGTTATATGAACATTATTCCTGAGTCTCTGTGACATATTAGGAGGATTTTATGACCAGTTAGATTTATTACATAATGCACCTTTAACCATCACATCAGCTTTTAACACTGCGTGTTTCTGTATTTGCAGGCTTCACTTACCTCTACAGTGGACCATATATGTTTGAGTACGACCTGAGGTCTGGGAGGTTGTATCGTGTGTTGAGGAACAGCTACTTCCTGCGCTGCACTAATTACTAACTCATGTGTTGAATGAGAGTGATTTATACGGGTAACAGTGTTAAAACATTAAACGTCACATATTTCTCCTATATAGTTCTATTATTTTTTTAAATATTTAACATTTAAACACATCTTTAGCTCTGCACACATACTGTATTCAATATAGTGTCTGAATAAACATATATTTTATTATGTTATACTTGTCTGTGTTGTCTTTGTTAACGTACTTTAGAAACACTGATGTGGTATGTTTTCTATAAACTAGTGGAGTGACTGGCAACCCGCGGTTGCTCGGCAGCGGAGACTCTACTGACTGCAATGATTGGTAGACGGCGGTAGGTGAAGCCACATGCCAAAACATGATTTCAAAATATAAACATATATTTCATTCATTTATACTTGTCTGTGTTGTCTTTTTTAACGTACTTTTGAAACACTGATGTGGTATGTTTTCTATAAACTAGTGGAGTGACTGGCAACCCGTGGTTGCTCGGCAGCTGAGACTCTACTAGTGTTGAGCAGGTGATCTCAATGGTGGGAAATTGGATGTGAAGTTAAGTACGATGAAAAGATAGAATGCGAGTTATAAAATAAAACAGGAAATGATAATAGACACATAAGCACAACTTTTCTGTGAGCTGATATTATACGGTTTAGTGAACGTCTTTCAACTTCACTCGCTTACGACTTTAAGTTTTAACACTTCAGTGTAGCAGTGGAATTTCTTTTTAAATAAACAGTGTTAAAATGAATCTCAGCAAATAGACAAGGCTTCACATTCATTAAACAATCCATCACTAAAATGAAATGACCATATGATTCATGATCAATGTGTCACTGAACTATTACTATTAGATGTTTTACTTGGTTGTAAACAAAAACCTGGACACTCTGTCTGAGGCAAAAATGTTGCAATCAATCAAAACAGACATTTATGGGGTCAGAGGTGACAGACAGAGGAGAGTTGTTGCAGATGATTGCAGCCAATCACCTTCTCTTCATCTACATGTGTCGCATGTCTTGGTCCTGATGGACCGCAGCCTCCTGCCAGAGGGGAACAACACGGACAGATTGCGTCCGAGGTGAAAGGGGTCATCTGCAATCTTACCTGCAAGTCTCAGTGTCCTGGCATGCAGGTCCTGGAGAGGTAGTAGAGTCCCTGTCCGAGCTGTGGCAGCAGCATACCAGATGGTAATTGAGGAGGTGAGGATGGTCTCCATGATGGCACTGCACCATCATCGCTTTTGGCAGGTTGGTTAGAGGAAGTACGTCTTCTGCTAGGATGTTTTGTCGAGGTCAGGATGGTCCCCAGAAGACAGAAAGACCCAACAGTGGGGAGCAGGGGTTGGGACACCTGATTCAAATGATCAGCTCGTCAGTAAGCTCTGCTGAAGCTTGATAATGACCCATTTATTTGAATCAGGTGTGTTTGAGCAGGGAAACACCTAAAACGTGCAGGACAGTGAGAAACCCTGTTGTAGATGAACCTACATAGCCTTCTGTTATCATTAAAACTCTAAAGATGTTTAATTGGTCCATAAAAAACATGGTGGCCAACATGGTTGCCTTCATGGAGACCAAGATCCACAACTGATGCTCAATCTGTGGTCAAAAACAATTTAGGTAATTGTACATTTAAAGAATAGCAGTGGTATAATTGTTTTATATAATATTCTATTCACACTTGACCTCACACATTACATTGCATGTTTATGAAAATGTCAGTGCTCTTCAAATCTTTAACATGCATCTTCATCAGGGAAATTAACGCTACTTAACCCTTTAAGGTACGCATTTTGAAATAATTTATATTTTATTATTTTTATTACAATTCGTTACAATAACGAAAATCAATATATACATTTTAAATTAGACAGTATTTAAGATAAAGGCCTCTACCAAATGGTTGAGATGTCTGTTCATAATAAAGCTGGTTTGCATAATTCATAAAGTACAACATTCAGAACAAATGACATTAATTTAGTGTTAGTGAGTTCAGCTTGATGCATTTTTCTATGAGATATAGTGACTTAAAGCGTGGTCGACCAAATGGTTGAGTAGTACCTTAAAAGTGCCATATGTAAGAATGTGGCCAAAAACAGTTACTACATTCAAATACAAAATACCGAGGTCTTTTAGGTGTCGTTTTTATGATGTAACTGGCAACCGTGATTGCTCGGCAGCTGAGACTCTACTGACTGCAATGATTGGTAGACGGCGGTAGGTGGCGCCACATGCTAAAACATGATTTCAAAACATAAACATGATTTGCAGTCTGCAAAATATTTTTTTTAAGCCAAATATTTTGTCTGTACTATTGTTGTTGGTTAGTTCAGTTTGTTATATGAACATTATTCCTGAGTCTCTGTGACATATTAGGAGGAATTTATGGCCAGTTGCTTTAGATTTATTACATAATGCACCTTTAAAGGGTTAAAGGCATTTTAAAGGTGAATGATCTATTATTCGACAACAACAACACAGTGAATAACCTCGTGTAAACTCTTGTTCTCTTGTGTTTTCTTGTTTATGGCTCAGGCAGAACAGTTTCTGATCAGTATCATGTTCATACAGGCCCAAACTCTTTATCTTAACTTTATGACCCTCCAGCTCCCTCGCTCATCAGTACAGTTTTTTTTTTTTTTTAATCTCCTCTCTGTTGATTGAACAGGCCTGTTCAGACACTTGCAGGAATGTTTTATTGCCCCATCGTGTATCCTTCCCAGCTCTCACGTCCAAAACACTGAAATCGACTGTTTCGCGGATACAAGAAATCCAGTTTGCATTCCAGCTCTTTATCTGAGCAGAGCCTACAGAGCTGAGAAGACGTTTAAGGAGCTGCACGGGTTTCTTCTCTGCAGAGGAAGAAGGAGTCATGGAAGGAGCACTGGCTGTTCAAGCGGTGATGATGGTGGTGGTTGCAGCAGCATTTTGTGGAGCTGTGCCCGCCACTTCACCCAGCCAAGAAGAGCTCGCTAAAGCCCAGGTAAACATTTGTTGGTGTGATTGGACCATGGGGTTTCTCTTTTTCTTCAATAAGCTGCATATGCAGGAGATATGAATGCACTGTGCATGTATAGTTCCAGCTTTATAGCAGTTAATATTGTCCGAAAGGGGAAAGTGAACTTGAATAAAAATGACAGTACAATCCTCAAGCATTCTGGGTGGATTTGATGCCACTCAGGGTCGACGGTAGTAAAGATGGGTGTGGTTTTGCACTGCAGGTACCACAGTTGTGAGCGTCAAAACGTATTACAAATAGCAGCTGGAGCTCTTTAATGATCTACTGGTGCTACACATACATTTGAGTCAGTCAGCAGGAGGAACGTGGGGCTTCATTTACTTACGCAGTTTGTGAACAGGCAAGGCAGGCAACTGCTTGGGGGTATAGGGTTAGCTGATAGGGGGTACCCCGACACTCAGAGCCGGAGGGCTGTTTTTACTGAAATGTGCCGTGACCAGCCGCCTCCCCGTTAAAAAACAATGGGCGATTTGCAATGACATCTCAGTAGGAAACCTCCCTAAAGGGGCCTCACCTCACGTTAACCTGTGTGAAGTTATCGTTCTGCAAGTTGTTTTTTTAAGCTATTTACAGTATTTTATTGTTCTTTACATTTATATTCTCACATTCTTTTTAATGACAAGGTTTTTCCATGTTATTTCATTCATTTAAGAAATATATATGTATTTTGAACTCATACATTTTTCGTTGGTAACATAATAGTGATGAACACTGGTTGGAAGGGCCCCCTGGGAATTTTTGCTTAGGGCCCCTACAGACCCTAGCATCGCCTCTGCTGTTATTACACAGCAAAACAAAACACTATACTGTGGGGCCAGTAGATGGTAGTGTTAATGCATGTACAATATGTCCAATAGCACTCTTGTCTTTGTAGCAAGAAGACCATGGGTTTGAGACCCGGTTGGAACAAGGGCCTTTCTGCATCGAGTTTGCATGTTCTCCCCGTGTGTGGGGGTTTTCTCCGGGTTCTCCGTCTTCTTCCCACGGTCCAAAAACATGCAATAAGGGGATTGGATAAATTGGACACTCTTAATTGACCGTAGTGTGAGTTGATGGTTCTTTGTCTCTATGTGTCCCTAGCGATCTGTCCAGGATGTACCCCGCCTAATGCCCTATCAGCTGAGATTGGCTCTTATTCTTATTTTTTTTATCTTATCTATCAGGGATATCTGTCTCAGTTTTTCTCTGAAGTGGGTGTCTCTGCACCCAAAACCGTGCGCCGCAGCTCGCTCGACTCCTTTGACGACACTCTGAGAAAAATGCAGGCGTTTTTTGGCCTGGACGTGACAGGGCGCTTGGACCCCGGCACGATGAAAGTGATGTCTCGGCCCCGCTGCGGTTTCACAGACGTGGCTCGCTACAGCCACTTTGCCGGTGGACCGAAGTGGGAAAAGTCTGTGGTCACATACAGGTATTGCAAAAGCTACACGTCCCAGCATGCACCTCACCCAAACACAACAAAACTCCTGTTGAAAGCCTTTTCACTCTCACACCACATGTAGGATAGTTAACTACACACCAGACTTGAGTCGAGACGACGTGGATTCCGCCATAGACAAGGCTCTGAAAATCTACAGCGATGTCATTCCTCTGACTTTCAACAAAATTACCAGCGGCACCGCTGACATTATGATCTCTTTCAAGGCTGGAGGTAATGAACACATTCTGCATCATTCAGTGTCTTTGATTCAAGTGCTTGATCAAGAGGTTGCTTCTCACCAGACCACGGAGACTTTTCTGCATTTGATGGGGTGAGTGGAGTGCTGGCCCATGCATTCTCCCCTGGGGCAGGCCACGGAGGTGACACCCACTTTGACGAAGATGAAACCTGGACTCTTACCTCAGCAGGTGGTGAATTAAACTGTTATTTGGATTTAAATGTGACAGCCTTGTATCCACAGTAACCTGATCAGTGTGCATACGCAGGTACCAATCTGTTCTTGGTGGCAGCCCATGAGTTCGGCCACGCAATGGGAATGGCCCACTCTCAGGTGGAGACGGCCCTGATGTATCCCGTATACGCATATGAGAACACAGATGGTTACAAGCTGCCAGATGACGACAAACAGGGAGTGCAAGCTATCTATGGTGATTAATAAACTACGGGTTCATTATGTAACATGGATACTTTTTTTGTGTGAAAGCACCTGACACTCACCTGTATTCAAAGGAATCCGACCCACGGTACCACCACCTGAACCAGAGACAACTCTACAGCCGACTAAAAGACCTGAACCAAAACCAGAACCAGAACCTGAACCTGAACCAGATCCTGAACCTACACCAGATCCCGAACCAGCACCGGACAGGTGCAGCAGGGACCTGGTTTTTGATGCCGCAACCTCCATTGGGAGAGGTCTTTACTTCTTCAAAAATGGGTGAGACATTAATTGTTGAGCAATTTGGAGATTTGAGAGCATATATTTTCATACTACTATCAGTATCAGGTATGAATGTTTTGTATCTAATAACTCTTTGATGGACCGGTGTGTGTGTGTGTGTGCGTGTGTGTGTGTGTGTGTGTGTGCGTTGGATTTAGTTACCACTTTTTTTTATGTATATCAGACTTTATGGTGTTTTTTTGCAAATGTTCAAAATGTTCAAAGCCTATGCACAGTATATGCAACAGCAGTATTTTGTATTTATATAAAGTGTGGGTGAACTTAAACTGTATGGATATGCAGTGGTTCCTGTAGGCTTTGTGTGTCTGTGGTGCCCCCCACAGGAGGGGGCTACATGTCCATTATGCTTGGGGCCCCCAAATTCCTTCAAACGGCCCTGCATGTCTGGCATGGATCTTGTGTCTTGCCAAAACATTTAACGTATCAGCACAGTGAATTAAAGAATTAATGAATGAATGCCGACTGTGATCTTTTATCAGATATTTCTGGAAGAAGAGCAGCTCCTGGGACGGCATCATAATGAAGCGAATTCAGTCTGTCTGGCCTGAAATCGGACACGTTGATGCTGCTTATGAGTATAAGGCAAAGGATACTGTTGTTGTTTTTGAAGGTAATTATTACTAAGTAAAGACATGCTACCAGTTATATAAATATAAACTATCCTGACCATGCCTTTTCACACAGGGGACCATTACTGGAAGATCAGAGGAAACGCCGTCCTTGCTGGTTATCCCAAACCTCTCAGAGACTTTGGCTTACCTCCATATGTCAAAAAGATAGATGCTGCTGTTCATGAGCCATTTACAAGCAGAACCTTCTTCTTTGTGAAAAGGAAAATGTGGCGGTATGTAAAAAAAGCATATGTAAAAAACAATACATGATGACATATATTGATGAACCCCACTTCATTCACCTTACCCACAGCTACAATGAAAGGAGGGAAAGGATGAGTTTTGGGTACCCAAGATACATAAAGGTAGAGGTGCCCGGGATCACCCGTGTGGATGCTGTTTTTGAGAACGAAGGTTAGTACCACTTAAGCTTTACTGTCCTTCTGCCACAGCCTTGTGTTCCTGTGCAGTACTGACGCAAAACCCCTCTTTTCTCAGGTTACCTGTACTTTTCACACGGATCCACACAGATCGAGTACGACTACAAGCGAAGACGAACCATCCGCACTCTGTCAAACTACGACTGGATGGATTGCGAATAAAAGAAACAGCTTGTTTCGCCGTGCTGTCACCTTGAGACACGCACGTACAAAAACACTATATGCAACAAAGCAATGGCCTGTACCATTAACTCCTCACGAGTTATTGTAGCATCAAAGAAGTAATCTGCAGCACACAATTATAATTAAGATGTGTAATGCTTTAAGTGCTTTTTTGGTTACTTTTTATCAATAAACATGACTCAATAATCACACAAAATATTTTTCTATCATGACTGAGTACACAATGTAAATTAAGATGCACTGCAGCTAGTGGTATGTTCTTATTTAATTATATGTGTTGCCACTGGATAAACTGTAAGAAAAATTTTTATGAGATCGGGCACTTAAAAATCTTAAAATCTGTGGAATTATTATAATTTATTTCTCACTTTAGCAGAAAACAATGCCAGACTGTTGTTAGGGTGAAACAAGGCCCTGATTTTTATTTAAATTATTACAGTCTATGCATAGTGGATATATATAGGATTTCAGGTTCATGTGGCCTGTCAAGTTATAAGGGTGTTATTTCTGTATTTATTTGGTAAGAGATAAATAAAACACATTTGTATTGTGAATATTTACCAGTCCATATCAACACAGACACTTTTATTTTGAAAGTGTGTAAATAATAATATCTATCATATTTTACTACTTTTTCAAATATTTTTATTGCAATATCATGAATATTATGAGTTCATGTTGCCCAGCCCGAATGAATCAGTTTTTCTCCAAAAAATACTTTTTATCCCTTGATTGATGCCTTCTTGGTGGTAAAACTACAACAACCATGATGCACCGGTCACATCTGACGTCAGCGGCGTCCCCTCACACCCCCTCACAGTGATTGGCTGGAATGTTTATCCCTCCGCTGCTGTGTTGTGTGCGTATGGTACGTGCGTGTCTGAAGGTGAAATAGGACCGAGTGTGTGTGAGGCTGTAGTCCAAAATGTCATCCAGTGGACTTTTAACAATGCGCACTCAAATCTGTAAACGTCTGGTAAGTGTGAGTTTAGAAGACAAGCTCCTTTTCCGCTCTGTTTATGTGTTGTTTTCCACAGTTATGCTAGCTGTGGCTGAGAGCAGCTAACGTTAGCGCAGCTGCTACAAGTATTGTGTGTCTGTGTCATTGACAAATTCTAATTTAAGAGCCTGAAAACAACTCACTAAGTAACGCAGGTGATGTAGTGAAGCTGTTACTGTGTTAGTACTCTGTGCAACAGCAATGTCGTATTTCTAAACGACACAATTAAGAAACTAACAAAGCTTGTTGTTTTAGCATGTTAACATCTGCAAACTGTCCCCACTGTCTCTCCTTATTATTAGAATTACTGTATTAATATATTACCTATGCTAAGAACTTTCAAGGTCATCTCCGTGTTTTTTGCAGTCAGACAAAGGAATCCATAAAATTGACATTCACTGCTTCATAAAATCCTACTTCATAAAATCTTCCTAATAAAAAGATGGGGCGTGCACCTTAATTAGAGTAGACCTGGGTACCACATGAGCTTCAAGTCTGGCCAGTAGGGGTCAGTCAGGTAAAAATGCTATAATCAATTTCCTCGGTTTTAAATGCATTCAGTTAAAGGAAAGGCCCACAGGTTGCACAGTCAAACGCTGAATGGAAAGAATGTACCAGATATAGCCACTCTCTCATTCATGGGATAGATTAATCATGTCTTTTCATCCTGATATTCCAGGCTCTCAAGTACCTTTCAAGAGCTTACAGTACTCGGCCCTTGCTCAATGTGAGTATATTTAAAACAACAGTTTCATGCTTGGATTGGACATTTGAATCCAGTTTTCCTGACTCAAATTCACACATAATACATATGGTTTCAGGAAGTTGTCATCGTCAGCGCTGTCCGCACTCCCATGGGCTCCTTCAAAGGCACCCTGGCAGCAGTACCAGCCACCAAACTGGGCTCCATCGCCATCAAAGGAGCCATAGATAAAGCAGGTATGTCCATTCATGTACTCACTCATTCAGTAGTGGCTCAGTGCGCATTAACCAGATTTAAACCTGGCATACGCTGCACAGAGAGTCTGCCAGCAGCAAAGAATGATGAACGACACTCATCACTACATACTGACTATGTATTTTTTGTCGCCTCTGTGTAGGCATTGCTCCCGAGGACGTGAAGGAAGTCTACATGGGCAACGTACTTCAGGCAGGAGAAGGACAGGCCCCCACCAGACAAGCTCTGCTTGCTGCAGGTTTGTGTGTGTGTTTATACGTGTGTCTGCAGTGCCACTGTGTTGTTTTGATGTCCACAAAACGGCTGCACTCTGGAATGCCATCTCTCTCTATAACTATAATGCTGACTGCTCGCAGCTAGATGGTGCTGTTTTTTCTCACCTGAAAGATTTAAAAAGGTCATGCATGCATATTAAAGACTAGTCTTTATTGTCAAGGTGACACAGGCAAGGTGTACCTGCACCACCTTGGTGAGGCCTCTTCCAGGCTTTTGTTATTGTACCCAGCATTTGAAATGGAACACTTCTGTCACAGTAGTAGTAGTAGTAATAATACATTAATGAATAATGGGTAGACTTTTGTGTTGCCTGTTCTGTAAGGTGCTCAATATTTTGGAAAAAGTTATAAAGCATATAGACTACATATACATTGAACAACAGATAAAAGAGACTGGAAAAATACTCTTATTTTTTTTTACACTGAACTAGTATAGTTATGTTTTAATTTGTCTTTGTAAATTCAATAATAATTTGTCCGTGTTTTGTTCAGGCTTGACCCAGGGCACTCCAGCAACAACCATCAACAAAGTCTGTGCTTCTGGGATGAAGTCCATCATGATGGCAGCCCAGAGTCTAATGTGTGGACATCAGGTATATAAAATAAAATAAAAAAAGCTATAAAGTAAATTCTTATCACATGCCGCATTATGGACAGGATAATTTAGGATTTTATTGCAGACTTTGCCTTTGTGGGATACACGGATGAATCAGAGCAGCTTTGTGAGATGTACCTACTGACAATAGATTGGGATAGCCCTAACCATGTAAGTTTATGGTTTCGCACTCTGGTCTAATGAGTTTGACTCTGTGAAATCAATGAGAGCCGCATGAACTGGAGTACTACAATTTAAATGGCAAAGAACCACCAAACAATAGGTGGAACATTTCTAATTGAAAGTCTTCTGACGGATATTGCAATTCTCTATTTGATTTGGATGGGGAAACAAAAATCTAACTTTTGTCTAATGTGATGGAGCATTACCACAACAAAATCAAAATAACCACTATGTATACTCTAATGTGGTTGAGAACATAAATATAGGAATTGTCTCCAACAGCATTTTGTATTTGCAGTCCAGAGACATGCAGATTGAGATTAGGTAAATTTCAAACTATGATTATGGGTGTGAATTATGTCAGTTTAAGTTGTGGGTTTTCTCTGTAGGTCTGACCCCAGCTTCCCTTGTTAAGGCTTAGACATGTCACACTTATTTCGACTTGGGAGTCTTTACAGTTCAACTTCATTTGCTTAATTTTTATTTTTTTTCATTTCTAGGACGTGATGGTGGCAGGAGGAATGGAGAGCATGTCGAACGTGCCCTATGTGATGGCCAGAGAAACGCCAGCCTACGGAGGAGTGAGGATAGAAGACCTCATCGTCAAAGATGGACTCACTGACGTCTACAACAAATTCCACATGGTATCTGCCCAACTTTATTTCTAAATGAGAGCAGATTTACAGAATCATAGTCGAGAGAATTTACTTCTCCATTACAAACTGTTTTTTTTTTTTTTTTTTTAAATGCCTGAAAGAGTGTTTCCATCTTGCTGCATGTGCACTGCATTTCTGATGATGATTAACAATAATACACAATAACATAGGCATAAGTTGAGTTAACTAACCGTATATATATATTGATATATGACACGTTTGCTTTTACAATGTTCTCTTTAACAGGGGAACTGCGCAGAAAACACAGCCAAAAACTCCAACATCACCAGGGAGGAACAAGATGCCTACGCCATCGGCTCCTACAGCCGCAGCAAAGCGGCGTTTGAATCGGGAGTGCTCGCCAAAGAAATTGTACCAGTCAGCATTCCCCAGAGAGGTAAAAGACATTTCTCTTCTAAAATAATATGGTTAATTACACAGAAGTGATTTTTTTTTTTTTATTAATTTTTTTTAATAGGTAAGCCTGATGTGGTCGTCTCTGAGGATGAGGAGTGGAGGAGGGTTGACTTCAGCAAAGTCCCCAAACTGAAGGCAGTGTTCCAGAAAGAAAACGGTAAATAAGTAGCTTTTGTTTACCTTAAATCAGTCACTAAATAGCTTCTTTTTTTTATTGGTGGTTGCTGGATCTTTGAAAACAGGAAAGCTCATTTCAGACCCAGTTTATACTGAAATTTTACCTCTAACCCAACTTTTAGTAATGAAATGTAAACACAACAGTTCACAGACTGTATACTTTCCACACTGAAAGGTGTGTAAGCAAACATTTTCAATAATAATTTGTATTTCTATTTTGTACTTATGACAGCTGAATTACACCAGTGTGGGATAAATAAAATCTAATCCTTGTTCATACAAACCTTGCATGTGTTTCATTGCACTATTTTCCTTCTGACTTGCTGCGTGTTGACTCGTTTTTTAGGCACAGTGACGGCAGCCAACGCCAGCACGTTGAACGACGGAGCTGCTGCTCTCGTTTTGATGACGGCAGACGCTGCAAAGAGGCTTAATGTCACTCCGCTGGCAAGGATTGTTTGTGAGTTAAAAATTGAAAGATGGGAATGTATTAGATTTTGGTGGTCTGCCTTTCGATGTGTTAATTTAGCTCAAACATTCACTACAATAGAAATTGGTGAGGTTTTGGTGATCAAATGTCAAGGTCACTGTGACCTCACAACACACTTTAATGGTGATAAGTTTATTACTATGGCTACTACTTTTATTAATTACTTTGAAAACCTTCATTATGTATTTATTTACATGCATTTTGCACAGTTGTGATATTGTTTTAACCACATTATGTTCATGTTTTGTCCATGCAGCCTTTGCAGATGCTGCAGTTGCACCCATTGATTTCCCAATCGCTCCTGCATACGCTGTACCTAAGGTAGGTCCGGTAATAATAATCGGGTGCTTTTGTGTGAGCTCTCAACTCCACTGTGTCCCCATGTTTGCAGCTGTAATACTAACTCCTTGTGTGTGTGTGAATGTGTGTCAGGTGCTGGATGCAGCCGGGCTGAAGAAGGAAGACATCGCCATGTGGGAGATCAACGAGGCGTTCAGCGTGGTCGTGCTGGCCAACATCAAAATGCTGGACATTGACCCAGCAAAAGTGAATGTCAACGGCGGAGCCGTGTCCCTGGGACATCCAATCGGGTAAGGAGTAGAGACTGGCGCAGACCAACTGTTTGTTATTTATGAATCAGGGATTTGAGATGGAATGAAGGGAGAAGAAGCTTCCACTGCTCCAACACACCTGATTAAAGCGGCTCATTATCAAACTCTGCAGAATCTGACCCCAAACGACCCATTTATATGAATCAGGTGTGTTGGAGCAGACAAAATGATCAGCTGTAACTAATGAAGCAAATCAGACAAATGACCCAGAAAGTGTATCTCTTTCCAGGGAGAAATTGACCTGAAATCAAAGCAAGCCCATAACATCATGAGCATCTTGTCACTTAACATTGCCTAGCTAAAGGTGCAGTGTGTAACATATAGGAGGATTGTCAGAAATTGAATATACTACCCATAAGCACCCTACCGTTCAAAAGTTTTGGGTCACCTATACAGGTTTTGTGTTTTCCATTAAAATTCACACTTTTTTTCATCAAGAGAGTTGCAAAATGAATAGAAAATATAGTCAAGACATTGACAAGATTAGAAATAATGATTTTGCTATTCCAAATAATAATTTTGCCTTTTCGTCAAAGAACCAGCAAAACTGTTTTCAGCTGTGCTAACATCATTGCACGAGGGTTTTCAAGGGTTTTCTAATCATCCAATAGACTTCTAACGTGATTAGCAAACACTATGTACCAAACACTATGTACCATGCACTATGCACCGATTAATCGGCCAGTGATCAGAATCGGCCAATTTTCACGTGATCGGTCGAAATCGGTGACCGGCCGATCAGTCAGAATATTCCGATTTTAATAAGCCGTTCAAATGCACCCACATCGCGCAGCATCAGCAACACGTGCACGCGGCTACACGCACATGTAGTAGAATGTAGGGCTGGGCGGTATACCGGTTCACACTGAATACCGTTTTTTTCCGTTGTGATATGAATTTCTAATATACGGCCATACCGGTGTATTTGATTACACAACATCCGCGCACCCGCATCGCTGTGGCGGTGCTGGGCCGCTGTTGTCTGCTTCGCGAGTGAGCGCTCTGCATGTAAACGTTTCATTAATGTTTATATATTTGTTTCATTCACTGAACGAAGCCTGTCATATTTAAGACAAGAGTCAGGACCTTAAATCACTTGCACAAAACTTTTGATCAGCACTCAGCATTTGTTTGTTTGTCATTTAAACCTGTGCGCGCAGAGAGCGCGAGGCGTTGTTGGCACGGGGCGGAAGAGAGAGAGAGACACACACACACAGAGAGAGAGAGAGAGAGAGAGAGAGGTCATTTATTTATTTGTGTGTAGGTACTATGTTGTGAAATATGTTTAAACTTAAATAAACTACACATACAGGTAGTGATTAGTTTTTGTATTTTTAGTTGGATATTGGATGTGAACAACATGGTTCCATAACACTGCACTTTTAAGATGTGTGTGAATATTCCACAGCATTATTTAGTTCTATTTTATAGTGGTAATCTGTTCAAAAAGTCACACTTTAAGTTATTATGTTCCATGGTAGCATGTTCAAATGTATCATGACAATTGTTTTTGTATTTTTATTTATACTTCTATTTCATAGTGATTTGTTTTGTATTTTTAGTTGGATATTGGATGTGAACTGATTGTATTTCTATGTTAAAATGTTCTATTAAAGAGAAAAGATGCAAAAATATATATCTTTCTGTATGCTGAAAAGTGGTTTAAAAAATTGAAATCGGAATCGGCTAAAATCGGTATCGGCAGGTCAAACTTCTTGAAAAATCGGGAATCGGCCCCAAAAATGGCAATCGGGCAATCAGTGCATCCCTAATTAGAACACTGGAAATGGGCCTCCTATACACCTATGTACATATTCAATAAAAAAACAGACTTTGCAGCTTGGATTTCTGATTCATATAATGTTATATTCATTGAAAAAAAAGTGCTTTTCCTTCAAAAATAAGGACATTTCTAAGTGACCCCAAACTTTAGTGTATCGGTAATGTATGTAACCACATAGCCACTACAAACTGGGTCAGGAGTTTCCCTGTTGATCTAACCAGGGAATGTATATGGCAATTGACAAAAAGCCTAAATTTTGTGCAGGTGCACCTCAATGAAAGTGAAAATGTTAAGTAACGTTATTGGGGTGAATCAGCTGCAGCACTTCCAGTTGTTTTGTTTAAGTTCTTTTTTTTTCTTTTTTTCTTTCTTTGTTTTATTTTTTAATGATCTACCAATCATATTTTCCCTCGTGGGAGTGTAAAGTGTTATGACGACAATGATGGTCACAAAGTTGCACTTTGCACTTTGTAGTGAGTGGCAGCCTTTTAAGGAACTCAATGTGATCATAAAGACGGTATCAAGTCATCAAAATGTGGATTTTTAAAAATTAATTATGCTTTTGTCTTTTTTTTGTCAGGATGTCCGGGGCGAGGATTGTTGTTCACATGGTGCACAATCTGAGCGCGGGCCAGTACGGTCTCGCAGGCATCTGCAACGGTGGCGGTGGAGCTTCATCTATCATCATCCAGAAATTGTAGGAAACTTGAGAGACATATTCTGTCCCTGTTTGTCTCTTTCTGTAGTGTTTGTTGATCTTGGAGTTCCAACCGCTAAGACGCATGTAAGCTCCCTTTTTACTACTAAAATTTGTTATAGCAAACACCTGTGGCCTTTATCAAACATGACTCCAAAATTAAACGCTCCTTTTGTTTGTCAACACGACTTATTGAAAAAGATTTATTAATATTTAAATCTGTACTTGAAATGGCTCAATAAATACTGTTATTTTCTTGAAAGTACTATTGTTTTATTGGTCCTTATTGATCCTTATTTCCTCTATGATTCTGACTGAAAACCGGTGGATAACGTAGGTTTTGCTTCTTCTGCAACACAGTCATATTGAACTGGAACTGTAATTACCAAATTGGCCTCTAGATGCTGCTGTTTCCCTTGTTATATTATGTGTGCTCCATGTCGTAGTGGACAAAACTCAACATGATGGAGTAAGTTTTTGTGGTGTTGGCCTGCAACTAATGACTCTTCTCATTATTGGTAAGTTTTGTGATTCTATTCTTCATGTGTGCATTTGTTGTATGTCAAAAAAAATGTCAGATATGATAACGATGCAAACTATCATAGGTAGACCATGGCCAAGAGGAAAGGAATCTGGCTTGGAACTGGAAGATTGCTGGTTCAATCCTGAGCAATGACCAAGTTCTTGTGCACAGGTAAGTGCTGTCCACTGCTCCTGCACCAGCCCATATACAGACACACTGTAAATGATTATATTCTAAATAAATGAAAAACCAGATTTAAACATTTAAGACATTTAAATGATCAGGAAAGAGACCTTTTGTTTTTCAACTTAATTGGGTCATAATATTCAGAGAGGGTATTCGCCACAGGAAATGCTGTCATATAGAGTTTTTAATTACCTAATGTAACAGTGGAAAAATTGAGCAAAAGTGACCTAACTTACTTTAACATGCAGACTACTATACTAGAAAAACAGCACACATTAGTGACCCCAGTTGCCCCCACCTCGCTTGAAAGCGACCAGCAATGCAAATTGATAATCCGTAACTACGTTCAGAACATTCCTGTTATCATGTTAAAACTGATATCAGTAAATATGTATTGTATAGTTTTCTATTGTTTTATATAATGTAACTATGTGCTATGTCCTTGTGAAGAATATTATAATTAGTCTTTTTTTGTAATACCAAGTTCTGTATTGTATTGTCCAATCACCCCATGAGTCGATTGGTTGTGTTGGTTTAAATAATAACCACACGTTAATGTGTAAATCCAGGAGAGTATCTATACAATACTCAGTAATTCAGGACTTAAGTTGTATAATGTTATTGTTAGTCCAAGACTATCATAGCGTCATTGTGACTCACTGGAATATGACGTCCTTTACGACCTTTATTAAATATCATGTCAAAATTATTCCTCCCTTTTTTCCTACCAGTTAACACTGTGAAGCACTTTAGTTACGTATTAACGGGGGTCAGAAAGTCTTCCAGCCATCACTATTTGCTCGTCAGCTTGGCCATTTGTTTGGATGTTACTGATTAAACAGCCTCGGCGAGCTTCTCTTTGAAACCGAGCGTGGACAATAGCATGTTACGGAGCCAAAACGTATCGTGATTTATGATCTTCCCGGAACATTTTTTTACATTTAGTGCGGGGTGTGAATGACAGCTGTACGTCATGCGTGACACATAAGGACTGATTTCCTCCCTGTGTTTCTCAATCACAGGTTACTAGAGAATATTTGATCTGCTTTTCTTAACATTCCTATTGGTTTTGAGGAAATGGTAGCACATTTTATGACAGCAAGCAGAAATCGGAGCATATTTGTTTTTTTTAATTCCCAACAGTCAAAAATGAGTTGGTTTTTTTTATCTGACTTTATCTTGAGGTCGGTCGCTAATGAGGATTAGTGCTGTTGACCTTGGTGTTTGCTCGAGTCAAGGGTGATAAAGTGATGTGCAACAGGTTGACTTGTGCACACAGTAGAAAGAAGGTGTGGTTGTGACGGTCGATTACACTGAGAGTTGTGGAGTGAACGTGGAAAACGGGGAAGTGGAGGAACACATCGAGTTTGAGAGCTGAAGGAATCTGTGGCAGTTTCAAGGTAAGAAGAGACTCTGATTAACTCGGATTAAAACAGCCTGCCAGGTAATGTGAGTTGAGAGATATTTGTAGTTGTGTTGTAATATTTGTAACATGTTCTGTTTACTTTTCAAAGTTCATTAGATTAGAGAGTTTGACAATACTGTATGTATGATTTATACTGTATTTAATACCATTAGACAGTGTGGTAATCGCTTTGTTACATAAAGCTTAATATTCAATGTATTTTGTATCACATTTTTCACATTTTTGTATTTACATTTTAATTTATTTCACATTTTGAGCAGTAGAAGCAGTTTTCCAGCTCACGCGCCACGACAAGTTTCAATATGAATAACAATCAGGTAAACTCAGTGTGACTCACTTCTTTCACACTTTGTCTTTTGGTGAACCTTTTGTAGAATCTATGACTATGATTTGTACCTCGTTACCTCACTCTGTTCCTCACTTTATCTGTAGGGCATTGAGATCGTCTATGACAACGCAGGGTTCCAGCACGACAATGGACGACCTCCTCCGTACAACAGTGTGGGGCAGCAGCAGCAGCAGCAGCAGCAGCAGCAGGTCTACCCTCCCACCTACGTTAATGTGACCTCAGCGCCCGTCAACACCCAGTACACTTCAGCGACTTCACCCCTACCACTGAGCATGGGACAAGAGAAAGGTACAGTCATATTTGACTTCTCTTCAGTGATCGCAGCTGGAAGAAATAGAGTAAGTAAACATTAACTTCTGCACTCAGTCACAGGGTAAATATATACACACTCATAAAAGCTGAGAGGAATGCAGCACACCGTTTCACTTGCTTGGAAATGAGACAGGGACATTTTGACACAATCCACTTTTATAAAGCAAATGTTAAATTCATAAGAGAGGAGAATAAACCTCCTTTCTGATAGGTCCACAATTATTAACTCTGTTTTTAATTGTTACAACCAGCAATTTTTGACACTGTTATATAATAATGCCATGCCATTTGGAGCTTAAATGGCTAGGATTTAATAGCATGTAATGGTAAATTAGCATGCTCATTTTATTGCACTTTGATTTCTTAGATATGCGTGAAGAAATAAAAATAAATTGGACATTGCTCTCTTGCAAGTTGTCTCTCCCATTTGTATCATAAAACCATAATTAAAATATTATCATGATATCTACAGTATATCACCCCCATAATGCACTGCACCTTTATTATTGTAAGTCAAACTACTCTAAGATTTGAACTTCATCCTATTAAGTCTGTGCAGTATGACGGTTTTCCAGTATGTTACCAGAAAAAGACTTTGGTAGAACTTGAAGTCACTTTTTTTTTATAATAGTACTTATGTAAAAGTCTTAAAGTATATGACATTTAATGTACTTAAAGGCGCATTATGTAATAAATCTAAAGCAACTGGACATAAAATCCTTCTAATATGTCACAGAGACTCAGGAATAATGTTCATATAACAAACTGAACTCACCAACAACAACAGTACAGCCAAAATATTTGCATTAAAAAAAGTATTTTGCGGACTGCAAATCATGTTTATGTTTTGGCATGTGGCGCCACCTACCGCCGTCTATAGGCGGTAGGTGGCAGTCAGTAGAGTCTCAGTCTCATTGCAGTCAGTAGAGTCTCAGCTGCCGAGCAACCACGAGTTTCCAGTTTCGTCAGAAAACAAAACCTAAAAGACCTCAGTATTTTGAATTTGAATGTAGTAACCGTTTTTGGCCACATTCTTACATATGGCACCTTTAAGTATAAAAAGTAATTTTCTCATATAAATTGTACTTTACCTTACCCGTTTAAGAAGTATTAAAAAAGTGAGAATTTAGCATTGAGCCATGGTCATTCAGTGGTAGGGCACGTTGTCTTTCAATTGGAAGGTTGTGGGTTCAATTCCTGGCTCTGCTAGTCTACGTGTCCTTGAGCAAGACACTTAACCCCCAAAACTGTAGTGTAAAGCAAGTTCATCAAGACTTGAAAATAAATACAGACCATTACCAACTCTTCATCTGATTTTATTTAGTCATAATGAGTAAAAATTTGTTTCTGACCTTAACAGGAAAAAAGAAATGTCCGTGGAACTACATCGTGGGTGCGATTCTGTTTGTGGCGCTTGTCTTGGCAGTGATCGGCGTCTTGCTGTGGTACTTCTGTAAGTCCAGCTCAACGTCTATAAAAATCCTGTGTGCTCCTGCTCGCGTGCTGAAAAATGATGTGTGTCCTCTGTGTTTGCAGTATCCTACAAGTGTTCACTGGGGAAACAGTGTCGACCTGGAGGGAATTGTTTGAGCCTGTCACAGTGGTGTGACGGAAGCAGAGACTGTCCGTACGGAGAGGATGAATCTCAGTGCTGTACGATCTTCCTCTCATACTGTCCCATTAGCAACGACTGTTTTTTTTTATTTTTTAAATCACTGAACACACTCTGGTCTGCTCCACAGTTCGTCTGAAAGGCAGCAACTTCATACTGGAAAGTTACACAACAGACGGCGATGCGTGGCTGCCCGTGTGCGCGGATTACTGGGACAACGACTTTGGAACCGCTGCGTGCATGGAGATAGGCTACACGAGGTCTGTCCTGTCCAAGTGATGCACACAAATTTAAAGCCTGGGTTTACAATTCCAAGTATTAAGGGTATATTTCCTCTCAATGAATCCTTGTCGGATAAGAAAAACTACAGAAATAACGCTATCATATGATACTGAAATGATTATTTGAAGGTAAGTGGCAATGTAAGGAAGGCATGAAGGGTATCTATTGTCTGCCTTCATTTGTCACTGAGTTACAAGACAGACTAAGATCCGTGCAGAATTTTTTAATATGAATACATATCTGTTACATTCAAATGAGTTCAGTTGACGCAATGGTTAGCAATTTTGCTTTTGCAGGAAGAATGTTTGGGACCTTTGTGCATGGAGTTTGCATATTCTCCGGGTACTCTCCCACAGTCCAAAAACACGCATATGTGGCGATAAATTAACTGTAGGTGAATGGTTGTTTGAGACTCTCTCCTCTGTCCCTGTCCCTCAGGAAGGATTATGTGTCCTACAGCAAAATCCGTACATCTTCCGAAGGTTACATGAAGCTAAAGTATGGAAGTAGCCATGACTGGAATATACTGCCACAGCTCGTTTACAGGTAATGGATTTTTCTTTGACTTCCTCAGTGTGTGCAATGTCTAACTCTTTCATACATGTCAAATATTTTGCTGTCTTAAATATCTTAAGTTTTTGTCTTTTTCAGCAAAAGTTGCAATTCCAACGAAGCTGTCGCACTTACTTGTGTTGGTAAGCAACTTGGACTCTGAAATATGTGATATGTAGAATGGAAAGTACGTTTTTTTTTTTTTTCTCATGAAAAAAACTAAAGCATTTCCTCCATTTTTAGAATGTGGAAAGAGCTCAGCAGCCCCTAGTTCACGTATCGTAGGTGGTACACAGGCAAACTTTGGAGCCTGGCCTTGGCAGGTCAGTCTTCAGATTAATCGTCAGCATCTTTGTGGAGGCTCCATCATCAGCCCTTACTGGATCCTATCTGCTGCCCACTGCTTCCAACGGTGAGTTTCATTTCTCTGCACGATTATTGCCATCCTTTATGTATTTTTTGGTTGATATTTTGGAAGCAAACCTTGCTCTTTCTCTCTTTCCCGTGACAGTTACTCCAATCCTCTGGACTGGAAGGTCTACGCTGGTGGTGTGAGCCTCCGCGATATGACTTCTGGAAAACCTGTTCAAAAAATCATAAATCATGAAAACTATGACCCAGAAACTAGCGACAACGACATCGCCCTATTAAGGCTCACTACACCTCTGACTTTATCGAGTAAGTGCATGCCAATAAAATGCATTTTTTTAATTAGATGTAATGATGATGAGACATGTGAGATAATGGCAATAATTACTGTTTTTCAGGCGCAGTGAAACCAGTGTGTCTCCCCAACGAAGGAGTTGACCTAGCAGCTGAACGTCAGGCCTGGATCACAGGATGGGGAGCCTTGCGCTCATCTGGTGAGCTCAGAGCTAAATGAATATGTCCAATTGTGATTGTGTGAATACAGATGGTGGCTGTTTTCCCCCTGGAGCCATGTTGGGCACCCGCTGTCAGTCCACTGGTGTCCATTTTTTTGTACCCCTTTATCCTCCACATGAGGGTCGCGGGACAGCTGGAGCCAATCCAAGCTGCTGAGATGGGGCAAAAGGCTGTCCACCCTAATGCCAACGACCAGTCACTCTCACATTCACAACTATGGGCAATCTAGAGTGTCCAATTAACCTCTGCATGTTTTTACCCAGAAAAAACTCACACATACATGGGGAGAATATGCAAACTCCATACAGAAGCTAGCTACTACTCCTACATGGCGTCTCCATGGAAGGCCTGAAATTAGCAACTGAGACCATTAATCCTCAGGAAAATGTTTACTGGTGTTGTAAATCAAGTGAGAAGTTGACTTAGCCAAGTCGCCCCCTAGTGGTTATTCAATATATATTCTTACCTCACCTGTTTTTTTTTTTATCTTAAGGGTGCATTATGTAATAATTCTCAAGCAACTGGCCATAAAATCCTCTTAAAGCTCACATAGAGTGGTCCTGTTGCACATAAATGTTAGTTATGGAGGTCTACTTACATATATTAACTTGTTTTTATGGTCAAAAACCTCCTAGTTTCTGTAAACGAGCCGATAGAAATCCTCTTTTCTGACGGTGTTTTTCTGCTGCGAGATTTCAGAGTGAACTTTCACCCCCAGAAGAAAGAGTCTTGTGATTGGCCAGTACTATCCAGCACATCCGTTCTCAGAAGCGCAGCGCCCCCCTCTGGAACGGTGGATGCACTGCTCCTCATTATCAAAACATTGTTTTAACAGTGTTTAAAAATAGCTTCGTCACGACTCCCCGCCGCAGTCCCTTTTATGACTTTAAACCGGAGTCAGACCCAGAGTCAGAAGACACTGTTGCTCGTGAAACACCTCCACAACGGACGTTATTCTTCTTCTGCGGTTCAATGTACGCAACCAGATGTGCCCGGACTACCGCCCGGAGCAGGACGATCGGTTGTTCAGGAGAACCGGTGCTTATGTAACTATTACGGGATTTTCAGAGATCTCGTTGAGCCCCGAGATTACAATAAAACACAGCGTTCTCAGCAGTGACTGAACTGTTTGTTTCAGCTGAGACTCATTAGAGACTCAGTAGAGTCTCAGCTGCCAAGCAACCACGGGTTGCCAGTTATATCAGAAAACGAAAGCTAAAAGACCTCGGTATTTTGAATTTGAATGTAGTAACCGTTTTGGCCACATTCTTACATATGTCACCTTTAAAGGTACAGTGTGTAATATTTGGAAACGTTTATTGACATTTACAAGCTAAATATTCCTCACCTCAGTACATTACGTTTGTTTTTGTCGCACAGAAAAGTACAAAAATGGTACGGTCCGGGTGGAGCTAGACCCATGACTGTCACCTGATTGGGCAACATAATAATAAAAAACAGTCATTCCCTTTCGACTAGTATTTCTTTAACACATAAAATCATTATGGGGGAAAAAAAAACCAAAAAAACACACTGGACCTTTAAAGCAAGAGCGTGGCTATGACTCTTTGAACACTTTGGCTGCACTAACTCTGGGTTTTTCCTCAGGATCTACCCCTGACAAACTCTATCAGGCACAGGTGACTATATACAGCAGACAGACCTGTAACAGAAGACTCGTGTTGGACGGAAAAGTCACAGAGAACATGATCTGTGCTGGGAAACTGGCGGGAGGAGTCGACTCGTGTCAGGTAATAAGTCGAGCACACGCACAGGCACGCTACACCCAACTGTCTTAAAGTAACCCGAGATATTATGAATTTCTTTATTGCAGGGTGACAGTGGAGGGCCTCTAGTGGCCAAGGAGGGAAATGTATGGTGGCTGGCAGGGGAAACGAGCTGGGGCTACGGATGTGCTGCGAAGAACAAGCCGGGCGTCTATGGCAATGTGACCTACTTTCTCGACTGGGTGTACAGACAAATGCAGGTACGGTATGTTAATGCAGTAGAGAAAAGAGCTTTAGTTCTTTTACAGCTGATGTGGAGTTATTTTAGAGATCAATGCTGTGGCTTTTCTGTTGTCATAATATGCTTCAATCGTCCAGCTGATTCATGAGAGGTGCAAAGAAGATAGAAAGATGTAGGTGATAGGCTGGGTGATACGGCCAAATTTAATGGACAGAAAAAAGACGAAACTAAAAACTATCAGAAATGATATCACAATATACAGTGGCAAGAAAAAGTATATAAACCCTTTATAATTTCCTGTTTTTTTGCATTCATTTTTCAGAAAATCTGAGTCACAATGATTATTATGGATTATGATGTATTTGACTAACAATTGAAATAATAATACGTTCACATACAGTGCTTTTTCTTGCTACTCTATGTTGTTATTGAATTATGGTCCAGCCCTGAGATACTCATTTTTATGGCAAACATGTTTGTAAGTAGTATTTAAACTAGATCAGCATGACATTTCTGAGATTCTCAGGTTTGGTAATTGGTGCAATCTGAGTCCTGATGTGAAGTTAAAGTTTCCAGTTGGCAGATTTTGTCAGAAGATAAATGATAATTCTCACACCAGGCGTCTAATTCTTGTGTTGTTGTTTGTTTTTATTCAAACAGGATGACTGATGGCGACGTCACAAACACAACTGGAGGCATACCTCTTCCCATAAGCAGCGCTACTTAAACACTTTGCACTTTGAATCTGAGACTGCGCTGGAACTTCTTGAACAGGAAGATGTGTAAAGCAAAACTGATTATATCATTTTCAATATCAACAATATACTTGAACAAAATCTTTTTTTCTTTTTTTTTTTTTGCACACAGAGCTGGGTTTCGGTTTGACGTTGCGACATTAAATGTTCTGTAGATGTAAATGTTTGCCTGCAGTTCATTTGACTGTTATTACACACACTGGGAAAACTCCGCCTGCAGTCCTGCATCCACCTGCTGCCTCTCCACTTGTACAATATAGAATGTTTTAAAGGGAACAGTGAAATCAGGGGCGTACAGTATGGCTGGACTTAGTATGCAGCAATAACCATTTAAAAAGTCTTCCCTCTCATTTTATGATTGGATAGATTTGCAGGAAACCGCACTGCAGTAGTACAGCCTCGTGCCACTAGTGTGCAGTTTCATTTATTTGTATACTATAAATAATTTGTATTTGCACATGTACTAAGGGAGTCAGTCTCCTTTCATTCAGAATCACAAAAGCTCTATATCAGAGGTTGTTTTTTTTATATATATACAAATACAACTCGTCTTTTATTTTTTGCTTTACATTTGAATCAACATCTGCGATTTTGAATGAACAAGGCAGAGTGATGACATAACCTTCAGTGTTTAAGCGACTGCAGCTCTCCAGGCAAATGAAGTCAAACCTCTGAGCGCAGAAGACAAATCGAACATAAACAATAGTCGGCCGTCATTTGCCTAGTCAAACCACCCAATCCCGGTTCAGGGCAGTTTTTGATTCATTTTGAGATCAGGTTTTTTTAATCTGTTGTTTTGTTTTTCACTGTTTTCAAAATCGTTATTTCATTTTATCGTAGTAGAATTTCTACGAAAGTTATTTAAGAAGTTAGCCATAGTTTTGTTTTGCATCAGTGAGCGTCTTACCTATTTTCTCTGTGATAACATATAACACATAGTATTTGAATATGTGTTATTCTCCCCATATGTGCAATAATTATAATAATAAAAACAGGAAATGGACATCTAGAAGACTTTTTGAGAAGGAAGGGGCATCAACCATTATAGAGAATGAGACCAGAGGCTTTCACAGTCTAGAAAATGGTCATCTTTATGTTAGGCCTTATATTAAATGAACAATAGATGTAATCAGACACGTTTGAATGCAAAATTCTCTGTCAGGTTCTCCAACCCAACTGCTAATCAACAGCAAGGTGTTACCATGGAGACGTGGTGCAGTTATAAACTCTTAAGATATCCACTATCTATGTGCATTTCTACAAAGTCTAATTATGGATTAATCACAGCCAGAACTGAAGTCATGGCATCGATTATCTGTGAGCTTTAGCTCATGATAAATAGTCTCCTGTTCTGTTCTACTTGACTTGTTTGTGTTCTTTTTTTTTTAGGAACAATAATGCACTGATGTTTTTTTGTTTTTTTCTTTCAAGTTATAATATTAAATATTACATAATGATATGTAGTTGTAATAACTTTTTGGACTATTGATGGCCATAAGAGGAAAACTGGAG